>NC_066362.1:112999006-113732756 GCF_013377495.2 Cygnus atratus
TGAAGTAAATACTGTCTGCGTGTGATCAAAGTGGGTGAGAATTCCAGAGGTAGTTCATATGTCCTATCTCTGGTGCATTTTGCTTGTCCTCTCTTTCTGTGCTGGTGTTAGTGTGTTATACTAAAAATCTTGGTATGGGCGAAAGGCAAACACATGTTATATGTATGGAGAAAAATTATTGACAGTGTAACTGAAATCTTCCAGAATGAGTTATTACAGATGAAGAAAGAAATCAAAACAAAAAAATTTCTAAATGGAAAAACTCACTAGGAGCTGGATTACACACACTTCCTAGTCTCTGACCCTTTTTGTGGTGTTATGCTTAGCTTTTACTGCTCCTTGGGATCCTAAAGCCAGTGGCTTCAGTCTGTTCCTTGTGTGGGGGTAGCGGGTATAGGCATCACTATCAGGTGTTCTTTGCTGTGAGGAGTGCTGTTGCTGTATTCTTCTTCCAAGTCTAGAATCCACTTGGGTTTGTTTTTTTTTGTTTGGTAAAACACTCTTATACCTTGCTTGTTGTTTTCATTGGTGTACAGGTTCAAGTAATATCTGATTTTATTATATATTATGTTTTATGTATGTTAAAAAGCTTTTACCCCAATTTTGTCCAGCTTCATAGTTTTTTTATTTTTTTTGATTTTTATAATGACCGTTGGCCAGTTGCTTATAACCATTGAGTCTTCAGTGTCAGCTTCTGACCCATCTGTTACTATCCCATGCCTGTACTTCTCTAAACTATTTTATGTGTCTGCAATTCTCAAGGCCTTTGTTCTGTCATATTTGGCTTCCATTTCTCAGTGCTGCATCATTATGTCAGTCATAGCAGTAACAAGTAACTACTTGTTACTACTGTCTATATTATAAACTATTATTGTACCATATAAAAACAAAACAAATTAATTACAGCTACCTAGTCAAAAGAGAAATTGCTGTTACAGTTCAGTCAAGTTAAGTCAAGAGCTCTGAGTAGGTCAAGACAAGGTGTAGGACAAGTTGTAAACCCAACAGATTGCAGTCCTGTGGCCTGATACTAGCAACGGCGGTGCTGTAAGATGGGGCTACAGAGCTACAAATGGGACTGTGCTTGATTGCTGCAATGATGCAAACCTTTAAAAATGGTCTTCGTTGGAGACAGGTTGAGAATCTTCCAAGAGATTCTCAAATAGTGGTACTGATTCAGTCTGAAAGATTGTGAATGGCTGGCTAAGGGTGAGGCAAGGGAACCTGCTGATCTGTGTTCACTGTCAAATTCAATGTTTGATAGAACTGTCCTTGTTAAGAGAACATTCTTAGTTTCCCTAAATTTATCATTTTTAGTCCCCACTTCCTAGTTTCGGCTGTGCTCTGTGGTTTAACTGCAAAAGTGAAAAAGACGTTTAATTTTGAAGACCATATCAAAACTGATAGTAGCAATAGGAAAAGCAGAATAGGTACAACTGTAAGTTGCTGCTGGATAACCCAGTTTTTTGCGTTTTTAGTGATATTTTTCTCAGTCATGTGGGTTTTTAAATTATTTTTTAAAATCTGCAGATTCAAGTAATATGAGAGTATCCTAGGCAACAGGCGTTCTTCACTCAATCCCTTTCCTTCAAATAAAGTTCTGTAGCTCAAACAGTTAAACTTACTTTGAGTGGAAGGAAAGTTATGATTTATGGAATTAAATCTTAGCCCTGCCTGCATATCTAACAGCCTGGTGAATGTTATTTCTTAAATCAGGCTTGTCACTTCACACTAAAGCAATTTTGTTGCAGTCATCAAAAATATTTGTAAATCAAATTTTATAATTTGAATGATTCCTGTCTCCTAGTGAAAATGCATATTCACAGAATGAGGACAGATGTTTTATTACGCTGTGTTTGGGTTACCTAGATATTTGTATTTGTGAGCTATTGCCTATTTGAAAAGCTAACCAATTGGGAACAAGTGCATCATGTTAAGTGCTATAATAGTACTGTTTGTTACATTTACATGGAGTATTTCCACTATTGCAACTCAATTAGTGGTTTGTGTGGTGGGTTGTTTTTTCTTTAGGACTTTGCTTTGTATTGACTTAGAGTTACTGTTTTGTTTTTACTTTCTTTTATTTTTTCCCTTTTCTTCAATTGAACTAGGGTGTCTTTGATGTTGGGGATGCACTTGATTGGGTCAGATATACAGGCGATGTTGGTATTCTGCAGAAGTTGGAGAAACTTGGTGATTTTGGTTGGATCTATCTTGAAATTTTCTTTGCAGAATGTAAGTATGAACACTTCTGAAGAAACAAGCAGTTGGAAAGCTACCTGTGTTATAGTTATGAAATAGGAATATTTGTATGCTTTTCATCAGCATGGGAATGACTGGAAAAATAGTGTTGTTTTCTGTTTATTTAAACAGTCAATTCTTTCTTGAGTTTCTTTGTATGGGTCATATTCACAGTGCATATGTTCTTGCTGAACAGTTGTTGAGAAAATTCATAATGGACAACAAGGACAAAAAACAGTGTGTGTGCCCATAGTCTATGAACCTCTAACTTAGGGGGTGAAACGTGTCTGAAATATGAATTGGGTCTTATTGTTAAATGTTTGGCAGAGGGCTTTGTCAAAATATTAATGGAGGTGTCAGTCAGTCATATTTCAAAAATAAGCCTACGTAGCTCGTGGGAGTTGCTGTAGGCTATTCACGCTAGCAGGAGAACTTCTGCTGAAATGACAACAGGTTCCCAAGTCCACTGTTTTTGATGTCTGTTGAATGGCTTGTATTCTGCTCTTACGTTTTGCATATGCACATTGTAACTCAGCTATTGCAGTAAATAACTGAATGGTTGGAATCGAACTAGCATGCAAGGAGAAGAATCTTTTTATAGTCTAGTACCAAAGCACACATTCTTTAAAATAGAAATCTTAACAGCTCTTAAAAATGCAAATTCTTCAAAGTAAAGCCATATTTCACTTGATTGCTTGAAAAAAAGCAAATGCATAAAGGTTTTAACTGCCTGTGACAAGTTTTTTTGGCTTACCCGCTAATAAATGATTCCTTTGTTTTGAACACTTCTGTCACACAGTTTGTTTCTATTATTTATTTGGTATGCCAAATTTTGTTTTCAGACATAAAATAGAGCACAATTATTAACAGAAGATAAACTCTACTTGTCTTTGATTATTTCTTTGTCTATTGCATTCTTCTGAATTTTGTCTACAGGCAAACGTTATATAACAAAAGTTGCCTGGGAAGATTGTAATTTAGTTGAAGAATTTAAAGCTGTGACCTGTGAAAACTGTAGGAAGGTAAGAGAATATGTCAACGTTTGTGATAATCAATTGTTGGTTTTTTTTTTTTTTGGTTTTGTTTTTAGGGTTAGAAAATGATAAAAATGGCCAAATGATCAAAGATACAGGTTTCAAAACCTTGAGTGAGTAATTGTCTAGACAAAAATAGCTTTCCTGAGGGATCCAGACCTAATAAGCAGAACAGTAGTCATTTATGTTGCCACTGTACATTGGACAGTGTTCATCCATGTCCTGTCCCAAACGTCCCGTGTCTTCCTTGCTGAAATCAGGAACTATGTTGAAAAGCACCAAGTATTGAACTGGTTGAGCTGTGCTATACTCAGTCTAATTTGCTGTTTGACATGCACTTGCTTTTGATAATAACTGTATTATGGAGACCAAGGGAGCTTTTGAGTTAGTCCTACTTTGTAATTGGTACATTGTATTCTTGTCTGCACAACACTTTTACTTGTATGCTTGAAATCTTAGTACATTACAACAAATTAAAAGCATTAGTTTTCAGGTAATAGTGAATATATAAAGTTTGTTTTTTTGGGAAGCATAAAAAATAGCTGACTCTTGCCAGATTTTTCCTTACTTCACATTGCAACTGAGTTTAATTAAAGTGGTTTCTGAATTGTTTTTTTATTGATTTCACAGAACAGTGAATCTATGAAACAGAAAGGAAACGAGGAGTTTTCCCAAGGAAATTTTGATTGTGCTATAATGTCGTATACTAAAGCCATAGAGTTTTGGTAAGAACTGAACTGGCTAACTAGATTGTATGAGCTACTCTAGAGGCCAAATGATACCTAATTAAAAAAAGAGGGGGTGGGAAGGGGGGAAAGGCAAAGAGGAAAAAAAAAAAAAAAAGCTGTGTAGCACTCTTTGTTATGTTTTATTTCTTTTGGTTAGTTGTATTTTTTCTTCTCCAGAGGTTCTGTTAGACGTAAAGCTGATCTAAGATGGCTAATAGTAAGTAGAGTAAATCTGAAAGGAAATAACAAGCTAGCAGAACAGCATGACCAATCATTACAAATATTTACCGTCTCAGAAGTGTTGCAGAACCTAGTGAACAAGAACAAATTATATTTTTAAAATATTTGCTCTTTGCATATAGATGCAATGGACTTAATTTCCTTTTGTAAATTTTGTTTCATTTCTCTCCCAAAGTCATTTGCTAAAGGGATTTGGAGAATTATCTGGTTTTCGTGAAGGGACAAGGAGTCAGTTTAAAGTAGAATTTGTTTCCTGTACATATAGAGCTTTGGTCCCCTTCCTATGGCTCACATGTAATGTGAACTACTGACAGCATATTAATTTGGTGTCATTGCTACTTGTGTTGTAGTCAAGCAAATGCTGCTTTTAAAAGCTGCAGTATCTGTGGAATATGGTGGAACTCACAGAAATCCCACGTTTCATAAAAAATTGATCTAATTTTTTTTTTTTTAATTTTGAAGTCTGTAGCTTTATAGTCATGCATTTGAGAAGATTATGACTTTTGTGATGTCTTGCTTCAGATTTTTATGTCACATAATAGGATACATTTCAATCCCAAATTGAAACTGATTTCAAATTCCCTGAAAAGTTGGTTAAGCTGTCTTCAATCAAGTGTTTGTGTCTGAGATGATGGAGCAGGCTGAGAAGGCTTTGTTCACTGTAGTTGATGAGATCGAGGGAAGAGCAGAATTCAGTGAAAGAGTACAGGAAATCACACAGATTCAAGGGGTTGTTGAGCAGAGCTGTTTTAACAGTTATCACAAATTGATCTTTGTCCTTACGACCCTGTTGGAAAGTGAAGGCCAGCTCAGTCTTGGTGTGTTGGAGCTAGGGAATTTTTCAGCTGCTGTATGCACTCTTTTCTTTTGCCTTCTCCCAGTCTGAGCTGACTTTCATTGGCGTCATCAACATACTCCTTCCCTATACAGCTGCATCCTTTTTGGCTTCGTTTCAAGTGGTTGTTGTAGTACATATACAGGTTCCCTCCTCTCGCTCTCCACTAGGTACTTCAGGGGCAGTGTTTTTAGTTCTTTAGAACTGCTGCTTGGTCTGCCCAGTCAGACAGAGGGTTATGAAACAGCTGTAGAACCAGAGATCCAGAAGTGTTCGTGAAATTTTTGGTTTAATTGGAAGTTAGCAATTGTAGAACAAAACAAAATGGGATGTACATGACAGTCAAGGTAGAAAGCAATTTGAATTGGTTGGAAATTGTTGGACCCAAATCTTATAAGTTACTACCTAATTAAAACTAATAAGCTTAATGACTTGTAAATCAGTGGGACTATTGAGGGAAGCTTGTATATAATTGTTTATAGTGTTTGTGTTAGAGCATTTGCAGACAATTACTGTGTGAACTTACTATTTTTTTCTTAAGATTTCCAGAAGAAATATGCATTACTAACTTTTTAATATATATGTATATTCTTTTTTTTTCAGTCCTGCAAACCATCTTCTGTATGGAAACCGAGCTCTTTGTTTAATTCTCACAAGACAGTACAAGTGAGTAAATCCTTGTTTATAATCTGTAATGTTTGTGATCTCCTTTACTACAGCTTGGCAGTATACTTAGGAAAGAAGTATTTAAAAAACTAAAATTTATAGTAAGTGTGATGTTACTACCTCAGGAAACTGATATTAAGAGAAATGAGTAATATTAGCTGTGTCTACTGGCAGTATGTCATGGCATTTAAAATTTGAAGGGGTGGGAGGGAGGTTATACAACTGGGGGAAAAAACCCTCAGTACCCGTGAGTATTGTGATTTTATTAAACTTTTTGAAGAAGTAAACCTTTTGAAGAAGAGATTAGTGTGTTTCTGGGAGTTATTTTTCCTTAAGCCACTTGTTAAGCTAAAAATCATGTGTATGAGCCTTCACTCAGCTTATGTTTATGAACCTTTTACTGCAGCTTGGCTTTGTCTCTAGCCTCGTGTCAGGATGGTGTTTTTTTTTTTTTTTTTTTTAGACAGTGCTCAAGGGCAACTTTTCATAGCGCTATACCAGGCTTTCATCATCTCCTAGTATCTTGATGTTCTGTACGCCACTGTCTTTTACTCAAGTTTCTTTTCCTTGCTTGTTTTCTTTGTGATATGAATATGGTCCAACTTCTCCCATTCTACTTGTTAGCTGCTTCTTTATTATTTTCAACGTGTTGCAGGTCTTTTCAATTACTACTTCAGCATTTCACTTCAGCGACATCCTTTTTAATTCCTGCTGTAGCTTTCCATGAAGCATTCACAGCCACTAGCTTTGTTTCTGCTTCATCTAAAGTAGCCCTACTTCTCAGTATCAATCATCTTTTACCTTGGTTATTCTCAACTATGCCTCTTCACTCCAGCTAATTTATCTGTCCAATTTCTTGTGGAAGCACTTGCCTGTTTGCTATGGATATGGTCAGGATCTTCAGCTCATGGCCTTGCTTAGGTCTTCTTATGTAGTCTGTGTCTATCTCTGTTTGCTATTTCAGGCTTTTCTTTGGAATCCAGCTTTCATTACCACAGAATGTTTTCCTCCTTTAGATTATTCTGTACAAGCTTCCTTGCTATATTAGTTGCAAAAAAAAAACCCAGTGTTACTGACTAGGCAACTTACAAATACTGGCATGATAAACAGGGTTTTTTTCTTTTTTTTTTCCCCATGTTTTTTTCCCTGTGTGGAAATAAAATAGCTCCTTACTGTTTTTTGTGGGCCTCTCAAGTTAGAAAATATCTGCAACATGACCTCCCTGAGTCCGTATGACCCAATTATCAAAGGAGTGAGTTATTTGTAAAAGTACATACTGTCTAGAGCTTCTTCATCTGAAGTAATCCATGTTACCCCTCTGTTATAATCTACTGCATCCTGCTTATCTGACACATAGCCATAGTTCTGTGAAGAAGCAAATCATATAAGCCAAAGGTATATCAACTCAGTAACTGCCCCATTTGGGCAGAGTTTGTATCAGCGGAGGCGGTCACTCTGCTGCTCTGTGCTCTCCTACTGCAGTAGTAATAGACCGCTTCTGTTCTGACCTGATCAAAATTACTTTGTTTGTTCCATGATACATTATGTATAAAAAGTCAGGCATGATCTTCTGGCTTCAGTTGACAGTTTTGCAGGTTACTGTGCTAGTCGTTAATACTTGTACTCTCAGATCTGTAGCTGTGATGATTATGTAACAACTCCCTAATATGATTTCTTTCAACATATTTTGGTTTGTTATTCAGCCTTCTTATAAAGTCTTTGCTCTTTAAATAAGTATCTTGTTACAGCCCATTTATAAGGGGTAGCTTCATATACAGAAATGCTGGAAGACCTAGGAGGTAGAGGGAGGGAATAAATACTTGATGTGTGAAATAGTTGAGACTGCAACATTTTAACCAGGTAAGCTTCAGCTAAGAAGTGTTGTCAGACCATACCTTTATACAGCGAATGAACTGTTTTATTTATCTTACATTTTTCTTATAGTGCCTTGTACAATGCAGCCCTAGTCTGTAGATTTCTGAAGTATAAATAATAATCTTTTTTGTTCTTCCTTCTCTTTAAGGAGAGCCCTTGCTGATGGAAAAAGGGCCACTATTTTGAAGCCTAATTGGCCAAAGGTTAGTTTCAATCATATATGATTCAAAATCGTCTTTTTGTTTGTACTGTAAACCAACATAGGGTCCCAGTCTGAATTACAGGTTTAACACATGTATGTATGAATTGTTATTATCTGAGTTAAGCATTAATGACAGTAGAATGGGCGGAGTATCTGGGAATTCAGCTTCAGACATGTACATAGCTTGCTTGTATTTTTATATTAAAAATGTTATTTTGATACACTTGCTTACATGATGTTCTGCATGTGTAAAGATGAAAAATCATATTACATCATTGTGCATAACTTTGTTGTCACAGTACTTTAAAAAGAATATATATAGTCCATAAAATAATAAAAACCCTAATTAATGACCAGAATGTATTTCCTGACGTTCTTGGACTAAAGAAGAGTAAAGGATTGCAAATTATTAGTTGTAATTAGAGGAAAAAGCAAATTTGATCTTCTCCAAAGCTAGGGGAAAGATAATTCATTGTGAGCGGTATCTAGCTGTTTCAGTGTGCTGAGTGGTTAAAAACTTTGGTTATTCACAGAAGAAATAGATAACTTTGAAGTATGTGAAAACTTTATGTTGTCCGCTGTACTACAACTGTTTTGAATGTAAACTGTTTTCTTATTTGAGTGAATGAACACTTAAACCGGTATCCGTGTAGGGTCACTACCACTTCTGTAAGGCACTGTCGTTACTGGGGGAGCATGAACTGGCTTTGGAAGCTAATGAGAGAGCTCAGGAACTCTGCAAGAATATTCTTGATGGACTTAAGGACCTTATTCAGCAAAATGACAAATTAAAGAAGACATTAGAAGAAATCAATGGTAACGTTTTCACTTTTGAAGATCTGCCTTGAACATAGCCACATTCCTTCACTGGTAACTTTCCTTTGAAGCTAGCTAATTATTTTTTTCCTTCCTATAATATTTTCTACAGGTACTAAAGAATATAAGCAGAAACCAAAGAAATTGCTTCATGAGAAAAAGTAAGCAACTGCCAAATTTGCTGTTTTTTTTATTAGCAATGCCTAGTATAAGATTTACATAATACATATCATTGATGTTTCCTGATATATAACAAAATATAAGCAATAAAAATGAAAGAAATAAGATCAGAACTGCAGCCAGAATGCAGTCTAGGAGTAAAGAGGACCTCTAGGACCTAAATAAGCTGTCTTTGTAATGTTTTCAAGTTCCAAGTAGTCTCCTTCAGCATTTTAAGTTCTAGCTGTGCTGGAAATAAGAGGAAACAATTAAATGTTCATGTTTATTTTCCATCCTGTTTGAAGTATGTATGCTGTTGAAGGAACCTGGCATTTGAAAATGTCTATGCGATCGTACCCGCTGTTTTGTGTTAACTTTGCTGTATAACGTTCACTAGGACATTAAGATGATTTGAATTCTAATTCAAAGAGGAGCTGAATGCTTACCAAATAAATTTTGGCAATGGTAAAAACAAACAAACGAAAAACGTATATCCTAAGTAGTAGGAACTTGTCTTTTTCACATCTATTTTATGCTTTTGCTTTGCCTGGAGAGGGTAAGGCAAGAGGGTAAGGAGATTCCATATTCACAGATCGATCTGTGTTGCAGTATATGCCTTAACTCATTGAAACCTTTTCCTGAAAGACCGTTTTGGTGTTTATTGGTCTACTTGTAGTGATGTGCTATCTATCCATAGGAAATTGTGTTTTTTTCTTGTATTATTTTTTTGTTAGAGATTTTGCTTAGCCTAAAAATATGCAGTTTGAAGGCATAAAAAAGGATGTTAGATCAAATCCTTTAAGTACGGTTGTGCTGTTAAAATTTCTATGAGGGTTAGGCTTCTTGTACTTGTGTTGTGGTTTAGCCCGGCTGGCAGCCAAACACCACACAGCCGTTCGCTCACCCTCTCCCCTCCCTCTCCGGGATGGGGGAGAGAAACGGGAAAGTGAAGCCTGTGAGTTGAGATAAAGACAGTTTATTAAGACAGGAAAAATAATAACAATAATAATAATAATAATAGTATTATTATTAATAATGTGTACAAAACAAGTGATGCACAATGCAATTGCTCACCACCCGTTGACCGATGCCCAGCCTATCCCCGAGCAGTCGGCCCCCCCTCCACCCCGGCTAGCCACCCCTATATATTGTTCAGCATGACGTCAGATGGTATGGAATACCCCTTTGGCCAGTTTGGGTCAGCTGTCCTGGGTCTGTCCCCTCCCAGCTCCTGCTGCATCCCTAGCCTGCTCGCTAGCAGGACAGAGCGAGAAGCTGAAAAGTCCTTGGCTTGGTGTAAGCACTGCTCTACAACAATTAAAACATCAGCGTGTTATCAGCGCTCTTCTCATTCTAATCCAAAACATAGCACCCTGCCAGCTACTAGGAGGAAAATTAACTCTGTCCTACCTGAAACCAGGACAACTTGTTTTTTCAGTGTATATATGGGATGTCTTAAATATCAAGAAAAGATATCAATGTTGGAAGAACTAGCGTTTTCTCTTTTTACTTTTCAGAGACTGCAATTCTTCAGAATCTCATTTAATCATTTCTCAAGAACAAAAAGAAATAGAAAAAGACAGAAAGAGAACACAGTCTGATCCTAAAGATCACCACTGCCATCAAAAACATGATACCACAGTAAGTTATGCTACAGATGCTAATTACAAGACTAGCAGTATGTTAATTTTCTCCATCCTGGAATGTGTCATTGTGGTGGTTTTACTCGGGTGGGCAGCCAAGCTCCACCACAGCCGCTCTCTCACTCCCCCTCCTCAAAGGGGAAGGGAGAGAAAATACAATGAAAAGGGCTCAAGGTTTGAGATATGGACAGGGAGATCACTCAACAGTTACTGTCATAGGCAAAAGAGAGTCAGAGTAGGGAGATAGTAAGATTTACTGCCTATTACTAACAAGCCAGAGAAGTGCGAAACAAAGGAAAGCAACCAAAAACATCTTCCCCCCATCTACCCTCTTTCACCTTCTCCCCCTGAGTGACACAGGGGAATGGGCAATGGGGGCTACGGTCAGTCCCTAGCGCTTCGTCTCTGCCGCTCCCTCACGGTCCCTCTGCCCCTGCTCCACGTTGGGTCCCTCCCACGGGATGCCGTCCTTCCCGAACTGAGCCTGCGGGGGCTGCCCACAGGCAGCAGCTCTTCAAGAACTGCTCCCACATGGCTCCGTACCATGGGGTCCATCCATCCCCCAGAAGCAAACTGCTCCAGCACGGGTCCCTCACGGGTGGCAGCTCCCCCCAGACCCCTGCTCCTGCGTGGGCTCCTCTCCACGGGCTGCAGCTCCAGCCTGGGGCCTGCTCCTGCGGGGGCTCTCCATGGCCCACAGCCTCCTCCAGGCCACATCCACCTGCTCCTTCTGCACTGACCTTGGTGTCTGCAAGGCTGTTTCTCAGTCCTCTCTCTCTCCCAGCTACTGTTTCCCTGCAGTTTTTTTTCCTCTCTTAAATATGCTCTCACAGAGGCACAAACATCACTTACTGGCCTGCTCTGGCCAGCAGTGGGGCCCCAGGCCCTTATCTGATAATGGGGCAGCTTCTGGATTCTTCTTGCAGAAGCCACCCCTATGGTCCCCCACTACCAAAACCTTGCCATGTAAACCTACTACAGTCATTTAAATGCTGTGACTGAAACTTTGCAGCAATTATGCTTTAATAATTGTGTACTTTCTCAGGCAAATGCACTTTTCCTTTGATATAAAATTATATTTAGGACTTTGGATTTGAAAGAAGGTGAGAAGTGGTTGCTCAAATGAAAAGATGGACGTTGCATTTCACTAGGAAGAGAGAGGGCTTCTCCAGGTTTATTAAAAGAGAGATTGAAGACATGTCTGACTTAATTAATTGACCAGTCCTGCCTGTTAGTGTGCATTCAGATGTGGACTTCCCTTTGGCTTTAGGAGAGGATTTAGTTAATGTGTACTAGTATAATGGAATTCAATGGAAGATGCTTTAGCCAAAGTTAATTCATATACAGGGTTTTTGCTATTAAGGAACGTTCTGCACTGATCTTGCAATGCTAAGTATTTACATGGTTACAGACCATTGTTTTGTTGCTCTGCTAACAGATTTCTTTTCTATGGAAAAAGCGTTGGTTGAATAGTACTCTTAACTCTTAAATCATATTTAAAACTAGGATTTTATGGTCCTCAATTATATATTTGGCTTGTGTATTTAAAACAAGCATAGTATACTGTTAAAATGCAAAATGGACTTGTATTATTTTAGTATCCTTTTGTAATTCTTTGGATTAATTCTTAATATTAAAAAAACAACTGTTTAAATCTGTTAATGTTCTACTATATTATTTTTATTAACTATGGTGAGGAAGGTTTAAACGATAAAGTGAAACTTAAATTTTGTTCTCTGTTCATGGTTGAGTTTTGTTCCTAAAAAATAACTAAACTAAGGTTACACATTAGTGAAGTACGGCCAAACAAATCCACCAACAAAAGTCTCTAACTCTGCCTTTTAGAGTGTTTTTTTTAATTGTTTAAAGTGCAAAGACTTACTATGATGTTGTGGATCAAACCCCAGTAGGAAGCTAAGCACCACACAGCTGCTTGCTCTCTCCCCTCAGTGGGATGGGGAAGAGAATCAGAAGGGTAAAAGCAAGAAATCTGGTGGGAGTTTAATAGGCAAAACAAAAGCTGTGCATGGAAGCAAACCAATATGCAGAATTTGTTCACTGTTCCTACTCAATAGGCAGATACATACCATTTCCAGGAAAGCAGGGCTTCATTATGCGTAACTGTTAACATGAAAAGACAAACACCATACCTAGGAACGTCACCTCTCTTCCTCCTCCTTTTACATGGCTCTTATTGCTGAATACGACATCATATGGTATGGAATATGTCACTGGCCAGTTTGGGTCACCTCTCCTGGCTGTGTCCCCTCCCAGCTTCTTTTGTACCTTTGGCCTGCTGGCTGGCTGGGCAGGGTGAAAAACAGAAGAGGCCTCGACACTGTGTAAGCATTGCTTAGCAAAAACTAAAGCATTATTTTCAATATTATTATTTCATTATTGTTATCAACACTGTCTTGGTCACAAATCCAAAAGATAGTACCATACGAACTGCTATGAAAGCAACTAACTCGAAGCCAAAACCAGTATATAAATAAATATATATATATATATATATATATATTTAAAAAAAAGAAAAGTGGAATCTTTGGGGATTTTGTCACGGCTTATCATGTTGTTTCCAGGGGATTTCACTAATGGATGTCAGTGGAATCTCCCAGCTGTTGGTGTCATAGTACTTATCTCGTGTCTATTATTATGAGGAGACTGTAAATCATTCTGGTCCATAAATTTTCCCAGGTGGCTTGATTTGCTAGATACATGCAGACTGTGACAGCATGAATTCAGAATTTAACATCACAACTTCCAGTTTGCCTACAAATACTTGTTCTACTTCACACTAGTTATTAATTGAAAATAAACTTTTGTACTCCTTTCTGATTGTTTACCATTTTTTTAAGCTAATCCATATTTTTTCCTATAACTTAGCATATAAAGTGCATTATAAACTATACATTATATGAAAGCAAGATGATAAATAATATAAATCTACTAGCAGGTTCAAAGCAAACTTAGCATGTACATTTCAAAATAGCCTTTTCAGGTTTCACAGGAGGGCAGGGCAATGAAAAAAGGTGACTCAGTAGCGGGAAAAGTGAAACTAAGGTACAAGGGCAAAGGAAAGGAAAGATACATTAGAGTAATTTGTTGAGAAAGAGAGTGAGTTACAGAACTTACAAGAAGTGCTTGAAGATTTTTTGCTATCTTATGAAAACTTCGATCTACTTTTACGCATGCAAATTGGCATAATGTAGGTCTGTAAATTTATCTTTCCTTAAGATGAATGTTACTGCAAGAAGTGATAGTATTTTTAGATAATATAAGTTGCTGTGAAATTGAAAAAAATGTACAAATATACTTTGATTAATGAAATTACTTTAATTGGTGACATAGTGTATGGTATTATAGTTGTGATTTCTCTGTTTAAATTGTAATTTGCAATTTGGTTGTAATTCCCACATAGTACTGAAATGGGCAAATCAATTTTTAGATTAAAATAGTCTGTTTATGAAGCTGACTATGAAACTGGAGTAATACCTACTTCTGTTTTCTGTTGTATGTGTAAAACCAAATGAATGTATTTGTCATTAGGTCACCAACATCCCAAGAACAGAAAGCAAAGAGTGGTCTCTGGAGTTTCCACCAAGTGAGTTTGTTTTATTGTTTTCAAGTCTGAGTCAGTTCTTCCCTTGCTGTTGCCGTTATTAATAAGCAGAAGTGTATCTACTGTTATTTTTACAATGTTAAGCCATCATGTTTCACTTTTTTCTTGTTAGGTGGACTTACTAAATTACTACTTCTCTCCTATATTTCTGTGCCTTATTTCCTTCAATTCTTTTGGAGTTTCAGTCTAATTCATACGGATGAATTCAGAATTGAAAGTGAAACTAAAAAGTGGAATGCTTAGTCACAGGCTAGAAATGCTCTTCTCATTTTAAGGTATATTTTGGATCTAAACGGATCTAAAATTAAGAGAGGTGTGTGGGTAGTTTCAGTATCCATAATTACTTTACGGTTACTAAAAGCTCCGTATATATCATTAAGAAAATCTTCCTGCAGTTAGAGAGGAAGGATGCTACAAGCTATTTCACAGAGGATCTTTTGCTACGAAGTTAGAGATGTAAGCTGGTATCGTTCTTTTTTTTTTTTTTTTAATGAAAAAAACACTTTTGTAGAAAGACCTCCCACCCTTCAAATTTACTGCAGATCTGGAGTTACCTTCCTGTGATGTGTGTTCATTTTAAGCACAAACAGCTCTCAGCTTCAAAGTGAATTCTCTTCCTGAACTTTGTTTTTTATCACCCGGTAAACATACTTTAACTGAAAATGTGTAAGAGATTTCCCTGATATTCAGAAATTGTCCATGCTGTATTCTAAAGCTGTGACCTTCAAGGCAATGAGTCCTTCTACTCCTGACCAGGCAGTAGTTTGAAGTGCTCACTTACACCATTCTTCGGACTTCACATAGTTAAATATTTATCTGAACAGATGCCAAAGTGTGGACTCAAAATTTGATTTTAGGAAGCCAATGAAGATATGTTATGAAATAATATTTAGAAATGAGCAGTAGGAAGAAGTGGTCTTGCTTCTGTAGACTTTGGATATTATATGCAAACGTCTTGAAGAATTAAGTAATTTTTTTGTGAAGTGGAAAATGCAGAAAGGCTGCAAAAGAAACATCTTTTCAACAAATTTACGTTTACTTTATGTGGTAGGATTATTTTAAAAAAACAAAAAACACAACTGTAAAGTGTTAATTCAGAAAGCATAAATTAGGGAAGGGTTTCGGAAAGGGGAAGTCAAGTTCAGGAAGAAAAATCAGTTTTAGGAACTATATGTAAATGGTGTAACAGAGCAAAATATGAGATGCATGGTGCCATAGGGAATTTGAACAAGTTTGAATCAAGTGACTACGAAAATGTCTGAATTCACTTGTTCCTGAGCAAGAAGGATAATTGGTTTTAGAGAGATTAAGGAGGGAAGAGGGATAATGAAAGGCAATGCAGGTAGAGAACTGAAAATTCGTCTAGCCTGAAAAGATCATAGGACTGTGAAATGTTGTGTTGGGGGGGGGGGAAACCTGCTGATTCCATTTCTTTTTCTATTCTTCCTTCCTCCTCCTCCTCCCCATAATACTCATTATGTCAGTACTGTTGTAGAAAAAAATATTTGATTTGGCTTTGATGTGAAAGGAGGAGTTATGCTCTGAATGACTAGCTGATACAAGTTTAGTGTGGGTGGGGATGAACAGCTTTCTTTTTCTTATCCTTTGTTCACATAAAAAAGGCTTGTGGCTTGCAGGGGAGCTAATGTAAAGCAACTTTATGCCCCTGTATCTTATCTTAACATTACTGTCCTTTTTCGTTATAGCTTTTGCTTGCATGTACTATTTTTCTGAATATGTGTATATTTCTGTTAAATATCTTTGTTTGCTTCTAATGGAAATCTCTAGCAAAAGCAATGCTACTTCTACTAATATTTTAAAATGTTTGTGGGGTAAGTGAATTCTTTGCTGTTGAATTAATACTTTAGCTGAAGTGTTTTAATGATAATTCATCAAGATTTGCTCGTTACTTTCATTTAAAAAGATACTACTTTCAGATTTAAAAAATACTTCTAAGTTGAATGGTATATGGGAGTAGTAGTTTCTGTAGGAAAATTTTTTGGAATCTTTTTTTTTGAATGGCTTTTAATGCTAGATTCGGTAAGTGAAATAATAGGGCTGATTAATTCTTTCATTTGATAGTGCAAGGAAAGATTTGTATTGGTTTATCTTCATTAAGATTTTGCTTTGAATATTTCAGTTCCTTAAGGAGGGGAAAAATATTTAATGAAGAAAAGGGAATATAATCTCTAAGTGGTAAAATGATGATATGATTGAAATGTTGTCTGGCCTTCAAAAATACTGTTTTCCATCCTTTAAATATCTTTAATATGAGGACTTTATAATGATTATTATTGTTACTTTGGAATTTTTAATGCATATGAACTATTCCGGCAGACACCTGTTCAGACTCCCATGTCACTTTCAATAAATGCTTCATAAAATAATTCTGAACGTGATCAGTCTTTCTGACATTTGTATTTTGTTCTGATTAATTTATATTTTGTCATTAAGTAGCTTTTAATGAAAAATTAATTGAGGCACAAGATGTGAGGGTGCCTATGTGGATGATTTAACTTGAGATATGAGCATGAGAGACATTCTGTTCTCTTGAGTGAGATTAGTCAAATGGATAATTCTTGTTTTTCTCTGATCAGTGTCTTTCAGTGTTTTAAAAAAATATATATATACTAAAATATAGATCTATAGAATATTTTTCTGAGTAGCATAAATAAACATTTTTAAGCGTAGATAATTGCTGAAATTTATATGTGAAATTACTGAATTTGGAAAAAAAATTATTATGGTAATTGAACTTAAGCAGCATTCAGTAGTTTATTACATTTGATTTATTTGGTAGCTGGACCTTGTATTTGGGTTCCAGTCCTCTACCAGCTTAACTCCAGGTGCTGGAATGTATGTTGTCTGTGTGATGGTGTCCAGTGCTTGGAAGCTACAGTCCTTTCCTAAGCTGTTTCTAAAAGAGTATGGCTGGAACTATCTTATCTTGGAACAACCAGCTGAGGCAGAAAAAGGCATTCTTATATGAACTGTAAAAAGAACTAGGTTTAACTAGCAAAAAAATCTGCCCCCTCTGCCCTCTTCAACATTAATGTACGTAATAAGGAACTCTTGCAACATGTGATGCTCAGCAGTTCTGTAACTGAATGTCAGTTGCTTGTTGGTTCTTTACCAGACCAGACATACTATTTTTGCCCTGTTTCTGTAATTGTTTGGTTACCAGAAGGAAGCTCTCTTAATAAGTGGATTTTGTCACTGTTGCTGTTAACTCAGAGTCTTGTAAAAAACTCCAACTTAAAATTCTTGAAATTTAAATGCTTCATGACTTCATTAAGAGCATTCTTATGCATATTCATGTGCGTCAAGAACTAATCTTGCGTTCTAGTTAAGAATTTTCTAATTATGTTCCAGAGAAAACAGTTGAGTTGCTTCCTGGTTTTGACCAATTCCAATAAAGTATTAAAATATCTATTTTGTTCCTCATTCCTACTGACTTGTTTACGTAGTTTGTAGAGCAGAGTGACCAAGATAACATATCAGAAATTATAAAGTATATTAGAGTTTTGCGTTGTCTTTGATATCGTTTCAGAGTTACAAGTGAATCAGTTGTTAGGATGGATTCATTCTTGCTGTAGCCCAGTGTTTGTTTCCATGCAGCCAAACATTTCTGTGTTGTAATTAGGAATGTTTACATTGATCTGACTCATGTGTTTGGCTTTCTAAGGTTAATGTGGCTTGTACTTGACTCCTTTAGCAATGTATTTTTGAAGTAGCAGACTTTCTGTAAAATTTCTGTAGTCAAACACAAATGAAGACATTTAACACCCACAGTGATCTATTATTACATTTAAAAATTCTGGTTATCTCATAGTTAAATAGCAAAAGTGGGTTTGTAAAATGTACCTGGTTTGTTTGGTTTGGATTCCAATTCAATAACTGTTATGATATAAGAGAGTCAGATCATATCTTACAGAGTCTTAAGATTCTTTTGTTTATTTGAAACATCATTTTCCCTTTACAGGATTAATAAAATTATATACTATTTAATACAAATAATATCAAATTCGCATCATAACACTCAGAGATGTGTCTGAAAAATTTCTTGGCTGTGCTAGTTCTGAATATTGTAAACATTTCAGATCTATAACTTATACAGCAAAATAAGTTTTGTGTGCATTTTTTTTTCTTTTTTTAGGTGATTGTCATTTTGTTTGAAATATTTTTTCCCATTGCAGGCCAAAGTCACCAAAACAAAGGAAGGCCAAAGAACAAACCTGGTGATTCTGAAAAGACGAAGTAAGGAAAATTTTTAGTTATTATGTATAACTTAATTTAGTTAGTGAGGTTTTTTTTTATTGCACTTATAAATGGCTGATGCAGCTTTGTCTTGTTGCTTGCTCTTTGCTTTTTTTTATTTTCCCCCAGCTAAGGGTTAATTTAACCCCCTAAATCTGATATAGAAATCCATTATATTGAATAGGTGGATCTATTCCCAGAGTAGTATATGTTTATTATTAGAGAGAGGGTGGTGATTTCAGTGCAATGTCAAGGAAAAGAAGGTAAACTATAGAGGAAGAAAGTGTAGAGTAATTATTATCTAAATACAACGTTTTTCATTAGAAATGCTTTAATGCTTCTAATAACAATATTAATGGTATACATTATTTATAATTTATTGTATATGTACATAAATAAACAATACATAAAACATATAACAAATAATAAGTTAGTTTATTAATCTTAACATTTAAACTGAACACTTAGATACAAATTGTTCCCTGTTTGTGAACCTCATAACTGTTATGCAGCAGCTAACACTACATGTGATGAGACACTTAGTGAGTTTTAAGATGGGTGTCTCCCTCTTAGCCTTTACCACTAGATTAATTGTATTTGCCTGTGTGTAGACATTTATCTGAGCAGCTGATTGGTTATAATTTATTGCTGCTTTCAACTGTGCTCTTAGCTTCTTGACCTTCTGCATTAATAAAAACCTAACCCAACTGGGGCCTTTGCTTTGCAGGTCAAAATATTGGAGCATGGAAGTTAGTGAGTAGAGGAGAAAATACCGTAGCGTCCTGATTTTTGTGGAAAGGTGTCCATAGTAGCAAATTGAAGTTGGAGTAGCGGGGTCCCAGTGTGGGAGAGGGTGGTATGTGAGTATATTATGCAGTATGAGGGTGTTGTAAGGGTGGGAAAATAATCAGTGCTCTGTTTTCTAATTTTGAGGCATGAGGAGTATAGGAGATCCTGGTGCAGAAGCCTTTTATTCTGCCTTTTTGTAGGCATGGCAAAAGTAGACACAAAATGAGAGTATTTCTTCTGCTGTGATGTTTCCTCTTACCACCTTGTTGAAGGAGTCTAAGAAAGTTAAATTTTTGAGTTAGAAGATCTGTTTGCTTCTACCTGGTTTCTTTTTAACACTTTTTTCTTTAATGGTCTTTTAACATTTCTAAAATAGGTAGCATTTGTGTAAGTATACACAGAAAAGTCATCTCTTAGTATTTGCATACAGGTTTTAAGAGCTTGATGCAAAGGTAATAACAATATCAGTAATCACTATAAAGAGACTGTAGATTTTAAACGCCAAATTTATTATTCTAGATACTGAATGTTCTGTAATAGTACATTTACAGGAGATATACATATCTGCATATATATATTTGCAGTGTTCTCATGCATTTTTCCATGGTATTTCCCAGAAAATCAAAAAGCATTGAGGTACAACGGGAAGAGAATATGAACAAATAGAAATTTCTGTTACGCAAATGGTGTGTGGTGTACTAGTAACCATTTCTTCTGGCAGTACTGCTTAGGTACAGTCAAATGCTTTGCTGAAATGTGGACCTTGATTTGGAAAGTGGTTCCCGTAAGAGAACTACTAGACCTCTAGAAATGCCATTTAGAGTATAGTGCCGGTATACTGATTTTTTTTTTCTAGTAGGATGTCAGGCAAAGTAATCAAAGTTGGTAATTCAAGTTACCTTTAATAGAGAAGAGGATTTGTATGAAAAGGAGATGCTGGTGTTTAGTGTTTGTTATGCAGTTTACATTAATTATAATTTAAGTTTTCAACACTAACAGTTGTCTAGCTCAGTACCCCGTTTCTGACTGACAAAATACCATGTCTACAGTATACATACAAACAGGTTAAGTATATCTTATTTTTTGTGTATACTTTACCGCTGTGGAATGTGGTAAAGCCACTTGGAAAACTATTGGTAGCATACAAGAGTGATTATTTTTGTGAGTGAAGAAACTTTTTTTCTCCAATTATGAAAAGTGGGGGAAATTAGTCTCAATGAACTATAACTGAAGACTGATTAACCACTTTTTATTTAAAGCCTAATATACCCTATTCTGTGCTTATATTTTTTTTCATCCTCTTCAGGATATAGTTCATGTTAAGACAGCTGATTAAAGCTCACTATATTCCAGCTTCCATGAAGAAACTGAATTCTTACTTTAAAACTAAATATTTTCCAAATCTCAATTGGATTTTAGTAAACGAAAGCATAATTTTAATAATCACTGCTTAAGTTGCCCAAAAGCAAGTTGCATGATACAGCCTAACCACAAATGTGCTTCCTTTACAGCAAAAGATAATAGGAATCTTGTTCTTACTGTTACATTCAAACTTACATCACAGCATAGTTCAAGCTGTATCTTATTTTCAAGGACTCTTTTGTACTAGTTCTACTGTGTACTACTTCTACAGTGTACCAGATCACTTTTTTAAACCTTTTTGACACTTCATATGCTTATTCAAAATAAGAGATTTGACCACAAGGAGAACATTATAAGTCGGTTTCAGTTTAATACTAGAAAAGAGCTTTTAAAGTCCTTTAGGACTTTGTAAAACTTGAATCTTGGCTTAAAGCAAATCCGTGTTTAATTTTTAAGTACAGAAATACTCTTTCTGAATGTGAATGAGTATGTTTGATGGTTTGGCACCAATATTGAAAGTTGAGATAAACAGCACTGTAGATTTTATGTACAAAACGTATGCTTCCCTCTGTCCTAAAATTTAAGAGCTTAACAAAAGAAATAATTATTTCCAGTGATACTGGGATCAACATGATCTAAACAAGTTTGACGAAGTCACTGCATTTATAGGTAATTCCATTTGCCAGTGTATTTCCTCATTGAATAGATAGTTAAGGAGTTAAGAACTATTACTTCAGACTTGTTTTGTAGTGTGACTGAGGCAAACAATGACTTACTGCTTAAGGCTATGCACAGTTGGAAGCTTTCAGTGTTGCAACCTCAACTGTGAAATGAGACAAATTGAGCTCAGACTGTACTTTCTTGTATGCTTTTTCAGCTAGCGTTTTTCATTTGTGCTTAGGATAATTTAAAACCGATAAGGGAGACAGCAAAGTAAAATGTTTACATTGAAATAGAGAAGCTGATACAAGTTTCTATCAAGTGCTATTTTTTGAAGCGTAGATTTCTGATGTTGAAAAAGTCACTATAGGAACAAATGCTCTTTACAGTAACAGAGCCATCTATGAAATTGCTTGTCTCACAGTTAAGTTTTTGACTTGCACAGTATTTCTCAAGTGAGGTACACGGTCAGTTATAATCATAACTCTATTTCTGTAATTGGCAAGTTGCTTGGCTTCAAAAAAAAAATTGTAGGGATTCCTGTGACACTCTAAAGGATTTGTCTTAAGTGATGAGTGTTTGATGCCTTTGAATTTGGAACTGAGCTAAATGTATCTATATTATGCATATATGGGCAATATAGTAGCATTGAGGATTGAGTAGCAATCTTAGCATGAATTTAATTTAGAGTATTGAGCAATACTTTGCCTCTGCGCTTGCTCCACTCCCTGGTTGCGCGTTGCCTTTCTGCCCTAGTAGGGGAAGGGAAGAGCTGAAAAGAACTTCTCTCTTCCTCTCTTCTCTGTTCTCCCTGCCTCTGCCATGCATGGCTGTTACATGCATTTGATTTTAAGTGGTTGTTGTACTAGGGTAAAGGATCTTGTACTTAGAAAAAGTAGAGCAGGGAAAAGAGGAGAAGGGAAAAGAGGCCTAAGTGCCTTCCTATACTTCTGCCTTTGGTGTAGGGAAGGTCTCTAGGAAAGTCTCTATCCCAGCCGTTCATAAAAGCAACTCAACTGACATTGAGCTGGAGAAGATAAAAGAAAACAACTAAAATGACGGAGAAGGCCTCTACTTCCCTGAAGCCCTAGTGATTCCCAAGCCATAAGTTGAATAGTATCATAATCCTTGATAATGTTACAATACTTGTGAAAAATACTATTGTGAATATTATTGTGAAAAAGTGCGCCATAATTTCTAGCATATAGGCTCATGTGGTGTGGTGATAAAAGCACAGAAATTTCTCTGTTCCTTGAAAATTAGATTACTATAAAATACATCTACGAACTCATAATACCATTGTCCTGTTGTTTGTAGAGATCACCTTGATTTGAAGATAGAGTCTAAAAGCATCCAAGATAAACTCTTCTGTACTGTACAACAGGTAACTGTGGGAATTACTTAGCATATGACCTTAAGTGTAAACAATTACAAACCTTTTAGTAATGCTGTCCAAAATCCTCGTTTGCTCAAAAACTTACCACTTCATGTTTAGCCTGATTTCTGTCAAGAAACAAAGATCGTGTGATTACACTGATTTATATTGTCTCATTGCTGGTAGTCCTCTTTTTGCTTCTCCTCTCCCCCTCCCACTGCCATTTAGCTTTACATTCACAAAAAGGCAGCTGTCTCAGTGATGGTGCATGCTGAAAAGCTTTGTGAACAAAAGGTCTAGTCAGAAGAAAGAAAACCTATTGTGACCCTGAAGAAAAGGCAACGAGATCATCTTTTATTGGGTGTCAGGAAGCGTATGTGGTTTCATAACTTCTCTCAGAATTATTTCTTAATGCTTAAATACATAAAATTTGACTAGCTATATATCAAATGCATGGTTTTAATACTGAGGTCAGTGGGGGTTTATGCATCCATCTGTTTAATAACCAGAAAATACTATGTACTTACACTGTGAAGTTTCTTTAGGTTCTTAGTTGGTCCTAGATCAAACTTTTTCCATCCAACTGAAAGAATTGATTCTTACTCAGAGGTGGCTTATTTGCAGAGATTTGTTATAGAAATATTTAGTTTGAATGAAATACAAATGTAGATTTGTGTGCATGAACACCAGAGAAAATGGCATTGTTAAAAGGGAAGTTAACATTGATTGCTACAGACCACCATTATGTGTGATTTCATTCAAAGGAAGAGGAGACAAATACTGATGTAGAGATGGAAAGCGGGTCTGGAGCCATGGAATACTGAGATAATGAAAACTAGAAAAGAGAAATTAAGGAATTTTGTCAGACTTATGACTAGCGAGGCAAAGTAGAAAGGTAAAAGATCCAAAATGGTAGCTGCTTCTACAAGGCTTGAAAGGCAAGACCGAAGTCAATGTATCACTGCCTGTCAGGATGAACCCAAGAGACAGAGTGGATTTAAGAGCACCCCATGTCATACCCAGGTCTCTCTAGACCATTTGAATGTTTATTTCTTGGTGTGTGAACACAGATGAGTGAAATCAATTTACTTGCTGCTTTTGTACAATGAAATCACTTTCCAGTCCTGAAAGCAACCATGCAGTTTTGTTACATTGATTTCCAATGTACTCATAAAATAGCTAGAAATACGTAGTAAATTGGCTCCCTTCTATCTCAGTTTATATGTGAAACTGTAAAAATCACTAGGAGTCATTCAGGGATTTATAGTACTTTCCCAGGAGTTCAGATTAAATATGTTTTCCAGTATTTGATACATATCTTTGGAAATGGTCACAGAACATTTTGTTGAACAGCTGTTTAAAACTCAATAAAATTCAGAAATTGAAGTCTTATTTCTCAGGTCTTATTAGCAACAAATAATGAGTATCCCCAAACTGTTGAATGAATTAGTTAATGGGGACATACATAATTAGTCATTTGCTGATTAATTACTTCATAAAAAAGAGAAAAAGGGATTCAAGAGAAGATTCAGGTGCTGACTGCACTAAGACTCCCTTGCTTCCTTAAAAATACCTATTTTTGTAAGGTTAATACAGCACTAGAATCAAAATCCAATTTTTTAGTTGGCTTAATCAGCTTCACATGTCACGTGTGTACATTATTAGCTTAGCAGTAATTAGTTCTGTTCCATACCTATATGCTCTGACAGCATTACCTCATGTCAGTACTTCTAGGAAATTAAAAAATATCTTTTCCTGCATTTTTTCTCCTGTACCTGCTAGCTTGTTCTGCTGTCCCTGCTACTTCTGTTTACAACTTTCATTGGATCGTGGGTATTTTCCTATGTTTGTCCTTTTTGGCCAGGTGACAGAACAGAAACAAAATATGATTGAAGTTCATAGATGATACAGATATTGTGTTCTGGATGAGCATTAATTTTAGTATGTTAAAATGTTAGTTTCTTTCACAGGAATACAATTAACTACAACATTATTGTAATGTTTAAAAATCAGGCAACTCAAAGATTAATATGTCCCATTCTTCCAAAACCTTACAATTATTTTCTCCCTGCCCACAAGCCTGTATTCAGAATCCTGGGGAAAAAATAACTTTGAATCGTCATGTATTGGGGGGGGGGGAAGAAGTTAATGAAGAGCTTGTAAGGCAGAATTCCTAGTGAATTAAGAGTTAGTCTAAAATACACAGATGGGTCTTTTTGTACTTGTTTGGTTTTGCTTGCGATGACAGGAGAAGGTGATGGAGGAGCTTCAAAGTACTTCTACACTAGCACAATGATCTGCTTTCCAAAGCATAACAACACTATTCCTAGTGTTTCAGCAGACCAAGTTACGAATTCTGCAACTGCTTGTATTGATTTATTGTTTTTTAAAAATGTTTGTACACAAGATGGAGTCTACAAGTAGGGGAAGAAATGTCTGCTTTTTATATATAAGAAATATTAAGATAATGCTCGAACTTTCTGAAGAGAAAAGGAACTCGACTTCAGTAAAAAAAAAAAAAAAAGTTTTTAAGAGATTATCAGCAGTAGGTCCATAATTACCTTAAGTTTTTAGAAGTTGAATTTAAAACTACTTAAAAAAAAAAAAAGTACCTGACCAGCTTTAAAAGTGGAATTATTATAAAAACATAGAAGTACAAAATTTGGACAGTTGTTTGTTGGATAAGTATTTTAGTAAACAGCTCACTTTCTTTATTCAAAAAAAAAAAAAAAAGGCTGTTTTCATTTAGAGTTGCTGTTTTCCTAAACGTTTTAGGTGGATTCAGCTATGTTGCTAGAAGAGGTTAAATCCCTTGTTCGTGATGGTTATACAGCCTTGATGGACCAGCGGTGTTGCAGTGCTGAACAAGCCTTTTCACAATTGTTGAGCATTCTAAATCCTTCAGAATTAAAGGTAAATTGAGAGGAATAACTTAGTTATTAGGGTAATTGAGCTTTATACTTTCAATACTGTGTGTCATATTCTTTCCTTCAACCAAAGTAAGTGTTACTGAATTGTTGTCTGTGATGTTGACTCCAGTGCTAGGTGTTGCACTGATATGTATGCCAAGGATCTTAAAAATGAAAAAAATTGAGAACAGGATAAGAGAACTATGGGATTTATATCTTTGTAATTGTATCTTTGTAATGGTCAGCATACATGTGTACATTTCTAGATACAATTTTTAAAATATTTACCAAACTACTTAATGTGAAACTACTGTCTGTTGTTAGCTTATTTGTTATTTGTCTGTTGTTAGCTTTATTGATAATGTTGTAGGGTGAAAAGAATTTATATTCTTTTGATCAGGTAACTCCTTGATGCAAGTATTGAGAATTTTTGTGTGAATGTATCTAGCCATTCTGCCAATGACCCAATTGGCATCCTACTTTTTTTTAAAAATACTGTAGCATTAAGTTTTCTGTGAAAATCTGTTTGCACATGCGTCTCTGTACTTTAAGGTCTCATTTTAGTAAGAACTGTTGCAATACCAAGAGCAAGTCTGTACTAACTTCATTACTAAGCAAGTGATGTACCAATCCATCTGGAATTTTGACCTAGTTTATTAGGAGGTAAAAGTTTGAGAGACGTTTTTTATTTAAAAACAAAATAGAATCTGCTTAATTCTGAATATGAAATCTAGCAAAGTTATACTGTACTACATGAAGTCAACATACTGAGGCCAGTAGTTGTAGCATTTCTAAAAGCAGACATTTCAGGATGTATCACTGTGAAATGTATCAGGGTGTCAAGTGACCAGCAGTAAAGGTGCAGTTAACCTTCACTTCTTATGCTGATTGTAACGTTAATCTGTGTGGAAACTATGATGGTTTCCTGTGCCTATTGTGGTGAACATTTTCAATTGACAGTAGACAGTAATGTTCTTATTCCTAGCCAAGTGTTTTTGTGCTACTACTATAATTTGACTCTATTTACAGCAATTGAATCTTCGTATTATTAATTACGTTGTAATCATCTATGGACATGCCACTGCTCTCCTTGGAATAGGACAGCCGGAGGTACGACATTAAGACGCTATATTGCTTTTATTTAAAGTTCTAGTTCAGGCGATTGATCATCTATTTTTGTCTCCTCTTAGCAAACATAAAATGAATTGGGAAGGAAAGCATTGCCACAGTTTAGAAAACCATGTGTTTTTTTAATCTGGGACTAGGTCTTTAATAGATAAATTAAGCTACCAAATAAGAAAACTACTTGTTAAAGTTTCAAATGAGATTCTTAAGTATTACTGAAGTATAGTAAATTATTTTTCTTCATCTTCATCTTTGTCTCTCATAACATAGTTACGCACTAATCTTCCAAAAAAAAAAAAAAAAAAAAAAAAAAAAAAAAAACACCCTTCTGGTTCCAGAAAACACCAAAACAGAAGGATGCCCCGCTCCAGTATTGTTTATAAATATCCAGTGTCTTTCAATTAATTTAAAAATGTCTGGGTATCAGTAAGCTTAATTAGCTTGTATCATTATTTTTTAGAGCCCATGTTTTTAAAGCCCTTTGCGTGTGAACATAAAATTGCTTAATTCTGTTTACTGTTCATAGGACTGATCAAACAATAGGGCATATTGACCCACTCTACTGGAGGGAAAAAGAGAGGAAGAACTGAAAAGCTTCTGGCTAAATGTCACATTTTTGTCTTAAATTTATTTTCAAGGCACTGACAAAGGCCGAATTCCAGTTTAACAAAATAATTGAACAGTACCAAGAAGAAAGATTTGATTGTCTGGCATATTACGGAATTGGAAAAGTATACCTCAGGCAAAACAGGTTTGTATAATAGAAAGTTTCAATACTTGATACAAAAAATATTCTCATTTGAGGAAGTCCTGTATGATTTTTTGGTAATTATTTTTTGTTAATCAACAGATTCAAACATCAGAATGATTTATTACAAATTTAAACTTTTTTACTGTTAAAAATGTAATGGAAACTGCTGAATCCAGTGGGCTTCAGGGTATGGGGATGTGACCGGTCGACCAGCACACCCCCACAGTGGAGGAGAGCTCATAGGCAAAGAGTAGAAAATGATCAGTTTGAGGAAGAATGCGTTGTAAAGAAACCTGAACTTATTTCAACAGCAGGGAGACTGGGGAGTAACCTTGGTTTTAGATAAGCCAGCTGCATCAGTGAGTCATCAAGTTTCCTGAAATAAATAGCAAAGATCTTCCTGAGCTAGCCAGACCAGCATAGGGGGGAGCGTGTATGTGGCTCAGCCTGACAAAATGTGTAACAAGTAGACAACTAATCTTCTTAGAAGACAGCAACGAGCTGGCTTTAGCTCACATATTCCTTTCTAGAAGCTGGAAACACCCAGCTTGTGCTGTGATTTCAGGATATTGCAGTATCGCGCTACTAAATCAAAATCCCATCTAATGCCTGTGGTGGGTTGACCTTAGATGCCCCTGCACCCTTGCCCACCACCCCTGCCAGCCAAAACCCCAACCCTTGCCTTTTAAACCTAATACAATGCCAGACTTACCAGATGAGTAAGTTTGGCATTAACCATTAAACCCTCCTCTGTGTGGAATATCTGAAAGAACCTGGCCAGGGAGTGTTGGACTCTGGGAGGGGTTTCCTCCTTCCTGCTGCTGCAGTGTAGCCAGGTCTGTTCTAAGACCCAGGAGTTGCCTGTGTCCCAGTCCCATGGCTGTGGCTGTCCCTTCCCTTTGCAGTTTTGGCTGGTAGAAGCTTAGCTTTAGGCTGTGTATGTCCAGAAGAGTTGCACACACCCACAGACACGTGTTAATAGAGCTGGCCATTCAGGCTGCCCCTTCAACACCCATGCAGCACTATCTGAACTCACATAAAAGATAAGTACAGGTAACAGCATCCTCTGCCTCCTCTCTGGCTGACTGGGATTGAAGATGGCTAGTGAAAATATGCATGTCCTCACTCTCCAGAGTAACAAGCACACCCGTGTTCATGTATCCCTTGAATATCAGCACAGGCTCTCGGTCTGCCTAATACATATGCATGGACTCTGGACCCCTTATCCAGCCACTGCCACACGCCTTGAGTCTTTTACGCTGAACAGCCCTTTACCACATAACTTAATGCTTTTTCATCCCACGTACTCTTATTGTTACTGTTTGTTTTTCTTGGATCATAAAATGAATCATGAAAGAATCGTATTCTGTGCAGAAGTCATTGATAGGTGATTTGAACATGTTGTGCCTGCTTAAACTTCAGATTCTCAGATGCGCTTGATCAGTTTATGAAGTCACAAACAATGGTCAGTCATAAGATTGTACCTGGAGTATTAACTTGGCCCACAACATCTCAGGTCATTGAAGAAACGCGAAAAGAGAATTTACAGGTATGTTTAACCACAAAAATAAAAATCCTATTCTCTCAAATGGTCTTTGCAAAAAAAAAAAAAAAAAAAAGAAGTATATTTCCCAAAGCTCTGTAGTGTCTCTTAGGTTGTCATCCTCACTTTGTTCCTTGCCCCACATTATCAAGGCCAAGGAAGGTGGAGGACAGAAGTGAGGAGGGTTTCTGCGTGGAACAGCCAGTGCAAGTAAATTTCCTAGAGCACTGTCAACCCCAAAGCCTGGTCTTTGCAGAGATCTCTTTTCAGTGACAAAATTATACTCTTGGAAAGCACACCATATACAGCACAAGGGCAGGTCTCCGTGTAAGAGTTTATACTTCGGTATTTTTATGTAATAATGTGGTTCTAATCAGCTCCAAGTTGTACATAATGGGAGTTTGATGTTATCAAGCTAAATGGCTATGAATACTATATGCAATGTAATGCTAGAGGGAACACGTTAGAAATGAGAATTAGCAAAAATATGAAGTTGAAAATTGTATAGGTAATGCTATATTTAAAACCAAATGGTAGACTTTGTATAGTTCTTAAGGTAAAATTCCTTGTTTGAATTGAAAAGTCCAACTTCTGGTTCTGAAATTACAAATTACTCTTTTGTATTGAAAAGCTTTTTAATTTTTGGTGTTATTATTGCTTTGAAATATACCATGCCATGAAAGTCAAGACACACGAGCTCCTCAGCATGCAGGCACTTTGACACAGCAGAGCATGCTAGGTTACTCACTGTATGAAAGTGGCTATACTGTATTAACCTGTTTTGTTTCTGGTCAAAGCAGCAGTTGTGCTGTTTCCTAACAGTGTGACAGGTGCAATGATTTCTCATAGACATCAAGCTGTTACTGTAGTAAGCTAGCCTTATACAACTGTGGTCTGGGACTGCTGTAGTGTGTAATGCAAATACCTGAAAGGCTGCGACTGGGAGTCTATTTGTTTCTACTAATGTTTCATTAATTTGGGCTCAATGCCAACCCCAGGGGAATTTAAACGCACTTGACATAAACCTATTTTAATATCTTTATCTTTAGACACTGTTTAGGGAGACCTCAGTAGCTCCAGTGCAGAGCTAGGTCTGAGCTGTCCCTGGGAATTTTGGTATAGAAAACTTACTATATTTTCATGCAATTCAAATTGTTAAGCATTTATAAACCTGCACATAGGAAAGCTATGGATACTTAGTTGACTCAAATGAACTTTTGAATGTTTTGGCATAAAAGACAATCTTGCATGGCTTTCACTAGTAAAAGTTACCTTTTGGTATTAGTTGTATGCTGTTTAAAAAGTGATGTCTGTCTGTTTCACTGCAAAGTTCCTTGGAAGTAGATATTTAATCTTCTCTGGGTTTCTGTGCAATTTATCTGATACCACTTTATGTTTCTCAGTTGATCTTAAAGAACTGTATTGAGGAATGCAAGTTCCCTCCAGAACCAGATGCAGTTTGTCGCTATCAGCAATGCCACGGCCACTCCAAAATCCACATATTTTTTACAGATCCAGACTTTAAGGTAAATTTTAGTTTAAAAGGGTTTGGGAAATAAAGTGTCCTGTTTTCATGTTTTCTATCCCCTTTTATATTAGAGACCTATCTAGAACACACCATTTTATTCTGTCTTCATTTAAGTTGTGCTCTGTTTTCTGTTGTTTTTAAAGATGTTAAATTAATATTATTTTCCAATGTTAGGGTTTTATACGTATTACCTGCTGTCAGCAATGTAGAGTGGAGTTTCATATCAGCTGTTGGAAAAAGTTGAAAACTACAAACTACAGTGATAAAAATGATAAGGTAAGACCTGTGTCAGACTAGAAGCATTTTTTATCAATATTATGGCATTCCTTTGGTCTGTGATAAGTGAAGTGCTACAGCCTTATATATGTTCCATTCATCTGACAAGAAGAGAGATGGGAAAGAGGAGTTTCTTATTAAATTGGCTACTGTGCAAGTGTGGGTAAAGCTTGCTTTTGTCTGTAGAAGAAAGGCTTGTGTATGTGTGGTGGTTTTACCCTGCTACGCAGCTGAGCTCCACCACAACCGCTCTCTCATTCCCCCTCCTCAAAGGAAAAGGGGGAGAAAGGTCTCAGAGGTTGAGATAAAGACAGGGAGATCACTCAACAATTATTGCCATGGGCAAAACAAAATTGGTATAGGGAGATTAAAATAATTTATTGCATATTACTAACAGACTAGAACAGTGAGAAACTAAAAGCAAACTAAAGACACCACCCCATCCACCCTCTTCTACCTCCTCCCCGCAAGCAGTGCAGGGGAACGGGAAATGGGAGCTGCGGTCGGTCCCTGATGCTTCATCTCCCCTGCCCCTTCACAGTCCCTCTGCCCCTGCTCCACGTGGGGTCCCTCCCACGGGATGCCGTCCTTCCTGAACTGAGCCTGTGGGGGCTTCCCACAGGCAGCAGCTCTTCAAGAACTGCTCCCCCCACATGGCTCCGTACCACGGGGTCCATCCATCCCCCAGGAGCAAACTGCTCCAGCACGGGTCCCTCACGGGTGGCAGCTCCCCCCAGACCCCTGCTCCTGCGTGGGCTCCTCTCCACGGGCTGCAGCTCCGGCCCGGGGCCTGCTCCTGCAGGGACTCTCCATGGCCCACAGCCTCCTCCAGGCCACATCCACCTGCTCCACGTGGGCTCCTCCACGGGTTGCAGCGTGGAGATCTGCTCCATGTGGGACCCATGGGCTGCAGGGGGATAGCCTGCTCCACCAGGGACCTCTCCACAGGCCGCAGGGGAATCTCATCTCAAGTGCCTGGAGCACCTTCTGCCCTCATTCTGCACTGATCTTGGGAGTCTGCAGGGCTGGTTTTCACCCCTCTCTTCAGGCTGCTGTTGCATGGCATTTTTTCCCTGTCTTAAATATGCTCTCACAGAGGCACAAACAACACCACTTACTGGTTCAGCTCTGACCAGCTGACCAGCAGCAGGTCTCTTTTGGAGCCAGCTGGAGCTGGCTCTTATCTAACATGGGACAGCTGCTGGGCCCCGCCCACAGAGGCCATCCCTGTGGCCCCCACTCCTACCAAGATCTTGCCCCGTAAACCCAATACAGTATGCTTAGCCTGTTTCTATCGCATCATATATGTCCTCCCATATGGAAGTGTATTCTTTCTACAGTCTTGCTGCTGAAGAAACAAATTGACATTGAGTATATCTAAAGTAATTTTACAAAAGATGATATTGGCAGTCAGTATAAAATGAAGGAAAATCCAGGGAGGGTGTGAACTCAAAGTAATATTCTTAAAGTTGACTTTTGAACCTAAAGTTGGAGGAGGAGGGGATTTACTATAGCTTTGAGAATAACAGGTGTATGCCACAGGTATAGAACTCTTTGGATTTGCAGTCCTTGCCAAGTCAGCTGTGATTTTCTATCCTCATCCAGTAGGAGTTTAGGCCCATGGTAGCTTTAATTACCTTGGTCAACTCAAATAAAGAAACTGTAATCTGTATAAAAACATAGAATTTGTATGAATTTAAATGTCTTCACTGTTTGTTCCATTTTCTCCTACAGGATTTTCTTCAAGAATTATGTTTCACTCCTGACTGTACGGGCCTTATTTCAAAAATAGTTATTTTCAATTCTTCTGGTTTGGTAAAATGCGAAGTAAGTAAATGTTCTTATAAAATATGAAAATAATCTTTAAAATATTTACTTTGGTAAAGAAATAAAGTGAAGGTGATAATATAACTCAGAAATAATACGCAAACTCATACGTAATATGTTACCTTCACTAAGAATCTGAGCATTATTTAGGGACGTAAGTTACCTGTTCTGTTCTTAACCTTGTTTTGGTTAGAACTGTCATTGATGGGAACTGGAAATGCTTCTGTTGGTCTGTGAGAAGCAAGAAAAAAGATTGTAGTTTGCTTCCTGCCCACTAGTAAACCTGAACAGCATCCAGGCCTTCTGGCCTTGTGTTACGTTTCCACTGGTCTTTTTTTCAGAGAGAAATATATTGCTGTGTACTAAGTTGTATGATATTTTAGGTAGACATTCATGAGGCATATGTGCAAGGGTGCACAATCTCTTTTGTAGTATTACTTTCATTGTTTTCCAAAACATCAAATTCTGTTTGGTTTTGAGAACATCAATGTTGCATTGTAACCCAAGTTTAATTAATGTGATGTCAATTATTTTGGTAGTTTGAACAAAAAATCACAAAACCCAAGGAACCACCAAGAGCCAATATTAAACAGAAATGCTCAAGGTAAGCTCTCTACCATTTAAAAATAAGTTCAGTCATTTTGGAGGGGGGAGTTTTCTCTAGAAATTAGTTTCCTAAGAATTGCTAAAACACCTAAGAATTGCTAAAACACAGGTACTTTGGAAAGATATTCTTGTCCTTTACATCTGAAAAGATGTATTTGAATGAACTGAAATCATCTTTTGATAGAAACACAGATGGACTAAGAAGTCGGGTAAAAGTACTTGAGGCTTGAGTGTCCTAATAAAAATACAGTGGTGCAAGTTGAGTGCATCTGGATTAGAATACCACCACTATTTTCAATCTTAAATTGCAAGCATTGTTCTGTTCCTACATTGCTAGAGGGAAGAAGTCAGCAAGATTTTAGCTGTGTGGGAGAAGAATCACTGCATAGCATAAGTTCAGCACCACTACTACTACTCTACAGCACTTACTACCTAGCAAAGTTTATAGGAATGATTAGAAATCAATGTAAATAAAAACTGCATATAGTAATGCTATTTCAGTAAGTTAGTACCGAAACCTTTGACATAACTGAATCAAGCTTAACTCAATTCAGTTAACTATAACTATACTATAACTATACTATAACTTTTGCTCGAGCAAAATTATAAATAATGAGATGTTAAAATTAATTTAGAGTATCTTCTTGTAATAAAATAAGTTAATAAAAGTCATATGTTATTATTTGGTGCAAAATGTGTTATAAATTGAGAAAGGAAAAAAAAGACAGTATTGCAGGTACTTAATGCTAATTCAGACATTAAAAATAAAATTCAGAGTAAAAATAATTTCAGGAATCTTGAGGATATTCCTACCATTACATACTTGCTTTTATGAGACTTTAATGAAATTTTGTGGTTTCTTAATGAGTTTTAAATAAAAAAAAAAAATGCTTTATTATATCTGTACTCTTCAAAATAATATTTTACAGTGGAATTTAAGTGTATAGCTATTGTAAGACATGGAAAACAAGTTAATTTGACAAAGTAGTTAGGCACATTTATCTTAACATTAGATTCACTGTTTAATTGTTTTTATCAGTTTTAGGAAGCTAAAAATGAAACAAGAAAAAAAAATACGAAGAAAATGTGCACGGAAAGATGCACTGAATGCTGCTAAACAGAAAATAGAAGAAAACCAGATGGAAAATGAACCATCTCAATATCGTGATCACAGTGGTATGTGGAATTATGGATTATTGTTCTAAAACGATATGAGGTACCATAGTTAGCATTCAGGATGTCCTACTGTGTGCAGTTCTGGGCACCACAGTACAAAAAGGACATTAAACTATTGGAGAGTGTCCAGAGGAGGGCGACGAAGATGGTGAAGGGCCTAGAGGGGAAGACGTATGAGGAGCGGCTGAGGTCACTGGGCCTGTTCAGCCTGGAGAAGAGGAGGCTGAGGGGGGACCTCATCGCGGTCTACAACTTCCTCGCGAGGGGGAGTGGAGAGGCAGGTGACCTATTCTCCGTTATCACCAGTGACAGGACCCATGGGAACGGTGTTAAGCTGAGGCAGGGGAAGTTTAGGCTGGACATCAGGAAGAGGTTCTCCACCGAAAGGGTGGTTGCACACGAACAGGCTCCCCAGTGAAGCAGTCACTGCACCAAGCCTGTCTGAATTCAAGAAGAGATTGGACTGTGCACTTAGTCACGTGGTCTAAACTTTTGGGCAGACCTGTGCGGTGCCAGGAGTTGGACTTGATGATCCTTATGGGTCCCTTCCAACTCGGGATATTCTATGAAATCAAATGACAGAAGACTACTAATTTTGGACATACCCTCCCCAACCCTGAAGACTTGCATAATCTTACTACAGAAACTTAAATTTATGCTAAATATTGCTTTTTTTTTCAGTTTTGGTTTTAATTTCTAAATAACTGGAAGTTTGTACTGTATAGTGATTTAAGTTCCTTTTGAAGAACTTCAGTCTTGATTCCTTGGTTCGTGTCTGAGCAGTCTTTGCTACTAGGTGTACACTTGGATGTTCAGAAATGTGCTTTTGCTCTGGGAGCTGATGCTTGGAGAAGTTCTCTCTCTGCATCAGGGCTGGCATGCAGCCTGCACAGATAAAAATAAATTTGTACAGGCAATTGCTTCAAGCTGCTATTATTGGCAGGTAAAAAAAACATTTCCAAAATCTAGTTGAGATGCTAAGGATTACTTTGTTGTGTAAACCAGATTTAAAGCCATGTATTGTCAAATTTATGAAGATAAAGCAAGTTTATGTATAAAGAAATATATACGTTATATAAAAATATTTATTTTGTAATTTTAAGTATTGTGAAAAAGCTAATATTAAAAAAAATCCAGTAAAAAGAAAACACCACTTAATACAAAGTCTCTATGCTTTAGAGTTGATGCTTTTAATTGTGGCAAATAAACATGAAATCTTATTCTTCTTTTTTTTTTTTTTTTTTTAATCCCACTTTAGGTTATGCAGGTTATGATCAAGGCTTATATACTGGTGATAGAGTCCTGCAGCGTATCATTCAAAATGCTGAGCAAATAAAAACTGCTGTTCGCGATGCTTCCAGACTGTTAAAGGAATTGCTTTCCTGGTCTGTAATCAATGAGGAGGATTACACATCATATTGCAAAACTAGCAGCATGTCACATGCAGTGATGGAGCAGCTCATCAGTTATTTAATTCAGGAAAAAAGCAGAGTGAAAACAAGGGGGTTTATCCATGTGTTGAGTGAGCTGGAAGAAGTGGATCCCAAGTTACAGAAGTGGATGAAACACCTTAACAACTTGGGTAGGCTATATGTTTATGTAATAGCAGAAGACCTTACCTGGTCATAATTGTTCAGTCTGCAGATGAAGATAACCTCCATATTTTACAGTCTTGCTTTGTTAACGTTAATGGGTGATGAAGTAAAACTTTCTTCTTCTTCTTCTTCATTTACTTGATCCTTAGCAGGATTTCTAGAGAAGATGTGACCATCAGTAACACAGCAACCACCTCTCTCTTCTCTGCAGAGACAAATTTTTCTGAAAAAGTAAAGCATTTTAATGTAGGCAGGGCTTTGCCCATGTAGGAAAAAGAGAACTACACAATTTTTTATGCTTTTAAATTCCAGAACAGACTTAAATGAGAATATTTGTCTAAATTGTTTGTTTCTGGAAAGATATGGTAAGATCATTGTAACTTCTCTGTCATGTATTGTATCACTTGGAAGTAGTTTAACTTGGTTCTCTTTGCTAGTGTTGCCTTGCTGTGTAGTTTCCTATTGAATTTGTAATTGGATGAAGATGCAAGTTGCTTTTTGCAGACAAAATGAACATAAGGTGCCAAGAACTTGGGGTTCTTTATTCTGTGTTGTATCCATGTCCTTGAAAGAATTTGTGTAGATTTATTGTACTGCCTGTTGACTTAGAGTAAAATTCATATAAAATTAATTTGTCATTTTAGCTTGCATTTTCAAGATATAAAAAAAATGTGCACAATCTCTTTCATCTATTGTATGTTTAATTTCTGGAGCAAACTATTCCTCTTTTAAGAGGAATATCACACTTGAAAAACAAAAACAAAATAAGCTCTGAGGCCTGAATGAAATGATACCTTTTTTCTACTCTTTTAGGGTTGACAGCTACAGAGAACTTTTTCCTTCAATATGGAAAATTTTTAAAAGAACTTGATCTTTCTATTTTAACAACGCTCTGGAATGAGAAGTATGGTAGTAAATTTGATTACGTGTCAACGAGTTCTGAAGACAAAGAAGTTCTTGACTATTTCTCAAAACCGCCTCTAGAAAAAGCTCGTTGTTTTATATGGCTGTTAGAACTCAATAGAGAAAATTTTCCAACTCTTCATCAAGCTTTAGATGAATTCTTTGATAAAATGGGTAAATATGCTAAGGTCTCCATTCTCATAAGCATTGTATTTCTTCTGTTTTTACACCTCATCTGGTGTACTCTGCAAAAGGCTGAAACCTCAGTAAATTACTAACCTCATTATATGAGATCTTACGTGTTCAGTGCATAAAATGCAATATAGTCTAAAAGGCAAATCACCCTTTTAAAGGGTACAGTCTGCTGTTCGTTTCAAGTGCCACAACTAGCACATAAGTTTACCTTTATGCATATATGCAGTCCAAACAAAATAGGTATTTTTCTTTAATTTTAAGCATAATGATTCTGCAACAACAGTCTTCGAGATGCCTCAATGGTATTTGATGGAGTGTAATAATTATTACTATGATTTTGTAGTTCACAGTTATAAATTACATGAAATAGTAATATTTTAGTTTATGAATATGACTTTGTTATCATTTTAATAGATGACCCTACCATCATATTAAAGAAGCAGGGAGATGAAGATATATTGGTAAGTTAACCTAGATATCTGTTTTAATATAAGCTCAGAAACAAGTATGTATTTGATGTTTTAGAAAAATGTGCAAAAGTGAATGAGGCGCATGCATTTCCTGACTTATTTTTTTTCTTTTTCTTTTTTTTTAAGAATCATCCTTTTGGGCTTTTTTAATCATCCCACCCTGTCCCCCCACCCCTGCCTTGATTAATGCATTTGAAGATTGCATGCTATTTTTCCTGTGTTTCTGTAAATTACTTTGTTTAGGGTCTTCTCTTTAGTTAAACCAATAACACACCTTTTAGATGATGATCCTTCAAGGATGAAGATGAGGGAGATGCCGTAAAAGTGGATGTGAATACAGTAATGTGCTGTATTGTCCCTTTTGGATGGGGCAAATAAAGGTGTATGGGAGAGGTGTTTGCTTGATAAAAGTAATTTGGTGTTAACTTTAAAAAGGTTTCTCTAAAAGTATCATTGGGGAATGGGGGGAGGAGAGAGGGACAGAAAGAGGGGGAGAAAGTTAAGTGTGCACAGTTTAGAGACTCGTATTAACTTGCATATCTGCATGTTTACTATATGAATTGACATTGAAGCATGAATATTCCTTGAGAGTGCCTAATAAAAATCTGAAGAATTTTGGATGTTAATTTTACTGTATGTTTTGCAGTCCAAAGCAACAAATGAGAAGGTGGTGTAACCCAGCTTTATTTTCAGATGTCATTAAATTATAAGGCTAGAATTAGAAGTTTATTTCACTAATAAGTGTAGTAAATTTGAAGTGAGGTGTACTTAGCACTCATTCACTACAACTTTTACTGATACTTTGCAGTCTAAATCTGTAACTTTTAAACTGTACATCATTCTGAATCACTTTTTGGTTAGTATTTTTATTACAGTTAATTTTAATGGCAGAAATGTATGTGATTTCAGTTAATTATGTGTTTGAAGCACTCTCATTAAAAACTGTTCTAGCCTGCAGATAAATTTATCTGTACAAACCCAGGATTTATTTTTGATACAGAGAAAATGTTTAGTTATTAATATAAATCTTAATAATATGTAAAATCCCTTGCTCTTTTCTTTGATGAATTAGAAATACAAGAATTAAATAAAAGCAATTACAATAATGCTATTTCTATTTCAGTGTTACTTGTATCCTAAAACAGGTTGATGTTTTCTGGTACTGTTATTAAATTACTATTAGTAGAATTTGATTAATATATAATCAAGTGCCATTTAAAAATGAAGATACATTTTAGTTCCTCCATCATTGCTTATCTAATAGAAAGTTGAAGTGACCCAAACTTTTGACAGTTTTGTTTGCTTCTTGTTCTGTTCAAACCAGAGTAAGAATTTTAATAGTTTTGAATTCATGTACTGGTATTGGAAATGCATCATAATTTTATTCTAATAAAAAAGTGATTCTTTTTCTCTTTCAGACTAACAATATCAAAGTTAAAAACAAAAACAGAAAGAAGAACTCTAGAGACTCAAAGGTCAGTAACTTTTTAGCTGCTTATTATAAATAGTCTTTTTAGAGTTGCTGGAGGTCAGATGTATAGTGTCTGTTTTCCTGAATATCTTATGGAGGTTATTCCGTGAAATGTTTTTTCCTGAAGAAGTAGTAAGCTGTGTAGACTCAATTAATACAATTTTCTTAGTTTTGTTACAATATGATTTTGTCAATATAAAATGAGTTTCTAGACCTGAAAAATAGATTTATGAATAACTTTGGTACTGATTGTATACTAATAACCTCAGTCTATCCACTGTCCTCATACTCTGATCTTAAATTCCTATATGTAAAAGTAAAAAAACATCTGTGAATACAATCCATAGACTGCACTATATAATTAATATGTCATGTCCATTTAGTTTTGCATTGATAAATTACAAATTTGGCAAAAGGCTATTTAGCAGTCCATTTGAGGATGAAGAATGTGTCCTTATACCTCATGAAATAAATCTGAAATTTTGTTTTTAACTGTCTTTTCTGATGATTTTTATGGGTATATCAGTTACTGAAGATGCAAGTGTTTCATTTAATGCTCAGAAAAAATGTTATTTGTTCAGTGTTTTATAGGTTTTGCTAGAAATAATATTGTAGCTGAAACTGATTTTTTATATTGATTGTCTCACATGCAATCATCTTGATTTCATCCATGCCCCCAAACTTTTATATTTTTTTATCATGAAGTTTGAGTAAAATGAAGATTAGAGCTATTTTCATCAGCCAGAATTTTCTTTTTTTTTTTTTTTCTAACTTGGACTCACTTATACAGGTCTGTGTATTTCTAAAGTTAATAGATCATAAAAAATAAAAGATAACTAAAGCATGTAATAGGCGAACATCAGAATAGGAGATATAATACTAAAACTGTGGAACTAGGGATCACTCAGACTTGCTAGTAGTAAAATTATTAAAGTTTGAAGGCTCTCAAATATAATGGAAGAGATTCCTAGAAATTCAGTTGATATGCAGTGCAATGGAATGAGTTTAGACAAAAGTCTTAACAAAAAAACTGTGTTTTTTATTTGAACTCAGTGAAAAATCAGGCACATCTAGAGGGGAAAAAAAAGACTGTTTTGGCTGTTAGAATGTCCCAGTTTCTTGTTCCAAAATAAGTTCTGAAGAAGAAATTAATAATTTAAAGTTAAGAAGCTTGTCATTATGACTTAATACTGATAATTGTACTTAGGAGTTTCACAGTTCTATAGTCTGGCATCTGAACACAATAAAGGTACAGAGCAAGGTTCAGTGTAAATAACTTACTCATACTATTTACATCAGATCATTTTCCAATTAAAAAATAATAATAATCTGTTTTTAATTAGTCTATTTTAGTATTATCCAGTGGAGTTAGTACAGCACCAATAGAGGAAGAAAAGATATTTATAGAAGAAAATACATTGTAAGTATCATCATGCACCTTTGCTTTTATTGCCCAAACTTCAAAGTACTTTGCCAGGTACCAGAGAAGACAGGCTTTGAAACGGCTTAGAAAGTCTGGGTTCATATCTCAGTGTTTTTTGAGATGACCTTAATATGAGCTTCCATAGAGACTTCACTTCTCTGCTTCCAGGACAGGTGTAATGAGTATTAGAATTCTAAAGATCTTAATGATATTTGAGAGAACCAAATGATTAGCAGGTTGCAGCCCAATAAGTCTTCTAGGCCAAAAGGGATTCTTTCAAGTAACATCTTATCTTCCTCTTCCATTTTACTGTAGGAAGAAATTGGTTGATAAGTCCATATACATACCATTAGTCACAAAAGAACTTTGCCTTCTATGCTGTATCAAGCAGGTTGTGATGTAGGACATGGCTCAGAATTTTTGTGGTAATCAGGAGTCAAACTCCTGCGTACTGAGACTGGTTTTGGTCTTTCTTATAGAAGTGAAAGCTGCTAGGAAAGAGCTATGACCTGTTACTAGTAGTTACTAGTTAGCAGGTCAGTTATTCTCAATTTAAGAAGTTCAGCAGTTAAGTATTTGGGGGGATAGTGTTTATCCTGTTGGTAGGAAAAAGAGTTTGCTGTTTGGGGTATTTCTTAGCACCTATGTAGCTACTGTATGGTAACAGTGTTCTCAGTATATGTGAAAAATGAAGTTATTTTCAGAGACAAGAATTATTGTTCCTATTCTTTTTTTAATTCTTTAGAGATTTTGCATATTTTTATGAACCATGTATAATCCCAGAATATCTTCGGGGACAACGAGAGGAATTTGAAGCTGTATATGACATTTCAAATAGTAACAGCTATCGAAGACTTCTGGATGATAATCCAGATCAAACCTGTGAAAGTTTATATGAGTACGTATACATTTCTGTGCTTAGCAGTTTAAAAGTTTTACTGTTTTAGCTGAAATGCATATAAATTCTGTATCATTGTGTTAGAAAATTAAAATTATACTATTTCCAGACAGAAGTGACAGAAGTAGTTGGGAATAAAGTATCTTTGATTCCCAGTATAGAATTGACAATTATGAACAGTAGGAAAGCTCTAATTTTGGACCACTGCAGGAAAATTGAGGCCTTGCACTTAAGAATGTGCTTGCAAGTAATAAAGGAAAACTGTCAAATGGCACACTGTAGTTTTGCTTTGAAACAGTGAGCAGGATGGCATTTCTGACATCTGAAGATGTAATTTATCTGTTCATTTCATTGGTACTCTCAGTAGTCATTCTGAAATGTCAAAATAAAGGCATGTAACAACACAGAGATGATGTCTCAGTGCAGTTTATTGACAGCATATTTTATGTATCTGTTGTCTAATGGCAACTAACAGATTTTGACTATACAGTCTATTTCTTATTTTGATCCTTTCAATTCTCAGTTAACTGTGGTGTGTACATTTTCTGCAATAATGCCTCACATAAATAGCATTTGCTTTTCGGAGACAAAAATGTTACATGCAACATCCTACTTAAAAACATACTGTATTAAGGCCAGAATTTGAGTTCTTATGGTCTGTTGCAGGTATGTACATAAAAGTGTGTTTTCAGTTAGTTGCAGGTTTCTGAGTAAGATGTGGACAAGTAAAAGAATTACAGAAAATTCTGTATGAGAAAACTTTGATTAACAATTACAACTTTTTTTTAAGCTATTTCTCTCAAATATTGGAAGAACATGGTCCTATGGAAATTAATAATAAATTGCTAACTGGGGAGTATGAACATTTCCCTGAAGAAGCTCGAAAGATTGTAGAAGATGAAGGTGGTCTGAAATCTTTTCTTCTGAAATCCCATCGTTTCGTTATGGTGGATAATGTTATTAGCTTAATAAAGCATGAAGTTCTTATAAAAGAAAATATAAACAGAAATGAGACTGAAGATAATGAAGAAGAAAATTATATTGTCTGTGATGTGCAAGAAAATCCTTTCCAGAACAAGCTACAGCTAAATCCAGCTGCTAAGGAATTCAAACCCCTGTTTTATCCTGAGCAACCTCATATATCAACATCTCCTGACATAACAGTAGCAAGCTATGACACTCCACAGTATTTGCCCTGTTCTTTACCCACTTCATATCAATCAGTACTTAGTCAGAATATTGCTACCGTAGAAAATAGGTCGTCTTTTTCTGAAGTTTTATTAGAATGCTTTGATTCTGAAAATCTCGATATGTTCTTGCCTCAGCCTTCCTGGGGTTATCGATGTGAAAGAATATCACCAATGACTTCTCAAATGCCTCTCATTTCAAATGTTGCCAAGCAACCTAGTTATATTTATGCTGACCATGTAGCTCATTGGGATAATGACGAATCAGCTATTTCAGACAGAAAATGTGTCTGCAGCAGTTTAACAGCAACCGAAACACAACCATACAAAGACCCTCAGTGCCTGTTGGTGAACTCGGATACCTCATTTTATGAGGACAGTTTTGCTGTTGCAAATAGCACAAATGAAGCTGAATGTTGTATACAGGTGACTAAGAAGGAAAAAGTAAGCAGAAGTATACCTGTAATGAAAAACAATCCTCATACAAGGATGATAGCTGTTCAGGTAAGAGATTAAAATGGAACCATTATTTGAGAGCTTTTAAGTGACAAAAGATAGTGTTGAGCATCTTGTGTTAGGTTTCTTCTGCTGTGCAAAGTGCAACACCTTTTTCTGATTTTTCTGAACATGATTTCTTTATGTATTCCCAAAGAGTCAAATGTTGTGTTGAGTTTCAAGAGGAAACATGCAAGTAATACTTCAAGCTACCCAAATGTAAGGGATATTAACAATAGTATTAGTGTTCTCTACTATTTATCTCTCAGAAAAGGCCACAAGTTGGAAAATACTGAGGTGTTTATCAGACTAGGAGCTTCCTTAGAATTTTCATTTTAAATTGCTGATGCTTTTTTTTTTTTTTTTTCAATTATTCTTGGTTTTCATCTCTAATTCTTTAGAGACAGTCTCTGAATTTTGTTCTGCCTGAAGTTTTGAGAGATTTTTTTGACCCAGGGTCAAGGGAGGGAACTGGTGCACACAAGTGAAAACTTTGTTTTAGAGGTTAGGGAAAGTGTTTCTGTGTCATCTTTTTTCATTTTGTTCAGTGATTTGTTTTAACTTGTACAGTATTTGAGGATTTAGATGCTTTGTAGGTTCTAACCATCGCTGGCTGATGCTTACCTCTTGGTTCACAGGGATGGCCCAGCTGTAGGGTGAGTTCAAGGGCAAACTCCCTTCACCTTACTTTTTCCTTCTGAAGAAGGGAAACAACAACAAAACAAAAGAAATTTCTCCTACAGGCACAGGAAGCATTGCTGAACACCCTTAAAGGGAGCACAGCATGTAGCTGACCAGAAGAGGGACCAAAACATTTACTTATTAATGCACCCCAAGGGTTAATCAGCATGGACGACTTACGAAAATGCACTTAAAGTAACAGAGGGAGACAGTGATCGCATGCAAAAGTTACAGACAACAGTTCAGGCTAAGAAGCCAGGTTTTCAGAGTTAGAGATACGGCAGTTTCATACCTCGTTTGTGTGACAGATTATACAAGATGCTAGAGGAACTACTGCAGAGAAGTTCCTAATCTTCTTTCCTTTCTCCATAAGGGAGGAATAACTTTATAGCTGTAAGATAAAATAATCATCTTTTTATTATTGCTTTCTAAATTATGAAAATGTTAACGTGTTTCATTGCTTTGTTTTTTGGTTTTGTTTTTTCTTTTTTTTTTCCCAAAGCTTGTTGTGTGTACATTTCTTTGCTTTAAGTCTTTCCCAAGCAGTTACTGTAAGCTGTTTTCCTTTTGGCTGACGTAAAATGTGATTTCTGTTTGGTTCTTGAGCACATGTAATGAATTGTTAATAGAAAAGGCAATGGTTTTCAATTTAGGGAATTCTGGTTAGCAGAGTTCAAAAGGTCACAATGCGCAGAGGTGTTTCTGTTGGCAAAAGTGTGGGAGAGCAAGGCATTTAACATCTGACTGTGTTTTTTAATAGTGTATTAGAGTGGTAACATAAACTGAATCTTCAGTATGTTGCAAGATTAGATTTTAAACTTAATTTTTTTCAGTAGGTCCTTGATGAGTGATATTGGAGGAAAACAAGCAGAGATTCTGGTCATTGAGTGTAGTCCTTTTTAAGCAGAGGCACTTGTCACAGATCTTGAGTTTAGGACAAGCCACAAAACACAGCTGCTCTGTGAGTTGTGAGACACTGGTTTTGCCAGTCTTAAGTTTTCAGATGTATAGAGCACAGCTGTGTTTAAAGACAGACAGAACTGTCCCCAATATAAATGCTTCATGGTCAATTAAACTAGGAAAAGATCAGGAAAAAAGTGCTTTCATTATAGCTTGAATTCAATTTTGGGAACATTTGCATAATTTCTTGTTACATTATAGATAGACCTATTTCATGATGTAGTTGGATTCACGTAATTGTAGGTTAGGTACAAAGGCTCCAAAAACAGAGCTGGCATAGTAGTTGCATACGTAAACAGGAGATTTTTCTCATCAATTAATGATTCTTTATATTCTAGGTGAATCATGAAGTAGCTGATAGGGAAACTAATACCTTGCCTTTTCATCCATTTGAAATGCAACAAGTAAGTTACCTGTATATTTGTTCATATTTCTCACGAAGCAGTTTAAAGGAGTGCCCAAACATTTAGGAGTGTGAAGATGAAGGTTATCTGAAAATAAGATGTTGTAACAAATACTTTTGATTTTGAGTTTTTTTTTCCCACCCTTCCTGTTGGACCATAGTCTGTAACGTCCTTCTTCCAAACGTCATGTAGGCCCACAAAAAGGAGGCTGTAGCTGTTCATATGTTGGAATATGTTTTAGAGGAAATTGAGTATTTCCTCCCCAAAAACCTTGAGTTTTGATTTAAATATTCCATTGGAGCATGCATGCAGCTCAGACTGATGTTAATGGCAGTCCTATGTCCTATCAGGAGATGAGTGAGAAAACACGGCCTTCTCTTCATATTCCATTCTTGTCAAACATTAATGTTCATTTCTGTTATACAGAAAACAACTCCCCCAACAAAAAATACAACAACAAAAACACGCTAAAAACCGTCAACTGACAGCAGACTGACTCTTTTGAATGTTTGCTGCCCTGTGGATAATGGCTGTTTAATTACTTTCTATAATTTATTTTCAGGGAGATATTCTACGTATGGAAAAAGAGCATCAAGTATTAAAAGAACAACTTAAAGAAGCACAGGAAAAATATGAACAGTTACAAAGCCGAAGCTCAGAAGAAATCAGTGTTTTAAAAGAGCTGATAAAAAAAAGTGTTGAAGAGACAGAGGTAACATTTTTATCCATGCGGCAGTGGGGTTAGCAAAGACAAACTGAAGTGGTTCATGATATTGGTTGTGATACGTCAACACTTATTCTGAAACTGGAATGGTAGTCCTCATTGCTGTGAAGTCTTAACAGATCTGAAAATCTGTGTGGCATCTTCCTCAGAAGACGTTTAAATGAACACATAGGTTATTGGTTGTCTCCATCTAGTGGATAGGTACTGGCTTTGATTCAACCCAAAAAGAAAAAAGCATGATGCTATTGACTCTTTCCCTCTTCTTGAGGAGAAGGGGTTCAAGTGGTCAGTGTTTTGATTTGCTGGGATGGCTAACGGGCTTTTCCAGACATTTTCCTTGAAATTGTTTGGGAGAAAGAGTAGTCTCCAGGCACTACCATCAGCCAATTATCACTTCAATTTTACAGTTAAAGCCAGATGTGCTACAGGCTACTCATTTGTCTGCATTTTAAAGGGAGTTTTTCAATTAAAAATAAATAAAGCAGGTGAGACCAAAGCCATTCTCCCTACCAGCTCACTTTATTCTTTAGTAAGATCTTTAAATAAGGGGCCTGTCATTCAATCTCTAACGTCTTTTTCTTCCTTTCATTTGTGTATTGGAGTAAATTCCTGTACTGCATCTTGGGAGGTCCTGAATTCTAGCTTTAAGATTCATAGAATCATAGAATGGTTTCGGTTGGAAGGGTTCCAACCCCTGCCATGGGCAGGGACACCTCCCACCAGTCCAGGCTGCCCAAAGCCCCATCCAGCCTGGCCTTGAACACTTCCAGGGATGGGGCATCCACAACTTCTCTGGGCAACCAGTTCCAGGGCGTCACCCCCCTCATAGCAAAGAATTTCTTCCTTATATCTGATCTAAATCTACCCTCTTTTAGTTTAAAACCATTCCTCCTTGTCCTATCACTATACCCCCTGACAAAGAGTCCCTCCCCAGCTTCCCTGCAGGCCCCCTTTAGGTACTGGAAGGCCACCGTAAAGTCTCCCCGGAGCCTTCTCTTCTCCAGGCTGAACAACCCCAGCTCCCTCAGCCTGTCTTCACAGGGGAGGTGCTCAAGAACCTTGATCATCCTCGTGGCCCTCCTCTGGACCCGTTCTAACAGGTCCACGTCCTTCTTGTGCTGGGGCCCCAGAGCTGAATGCAGTGCTCCAGGTGGGGTCTCACAAGAGCAGAGCAGAGGGAGAGAATCACCTCCCTCGCCCTGCTGGCCACGCTGCTTTTGATGCAGCCCAGGGTACAGTTGGCTTTCTGGGCTGCCAGCGCACATTGCCAGCTCATGTCAAGCTTCTCATCCACCAACACCCCCAAGTCCTTCTCCTCAGGGCTGCTCTCAATCCATTCTCCACCCAGCCTGTGTTTGTGCTTGGAAGTGCCCTGACTCATGTGTGGGACCTTGGCCTTGTTGAACCTCATGTGGCCCACCTCCCAGGCCTGCCCAGGTCCCTCTGGATGTCATCCCTTCCCTCCAGCGTGTCGACCGTACCACACAGCTTGGTGTATTTAGCAAACTTGCTGAGGGTGCACTCCATCAAGTTGCATGTGCAGATGAGTGGAGTTAAGCATTAATGAGTATGCTGCCTGTTCTAAACACCCGGCCTAAAAGTGCATTAATCACTAAATAAAATTCTGTTGTCGTAAATGTTGCTGGCTAAGGTTTTGATCACGTGTCTGCAAGTTGCTCTAACTTGCATTTAAATAAAATACTCTTTACAGAAATAATGTTTTCTTATTTTTTGCTTTTAGGTATCAAAGAATGAACTAGAGTGGCTTAATCAAGATTTAGAAATAAAAGTAAAAAAATGGCAACAGGAGAAAAAAGAAAATCAAGAGAACTTAAAAGCAGTAAGGAACACCGTCAAAAAGCATGTGGATACTAATGATAGGTACCAATTTTGAATACAGATTTACATCTGTAGATCTCTATTTTTGTCCCTTTGCTTGATTTTTTTGTTTGTTTGTTTGTTTTAAAGTAAGTACACTTATTTCTGATAGTCTATGGTAAGTTTCAGTATTTACTGATTCTGTGAATGAGAATTCAAACTTCTTGCCCTGATAATATCATTAGGGCAAGAAAACGAGTTAAATGCAGATCTTGGATTAGAGCTGGTATCAATAGGACCTGCATGTAGTTATTTAACTTAATTAATAATACTAAGTAATACTACTAATACTAAGTACTACTAATACTAAATACTAATAATACTAAGTAATACTACTTCTTCACTGTTTAACATTTTTGAGTGTTCCAGAATCCTTTAGTTTGGCACTGCTTGCATACTTTTCTACTTCATGATTTACCATTTTTTCCTCGGTGTGCTCCTCTACAGCAGTATGATTAGCCTTAAAGTTTTATTTTTTTGTTCCTCTTCCTCACATACAGTCAACCCAACTGAACTCTGCTCTGCATCTTTCTTTCTTACACACTTTTTACCTGTACTGCCACAGAGCGTTTCTGAAGGTTAACTAGGGATGCACATTACCTTCTTTTCTAGTCTTGTCCCCTACTTGTCAGATTAAAGTAAATCTGCAAGAACCAGATAGCTGCATGTATCGTGTGTTGTTTTTGTTTTTTTTTAAACCCATCATCCATCCTAAAACAGAAGTCTGCAGGGCTTCCCATGGAACTTAGAACAGTAATATCCCATCATGGCCTGGTGTGCAGCAATCCCAGGTATTCCCCTGATGATTAGTTTTCCTGGCTATGAAGGAATAAGAAACAGCTTCAGTCAACCTTCTACTATAGTCATAGAGCATCTAGGAAATTACGTCACTGACACACTGAAAAAATAAATTCAGTGTCACCTGACACAGTATAGTAAGTAGTTTTTCCCAAAACATTTTAAGAACTTCAGCAATCTTTAAGTAGTCTAATCATTGGCTGCATAACTAGCTAGAAGCTTTTTCACAGTAATAGGCTGGAATATGCATGTCTGCTTTAGTATTTTGTTGTGTTATTGCAAGCACAGGTAAGCATTTTAAAATAGCTGTCAGAAAACTGATGAAACTGACTTACAGTAATGATTTTTCTAATCAGACTTGACACTTCCTACTATATTTTTAATGTTCTCTGTCAGTTTTCAGACATAAGAAGGCTTCTGTCCTTGAATGCTATTTTATCTTTACTATTAATAGTTCGAGCCAAATCTTTCTTGAAAAATTATCAGCTTGCACTTATATTAATTACTTGCTGCTTAATTAATAATACATTTAAATGCACTTACAGTATTAAACAACATACAAAATGTATAGATTGTCACTGCTGCGTAGTTATCACTGTGGTTATAGAGGAACGTGTAATGTGTTTGAACATTTTTCAGAATAAGCTTAAAAAATATTTGATTACTCTAGGTATTCAAAGACCATTGATGAGAAGGAGAAGCAGTATAACATATATTTCAATACATGTCTTGAGACCAGGTAAAACTCTCGTAAAACTCTCAGCAATATTTGTATTTTTCTACTGACTTGTCGTTATTGGAGTTGTCTGTTTCATTCTGGGTGAAAAATCAGAAAAAATGAGCACTTTAGCCTGTATCTCTTATTCTCAGTTAGTTTACTTTTACTTAATATAAGTAAATATTACTTTCTTTTAATTATTTAGAATAATTCAAAGCTGGCTTTTCAAAATACTGTAATATATTTCTCTTGATTATATGATACAGTATTTTAGGATACATTAGAAGTTGGGTGCTCTACATACATACTGAACTGTCATATGCAGCTTTGGATCCTCACATACTTGTAATTCTAAGTGTACATAAAGTTATCTGAACACTTTCTAAAAGTTGTTCGTTTGCGCTTAGATGGAATTCAAGGTTTCATTTATACGTTCTTCATATATGTGAACAGGCTTTGAACAGTAAAACTTGCATGTCTGCAGTAGTTAAGCCCCAATAAACTTTTTACATTGCACAGTGAAATTTGGTTAAGAAATCCCAAAGTTATGTCCATGGAGCCAGCAGTATGGCTACAAGAACATGATACTATGCCCAAAGGCACAAGCTGTACAACATAAATGAAGATACATGCTTCTGAGGAAAAGACAAGTAATAGCTGAAGAAAACCTCTAGAATGTACTACTGTTGTAAATGTTACTCAAATCTTTAACCTCTTTCTGTTTTGCAGCAATAAACTTGCTAATGAGAAGGTAAAATTGGAAGAACTTATAAAAAAGAGTCAAGATGACTACCAGGAACATATGAAAAGAGCTGTTAAAGCAGAGGTACAAACAAAAACCCTAAAATGCTTCTGTTACAGCCTGAATCATTTGCATTGATGGGTGGGGAAGATGACTGCTGAAGTCTTAACTAACAATTTCCCTTAAAGTAGCATCTAAGACTTTTTATAAGAATATATTAAAAGTGTTGATCAAATATCGACAACTGCTGTTCAGGATGTTATCTAGGAAAACTTAGCAAATCATCATGGTGGATTATTGTTGACCAGTATTAAAAGTGCACAGAATTTGAGGCATCTGTTATAGCCCCAAACAAAATTCAGCTAAATAATTCAGTTTCTTACCTGCTTTATGAATAAATTCCATTAGTAGGAATTAACCATAGGAAGATACAGATTCTTGTTCAAAATTAAGTCATGCTTAGTGAATGTATAGCTAATTATTTCTTGGGTAGAATCAGAGAGCAATTTCAGTATTTTGCTAAATGGAGATTACTGATCAAGATTTTTGCTAAAATAGTGCTTTATATTGGAAATGCTTTAAGTATCATGAACAATGCTTTCTTCTTAGGAAAGGCTTGAAAATTGTCTTAACCTGCAGTGAAATTTTATGAAAAAGATTAGACTGTTTGTTCGTGTTGGTCTTCAATCATGCAGTATTTAAAAGAGTGCCTTATTGACTTAAAATATGTGCATGCACATTTTTGATAAGGTGCAAAGGGAACACATATGGATGCTTTCTGCAATCAGCTGAAGTGAATATAACCTAGTTATCCTCCTAAAGGCCTGCCAGTGCCCTTAATTCTCCTTGAAATTCCTCACCATAGGAGCAGTGCGTGATTGTATGTTGTACTCTGTATCATCAAATTATTGTTTAAGGTGATTCTAGGCTTTATTCCTTGTGTTATAGCACTGCTTTTATTGCAATCCTTTTTTAAGCAATTATTTTGTTACAGATATCAGTACTCAAAAACTGGAAAAAAACTGAAGTATACAAGCTAAATGCCATAGCTGCCAATGCAGACAGAAATCTCAAGATGCTGAAGTCATTAAGCAGGTATGGAGAGTTTACACTAGTAATTTCAGTACTACTAGTTGCTAAACAAAAGTAATTAGCAGATGTTTAGTCATGATCTGTTAACTAGACAAGTCAATTTTTCTCACAAAGTGATGGCTGCCTGAAAGGTATGCAGTAGTTAAATGCAACTTCTCTGAAGTTGATTTTCTTTTTCAGTCTTACGTCATTAACATGTGAAATATTTAAGCAGCAGCAGCAAACTTCTTGTCTTACTCTTTCTTAGCCTGGGAAGATTAGGGTACTGGGAACATTCCAGTTACTCCTGCCCAGTATCACTAGCGAGGGGGCTGCAATGTAAATAAAGAGGAGGTGAAACAAAACTGGCGTATGACAAGATTGTTGCCTTCCTTACGAGGAACTAACTTAGTCCTTTTGAGTTACTTCTTTAAAAATATATGCCATATTCCCTCTCCCAGTAGAAGTTGCCCATACAGGAAGGAACTGTTGTATTAAAACCATTGGTCTTAAGCAAAAATAATGGAATAGAATAGAATATTTCGGTTGGAGGGGACCTACAACTATCCTCGAGTCCAACTGCCCGAGCACCTCAGGGCTTACAAAGTTAAAATGTGTTACTGAGGGCATTGTCCAAATGTCTCTTGATGCCCCATGTCTGTCAGTGTTCAACTGCCCCTCTAGGAAGCGCGTTCCAGTGTTTGAGCACCCTCACAGTAAATAAATGTTTCCTAATGTCCAGCTTTAACCTCCCCTGGAGCAGCTTTGTGCCATTCCCACGTGTCCTGTCATCAGTGACCAGGGAGCAGAGGCCAGCACCTCCCTCTCCACTTCTCCTCCTCAGGGACTTGCAGAGCAATGAGGTCGCCTCTCAGCCTTTTTTTTTTTTTTTTTCCATAATAGACAAACTAATGGGAATGCTGGAGTTTAATTGAAAATCTTCATTATTTCAGCAGCTCGGCTTCAGCACTTCCTGAGTCGAAGTCACAGATCGATTCTTGGGAAATATTTATTTCAAATATAAAGAAACAAATGGAAAAAGTAGAGGTAAGTCTTAATTTCTCATAACAACATATAAATTGAATTTTGGAGATTAAAAAAGAATAAATAAAATTGCATTCCTTTTTTAAAACACTAGTGTCTTCTCCAAATACTCATCTACAGATTTTTAATGACAAAAGAAAGCTTCTGTTATAAGGCCTGATTATTAAATATAGTTAGGTTACAATGACTATCTTCAGTTTCATAAAGGCAAAATTCTTTCCTTTGCATATGTTGCTTAAAGATTGGATTGCAGAATAACGAGTCTGTAATCTCAGTTCCTTTGTATTTTTTGAACTTTAAATGTCCATGCAACTTCTTCAAAAACAAGGGAGAACTGTTGCTAAGAGAAGCTGAATACACTGTTAATATGTTAACATATAATAATGTTAACATATAACACTTAATATGTAACACATGTTAAGTTTTAAAAACTAGAAAATACTTCACAAGCCCTTTCAAACATTAATGCAAGTCCTTCAATAGAGAGTTATGTTACTACACCAAATGGTAGTCTTATGTCTCCATGTGAAAGACCTGATACCTTTGTTATTTTGCAAAGGTGTTAATGCCATTATTAATGTTGTTAATGTCATTTTAAGTAACAAAAGGGCTTTAGCTAATGCTAATTTGGAAAATTTATTTTCCTTTTGCAGGTTGGGTATGAAGAAAAAATTCAGATGGTGAAAAACGGTGTACGAAATTGCCTCACCAAAATAGAAGCTGTGGATCTTTCATCTCCTCCTAGTGTCCTAGTATGTATCTTACATTTGATAGTGGTGTGTTAAGAAATTCTTTAGGTCTGTACCCAGCATGGCTATCTGTTACAGAACGTGTACATAAAGAACTTGAATACGTAGCCCTGAACACAAACTAATCTATGCCTCTCCGTATGCCCAGGAAAAGGTGACTGCAGATTAGCAGGATAACATCCAGTGACAAATTCCAAAGTCCTTTTTAGAGGCTTAAGCTATTAAAAGTTGATGCTAAAATGCTTCCCATTTTCTTGTACGTCATGACTTTACACCAAAATCCACAGGGACAAAGACCCATTACACCAACACATATGATGTGATGATGGATACCAAAATTAACTTCCAGTTGTATCTGTTAGGAACTAGATACGGTGTCAGCCATTTATAGAAATTAACCTGCAGTAACTACGTCCCAGACAAATAGTATTAACAACATTTTCTTATGGGTTAGAAGTTCCACAAATGCTTTGCTCAAACCTTGTCAGTTACTTTCTAACTATGCATGATTGTTCCTGGTACAAGGACAATGTCAGTGTAAGTCACTACTCCTACAGCTATTCATCACCATGCTGGTGGGAGGACACGTGGTCATGCTGAAATACTTGGAGCCAAGCTAGCTGCAGTGATGATGCCAAAAACCTGAATGTTGCTGTTCACTGAGAGTAAAATTGAAATTAGGGCACAGAGCTGATGTCTAGTCATGAAGACAAATAGTATTCAAAAATCACTATACCTGGGTCAGTTTGGAGTAAGGAAATAAGGGTTCAATCAAGAACCCTTCAAGACAGGGGAGTTAAATGACCTGCTAAGTAAAATGCTCATAGTATATTTATAAATGAAATTCCTAAATGCATCAAAGATGCCACAAAAGAAACTTCCTCTAAAAAGTACATTCTCTGCAGAAAGTCATATTTTTTTCTTTCCTTTGTTTGTGGTTTAATTTGGACCCAATTCTCTATTCTAATACTGTAGTATATTTATGATTGTTACTACAATTTTTCTGGACTTGTACAAATAATGGTTACCCTTACATTCTCCTGCATACTATTTCTTCCCAGTTATTTCCAGATATTTTTTTTCTCCTTATTGGCACAGAACTCTTAAGAATATTGTAGATTTTCTTAGTTACCTAAGTTATATCCTTCGGTTGCCATCAATTTAGAGGTTGGGAAGCAGAGTGACTTTTGATCCTTTTGTTCTTCATTTGGTATCTGGTTTTACTGCAGTAATGCAGGAGTAACTAATTAGAAAAGGTATCTGTAGTTCTTTCAGCTTCATGAAGACTTTCATAGGCAAATGCTGAATCCAAATGAAAAAGACTTGATGAAAACTATTTTTCTCCTTGGCTGTTTAATTCTGTCTGTAGTTCTTACAAATTTTGAATCAAGTGATACAAAAACATCATTTGATAAAGCTTAAAAACTCTGTAAGGATCTACAAAAATAAACCTAAAGCTTTGTCCTAAGGAATGTGAAAACTTGTAAAAATCTAAATGGGCTAAAATTGAGATTAGATCGTTCTACTATGTAATGTTTTAGGTCAAGCTGACTTTTCATATCTCTGTTGGCAAAGCTAAGCTGGTTACATACAGATTTTAAAAAATCACATTCCCAAGCAAATTTTCAGTCTCTGGCTTTTTGTAGACTAGTAGCTTATGCCAAAATTTACTTTCTTTTATTTCTTCTCGTTCTCCTAAGGAGATGATCCTTTTCTGTTAAAGGTGGTTATGGGCATACACCTGTATTGAGAGGATAAAGTATCACTTCAAAAAGTGATTAAAGTATTAAATTAAAGGACACTCTGAATAAGGACCAGCAGGTTTAATTTGACTATGTGTAAATGTAGAATTTTAGTTCTGTGTGCTAGAAGGCAGCCAGCTGCCTTAGAGCCGTCAAGTTCTGAAACAACAGCAGTGATGGGGCCAAACAACTGATTTTAAGGAGTTCTTTCCATTTATGGAAGAGAGTTGTTAGTTCAAAAAGAAATCTTCCTGGATTGTGTCAACTCCAAGTTCTTGAGGGTGATGATTATAGCTGTTGTGTTTGGTTTTAAAATAAGTAAATGTTACACTGGATTATATATAGATTATATCATCAGTTAAAAGCAACGAATTTTGTATTTTCAAATTGATGGCACTTATTTTAAAGCAGTAGCTTCTACCACCAACTTCAAACTACACTTCTTTAAAACTTAAAGCTCTCCAACAGCCATTCATTCTTTAGAAAACCCAGAATAAGTAACAGCTGTAATTAACGCATGTATACTGCCCTATTTAATCCTGTTGCAAACAGGTTGTCTGTATGTAGTACTTATTAAAGAGCACCTTTGTGTGATATTTTTACCTTGGTAGAACAAGTTAAGATACACTGATAAGACTTTTCAGTTCCTTCTCATGGCCAAAACGTAGCAAAGTTTATGCTGCAAATGCTCAAGAGTTCTGCTCGACTTATTTTAATTACTATTTTTCTTGTGGAATCTGTTTATTTCCTAGAGAAAACAAAGCAGACTGGCTATCAGTGATCCAGCTGTTGTCATGTATTCCTCTGCATCTGCACAACCTAACTTACTTCCAGCATTTTCAAGTTCTGAAGATCAACGTCCAACAACTGCTTTGTTTAATACACAGGCTGGTGTGAAGCTAGCACACGCAAATTCTAAGTCTCATTCTGCAAGTGATGGAGCAGTGAAAAAACATTCCAAACCTCTGGAAGGATCGTATGCCGATAAAGTTTCATTAACTTGTCCATCAAGGATTTCTGGAAGTAATACTCAGAATATCCAACCAAACCAATCCCACCACGATGATTCAGCTATACATATGAGGCCCCCTGGAATTCCAAACAACGCATTGCCTCCAGAAACATTTGAAAATATTATTGCACATCTACAAACTATATTTCCAGGCTACAGCAGGTATTTTTTAATGTGTACAATGTTGTGGTGGGCAATAAAAATTCTAATCGTCCAATGATAAAAGTACAAAAAGAATTGATTTGTTAGTAGATGGCTCCTATTTCATAGGACGAGTTTTCTTAAAGCATTAGTTTCTTTCCCTTGTTCAGTGAGACATTCCTTAAGGCAGCAGACCTACAGAGTTGACTCAATGTGGTTCTCACTTAGAAGCACCAGCAAATAGAACTAGTAGTATTTTATTTTTATGATTTAAGGTAGCTAGATCCTAGTTACTGAGAGGTGTTGGAAGCAGGTGCTTGCTGTAGTTCATCTGAGAAGTTAGTTAGTTTAGTTAGTGGAGCAGTAGGCTCTACTGCTATGAGTCAAACATGGAAAATAGTGTTTTCTAATACCGTGATTATGCCTATAATAGCCACAGTATTACTAATTGCTAATTATGTCATTTTTATTTCAGTTCAACCTTTGCCAAGTTCATAAAAGATGTACAGAGAAGAAATGGGAATACATTGTTAAGCTTGAGCTCCACTGAAATTCTAAGAAGAGTGACAGATCTCATTCTGGACCAGCAAAATAAGGTACTGTTGTAGTTGCTGCCATTTCTGCTGTGCACCTCTGACGGTGGAAATAACGCAGCACATTCCAGAAGAGAGAGCACATTTTTCTTTGCTGTCAGGCTCTGAACTGTGAACTTGCTCAAAATTCTTATCCAATACCTGCCTAGGCATCAGCTTCAGCAGGGAGACCTGTGAAGTCGGTATCCTCTGCTTCACCAGGACAGACTGGGACTCGGAGTCAGGAAGTATCTGCAGAAGAAAATGTACCCAGCCCACCCAAGGCAAGACCTGTGCACAAAAATGCCTCGAGTCAAAATACATATCCAGCTCAGCCAAATCTCCAGCCATGGGGAAATGTTGGAGCAATGCCTAAATCTAAGTGGAAAAAAATAGACTCTACAGTAAGTTCTCCATGATGAATTTCAAATTATTACCCTGTACTTATTATGATATGTGAAATAATTAGGTGTATTGCTGGAAAAAATAATCAGGACTTGTTCATTTTGTGGATAAAACCTTAAATAGACTTGGTTAAAGTTAGTAACATCATTAAATTTTTAGAATTCAATGATTAATTGTTGCTAGCTTTCAAATAACATTTTTTGTATAGGCCTCCAGTGATGATCCTTGCACCATATGTCATGATGAGCTAAGCAGAGACTCATGTGAACTGGAATGTGGGCATCATTTTCACAGAGAGGTGAGGATTCTTATTTGCATCTAAGTGATAAGAATGTTTACTCTTTGTTCAGTTATACAGTTGGTTTACTTTTAAAAAGTTTTTCCCCCTCATCCTCTAGTACCTGAAGTTAAAAACAACAATACATAGTTTTCCTTTATATACGTTGTGCACCAAGACTTGCTAGATACAATCTTACCGTGTTGAAAAGTTTCAAGTTTTAGATCTCAACTAAGGTGATAATTCATCAGAATGAATTGAAGCTCTTTGAGCTGAACTCTTTGTACCAGACTTGGACTGTTTCCTCAACAATATCTTCCCGTTCTTGCAGTGCATTAGAAAATGGCTAAAGGAACATTCGAGTACCTGCCCTATCTGCCGCAATCATGTTCTGTTACCTGAAGACTTTCCTGAGCTTCCTGCAAGAAAAAAATATGCCTAAATCTTGTTTTATTTAACCTGTAATAAGATGTAAAGTGGCTGCAGACAAATAACCGTCATGACATGACAAGGAATGGAAACATGATGCCTAGGAAGAGGCTGATCCCTGGTTTTGCTGGAAAGGATAGCAGAACTCATTCTCGTCCAGTATTTAACACTTGGCTGTAAGCCATGAGACACGGGTACTGCCACGGCACCTACAGTATCAAGTCAGTATATCCAAAATCCAGCACTTTTCCTGGTTGCTGCCTAAATGCGTGCAGCTGATGTAGTTCAGAGGCCAGAATCACACAAAGCTGGTAGGTTTTTTGGCTAAGGGGTTTAAACTACCATATCTACTTTTCTCAAAGGATGGTTATGCCTATGAACAATTCCTGTAAAAAGTGCGTGTCGGGTCCTTCAGAGATGATACTACACTGAAAGTAAATTCTAATATCAAATTCTAATATCAAACAAATAGGTGAGCTGAATGACAGACTAGAACTTGGAACAACCAATCCACTACCTTTTCATAGTATAAACAATTATAACTTAACTGCAGGATTCAAATCAGGATTTTTGTGATCATTTTGAATAGGGTTCATACAATTTCAACACCTTTTTCCACATAAATCTACAACTCATAATTCAGATTGTTTAAATAATGACTTCTAACAATAGTTTGAAGCAAGAAATTTAAGTATTCTGGTCATTCCTTTTGTTTGTACATCATTGATTTGGAATAATATGACTCAATTTTTAATGTGAAAATATCTTAAATATCCCTCATAGTTGATCCGATTTGTCTAAATCGGAATTAAAAGATTTTTATTTTTGATGAAGCAATAGAGTGTATTTGTATTCTGTGCGTGAATGCTGGTTTATGAGCAATGTGAGGTACACAGTACAACAGCTGAAAGAATTGCTACCCTACTGCTTCAAAAGTCTGAACTTGCCAGAATGAGTACCCTTTTCATTGTAAAAAATTGTTTCAGATGGCCAGAAGACCAGGGCTAGATAGCATACACTGGTACACTAGATAATGTAAACACTCTGAAAATACAGTGAGTATGATTGTTTGGGTACAAGCAGTATTAAGCTGATTATTTGAGATAAGGTAAGTCTAATGGATCATTTGTTTCCCCAAGTGGAGTATGTATACTACAGATGAAGTTTTAAACTATCTTGAGATATGTCAGTATACTAATTGGAACTTGGATCAAAAATAAAATTACTACTGCAGCTGATGTGGTGTTCTTTTAATATTTTTGCTAAGTATGAGTTACTGTTGAGTAAACTACTATTTGCTAGAGGGCTAAGGCACTGTATAGCCAAAGAATTAGGTACTGTGCTGCTCAGCACTACACCACTTGCATCCTTTTCAGCTTCTATTATTTTCTCAGTGGGGGGAAAAATATATATATATTAATTAGACTTTATCAACTGTTCACAGAAGCAGCCCAAGTCCTTGCCACTTAGGCCACTTTTCCAGGGTAGAGGGAACCTTGACCTTGCTAGGCAGTGGCAAAGCAGTCCCACAAGCCACGGTCAACTATTTGGTGTTTTCCAAATAGAATATAACTTGGTTAGAGGTAACACGGGTAAGTTGGCTGTGAAAACAGGTAAGGCAACACTTAGTGTTAATGCAGAGTTCATTAACTGATATTTATGAATGTTCATGCTTGTTACCAGCTAATCTTATTTTTTCCCTATACTCACAGCACCGATAGGAGCCCAAGTTGCTAAGTAAGTGGGGTGATTTTTAATCTGTGCTCCTCTTCTCTTCCCTGACGTACAGAAACCACAAGAATTTTTACTGATAGCCAGAAGTGGTTTATTCACATCTTTAAAAAGGAAGCCTGAGAGCAGACAACAAAACATGATCTAGTTCTAAGACATTTAAGGCTAAGTTTTTATGGAGATAAGAAGTCTCAGACTCTTTAACAGTTAAGTACGTGTGGACAAGGCTAGTTTATTTTCAGACTAGGACAAGGTAAAACAGCCTTGCTCTGTGTCTAGGATTCCTGACTTAAGGATATATACTGTGTGCTAAATGATTATTCCTGCAGTGTTAGGATGCAGTTGACCTTTTCCTTTATACATGAAAGGTCTGTGAAATGCTCCATAATTACAGTAGAAGTAGTCTGGTATCAATATGTGAAAAGAGTCCAATTTCTAATCTGCAATGACCACTTCTAGGCAGCTTAGCGCAGATACTGTAACGTTAATCCTTGGCTACCTGTCAAAGCTGCTTCTGGGAGAGCAAGAACGTTCCAGGGAGCAACTGGCGCACTCACTCTAGAACAGGATTTTTCAGCTGTCCGTGTTGTATTTCTGAACTATTCTGTACCATCAGGCCCCTGGGATCATCACAGTGCAGGCAGAGAGGTGATCGAGTAGGGTGTGGGTAAGAGATTTGCTGCTGCGGATGCTATGGCCAGAGGCAGGCTCGAACACCAGTGCATCTTCTCAAATAACCTAAATGTGTGAAGTGCTACTGCTGCCTCAGCTGTGAGCAGCAGGTGGCACTCTAACATCACGCAGACTAGAAGCAGGAACTTGTTTTCCAGTAATCATCCTGTGCTGGTTCTTGATCTTGCACAAGTGTTTATTTCCAGTAACTGGGGGGTGGGGCACAGTAGTCATGGAGCTTTTTTTTTTTTCTTAATATACGTAAGACTGTTGTAAGACACTAAAATAACACTTCAATGTTTTCCTGAAGTATAGCTGATACCAAACCATGACAAAACCCAGAATTACATTTTCCTGCTTGGCAATGCTGCTGGATAAAGCTATAGGAAGTTGTTTTGGGCAGTTTTCTTAATTCTTTTTAGGTTACCATCTTGACACTCACACTTGATGTAACTCTATATACTTAGCTTTCCTCTGTTCCACACAAAATTTTATGGAAAATTCACAGAAGAACAGTGTGGCTGTTCTGTTGACTTTAACGACCACCAAAATCCATAACCTGTTCTTGGGAAGGTTAATTCTTGCTGAAATGGCTTTCCCATCTAGTTGTTCCTGCCTTGCTACTTTACGTGAACCTTTAAGATGTAGTATTACAAACGTTTTAATGTCTTTCTCAGCATAAAACTTTCTCAACATGAAACTGTATCTTACCTTCACAAATGCCTCTCCTGGTGTTTATACTTCTGTGTTGATCAGGTGACAATATTAACCTGCCTATTTAAAGACTGAATCGCCTGTCTCCCTTGGAATGGTAACTTGCATCATGAGGAATCATATCCTAAAGGCACAAGGTCCACCACATAGAAGTTTATGTAGTTTCTCCCTTACTTAGTATAGTCTGCCCTCTGAATGGATGGGTCTGCAACAACATGGTGATGCTGTTTGTCAGCTAAGTCATTCCTTTTTCACCTCGAAGCTGAAACATCTTTAAGTCTAGTAAGAGGAAAGATGGTAAAATGCCAAGAATAAGCATGTTCTTAAGCTAAAACCTATGACTGATCTTCCTTGGTGCTGTATTTTACATATATAGTAGAGGTAAAATAAGGCTATGTTTTTCTAATCCAGGGAAGATCCAGTGCAGTGGAGGTCGAAGTCAGCTGCAACGCGCTAACTTCTATTGTAAGCATTCCTGCAATACAAACTCATTCCCAGTTTGACCAAGATACATTTGGTGTTACTTCATATTATTAATTTTATCTCTTATTTCAGTCATCTTGCAATATTCATCCCATGATACTACTGTGCATTGTTGTAGCACCATTTATTATACTTTCAAAGACATTATTCAGTAGTACATCACCCTACCCTACCCTCCCCCGCCATCTCTATACATTATATGGAACAGGACTAAGTTTAAGAAGTTGTTAAAAGACTTTAGAACAAGTGTTGCATTATGAAATAAGCAGTGAAATTTATTACAGATTTCTACAAGCTGTAGAAATATCCAAAAATCATTCTTTCACAATTTGGTTGACAAAAATGGGGGAAGAGGTGGCTGTTGAAGACAGAAAGACACTTGACAAGGCTCTTCAGATAGATACATCCACGCAGTCTATTGTAAGACGAGCAGAGTCTTTGGAAAGATCTATAGATTGAAAGCCCAAGAACTATCTTCAGGGAGAAGGAAGTGCTGTGTTTTCAGTTAAAAAAAAAAAAAAAAAGATAAAGTTTCACTTGGTCTCTGAATGATTTCATCCTTTTTCAATAAATTCTTTAAGTGATTCTTCCTCTGGTTATTTACATCCTGCAGAGCTTCAGGGGGAAGTTCTCTGTGATAAGATGATCATCGTGCAGAAGGACAACAATGTTCACTTCAAACTCTGAGGGAAGGGGAAAAAAATAAAGAGTTCCATTTAGTAATCCTGTAACCTGCACCGTCACAGTAGGGTCAGAGCAGACAGTTCCTGCTCTCAGATGATTGCTTCACCAGACTCTCCTGAGCTATTTCAATACTCTGCATTTTTCTGTGGCCAAGTAATACAGGAAGGCAAGGCTGAACAAGGTGCTCCAGACAGAACCTAATCACTGGCACCTGAGACCTTGGGTCATTCCCCAAGAACCCTAGCTTGTTCTAATCTTTGGGATTCCTCCGGATTCAGTTCCATGTCACTGAGAAACTATGCCTGTTGACCAGGAGACTGTATGTCAAAGTTCAGACATCTGCTAAAACAGACTTTGGTGTGAGACACCTTACCCAAAACAATATGCGTTGTTTAAAAGCATGTTAAGTAGAAGAGTTAGGGAACAGGCTCCTGTCCATGCTGTCAGCATGTAACAGAAAGTTCTACGGCATTACAGAAAATTAAATTAAACACCAAAACACAACGTACCTGCAATCTATGAAAACAATTCTCAAAAATTCTCTACTTTTTAAATATTATATTGTGTTGGTCAGAAACAAAATCGTTATCAGATCTATAAAGAATTCTAAGTGGAGACAGAATTCAAAGACTGTTGGAGTTAATGAGTGATGGAAACTGGAGATAGAACTAAACCGAAAATGACTCTTTTATATATAAAAAGTTTTAATATAGATATGAAGATGCTCAAGAAATAGGTACTATGTTAACAGTAGCCATTTGTCACTGTACATTACTATTTAATTGCTAAAGATAGCAAAAGTAGACTACAGTATTATTTTGGGAATAATCACTGTACATAGGTGCAAAAACGTTCTTGGGGGAACATATAATCAGGTAGTCAAAGCTGAAAAATTACCCGTGCACATTTGTGCAGGATGCACAGCAGAAAATGAAGAGGAGCTTCCGTTGGGAAGGATCCTAAAAGTAGGGACTTACACTGTAGGGACAGCTACTACTATAGTAGCAGCTTCAACCTGATGCAATGCAATACAAAAAGGAGAACCAACATACTCCAAGAAGATGAAGGAAAGCAGAACAGGCTGGCAAGCAGAACTTTTGAAGTACTTGGTTGAACAAATGAGAAGAATCCTAAGTTTTATGTGTTTGTTAATGAAAATGCTGGATTTAAGATAGAGTAAGCAGGTAGAAGCGGCCCATGTAGATCGAGAAAGCAAAGCCTGCCTCACTGTTTCTATTTGAGTCTATGCAGTAGGAGAATGGGAAACAAAATCAGATCATCTTTATCGATGATCTGGATAAGGGCGTCCAGTGCACCCTCAGTAAGTTTGCAGATGACACCAAGCTAAGTGCGTGTGTCGATCTGCTCGAGGACAGGAAGGCTCTGCAGGAGGATCTGGATAGGCTGGAGCGATGGGCTGAGGTCAACTGTATGAAGTTCAACAAGGCCAAGTGCCGGGTCCTGCACCTGGGGCGCAACAACCCCAAGCAGAGCTATAGGCTGGGAGATGAGTGGTTGGAAAGCTGCCTGGCCGAGAAGGACCTGGGAGTATTGGTTGATAGTCGGCTGAATATGAGCCAGCAGTGTGCTCAGGTGGCCAAGAAGGCCAACAGCATCCTGGCCTGTATAAGAAGCAGTGTGGCCAGCAGGTCTAGGGAGGTGATTGTCCCCCTGTACTCGGCTCTGGTGAGGCCACACCTCGAGTACTGTGTTCAGTTTTGGGCCCCTCGCTACAGGAAGGACATGGACGTGCTCGAGCGAGTCCAGAGAAGGGCGACCAAGCTGGTGAGGGGTCTGGAGAACAAGTCTTACGAGGAGCGGCTGAGGGAGCTGGGGTTGTTCAGCCTGCAGAAGAGGAGGCTCAGGGGCGACCTTATCGCTCTCTACAGGTACCTTAAAGGAGGCTGTAGAGAGGTGGGGGTTGGTCTGTTCTCCCACGTGCCTGGTGACAGGACGAGGGGGAATGGGCGAAAGTTGCGACAGGGGAGTTTTAGGTTGGATGTTAGGAAGTACTTCTTTACCGAAAGGGTTATTAAGCATTGGAACGGGCTGCCCAGGGAGGTGGTGGAGTCACCATCCCTGGAGGTCTTTAAAAGACGTTTAGATGTAGAGCTTAGCGATATGGTTTAGTGGAGTAGTTAGTGTTAGGTCGGAGGTTGGACTCGATGATCTTGAGGTCTCTTCCAACCTAGAAATCTGTGTCTGTGTCTGTGTTTCTACTGATAGAAAAAAAAGAGAGGCCGTGGAAAGAGGAATTCTCACTGGTGATGAAAAGAAGGAAGTGATCATCTTGTTTATTTATTTTTGGGGTATTACTCAAATGCTGAATAACACCTGACTTTTTGGCAGAAAAAAATGACTTGCTGCTACTATGTTTCTTCTGTCCCTATACCATGTAATTCTGTTAGTCAGAACTAGCATAACAGTTTCAAAACTGATTTTAATTGGAAGCATTTGGTCTCCATTTTCTCAATCTATATGAAATGCAGCACACTACAATCCTAGTCATGGAACCTCTACAGCAAAATAGATGTCCTTGTTTTCTCTTCCACAGTGTTTCATCCACTGTGCAAGTTTCACCTGCCAGAAGCTGACGTGAAACTAGAAACATTTTTAATGGAAGATATAAATACAGCATAAAATTCTATCCACTTACCAACTTTGAAGTTTGTTGTTTCCAGCGTGGGGCAGGTGAACAACCTGGGGAACACCATGTATATAGGAATGGGTAGGCCCCTGCAGACATCCCCATCAGCAATCTGAATGTTCTGTATCTCTGTGGCATCTCTGGCGTAACCTTCCGCACACCCTGGTGAAAGCAGGGAATTTAGAGGGGAAGGAAGGGAAGGGAAGGCAAGAAGGCAAAGCAGTGTCCACAATTCAAACATGAAGATTTACTGAGGAAAGTGACAGGGGGACGTACATGGACAAACACCACAAGGAATGGAATGTGACGTGACCTTTTGCCCTTTAACCTGTGAATTTTCACATTAGCGCTCCAAATTAGGGGTCGCAGAGATTTAACTTAAATTAATGTTTGGACATTTCCACCTGAAGTGCAAAACGATTTTTTGCCAGTGTTTTCAATCTTCTCAATTGTATGGCTTTTGACAGTCTTGCACATTTAGGGTGAAAGTGCAGGTGGTAATTACTGCAGTCTGTATACATTCCATTTACAGAGAAACTTACCACAGGTTTCCACGCGTACTAACTGCAGCTCAATACTTTTCACTGCAGCTTCTGCATTCTCCACAACCAGCTCCCCTGTTAGCGGCTGTGTAATGATACAGTTTGTAGAGTTGAGGTGACCTCTGATGAGAAATTTTGGAAGTGAGGCTCTCTGAGAAGATGGGGAGAAAAACAAACAAAACTGTAAGAGCAGACCAGGAAAACAACTCCTTGTCTTTCTGTCTGTAAGGTAGTTATCAAAGTACGTAGGAAAGCCCAAGAAGCTGCAAAATTAAGAACTAAAAAAATCAGAAATGCCTCAAATACTTGGTTAATTTAACTCTTTAAATATGCATCCTTATGGATATGCCTTATGATATGTCCTACTACCCTCCCCTGACATGCACCCCTACTCATTCCATCCACAGGAGCATTTTTCCTGGGATAAGCTGACAAAACTTGGCTAATTACAATACAAGAAATCAGAAAACACGTGAAGGAGGCAGACTGGCAGGCATTACCAAGATGGTTCAGCCAAGTCACTTCACCATGCTATCAAGAACTGCATTCTCGTCCCGTTTCATTACAAATTATAATACAGACTATGGTTTCAGTAATTTTCCCCACCTTTTAAATTTCTCTCTCATGGCAACTACTGAGAGAGAAGACAGGCATTTAAAATGTTCATTTAATACAAGATGTATCATACTGCTGTGTATCAAGACACCAACTAAGAGACTGGACAGTCAATAAGGAGCTTAACTTCAATACAGGATCACACTGAACTTTGAACATTCACTCAAGCATATTTCCTACTCTTTATGAAATGAGTTGTAACAACAGCTGATTGAGGATGACAGTCTAGAAATCAGTTTCCACAGAAGAACGAAGTGGGTTTCTGCCCCCTTGTGCCCCCTGTTTTAGGCCAGCAGGCATCACAGATATTCTCTGACAGCAGAGAAACTCCTCATATGCCAGAAGCTCCCGTTACACTTCAAGTTCTGGCAGGAAGCATACTGAAAAAGTCGTGTACTCTACCCACATCTTCAGCTCGTATCTTCACCATCCAGTTTTCTTCAATTTCTTTTATCATGCTGCTCTAACCTTCCCCTTCTTTTGCAAGTGTTATCCTCTCCCTCCTTCATTTTTTGTTATTGACATCTTTGATGTTCGCCCCTACCTTCCAACCATCTGTTTACGCGTGTTTGTGGTGTTCTTGCCCATGTAACTGATTTTCCCTTCTTCCAAACCAACTCTCTTGTCAAAAACCTTTTTTCTCCCAGTCTTTTTGCTTCTTAGTCCTGACTGCCAGAAGCAATGGCAAAATAGTTCTCATCAGCTATTGTTTAGAACATTTCACTCGTAGCCAGCACCTCTGCAGAATTTAGCTGTTCCACTCGAAACAAATCTTTGGGTGAAAGAGAGAGGAATTTTCATGTGTTTAGTAAACTTGACCTCACCTGGGTGTTACCTCCCAATGGAAATAGAAATTACATCCCTGACAAAACCTATATAAAATATCGAGTCCTCTAATGTATTAGTGAAATGCCCTTTTATTGTACAACTCCTAGCAGGTTCTTCTCATCACTAATATTAGTAAAAGTAGACTTACTTCTCTGCCTCATAGGGACATCATATAACCACCCCCTGAAGTATAATGGTCAGGAAGCTCAGAGATGGAGATAAAAGGAATTTGCAGAACAAGAACTCAAGGCCATTTTCTACAATCCTAATCTACAAGAATTAACGTAAATAAATAACAGTGTATTTCCCTTAAAGCCTTACTACTTTTCTCAGTACTCCTCATAGTTTATCCTAAGCTAGCTTTACATGTACCTCTCAGTGGCAGCCACTAAAAGAACAAGAGGCTACAGGCACAAATTAAAATACAGGAAGTTACATTTAAACATTGAAAGAAAAATTAACTGAGGGTGGTCAAACACTGTAGCAAGTTGCCCAGAGTGGCTGCATGTCTCCATCCTTTGCGATACTGAAAATATGACTGGCATCACCCTGAGCAACCCGCTCTAGATGACTCTGCTCTGAGCACAGGGGCTGAAATAACCCATCTCCAGAAGTCCCTCCCAACTGCAGTCATTCTGTGAATATGTAGAATAAGGTCAACGATGGCATGAAACAACTCAACAGCTGATCAAGAGGTCTGCTTTAAGAAACAACTGGAAAAATAGGTCGAAATTCAGAAGTCCAGAATTAAGATCAATGGAAGTCAAACTGGGGATGCTGAAGGGAGAGCTATAGCACGAAAGTACTCTTATTAACAAAAAGAGCACAACAAAAACATCTGGAAAGACAGAACACAGGTTTCAGTGGGCAAAAGGAAAACCATATTCAGAAAGCTAACTGACCAAGGCAGCTACTACTGTTTATGCTGGCTTCCCAAAGCCACAGACTGCTATTAAAAAAAAAAAAAAAAGACAAGATCTCAAAATACACCTTTTTAAAGGATCTTGCTACAGACTTTTTTCCCTTGCTTCACTGCCATCTCTCACTCAGAAAGATGGGAAAAAAAATTAACCATTACTGAAGTTCCATCTTATTTTAATCACCACTGTCAGAAGAGAACAAGCAGAATCACTTTATAGGAATGAAAAAGAGCTGATGATGCACAAAGTATTTATTCATTCTTCTTTTGTTCTCATCCAGAATCACACAAGGATTACATTAAAAATAAATAAATAAATAAATAAAACAGAAAGAAAACCTTACCTCTTTAACATTCTGCAAAGTTTCAGGAGTAATTGTGAAGTCTACAGGGCTTGGCGTCAGTTTCCCTTTCTGTGACTGTAATTAAAACAGTTAAACTGTAAACTGATTTACAACACACAAACACACTCTAAGTACTAAAAAAAATACAATGAAGTCAAACAGCCATTGGCTGTGTTAATTCTCAGGATTGTCTTCATACTGCAAGTATGTATCTGTATAACAGAAGACTGAGATTTCCTACCTTTGTTATTAAATAATACTAAGATTTGTCTAAACAAATCACAATGCATTACAAATCTGAGTTGCAGAAACAGAACTCTCAAATTTGGGTTATTTTGTGTTCACCACTGCAATAAATCACAGTGCACTTCCCATTTGTAAGTTTTTGGCATAAGCTCTGCCTGCACTGAAATAAACAAAAAACCGAGTGGCTCACTACTCTAAACCACCTGGAAAAGAAAAATATGCTACCAATCTTCTGAAACATAAGAGATGTTACAGAAAAAGTTATATTTCACATTTCTGTATTTACAAATAATTACATTTTGTATGTCACGTCTAATGTTTCCTTCCATTGTCAACAATTAGCAAATCTGGGCAGGAGAGAGGGGTAAATTTAAGCAAACTTGCTCCATTACTCCAAATACATTTTATGAACTCTCTCTCCCTCTTGCTATCTCTGAGCACTCTGAGCTCTTTCTGTTGCCATCCCAGTACCAGCTCAGCTCTGTCAAGCCATCCTCATATTACTAGGAGATCCTCAGGTGATGGAATCTAGTCTAGTGTTGATTTAATGACTTAGAGTTTCAGCTTCCTTAACTGTAAAATAAACAAAATTTGGTCTGGGTTAACTTTCCGCACCAGAGTAGCAATTCTGGGGGCACATTATTATGGTTCTTCAGTTTCTATCACAATAGTTATCAAAAAACCAAGAAGTTAGTCTTTATCTAAGTGGCTCAGTGGGCCCTGAGCCCTGCTGAAATGAGTCTCTACTTTGTATCAGGAAGGCAAATTTATTTCACTTGCCATTCACAAACCTGTCTCCATCCTTATCTCAGAGAGATCCACTGTCTTTTACTTACACATTTAGAGTAAGTGATCAGTGCAGCACCAGTCATGAGACACCAACTGTATGTGACTGGGAGCTGACAGAGCACTGCAACACCAGTGAGCTTAGCTTGAAGTCTTAGGATTTACCCTTTCTATTCAAGAATTTGAAATAGCTTCTGCTGTCCAGCTGCAGGATGGAAGATACCAGTAAAAGGATTGACTGTTTTCCCACAAATGACAAATTCTGGCAAAGAATAAGGTTAGGGGAAATAGTGCATTGAGCATGGGCAGTGAGAATTATATGTTCAGTAAAACCTAATTAATTCACCCTGACAGCAAGATTTGTCATGATTTACTGACTTGTGATCTAAGAAGTGCTGTAGTGGGAACAAGAAATAAAATCAGGAAACCGCATAATATAATTTGTTCACTATTTTGACAACTATGGCTCACTTACAATATAATAATGGACTAATAAAAAGTAGCGTATTTTAGAAATTAATAAAATCTTACCAACAGTAGACCTCTTTATAGCACCTAGCTAAATCTGTGACAAGAGTAGTATGGAACTAAAACAACATTTTTCCACCATTACTCGTAAGACAGACAACAGAGTCTAATACTTTAAGCGTCCTGTTAAAGCATTCTAAGGAACGATACAAACAGTATGTTCTAGCAAATTCTGGGTGGAAAAAAAAAAGAGGTATTTAATTAGGCCTGCACAGTCTGTACTGATATCAGATGCTCTGAACATGTGTGGCAATATAAACTGAAAAGATTTTTTAAAAAGACAAAACCAAAACAATAGGAACTTCCAACTAACAAGCAGTAAAGTATTTCTTGTGAGACAGTCAAATCTTGTCCTAAAATGATATCTGCACAGGAGAAAGACTGTCTCCATGTCCCTGACTGCAGCATGTGGATATTTGTTAACCTGCATATCTCAGCATATTGCCAGTCACAGGCTTATATAATACAGGTGATTAAGCTGACAAGTTTCTTATTTCCAGTTTGATGCAGTCCTAACCTCAATACCTTGACTCAGGGCTCTAAATCACGATTCATCATCTGAATAACAGAAGTTAGGTATTGCCCCTCCACCAACAAATTCCCGCTTCTAGAACAGGCACTGCAGGTGCCCGGAACCTTTGGCTAAGAAGCGCTCAGGTAACGTGAAACAGTGTTTAGAAGAATACTATAATATTAATCTAACCACACCATTGTTTCAGAACTGAAAAGAATGAATAAGAGGATAAGCTCAGTGCAAATCCTATTTGTACCATTTTCTTTACATGAAAAGAGAGGTGTGTTACTCTAATCAGGAACAAGTGACACCTTACAACTTCTTGATACTTTTGTTATGAATGTCTTCTACTCAAACATATCATATATACTGCTACTACCAGTTGTTTTGCTTGGTTTTCTAACCTTACCTCCAAACTTCACTTAAAATGAAAAAAGAACCCACCAAAAACAGACCAACACCACACAACAAAACAAAAACCAAACAAAAAACCCACTCACTTTGTAAAGTTAATACAAACCCCGCTTACCAGAGAGTGGACAATGAACTCACAAGTCTTGGTTAGGTCCTTTGCCAGCAGAGAACGCCGCATATCACACCGTAGGGTATACTGCCAAGAATGGGGTGGCAAAGAAAAAAGAAGAGAGCCTTACTTAAGAACTTAATATTTCCTCCATCTGTTAACTTTTATTATTATTTTTTTTAATATGTGCAAAATGTTGCTGTTATTAATATTTAAGGCATCATTTACAAGAGATTAGTGGGCAACGTATATACCAGTGATAGAGAAGGGGGGGGAAGGACACAAAAATTATACAATGATTGTAGATGCTCCCAAATGAAAAATAATTTTTGTTTGTGTTTACAATCCTATCATCATCTTCACATACTTTTCCTATCTTCTGTCTTAAAGACAGAATAAGAGATTATGAGATTGAGGGACTAATTCACTGACAGAGTAGCACTCTTGTATGGCTTGAGCACCCAAACTACATTCAGTTAAGACTGATTACTCCATTGCTTCTCACCACAATTTGTGTAAGTGATCATCGGCAAGATATATTCACAGCCCTTCTAATTTAAAATTCAATCTTACAATAAGTTTAGCAATGATAACAGTTATAAGCACAGTTAATAGGGAACTGTCTTTAACCATGTAGTTCAACTTAAAAGCAGTAATGTGTAAGGTTAATTTTGGTTAATAAGGTTAATAACACCTACAACATAGTCTATCAACGTCCTTCAAGATAAGAAATTTATTGGGGTGGAGTATTTTAGGGGTTTATTGTTTGTTTTATTGTGTGTGTTTTTTGGTTGGTTGGTTTTATTTTATGGTTTTGGTCATTTTTAATTCCTTCTTTAGAGATGACAAATAGGCAAAAATGGGTATGCTCAGACTGAAGGTCTCAGCTTCATAACTTCTAGTTTTTCTTAAACAGCACCTTTAGTTCCTCAAATGAAAAAATAAATAGGCAGTGTACTATTTATAGTCCCTTTTTTTCCATTTCTTGATTTGGACAGAGAACAAATATAAAGTAGTGAGAAGCAAACGAACGCTTCCATTTGATTTATTTGAAATTAGCAAAACATTTTAAAGCAGTTAAAGCCTGATTTGTAAAAGAGGCTTAACATTCCCCAAATTTATCTACGTATCTGTTTTATCAGGTACCAATGCACCTTAAATAATCTTGGGAAAGAATACATTTTCCTCTTCAGGGACAGAGGAAAAAAAGACTCAGGCTGGCTGAAATCTAGTGATCAACCTTTTAAATACAGTTTATCCTCAGCTTGCAAAAAGAAGAGATGGAAAGACAAAAAAAAAAAAAACAAAAAAAAAAACACCACATACACAAAAAGAAACCCAACCAAATATTCACGATTGAAGTATATCTTAAAACACCTGATATTGATCATAAACAAGTTATCGGGCCTATGGAAAGCAACTCAACCAGTTTTGCACCATTTTTGATGTGCCAACCAGAAACATGAGATGTTATCCAAGAAATCCAGGACTGAAAAAAGATATGGCAAGTATTAGAAAAAACATCTGAATGTAGACAAAAGCCAAGGGACTTCTTTCCATCCTGTGTGCTGCCAGTAGTATGTAAAATTAAGGTAGTCACATAGGATGCAATGAAACAGCCTCAAGTTCCACTGGGAGTGGCTTAGATTAGATGTCAGGAAGAATTTCTTCAGTGTAAGAGCGGTTAGGCATTGGAATGGGCTGCCCAGGGAAGAGACAGAGTCGCCATCCCTGGAGGTCTTTAAGAGACGTGTACACATGGCGCTTACGGACATGGTTTAGTGGTGGCCTTTGTCATGTTCGGTGATGGTTGGACTTGATCTTATGGGCCTCTTCCAACTTACATGACTCTATATATAATGTGCAATTTAAGCAATATCCTTCTGGATACAAATGATGGGAGGAATAAAGTACACAATGGAAATACAGGGTAAACAAAAGGCTTTGAAGGCCTGACCTTCTATAAAAGATCTTGGTGCAGGATGGGTAAGAACACAAGAATAATAGGTCTAAGGCTTTGTATATAAATGGAAAAAACGAACTTTTTTTTTTTATTATTAGTTTATAGATGTTCACTAACATAAGTACGTTCAGCTTGCTTCTGAATTGTCCAAAACTGTTCTGCAAAAATGGTAAATTCTGATGGATACCAAAGAATTTCAGACATTAATTCAGAGTTTACAAGTAACCTAAGGCAAAACTAGATACAGCATAGGAAATCAGAACTCTGAAAGTTGCATGACAAGTCTTCAGACAAGGCTTTCCTTGCCAAGGCTAAAAAAATATTATCTACTTGACTATGCTGAAAAGGAATCAAACACCGGATGAAAAACAGGATCATCATTTGCTCCATAACAATGGCAATAACAACAACAAAAGCCCCAGTGAAAACATCACAACAGGCAAGACATATTCAGACAAGACTATCAGGAGTTTTATTATGGTGATAATGATTATTCAGTCAAAATACACAGTCGTCAGGTAGGCACAGAACTCTTTCTTTGGTTTGTAAATCCTTCCCATTACTACAAAATCATGGTACTATCTAGATGCAGCTAGTATGACTGGATTAGAAGCCAACCGTACAAACCAATGATAACAATACTGAGAAAGTATGCTTACGATATAAAATCTCAGTAACATCTTCAAGCATAATAATAAGATCTTGAAGCAAAATACTAAAATTAGTAACTAAAGATGCATGTTAAGCAAGTAAATCTGAAGGCATAATCTCACTAAAACTTTATTTTAAAATTCTTATGGAAAGGAAGATCTAGGAAGACTGCAGACTGGAGCATTAGTTAGAAGTATTTTGTCTGTGAACTTTCTATCACCACTGATTTTTTGTATCCCATGAAAATAAAGTCAGGTCTTAGGAGTTTTAACAAGAAAGGAATGCCTAGTCTTACAGGTCTAATGCTCCAGTTTACACTCCTGCTATTCTTTTAGTAACTTCTGATAGGCTTTTAAGTTTTTATTTGTTTGTTTATAATCCCAGACTTTTTAATATAATTGAAAAGCCTGGAATTTACCTTTCAGTTCAGCTAAATAACTAACTGTTATACTGTGTCATCAGATCTAATACATCAGTATGCTATAGGAAAAAGTGTTTTACAACCCAGCGATTCTTCATCAGCACTGGTCTGAAAACTGTCACTTCATGGATCCCTTTCAAATTTTTCATGAGGAAAAACACAAAACACTCCCCAGTAAGAAGAAGCAACGATTAACACAACATTTACGTTCAGAGATGGCTGAAAAGTAGACTTTTCCTCAAAATAACAATCCATTTATGGTGTGGCAATCTGTAACCAAACAAGGTCAAATTTCAGAATTGTTTTTCCACAGGACTCTGCTAAAAACATGTTGTATGTACAGTTTGGGGCAGGAAATGTCACTACCCATCTCTACAGGAAAGCAAACAACTCATGTTTTTTGAGGATGCTACAAACTCTAAACACTGATTTAAGACTTCATTATGAATTTACTCAGACACATGGGCTTTTTTGAATAAAAGCAGATAGAGTTGCAGCCTTTTTTCCATGAAGGGAATGGATGTAGTGTGTCTACAACATCAAGAGGGTAATCAGTTATGTTACAATAGCTCTGACTTAAGGTACTTCAGCAGGCAAGACATCTCGTTACTGTTTTGTTAATGTCATATTTCTTTAAAGGGTTACTCCATATGGAAGGCCTGAAACTGTAAATGGTGGAAAGATTTCTTCCAGTTAGAGGATGCTTCTTAAAAATAAATGCAGGAAAACACACTCTGAACATTAGGTAGCTTTGTTGCTGTTGGATTTATGCCCGTGTCTTAAGATGGATCTGGTAAGTCAGATACTAAAAATGAAGTATGCTAAGTATTATTAGCAGTAATTTGTTGGTCTGCTATGCTAACAAAACCTAACTGGTACTAGATGAACACTATACACATTTATTTTGGGGTATGCACTGCAGACTGTTTATGTAGTAGGAGATGCAGCTTCTTTCACCAAAAATAATAATAAAAAGAAAGATCAGAACTAGATGCAAATATCACTCTGAATGTATTTTTATATTTTATCTGTAAAAGAACATTATGAGATTTAACAAGCATAGCAAATATGTTTTATACTTTCTCAACCCAAAACCCCAGTATGCTCTTAATTCTCTCTTGTACATCCCATATGACATCCGATCAGTTTCATTACCACTGGCTATCTCCAGTACAAGGCTGAAACTGGCTGAAAAGGGGACAGATTTTGCAGCAATTTATAAAACATATTATACTGACAGAATTTCAAGATCTCAAATTGTTTTCTTTGCCACTTTTAACAAGTGTTAGCACCTGTGGAAAGTTCTGAATCTTAGAAACTCTATCTGAAACAGGAAGCAAGAAACTACCTACAAACTAATACTTAAAGGTTAACATGCTTGACATTTTTTAATGTTAAGTTACATCTAGAAAATGTCTAGCATGCATCACAAGAACACCATAGCAATAAAAAGAAGCTTAAAAGCTCTACTTACTTCAAAGAATCTCTAACTTTTTGCTCATTCTTCAAATTGACAGAAGCAAACACATATAAAGACTAGCACTATGAAAATAAAACTATCAGAAAATTTCATCCTCAGCTTCCAAGGAACAAGAGATACTGCAGGTAACAAAACAAGAACAAGAGATAATGCAGGTAAAAAAAGCACAGATTTTCTTTACAGAGAAAACTGTCTTACTGCCTTACCTGAATATTAACAAAGACACCATGATACGTCTCATACAGAACCTTGTTGCCCTTTACATGCAATGGAAATTCAAAAGGAATTTCTGTCTTGCCACTGGGAAGTTTCCCTGGTTTTACCATTTCAATAGTGCTGTTAATAATTTGAATAGGCTGCAAAAACAAATATTAAGATTTAGTTTGAAACACAATGACAGTTCCATCATTTCAATATGAACCAACAACATTACTAAACTCTAACAGACTTTGTGAATTTCCAAAAATTCAGGTATTTCTTCCTGATACGCAGTTCTCCAGTTTTACAAGGAATAGAAATATTATGAATGCTTTGCAGAGGAAAACAGTTTACAATCTATTTTATGGTTGTATCAAATTAACAACTAAACATATTCAGAGAGTTAAAACAGCAGAGTCTCAAGCGCCCTGGAAAGCAAAGTTTCATTTTCCAAATTACGTCCCTCAATATTAGCATCAGGAATCAAGAAGTATACATGCCAGCTGAGCAGCTAGGCAATCCCCCTGCCCTGCTGCCCACCTTTCCCACCCTAAAGATTTATACTGAGGGCTGATCTCTCACTGGAACGATGACTAGCTGTGATTTGGCATTTGACTGGGGAATCCTCCTAACCCTCATGAAATATGCATACATAAATACAAACAGAGCAAAAGCAGCAAGACTAGGACATGAGAAGGAAACAGACTGAATATCCAGTACAGTCCTGGACTGTAACACTACAGTATTAGCATTTTATTTTCATTCAAGGTTTTTATTTCTTGCAAACAGTTAAAGTAGCTTGAACCTCTCATTGATAAGAGATGCAATCCATCATATTACTTTTCCATTACTTATATGTATTTGTTGAGTTTAAAACCTGCAAGAGCTGAAATCGTAATTACTGTTCTGACATTTAATGAGACAAAAGCTATACTCTCCCTAATTAGGCTTATTCCAACCTGTGCTTTTAACATGAGAAGGAGGAATGACTGCACCAAGCTAACAGTTTACTCATGCTGAAGGAAGCAGCCTAACTTGTTCTGCCATGTGGTATTGCTTTCTCTTGTGCCAAACTAGACATTCATCTGGCCTATTGATAACATAATTCAATTCAAATCAATTAACCTGATTTATCAAAAATAAATGTGCCCTCTCCTGTTCTACTACTCTAGTAAATTAAATCAACCAGAATGAGCAGAAAGAAAGCAAAAAAAGCAATGCTGAATGAAGTGAGGGGGTTAAATGAACTGAGCCCATCTTAGGGGTCATCATAACAGGAACTTTATTTCTCTAGCTCAAAATAAAGTTTTTATTTCTTTCTTAGAAGGAAGCTAATCAACAAATTTGGACTTCAGGCCATGAAAAGGGTACAACACAACTATAAAGAGGCATGCTCACTGTAGCCCTGCTTGAAGATTACACTTCTTTTCTCTCTGAATTTTTAATTGTATTTTCCCTCCACTAGGCTGAAACAAACAAACAATCTGTTGCTTCTACTGTTTTCTGATCATTCATGGTCAGATTATTCACACTACAAACAAATCAACTGTGATACAAACGAAGGCTTGAAAGATCCTACACTTAAGCTATGCTAATTTAGGCAAACTATTTTTGTAAATATAGCTACACTGCCTCTAGACACAGCCAGACTTGCCTTCAATCAATACAGCCATGCTTGTGTGGAGCCCAAGACAACCTGACCTGCTGGATTCCAAAACCCACACTTCCAAACCTGGAAGGCAGTACAGAGGCCAGGCCTTCCAGGAACTCTGCAGTCAAATAGGTTGGGCGCAGCATCATCCTGCACTGAGGAACCTCTGCAGGTCCTGTACCATGGCCAGCAGCACGCAACCTCAGCAGCTTCTACAGAAACTTATGGTGTAATGACTGATCTGGCACCCAAGTTTGATTAAATTCAGTCACTGCATGATGCTCCTCTAATGCATCCTCCAGTGACCTTACTATTCATATTACTATATTTCAGCCCTAAAGAAAATTCTCCCTTCTGTGCAAGTTCCTCCCCCAAAATGTCACCATATATTGCTAGATAATGCTAAGCATTCCTCTGCTTTCTCTCCTTCACATACCATGAAGTGCTATAAGCATCTGAGAGCTACTAGGGAAAAACTTAAGAAAATACAGAAAAGCTCCATGCTAAAAATATTATCCAGCATAGGTCTTACCTTGACGGAGTTATAGAAAGCTTCAAAGACACCCACACTTTTGGCACTAAGCTGCAGATTTACTGATCCTTCCATTGTTAATGAGATACCTTGGTGCTGGACTGTGTCCTTACTTGTTATGACCACAACTCCCGAAAGAATTTCCTAATGGGAGAAAAGACACCATGAGCACATTTGTTTAAAGCAATTTCTTCTATTGCTGTTACTCAGATAGCATGCTAACCAATTTTCAAACAACTCAAGAAAACTGTTCCCAGAGTACAGTCTAACCTTGTTAGAAGAGACAAATACTGATAATGAAAGCAATGTGAGGAACAGACTGTTGTACTTCCAGTTTGTTTTCTTTAAAAATATGCTCTTCTTCCTTGCAGAAGTACTAGTCAGAGCTTCAATTGCTTTCCTAAACTTTGACATTTTCCTGTCCAGGCAAATGAAAAATAACCTCCTAAATACCCGTAGGTTCAGTTGGTAGTTAGGTTTGTTAAAAAGTTAGGTTCCATTTCCAAATTCCACAAGGAATTCTTATATGAAAAGCAGGATGGTCAGCCAAGGGAAATGGAAGAGAAGGCAGAGCTGTAAAAGAGATGTCTAAGCTAAGGATAAGGTTAACCCCAGCAGGGCTACACAACAGACTCATAAAGAAACAAAGAAACCACACAGTTGTTTGCCTACACAAGCCAGTTTCTACTCGGCAAACAATTTCAAAGCCTGTCTGAATCCAAGGCACAAGGTGTATGAGTCAAGAGATGTGTCACTTATCCCATTAAGAAAGTAGTTGCACAAGAACACAGCATCAATTTCAAGGATCAGTTTAGAAGCTCAAATACTGAAAAAAAATTAACTGCAGGAGAGCAACACGCAGTTCATATCACATACCCCATAGTTTATCCTTCCCCTCCAATAGAGAATCCACTCCAATCCCCTATTCCATGTCAAACGTTCATACACACCTGGAACTAGCAGCAAGTTATTTGAGAACTTATGAAAGTTTCTTAGGGCTAACTGTGTCTTCTGCTCAGTAGTAATGCTCTCTGCACCTTCACCAGCCTTGCAAACCAGACACCAAACTCGGGACCACTCAATTCAAACAGCAGTTCAGGCTGCCCACTCTACACTCGACCAGTTACAACCAGTCTAGTTGTGTCCATACAACAGATGCTATTTGAATGTTGCAGCCTTTTGTCTTTATTGGTGGTAGGGCACGACAATACAGAGAAGGGGTCAGGTCGTTTAAGGCAGAACTGGACATCAGGCATCACAGCAAAGTCTGACACGCCACAAGCCTGAGAGAGGACCTGCAGCAACTGGGAAACGCCAGGAGCAGGAGGCACAAAAGGACAGTGAAGAAAAGCTGACCTAAATACCATACTGCTTTGCGAACAGGCTTTAATTAGTACAAGCAATTAGGTTATTGCTTTGAAAAATGAGTACTGCTGTACTGGAAGGAGCAAGGACAATCCTGAACATATGCACTGCTTCACTAAATGAAGACAGACTCCTATCACACAGCAACAACCTGTTCCAGAGCTATCACCTAGATGGCTTCACACAAGAAGCTTGTGTGAAGCTATTTAGGGCAGAAGGGAGAAGAATGGCGTGAAGTTAAATATGATTTTTTTCTTCTAGCATCCGATGTTTCCTAATAAGTAAATAAAATGAAAAAACACTCAAAACTATTTTCTAACATGCAACTTCAAAAAAAAATCACTTGTTTGAGAGGGAAGGATCACGAAAGAGCTGCTATAGTTTTTACCTAACCTGCTTATATGCAATCAGGCTGTATTTCCATTGATGAGGGGTGGGAAAAACTGCTGTCTTTTCTCAAGAAGAGCTACTTTATACTTGTGTGTGTGTGTGTGTGTAAACACAGTCCTCTCTAAATACAAAGCTGTCATTACATCTGTCCTTCCACGAAGTACAAATCAAAGAACATAAACTTACCAAGATGCTCACATACTTACAGTCAGCAGACAATTTAAGAGAAAGCTTTATTTTTGCAAAACCAAACACATAACATTTGAAAAAGTTACACGACATCACGAGGCTAATTAGCTCTGTTTTCAGTCCACATCAAAAGGGATTCCCTTACCTTGAATACCACATGACTAAAGGCCCAGAGGAAGTCACCACTGGCACTGATCCCCACTCATTACAATGCAGTAGCTTACTGTCAGTTGCTTTTGCTTGCTTTCTACCCCCGCATTCACTAGAGACTCCTTCACCACATGCTGACAAAACTTTGCGAGATGGAATTACGCTAATGAAGTTCTACAAAGAATTATTTGCCTAAAGAGGGTATCTATCCACAAAAAGGACAGAATAATATGCAGAGCAGAGTAGTGAGGTACACATGGTACGCTGTGACCAAAACATTCCTGTGAGAAGATCATCCCAGGTTCATGATCCCAAACAAGCATTTAACTTTCTGTTGTCGGTTCTTCACCTTTCAAATATGCACGTGAACCTGCCAGAAAAGCTGACACTTTCAAGGTCACAACCAGAATGAACATCTGCTTCATCTAATCCAACAGCATAATCCTTTTTTTCCTGTAGTTCTTGAGGAGAGTTATTGAGTTTGGCTGGGACAATTAGGAAGGATCTTCGATCAGTACGATGAAGCAGTGCGTAACACAGGCCACTGAATATCAGCTCTACAGTCCTAAGCCATGCTTAGACTTTGACTGAGCTAGGCTGTTATTCAGCACCTTTAAACTTGATGTAAGGATTCAAAGGATCAAAGTACACACTGTACTGTCCCTTAAATTGTTTGGCGAGAATTGTTTCTAGTGTTAAAATACACACTGATTCCAACCTGCTTGTTTACACTGTCAGGTCTGCTTGCTAGACTAAGGAGCTACAAAAAACCTTTTAGCTAGGTATTATGTACTTCCAGATTAGAACTGATCACTTTTCAGAATCACTGATAAGAAATATCAGCCTCATTTGTTTTTGAATGTGAGGTAATTTTGAATAAAACAACAAAACCAAACCGAACCAAAGCACAAGGCAGGCTTTCAAGGCCACTTGAAATCTGTCATCATACTTTTTCAAGTGTTGACAGCAGCAGAAGACATTGTATTGAATGCCTTATAGAAACATTTAGCATTTTTCTAGTTGCATTTGGTATTAACTGTACATCCATGAGTTGAGCTTGCCGTTGGCCTGGCAGAGCCGAAGTCCCCCATCAGCCGATTACCAGCACAGCGCTTCAACTCCCTGTCAGATTCCTCTTTTCCCCTTATGGGCCTTTACTTTTAGGTCTAGGGGCACACATTTGGACATTTTAGAATCGCAATTAAGTTCACGTAAGCCCCATTTACTATGTATTCCTGATCATTTTCTGTCACATCTATTACCCATCTGACCCACCTCCAGATCTTAACTACATATTCTTCTGGTTCCTTACAGAGAAACCAACTACATTCAGTATAAAAAGCTTGCTATGCCCAATAAATGAGACGTTGGGTGCTTTAAAACCTCAACGATCAGTTTTACAAATCAGTTTGCTTTTTAGAAAGAGTAAAAGGCCTCAGTATGGGCAAATTCTGACTTAGTATATTTTGGATTTCCTTGTCATCAAAAGTCTTGGCTGACATTGACTATGGCACCCTTTTTTTGTACGCTGCATTTTTCAGCCTTTTCAGCCCACAATTCTTTTAATTATCAGTCTTGGACTAACTGCCACAGTTATTCCAGCCATCCTGTTCGGTTTGCCAACCAAAATGCATCATTAGTTGTGCCTGTCCCCTCTCATTCTTCTAGCATTCCAGAGTTCATTAAATGAGCCTCAGTGGCTCACAATTCTCTATTCAATTAAAAAACGAAAAAAGTAAAGTCTCCTGAACACAAATCTTCTGTTCCCGTGAACTTAAACACAATTTTGCTGTAGTAAGCCTTATTGTAGTATAACAGAACTGCGCTATTAGGATCCATTTTATTATCTTTTTTGTTCTTAAATCCCCCATCCCCTAACAATCCTGTTAATCTTTTTGCTCCAGGAAATGGCAAAGTTTTTTTTTTTTTTTTAACCCACAATTTAAGGTCACTTGTTTAAACCAGGCTTTCTGAAACTGAAGTTTGGAAAAAATCAAGGTCTTTGTTTGCTTAATTCCTCCAGTTCTGGATTATTATAAACAATTAATATAGAAATTGCTTACCATTTATCACAACGAGTTATTTTAACCAGCTTTCTTCCTAAAACCAGAAACACGATCACAGACTTGTACGATGTGTGACTATTTTATAAATGTTATGGTCCAGTTTCTCCCAGTTAAAAAAGCACAGTTAACACAGAGCAAAAAGGAATTAAAAATAACAGAATTATTGCCTTCTCAACTACCTTGCACTAAAGAAAGTTTCAGGAAGTGAAGGGACTTCAACTTGGCACAGGAGATTGGGAACAATGAAAAATGCTTGAGTTCAAGTGGACTTAGTATAACCAAGGTCACTGTACCAGGATGAGAAGTCATCTGACCCAACTCAACACAACAGAGAACAGTAATTTGAAGACTGGGTTACATGATTATTTCACCACCAAGGAGAAATTTAAAACGTCTTGGCTTTATGAGGAGCCTACAGTGAAACATACATATAACTCTGATCTTACAAAAAGCAAAAAATAAAAAGTTACTCAGACTTAATTTTTCTGGCCAGCTATCCATTTTGGACACACCCTTTCTTCGCCACTCACCAGCCTTCTGACACCTACCTTGAACAATATTTTCCCCTAACAAGAATCAAAAGAGTTCTGCAATAACATTAAAAGTTTGTAAACTTTAAGAGTTCCTCCCTAGAAGTTTATATTAAAAACTCCCACACCTTCAGGGCCTCGATCAGTATGGAATTTACCATAATGAGATCCTCTGAACAATACTTGTTAAACATGGGTCTCTCACATCTGTTTCCCCTCACCTTTACCTCTTGTAGGCAATAAAGCAGTACAGCAAATACTCTCAAAAGATTGGCAGTTGCTGGCTGACATACATTTAACAGATCCAGAGATGCCAATCACTAAAAATCCCTGAATATTTCACCTGAATATTTTCTGAATCCCTGAATATTTCACCTCACGAGATACAAAGCCAGAGCTTGAATGGAAGAATCAGCAGCCACTGCCATTACCAGATCTTCAGTCTATTGTAACCTAAAAGCACAGGCTGAGATTCTTTAGACTGCTCTTTATCCACCCAACTTTGTTTTGTTCATCCAGTTTCCTGCTCCACTACATCTGATCTCCATTCCGTAGGCTACCCATTGCTTCTTGAAATAAGAAATAGATTGTGTTAGGCAGCACATGGCTGATTCTTGCACAATGACGGGAAAACCTACAGGCTAGAAATCATTTACTTTCACATAACCCACATGCGGAGATGACAGAAGGCAATTACATGCTATCACATGCCTACACCATTTAGATTGCTGTTAAAGCCAAAATGACCCTCAGCATAAATACCATTCGGTGCTTTTAGAATTTATTAAATTAAAAAGACTAAAACATTTTAGCTACTACATGTCAACTTCCTAAACAAATGCTTCATACCTTAGGAGTGCAAGGCAATCTTCTTTGTCTCTTAAGTAGTCTGCTACATACCAATTGCCTTTATAAATCACACAAAAATTAACATAAGGCACATTAAAGGTACCTTAACTATCCCTCTGCTTAATTGCACAGAACATTTTCCTGCACAGACAAACCTTGTCATACTTACACAAACCTATCATATAAACTCCCTAGAGCTCAAAGTTAAGGCATCTCTCTACTGTCACCTTTTCCTTCACATCCAGCTCAAGTCCATTCGGATACTGATTATCAAATATACTCTGTTCTACTCTATTTGAGAAGACATTCATAAGAAAAACAAAAAGATATCTGATTCAATAGACTTTTTTTTTTTTTTTTAAAGAGCAACTCCAACCAAATGCCATTTCCCCAACCTGGCTCGCTGGCCAATACTGCCAGCACAAGACAGGCAGCAGAAGGTAAATGACTGCAGAAGTGAGTTGCACCATGAAGTTATTCTGAATTAATCACGGTCTTACACAAATTACGACTTAGAAAGCTCTCAACAATGTTTTAGCAATGTTTTGTGCTGTTATCTTGTCATAGGCCTAACAAAAAGGCTGCTGAATCACTGCACAATTTAGATATCATGCTCTTTCGTATCCAAGTGACTGCACTTGGGTGCAAACTTTAAATGGGTTTGGACAACCAAAGATCAGGTCAAGCCACAGGTCAAGCCACAGTATCCCTGTTGCTTTCAGATGAATAGCTAGAATATATTTGGATGAACTATGAAGTTTACTACAGGAATCCCTTCGTTTTCAAGTAGCACTGATGAAAGTATATTTGGGGATGAAAGCTGACATAAACTAAAGGTATTATTAGCATAGCTGATGTCAGTGAAGTGTGCAACCATCAATAAAGTTCTACAAAAAACAAAGCTGCACATATTCCATGCCTCATTAAAGAGAGATTTGTAACTCCTTTCCGTGCCTACGAAATTTCCATCAAAAATTCACGTTGTACTTCTAGTGCATGGCTCTTTCATCAGTGTGGTTTCACACCACTCAGATCTCCAAACTTCAGACCTAGTTAATGAAATAAAATTATAAACCTTTTCACGTGGAGTTACAGCAGAAGTGACAGCAGAAGTGACTAACCATAAAAATCTTACTTAATTTCAGCTTGAAGACAGAAGAAACATCCTTTTCTTGTATTAAGAAAATAGATCCTGTTCAGAATGACATAAAGCAAGCCAAGTAGAGAAACTGACGAAGAACACAACACTACAATACCAAAACAAAAGGATTAAGATCGTTCTAATAACAGGCAATGGCAAAATGATGCCGGAGAGATACAGAGGACTGCATTTACCACCGTGACACCACACCTGAAGATTCGTGTTGTTCACATGCTGATAACTTTGCTGGTTGTGAATGCCACCTCTTACGATTTGATGACGGCAAAACTGATTCTTTTTTTCCATAACCTTCCACTCCAATCTGATTAAAGCAGTTTCCCAGCATTGAAAACACTCAATAAATCGAGACGTGCTTTATATTTATACACCGTGACAGACGAGCTTGTAGCATAGGGGGACAGATGCACGAGTGAAAAAGATTTGGGGTGTAGTAAGAGTGAATGGCTGGACTGCCACAAATAAAAGAAGTGAGCTGAAAACCTTTGATTAATGATATTTTATTTCTAGAAAAAGTGAGCAAACATGAGCCAGTGATTTTTTTTTTTACTAATTAAAGTGAATGAAGAATGAGAAGGAAAAAAGGAATGTAAGCCCCCAGTGTTCCTTCAAGTAGCTGCAAAAGGGGAACTCTGCAAAACCGCTTTATCGCTATCAACAACTGTATCAGCGGGGAAAAAAATAGGAAATGAGGAAAAAAATAAAAAATTAGAAAAATAAACTAAGAAATCGGAAAATAAAATAAGAAAACAGAAAAAAAAACTAAAAAATCAGAAAATAAACATAAAAAAATCAGAAAAAAAAAACTAAGAAATCAGGAAAAAAAAAATTAAAAATCAGAAAAATAAGGAAATAAACTGGAAGAGGCGGTGAGGGGCGGCGGCACTCACCCCGCAGCGGTACACCTTGTTGGCCCGCTTGATCTTGATGTCCAGCGCCGTGCCCATGGCTGCTCCCGCAGCTCCCCCTCCCCGCCCGCCCCCCCAGCTCCCACCACCCCCAGTCCCCGCCACCTGCTTCCGCCTGCGGGGCGTGGGCGCGGCCCATCCGGGTCTCCATGACGTCACTGCTCAGCCCCCTCCTCCCCTGCCCCCGCCGCTTCCCGGTAGCCACGGCAACGGGGCGGGGCAGGGAGCTCGTGGCGTAGGGTGATGGGGGGAGGTTAGCCGGCGGAGCATGAGCAGAGCGCATGCGCAGAGCGCTAACGGTCGGGGAAAGCTCGGCGGGGGCTGGCCTCGCGCGTGCGCGGCCGTTGCGGCGGCCGTTGGGCGCCCGGAGCGAGGGTGGGGGCGGCCTTCAGGGGGCGCCTGGGGCGGGCGGGCGGACGCGGGGAGAGGCGGGCACGGGGACAGACAGACGGGCAGGGCGGCGGTCCTCGTCCGCTGGTAAAGGCGGGGGGCCGGAAACATCCGTGTGTTGAGTAGTACGGAGGCGACGGGAGGCTGAGCATCGAGTGCAGCGGTTTAAATTTATTAAGTGGTTCCCCTGGCTACACGGAATAAAAGTCATAAGCACACCTTACAGTAACGAAAAAATAAAGAACTTATATATATATATATATATATGGATTGAATTTGTCTCTGTTATAATTGTATGTGTGGTTTGGCATATTGCATCTCATAACACATTCCTGCCTGCGCTCACAAGTTGTCTGCAACTTGTTTGATAAATTTAAGGTAATACCTTATAAAGTGAGAAAATGCACCTGAAACTTAAAAAAAAAAAAGTATCTGGTCTGGTGAATGTTGCAGGTGAACAACTAATGTGCAGGGTCATGTTAGCACTGAGGGAAACAGTTAAATCTCCCACAGATGTGGACCACAGATAGGTTTTTCCTGTGATTTCAGTGGGACCAGGACTTGTCCTTCAGTGGTGTCTCAAGTCCTGAAGGAGATCTATAAAGCATGAATCTTGTTACGTATTTTAATGCCTTACCTGAAGCCATTATTCTTACCATGTTAAAAAGTGAGGGCAAGCATTTAGTGGAGACGTGGCAAACATGAGCCTTACCAGCCTCAGAGACTGCCAACTCCATTCTTACCTCATCTTACATGGTGCGAGTTTTCTCCCTCACTCATAAACTACTGTTTGTTGGTAACAGGTGTGGAGGAGAGTTGCAATAGGTTTTTCAAGCACGATCAAGCAAAATACAGAACCACTGAAAGTCTGAACAAAAAATCCTGGAAGTGGACTGTTCAGCTATTATAAGCATGCTCTACTGTAACAAATTTGGATCAAGCACGCAGCTGTGTGGTAGAGACTCATTTGTCTGTGGAGTTGTCTTCCAAGAAGGCATCAGGTAGCTGACACACCAGAGGCCTGTGCGGCCATTCAGAGGGATGTGGACAGGCCAGAGAGCTGGGTGGAAGGGAACCTCATGAGGTTCAACAAGGGCAAGTGTAGGGTCCTGCACATGGGGAGGAACAACCCCAAGCACCAGTATAGGCTGGGGGCTGACCTGCTGGAGGGCAGCTCTGCGGAGAGGGACGTGGGGGTTGTGGTGGACAGCAAGTTAACCATGAGCCAGCACTCTGCCCTTGTGGCCAAGAAGGCCTATGGGATCCTGGCTTGGATCAGGATGAGTGTGGACAGCAGGTCCAGAGAGGTGATCTTCCCCCCTACTCAGCCCTGGTGAGGCCACACCTGGAATATTTTGTGCAGTTCTGGGCTCCCCAGTACAAGAGGGACGTAGAACTTCTCGAGAGGATCTAGCATAGAGCCATGAAGATGATTAAAGAATTGGAGCACCTGTCTTATGAGGAAAGACTAAGCAAGCTGGGCCTGTTTAGCCTAAAGAAGAGGAGACTGAGGGGGGATCTTATCAACCTCTATAAATACCGGAGGGGACAATGTAAAGAGGATGGGGCCAAACTCTTCTCAGTGGTGGCCAGTGATAGAACAAGAGGTAATGGGTATAAATTGAATGACAGGAGGTTTCATCGCCATGTGAGGAAGAGCTTTATGGTTCGGGTGACAGAGTACTGGAACAGGCTGCCCAGGGAGGTTGTAGAGTCTCCTCCTTTGGAGATATTCAAAACCCACCTGGATGTCATATTGTGGAACATACTCTAGGTGGCCCTGCTTGAGCAGGGGTGTTGGACTAGGTGGTCTCTGGAGGTCTCTCCCAACCTCAACCATCCTGTGATTCTGTGATTCAGGTGGTCTTGGGTAGACCGTCACGGAGCTGCTCATCGGTGGCACTGTGGATCTCTGAAGCTGGTTTTCTTGACCTGAGTTTGAGGACTAATTAGCATTTTCTTTGTTGCTGCTCTCAGTAAGAATAAAACAAAAGAGTCTTGAAGGTATCAGAGAATGAATAAACATTTGAAGAATTCTGAAGTAATCTGTATTTTAATTTTATTGTCTTGCCATAAATAATTGCCCTTTTTTAACGATTGATATTTAGAAGTAGTAATCTAAAGATACATTTTCTTAGCCTCAAATAGTTGAGAAAATAAATGCAAGTGCTGGAGGTACCATGTCCTAGCAACAGCATGCAGAGAGATCATTCCTGAGCACGAATGGGCTCCAGAAATGACAGGGGGAAGCACTCACAAGTGACGTGAAGAGGATGCAAAGCTTCAAGTCTGCATTCAGTCCTGTCAGCCTTACGAAGCCCAGAAGATGTCTCTGGCCTATCCCCCCTCACCCCTGCACACACTTTAGTACTGAAGGTGATGCTGTAAGGAGGAAGACCACCTAACCACTGTGCCCCCTTGCTACTTAAGTACATTAAGTGAATTTCTTCTATTTATTCTTTAACCCAGCAAAGGAGGATTTGAAAGAAAAGAATATTTGCCCAGACGGTGTAGTTGTCTTCTGAGTACGTAGATTTTCTGCCATCACTTTCACAATCAAGTGTTTATCATTCTTAGGGAACTTTTTTAAAGGTACTTCAGTTACTCATTTCTAGGAACTGAAGCCTCATGTCCAGAAAAAGCTCCGGTTGGTACAAGCTGTAGCTGCGCTCCTGCCTAGCAACATGGATCATCACAAACAAATCCGTCTGGAGTGCCCTGGCTCCCAATGAATGCAGTGTCCAAATACGGTCTCTGTATCGATAGTTCAGCACTCTCAGTGCGATTCCTCTTGCCAGCACCGGACCATATCTCTTTCGTCACCGTGACCTCTGACTCAAGGTATGTTCTGTCGGTCTGGTGAGGCTGTTGGCCAAAATACAGAGATCTGCAGATGTGCTCGTCGGTGTTTCGAAATGTGTGGACTGAGTTGATACTAGCTGTAGTGATCAGAGATGCCCTGGCCAGTTCAAAGACAAATAGCCTCCTCTACTCCTCAATTAATCTTTCCAAAATCTGACACTGATTTTTACTGTTACTGTCTTGTGATTGTCCCTTCTCCTTTTAGCCAGTTTTATCCCAAGATTAGAAAAAAAAGGGTTCATCATGGTCAAATCTAACTCTCTGAGGGGAAGATTGTGAGTCACCAAGTGATTGTCTCTTACATTTTTTGTTTCTGTCACATTACTAGTTATAGCCATAGCTATAACTATTCATGGGAACTGATGTCTTTTTATTGATCCAAGTCATAAATTTTCTTTATTGAGTATCTATCTCATACGGAATTATTTTGGAAGGCTACAGCAAAATCAGTTAACCCGTTCTAGCTTTAGAGCAAAGGCTTGAAATTTGGCAGGGAGTCCGCTCATTGTCAGGGGCATGCTTCTTCCTGCCCCCTGCAAAAACAGGACAAATGGTGAGACTGAAGGAGGGGTAACGGGCTGCTCGAGGGGATGGTGCTGCCCACAGGTGCAACACATGCAGATGACTCCTTCACATGGTGATGACAACTGGCGTCGCTCCAAGTCAGTTTAAGTAGCAGTGATGCGGATGAAGATGTTCTCAACCAGCAGACAAGTGTGGGAACCACTGCTGTTCCATACAGCAGAACCCAGGCGGGTCTTTTGTTGCTTTCTTTAGTGTCTAGGAATTTGTAGGTGCTAGTGAGACTCCAGAGTTAAAGAATCATGGGTTTGGTAATTATAGACAGGGTAGCAGTCTATAATTACCAGCCTGCAGTCTTCAGGTGCTCTCTCTGTATATGCATTTTAATGACAAAATCATAATAAATATTTCCGTTCCTTAAAGTAGTTTTTTTATTACCCCTTCTTACTCTCTCTTTTTTTTTTTTTTTTTAACGTGGTTTTATTTAGGAAATGTGAACTGATTTAGGAACATAGTAGCTACTGTCATGAGACATCTCTTTATTACGTAATTCATGCATTACTTTGTTGGTTCATGCAGTGCTGCATTCAGCTGCACAAACAAGACTAAATAGATATATTCTGTTTGTTCCTGAATTTAGCACAGAGAACTAGTCTCAAAGGGTACATACTTTGCTTTAATTCATCTTGAATGTATTTCTACTTGTGGAGTTAACTGAACCCAAACTTCAGTTTGAACTTCAATCATTGTTTTTAAGTTTTACTGGGCCCAAACCAGAACTGAACCAGAAGATTTTTTCTAAAAGGTAAACCTAAACTGAAACCAAATAAAAATTACATTACTTCAGTAGAATGGTACGTACATTTGTTTTCTGGATTTAACTGACCTCCTCAGGGATACTGTTCTAAGAAATATGCTTAAATTGTTTAGAATAATCAAACTTCTATATTTGCTTCAACACAAGGCTGAAATTTATGCATTAACATGTACTGAATTACAGCATTTGTAACTTGTAATAAAATTTAACTTAATTTTAGAAAACAGCAGCATACTTAAGGAATTTAGTGGGTGAAGATGTACAGGTAATACAAAGTCATACTTGAAAGTTGTCATCAGAAGAATATAGAGTGGATACTATTGAGAGAGATCAGAGATGATTAATAAACCAGTAATTGCAAATATTCATTTATTTCATTTATTGGATGATTTTTACAGCAAGACAAGGCTTATGTAAGCATATGCTTGAGAAACAGAAAAGAAAAAATTAGACCTCAGGAGTGGAAAAGCCACTCTTTACCCCTAAATGACACAAGAAAGAAATAACTGAAGAAATAACTGTAACTGATCCACTAAACAATTATTTACCTTTGGTGCAGAAATCATACCAAATCCCCTCATTGCAACACAGAAGTGTTTGGTAGGGTTTCTGAATGCCTCAGAAATGAGGAAGTTAATCAAAAAGAAATAAAAATCTTTACACTGCATATACGAGCTGCATACACATTAAATGTTACCCATATTTTCTGAAACACTTTCCATTGCACAGAAATTTCTTTTTATTAAAAATTATCCTTCAAAGTTTATCAATGTTTTAAATATTGATTTGGCACTGGAAAAGGAAACAAAAATTGATATCAGCAACTGATATCAATACCCTCAGCTGTTTACATTTTTACTGACATAAATAGGTTTTCAAACTGCAAGTCTAAAATTAAATTTATGGATTAGTTTTTATCCACTGATGATTCTTTATGGTAGTTGTAGAGAGTATGTAACTTGCCATGCAATGTAAGGTATGTTAGTGACTGGATATTTACAACCATACTTTTCTGATTGGTGGACTGTGAGACTAGCTGAGATATTAAATAGGTCTTTTTTTAGTTTTCTTCCTGTAGGTTACAAATAAAAGTATGTAACTTGGTCCCTAAAATAGCTTTTTCATTTGGCATATTATAGATATGGTGGCAATGAGATATCATCACAAGACGCTGAGTGACACCATGCCTTTTTAGTGACATGCTTGTCTTTGTGTTTGGATGGCAATATTTTAAAATGTATGGGTAAGGGATACTATAGAAATTATTCTTAACTTCTGTTCTTAACATCTCCAGAGTAGTTATCTACTCTTTTTCAAAGGCAGTAAGGCAAGTATAGGTACAAGATTCTTCTTAAAAACGATGCTAGTGTTCAGTTTTATATCCTTTTCAACATTGTGGAGGCAGATCCTCAGCTGCTCTTTGAGCTGGACTTGGCATGACTAAGAATGTCAGAGGAGAAAGAATCCTTTAATGGTCAAGAAGAAAATTTCTGTTGACAGGAAGATGCAAAGTAACTCTTCTGCAAGGTAAATTCTGGCCTTTAGGCCTATTCTCCAGTATTCAAGAGAAACCTAGTTTTCATCTTCATGCTAATAATGGGCTACTCAAGCTTCTCAGAACATAATAAAGAAAGACATAAGAGGAAGCCAGCACAGCTAAAGAACAAGGTAAGGGAGGCCATTAGAAGCAAAAAGGAAACCTCCTTTCTACCCTTTGAAAAGCGTTTTGGAAGATAGATGGGTTCATAAATTCTGTTGCATTAATAGCATGAAGGAGATAAGAAATGAGTTTGAGGAGTGATTGCAAAGCCATGGGGGCAAAAACCAAAACCAAACAAACAAACAAAAAACAATCCCTTTCCAATTAAGTGTCAGGAACAGGAGGCTTGCCACAAAGTGGGTAGGACCTGTGTAAAAGGTGTCAAACAAACACCTAGAGAAAGCAAGGCCATAGGAGAAAATATGACATTCGTGTTTTCGCATCTGTATTCACAGTGCAGGGGCTTAGAGAAATCCATGCCAGCACTTTCCATTATGGGGAATTCAGCAGATTTATCTCAAATTAAAGTATGGGGCAGAAAAGGTGAGGGAACAAACAGATAAAATAAGCAAGACGTTGTGGGGACCAGATGGCCTTCATCCAAGAGCTCTGAGAACACGCAGGCGTCAGAAAGCTGAAGTACGGACTGCAGTGTGTGAGCCCACTTTTGAGACCCCTTCCCCTGCTCACTGGGTGGGGAATGTGCCAGACATTTTCAAATATGACTTCAGTGAAGACCCAAGCATCCGTACACAATGAAGCCTGTTTTGTCTGGACCGGGCAAATAAGTAATATCTGTCCTACATAACAGAATCAGCAGATACATATATAAATACGACATACTGAGGAAGACACAGCACAGCTTTTGTTACGTTATGTCATGTCTTGCAGGTCTTCGGTGGAGTTAACATGTGTGGACAAGGGACAGCTCATGTTTAAGGGCTACCAGGATTTCCAGTGGCAACGAGGTCCCCAGACAAAGCTTCATTTAAAATAAATAAATAAATAGATATATTTTTTAAAAGCACAGCTTTTATGCAATAAGAAGAAAAAATGAATAGATCAAAAAATGTCTAAAAGACAGGAAACAGAAGTAAAACAGAAATAAAGGTCAGTTTTCATAGAAGAGAGAGATCACAAGAGGAGTCTGCAGGGACCTGTGCTGTGACTTGTGCTGCTTAATGTATTCATAAATGATCTGGAAAAAGAGGGTGAGCAGTGAGATATCACAGATTGCTAATGATATTAAGCTATTCAGGTAAAGGAAAGTTAGAGGACAAATTGTGATGAAGTTAAAGGGATTACTGTGAAGAACTGAAGAAAGACCTTACAAGACTGAGTGACTAGATAATAAAATGGCAGATAAAATGTGAGGTAGTGTACTTCACTTCAGACTAAATATAAAGTAATGCTCATGGGAAACAAATCATATATACAGTGATGGACTGTAAGCTGGCTTTCCGCTCACAAGTGAGATCTTTGGTTTCTGATGAGTATTTCTGTGAAAACATCAGCTCAGTGTTCCCCTTTACACAGAAAAGCAAATCAAATATTTGAAATTATCAAGAGTGGAACAGAGAACATTGTAATGCATTTGCCTCTGTATCAATCCATAGTTCACTGCATACTGAATAGTACGTACAGTGCTTTTCCTCGCATCTCAAAAAGGGCATAATAGAGCAGGAAATGATTCAGAAAAAGGTTTGGCAAGGACAACGGAAGAAACAGAATGGTTCTGGATGAGGTATACCTGCGGGCTCTTCTGTCAGAAAAACGGGTGACTGAGGCATGACAGAGGTCTATAAAATCACCAGTGGCAGAGAAAAAACGAATATGGAGACACCATCACTGTGTTTTTCCAAGCAAGGAAAAAGGGTATTAATGAAACTGGTAGGAATTATGTTCAATATAAAAAGAAGTGGTCTTCACAGGATGTTAAGCTGTGGAAATCTTTGCTGCAAGAAAGATACTGTAAGACGCTGCAAGATGCAAAGTGTAGGAGTTAAAACCCAATCGGACAAATTAACAGAAGAAAAGTCCATTAAATATAAGGGCTGCTAAGGAAGAAAGCATCACCTACCATCCATACCACAGAAGCCTCCAAAACACAGATTAGTGGACACTGGGAGTGCTTATTTAATAACATGCATACCTTGTTGTTAAAATGTGCATCTGTTGGCTCTGTTGGCTGCTGCTGGAAACCAGATGCTAAACTAGACAAGTTTTAAGTTCCCAGTATAGCAGTTCTTCATGCAAATTCTGTAGGAAAGATTCAGAGGCGGCAAGATTCACCATCACGAAATGTTTCAGAGTCACGAAAAATTAGGAGAAACACCGACGACTTCAGGAAGAAAAAATCTTAATCCATATAGCAGGAAAATAGTGTCAAAAACAGTTAAGCGGTGAAGTAGGTCACCCGTGTGTAAATAGCTAAGACTGGCCCTCTGCAGGGGAGGAGTGCTGGTATCTGCGGGTTCTGCTGGTGATCTCTGGGACAGCTGTTAGCTACAAAGGCCTATCACTGTGCAGGGGGAGAGAATTAACTTTGAAGGCAAGAATAAGAAAGAAAGAGCACATGGTACAAGAAAGGCTATCTCCTTGTAGGAGAAGAGGCCGCCTCAAAATCCTTCTCCAAATAGAAAAGGAAAATCTTCATAGATTGTTCCAAAACATTTTGTTTTTCAGGTGGGCACTGCCGTTGTGAGAAACAGAAAAGACAAGGGTGGATCTGCGGGAGGCAGAAATGCAAGAGGGAGTATGATTGTTGAATGAGAGAAAGAAAATGCAATTTCCTCCCTTTGTATTTGCATACTCAGAACTTCTTTTAGATGTACGCTACGATATAGTGTAACACTGTGATGCAGCCTAAATTAAAACCTTGTTTTTAGGTTTCCCTAAAGGTAACTTGAAAACAGACTGTACAGAAAATGCTCATCTTACCTCTTCTGTTCTCACATTCACCAGACTGTAATGTTTGCTGAGCTCACCTGTAATAGCTAAGGTTATAGCTAAGTGTCCATTCTTATCTCTTTTTTCATCTTTAAAAAATTCTTTTGCAGTTGGAGCTTTGTGTACGTTGTTTCAACTTAAGAATTATTGGGAACTTTAAGGAAAACTGGTTATTTTTTACTTACATGACATGTGGGGAAGTACATTTTCCACTAGTCTCCAACTGAAACATGACACAATCATAATGCAAAAAATGAAATTTGGCTTGTGGGGCCATTAAGGAAAAGAAAACAATCTAAGCCTGAAGAAAATCAAATAATTATTTTGATGGTGCAAATATTTGAAATTGAAATATCTATATTGATGCAGTAAAAAGCAGTATTCATTCAGGGTGGTATAGCTAAAATTGTTTATAGCTCTATATAAATATTGATCTACCATAATTAGTCTAATCACAAAGTTCGCTTACACCCTTAGTTATGACCTTAAAGGACTTTTTGGTCCTAACTGTTCAAAATATAATTGACATTTCTACTGCAAGTGCTGTGTCATTTTGGCGGTGGTAAGTGCAGACCCCTACTGTCCAAAATGGGGGACTGGAAAGGTGACAGTGTTTAGAAGATTAGGCTGCTAAACTGTGATCTGTGTATAAAACCTGTATCAGACAACAAACCTTGATACTTGTATATGAATATGATTAATTTATAAGTAGTTTAATTCCATTTGAAGTGTTGTGTTTATTTTTACTATTAACCACAAAACAAAACACGTAAAAGCACTGTATTTTGTGGGTCATATCAAAACTGCAAAGTGCTTCTGTTGGCTCTGACGAAGCGGTGACTTCACACCTTTTCTCTGCAAACTAACTGTGGTTAAGCCACTGACTGAATTTTGTGATAAAACTGTAAGCTGTTGCTGAAAGCCCTGTTTTCTGTAGCTAACGGGACTCTGTTGGGAAAAAGAACAACAAATGCTTGGAAACTTTCCCTAATTCAGAAGGAACTTATAAGCCTTTTTTTTCTTTTTTTTTCTTCTGTAGAACACATACAGTGACACTTGTCTGTTGGGTGTAACAAAATTGCATATTGTCCCTTTGGCTAAGAAGTAGATGATGCTTAGGGCCATCTGGGATTTGGGTAAAAAATAATGACACAAAGCTAGGGTATTTACCATAATTTATTATACACTGATCTCACTGCCCTGAAAGGCAACATGAAAAAGACAACGAAAAGTTCCTTCTTGTGAAAATGTAGGATAGAATTTTTTTTTTGCTGCTGTTTTCAGCCTTTTAAACTGGCATTTCGTCTGCAGTTGCTTACAGATTCCCCAAACTGAAATATTACCCTTCCCAAACTAACCCCAACCTCTCCCTATTCCTTCCCCCTTAGAAAAAAATCAGCCTGAGGCAACACCCAGGATAGAAAACTTCTTCCAAGTAGTTAAAGCTTGGCAAACATATAAACAATGGAAAACAAACAAACAAACAAACAAGGATTAGTTGGATGTTTGCCTCAGCCTGAATGTTCTGGAGAAAAAAAAAAAAAAAAAGTCCAGAAAGGTTTCAGCCATTTCTCAGAAGGAAGTTAGGAGGAAATGTTATTTTAAATTTCTGTAAGCTCCTTAGTGTTTTAACTGAAAATGTAGTTCTCTGAAACCAGGTCTTAACAATCAATATAGGTGGTGCCCTGGTGTGAGAGAGAGACTTTTCAGTTCCTTTCATGTTACGGGTGCTCAAGGCTCTGAACACCATGCAGGCAAGTACAGCATGTCCAAGACATCCAACATAGCCACACGTGCAGACTATGGCTCTGTATCACACATACAGAGTCTGGTCTCAGTAATTACACGACGTACACAAATCAGTTATACTCAGTGTCAGGCTTATTGAACCTATTTGCAACCAGGACTTGGTTCTTGCCCCAGGTGTGGTGGTTTTACTCGGGTGGGTGGCTGAGCTCCACCACAACCACTCTCTCACTCCCCCTCCTCAAAGAGGAATGGGGAGAAAATACGATGAAAAGGGCTCAAGGGTTGAGATAAGGACAGGGAGATCGCACAGTAATTATCGTGACGGGCAAAACAGACTCAGAATAGGGAGATAGCAAGATTTATTGCTTATTACTAACAAGCTAGAGAAGCTAGAGAAGCGAGAAACAAAGGAAAGAAACCAAAAGCACCTTCCCCCCCATCCACCCTCTTCCACCTCCTCCCCCCGAGCGGCGCAGGGGAACGGGGTAATGGGGGTTATGGTCAGTCTATAGCACTGCTTCTCTGCCGCTCCTTCTCGGTCACTCTCGTCCCCTGTGCTGTGGGGTCCCTCCCACGGGATGCAGTCCTTGCTGAACTGATCCGGCGTGGGCTGCCCACAGGCAGCAGCTCTTCAAGAACTGCTCCAGATATGGGTCCGTACCACGGGGTCCATCCCTCAGGAGCAAACTGCTCCAACCTGGGTCCCCCACGGGCGGCAGCTCCTGCCAGGTCACCTGCTCCTGCATGGTCTCCTCTCCACAGGCTACAGGTCCGGCCCGGAATCTGCTCCGGCAGGGGTCTTCCACAGGCCGCAGCCTCCATCGGTGCAGGTCCACCTGCTCCACCGTGGTCTCCCCCATGGGTTGCAGTGTGGAACCCTGCTCCACCGTGGTACTCCATGGGCTGCAGGGGGACAGCCTGCTTCACCATGGTCCTCACCACAGGCCGCAGGGGACTTCTGCTCCGGCGCCTGGAGCACCTCTCCCCCTCCTTCTTCACTGACCTTGGCGCCTGCAAGGCTGTTCCTCACTCCTCTCACTCTCCCAGCTGCTGTGTGGTGCAGCGTTTTTTTTTTTTTTTTTTTTCCCTGTCTTAAATCTGCTCTCACAGAGGCGCAAAACAACATCACTTATTGGCTCAGCTCTGGTCAGCAGTGGGGCCCTTACCAAACATGGGGCAGCTTCTAGATCCTTCTCACAGAAGCCACCCCTATGGCCCCCTGCTACCAAAACCTTGCCACGTAAACCCACTACACCAGGGTACAAGACTCAACCCTTCCTATTATTCTCCCCGGTAAGAATCACGAATATCTGAAGAATCACAGTTGTCTGTGGACAGCAGAAACTCAACACTGCTAAATTCCCCAAAGTTTCTTCTCCTCCAGTTCATAAAGTGGTGGGCTAATTGAAGTTGCCTGTTCCAGCGTTTGGTGGCATCTAAATTCTGGGCACCCGCTGCAGGGAGAACGTCTCTTTGGTCTGTTCAGCACTTCTGCTGCTGAGGTCCAGAGGAGAAAAATATCTGACTGAATGTGAACAGATGAGGAATGGGGTTGCCATGGGCAGGGAGACAGGTAGAAATGGGGGGAAGAAGTATCTCTAGGGTGTAGGAGTCAGATGGTACTGACAGCAGGTTCAACTTCAGCAAAAGAAGTAACAGTAAGACTAAGCTTGGGCCACCAGCTGCTTTTAATAAATATGGTTCTTGGTGTGCTCTCTTGGCTTAGTTCTGTCTTTACATCTTGGATACAGCCTATGATATTTTGTAGTGTTAGGACCCTGCCTAATTTAATAACAAGTGTATAATTCTCAGCACTGAGTCAGACCCAGAAGTGTACTGTCCAAAATGACAGTGTGGGCTGGTGTAAAAAGGCAGATTAACGACGGTAAATGCCACCAGCCTCTGGTGGCTTCTCTCTTTTGAGCTCCCGCACAGCTACCAAGGCCTAACACACCTTCACTTCAGGTGGGGATGATCGGAGGAAGGGAAATACCTGCCCTTTTGGGCTTGGTTGCTGAGCCAAGGTCACTACGTTGTTGTGCTGACTGCTTGCTGGGCCTCTTCCCATGCTACAGCTTGAACATGACATCTTATTTCATCTGGTGGAGCATTTGACCAGGTTAGCCAGCATTTCAGTGCATTTGTGAGGTGCTTTTTCTATTCAGTGGCCACTGGCATTAACCTACCAATTTAGAGCAGCATTTAGAGCAGTTAAGTACCAGGAAGGGAGGGTTAGCAATTATAAACCAGAAGACCTAAGTAACGTAGTGTTCTGTACTCTGTTTCACTAGGAAAGAAAACTGTACGCTCTGTCCGTTCCAGATATAAAGTACTTGTGTAAATCTGAGCACTGTTTTTGTATGCCTCCCATAATTGGCACTGTGTAATTAGTACTTTGTTAAATGAGTATATTCTAGTTCTTCAGAAAATGTATTCGTTCAGACTTCTAAGTGTCAAACATTGGATTTACATTCAATACTAATACACCTAGAATAAACTTAAAAAACAGAGTTACAGTAATTTTTTATATGCTTACATTCCTTCGGACTCTTCTCGGTTACATACAAAATGTACATACAAGGTTGTGTTTAAAAAAACAAACAGCCCACAACAAAACAACAGCTTAAAAATGAACGTATTTGTGAGTTCCTCTGTTGTGGGATTTTGATATGAACATTCACAAGTTAGTTTTACACACTTCGAATTTTCTATGTGCTTTTCATTTACCTTTGTTAGAAATTTTAATTAGAAATATTCAAAATTATTTTCTGCCTGAGATGTAGCTATAGTAGACCAATCTCACATAACCCATGAAGTATCTTTAAAACACCCCTCTGTCAATAAATGCAAAACTTGGTTGAAGCTTACCGTGAAAAGACGTGCTATGACATGTTGGTTGGAAGGGTGAAAAATATGGATTTGAGGTAGTTGTTCAGCTTTTGTTTTTCATAACTGATTTTTATATACCAAGAGATAAACTTTATGTGCTGTGAGCATAACTGCTGTGTGCTAAGCTTATAAACCTGATGATGTGTGCACTCAGAAGCATAATAGTCTGTGCATTCACAAATTTGATGGGCCCTACACATAAAGATATTAGCTATCTGGATTTATGTTAATTTTATTCTCCAGAAGGGAAAGAATTTATAGGCAATGCACTTAACAGAGAACAGCAACCACTGGCAAGTTTCACATACAGCTGCTGATAAATTAAACCTTTTGTGGATAAACTTTCACATCTCTACAGGCTTACCACCTTTACCCAGTCCATGCTACAATTTAAAAATTACATACTTTTTGTGTGTGTGTGTATGTAAGAGTTTAAAATACCATTTATGAAACTGCCAATGCAAATACACAGAACCCAACAACAAATGAAACAGTTGCAGAAGTCCTTTTTCTCCTCCTCTCACAATCAGGTATCATAGCAATTATGCCAATGACATATCTCATCCTCAGTTACACTACCAACACTTGCCAGTATCCCACCACCCCCAGTATAAAATACTTTTTCTCATATATCATATAACTGTATCCACCTTCCACAGTTAGTATTAGTGGTAGAGAAGGTGAGCTGAGGAGGGTTTATACTATTTACAAGCAATTCTATTTACGTAATAGAAATAATGGGCTGCCAGTAGAGGTGGATAAAATCAAAATCCCTGGCATCTTGAAAGCCAAGACACCACCATTTTAGTGCCAAAATGCAGATTTAGACAGATATCAAAAGTAGATCCAAGACGTTATCAGAAATGTACTCCAAACTTATTGATGCTGATAACGCTTGACCATGTTTAGGCAATCAGTAGCCATGACTTTGTCAGTGTGTAAACATATCCTAAACAAGTCCATGTGACTACATAAGTTTCAGATAGCTGTAGCATATTTGTGTACTACCCACACGTCTTGTGTTGTCATAGATTTGGTCAATGTGCAAAGCCTGACCTTAACTGACCTTAATAAAAAAATGTGACAATACACCATCGCGCAGAGGGATGATAAGGATGGTAAGGAACAGTCCAGCTCTCTGTTCTGCAGTCCTTATGGGTCACTTCTTGCCCAGAACATGTTGTCAAAATGCAGGCATCTGGCCCACCTCATGTTTTCTCGTACTGATTTGGAGATGACTCAAGCCATTTTTGCTAAGGTCTTTTCACAAACATATCTGTACTGAATAAATGAACAATCAGACTTCAGCTGATGCATGCATTACCCCAGATCTGTAAGGGGGGGAGGACCCCTTGCAAAATTTTGTCATTTCCTGAGACCTGAATGCCATCATTTGTCCACCTGTTTTTTTCTTCTCATCCCAGCAGTTCAGCTGGCAGGTTGTCCACCATCAGAGTCCCTGCACAGGGGAATTCAGGGTGGAAGTCACTAATACTGACACAAGAAGATAGACGGCCCGGTGGCCTTTTCAAAAAGAACGGGGATGGAGAACTGTAATGTCCAACAGAGTCAAGTCAGCCTAACTCATTGCAAACCATCTGGTGAACTTCTGGACTCACCCTCCCTGTTATCCCTCAGAAGGGAACTGGGACCTGACTTGCCCACACGGAGAGCAGGCTGGCAGCCACGCCAGCGCTGAATTAATTGTTTGTATGATGTTATTCTTCCCATGCCAGTTCTAGATTTGTGGCCTCGTACGTGTTTCCCCTGCCGATGCTTGTGGCACTCTGCCCTCCCGAGACTGTTACAGGCGGCCTGGGGAACCTGCAGCAGGAATACTTCAGGGATATCCTCATGCCAGCAGAAAAACCCTGCCCGGCAGCCGACGTGCTATTTTAGTAGCTCCGTTCTGGCAGGGCTGTCCCTGCGGGACATGACACCGCTGGCCTGGTTGGCCTCACTGCTGGCATGCAGAAGTGATCATGAGGTGGGCAGGGGCGTTCTCAGCATAAGGTCAGCACCGGCCGTGCCTGCCTCGCCAGTTCCCTGGAATAGCTTGTTGAGGTGAAACTGCAGGCCCCTAAAAAGCGTGCCCTACAAAAAAAGGAGTGCTGGCCCACATAGCAATTAGCCTACATCAGTGATGCCACAGAATATGCTCCAGGACCAAATCAGTGTGGATAGCCCAGGAACTGAGTCTGAAAAGTATGTTATAGGAAAATAATATATACAAATATGATGCGTTTTACGTGCGTAATAGAAAGAACAAATTCATTTTATTTTGGTTTCATAAGGCTGAGTCAACAGCCTCTTGATTGGTCCCTCAGTCCATCTCGCATCATAATTTTTTAACTCCGGGTAATGATCAGCTGCTTCACAAACTGATGACTCTTCTTCAGCAGAGATCTCAAATGAAAGAGGCTCAAACAAGTTTTGTCAAAAATTGCTGGCCAGGTATGGGATTGATCCTGATTAATTTGTTAATCATTTCACACTATGGGAAAAGCTGAACTACAATCTTAACTGTTAATGCCTCTGTTTGGTCTGCCAACTGGCCAAGCTGCACCCATATCACCCTAAATAAGTCCCAGTTCACGGCCACCTTTGCTCAGTAGGGTCACATGCTGGAGCTTTGGGGTAGTTCACAGGGAGGTACGCAGGGAATCTGGAAGCCTGAAATAAAATCTTGGTTTGGGAGGGGAAAGAGGATCTGGGAGGGGAAAAGAATAGGTAACCAAGCATTACGGCTTCTACAGCTTGAAAAACAATTTCTCAGCATTGCCATAAGTAGTGGGTTCAGAGAAATGTAATTTAAGACTTGTCAAAATTTCTTTTTCTTAGTTAGCAGGAGGTTTTATGGTCATGTGTGCAGGCACCTAACCGAACGTACTTCTGAGAACTTTCACAAACAGATTTGTGAAGTCAGGACACTGCAAGCATCATGAGTTGGAATTTCAAAGACAATAGCCCTCCAGAGGGAGCACAAGAAGCTTTCTCTTGACATGAAGAACAAAGTTTTCATTTTAGCCAGCAAAGACATACATTCTGCTGTACAACTACAGGGCAAAGAAACTGTATTTTGTATCACTGGATAGGCTTCAAAAGAAACTGCCAACGAAGGACCAAATTTTAACAGGATTGAGGACATTTTTTGACTCTTACAGGAATTTTCTACAGAGAACCAAAAGCTTTACATTGGATAGGTGTAGGTAGTGTCAACTGAACTATGTTACAATTAGCAGAACTAAATACAAATTTTTGGGAGGGATGTGCATTGCGTTGTACTAACCCTTTTAGGTATGAGTGAAACTTCATGATTAAAGTAACAGAATGTCTTTTTGATCTTTCCAAACACAGGGAAAACAGATCCCTCTAAAAGTCGGAAATTAAAGATGCAGAGAAATTCCCAGAAGGGAAAGGCTTGAGACTGTATCACTTGATTTGCAAGATTTTTACAGAGTCACAGTTCTTCAGGATGCCTGATTTTGATGGAAAACTGTTCTGCACTCGTACAAATTTATTTACCATGAAAAGTAGCTTCAAGAGGAGTTCTCTGATACAGCTTTAAAGTACACCTTTGCCCTAATGTAACACAGCCTCTTTCCCAGAGACTTCTTCCCCCAAAAAAACTTTGAGAGAACTTTGAAATTGGAGTGAGGAACTTGTCATATTCAGAAGACTGATCTTCAGCCTGCCTCTTTACAGAGCGACAACAGCAAGGAATACATGACAACCATTCAAGAGAATATTAGAAAAAACTCAGGGAGCTGCACATTTTTTTTTTTTTTTGGTAGCAAGCCTCATCCGGCAGCAACAGCAGCAATTCCAGGACCTTCTGGTCCAGAGGCGTGCCAACCTACACAACATGCAGTACTGGCTGTCAATCCAAACCCTGTACTATCAAAGCCAGGCTCTGCTGATGACTCAAAAGCATATCCATCTACATTCAGATAGGTTACCATGGCAACCTCTCTGGCCTAAAAAGAGATGGACCACATTAGTTACTTAGCAGCACCTTTTTGACAGGCGAAACACAAGCTGCTCGCTCCAGATGATGGTTTGATTTAGAATTAAGTCTGTCTGAGAGCTGCTATGGCGTTCTCTGAAGTGTTAATGACGTAACCCAGAGCGAAGAACTTCTTTGGGGACTTAACTTCAGATTGTGGCCCAGCACCAAAGGGATTGAGCTATATGGTGGCTTTGCCTGAGAAATACAAGTTAACAGAACAGTTGACATAACCTTCTTCCTACACTGTGAAGAAGTCCTTTCTGAAGATCTTCTAAGATCAGACCAGTCTGCTGAGCTAAGGAGGCCACTCTTGCAGAGGATACACAGGACACAAAGGATTGAATTGCTGCTGGCACAACGTATCTTCTATATTGAAGCATCTGTTCAAAGTACAAATATTAAGCCCTGGAAAGGTCACAGTCCCCATGGCTGACGCGAAAGAAGCCTGGAGTTCAGACAGAAATGCACACACTCCAAAGGAAAAACTGCATGGCTACAAGGGCTTTTTAGGGTTTAGATCACAGAACGAAGACTTCCAGAACCTAGGGTGAAGAGGGAAATGGACCCCTCTACTCAATGTAGCAAGACTGAAAAGAGAAAATCTCGAATATGTTACCCATAATCACACTCTGCTATCATGCAGCTGTGTGGTTGAAACAACACCACCACAGTGTATCTATACTTGAAGCAGGAGATAGACATGGAGCCAGGCCAACAGGATACGAAGCATCTTCCATAGAGTACTTAGCTCCTTAACTAGGAAAACTGCTTCATCCCAGAAATGGTAGAAATAGTCTTACTGATATAATGTGTGCTCAGAAAGCCAGGAGGATAACTATTGGCATGGCTATATGCCTTTAAGTCTACCACTGGCAGAATGCTGGGCTGAATAACTAACGTGCTATGTTCAAACACCAGTTACATACCTGAGTAGAGATTCCTCACTTGAGATACGAAGTCCTGGTAATTGGCAGGAAGTGAGGAAGGTTCTGAAACGATTAGTGCCATGTTTATCACACCAGTAGTCTATCCACTTAAGTACTGTTTCCTGTGCAGCAGTTTCCACTACTAGAAATTGTAAAGAAAACAATTACAGAACAAGCAAACCTAACAAGTCTTTAATATTCTTTACTAAGTAGAAACCTCAAAGCATGAAAGGAATGTAATTTTCAACTTTTTCCTCTGATTTATTGATCTGCTCTATTTCTTTGATAAGAGGAAGCAAATAGGAAAATACAAGTATTTATTTATGACTTTATATTTGTCTGTTGTACCATATCCTCTTGTTTTTCCTTTAGATGACAAAATCTTTGTTTCCCTCCCCCCTTCCTCCCCCCCCCCCAATACTAATAATAACTGCCATCAGTCTGTGAAAAACCCTGTTTCTACAGCATGCTTTCTGTGGTAGCTCTGCACCTTTGGGATCTTTTGGATCCTTTACAATTCAATTACAATTTCCAATTACAACCATTTCTGCACTGGTCCTAAGTCTACTCTGTTGACAGCATAGATGTAAATGAACACCACAAAAATGGAAAACAGGAAGGATTATATTTCTCACTATACTGAAAGAGAGACAGAAGGAAAGGCAAAATAGTCAACCAGGGTAGACTGTAAGGTGAATTTCTGTCCCACTAGGATACTGTAATTCAGTGTTTTCAGAGTTGCAGATTGTGCCACCTTTTACTTACTGAACTAAGAAAACTTTTATATTGTTTTGTTTTCTTTTACATCTGTTCTATTTCTCAAGTCTGTTGAAAATAATGTTTCTCCCAAATCTTATTTCTCCATGCTGGATGCTTTCCTCCTCTTTTTTTTTTTTTCCTTTCTTTTTTTTCCTTTTTTTTTGTGTGTGTGTGTACTTTTTTCCTCATTTTTTTTTCTAAATCATTCTACTTATTATTGTTCTTTTTGACCCCAAATATTCAGCTTTCTGAGAGGTTTGTCTTTTTGGAAGAGAAAACCAAGCATTTCTCAGGAGCTTATCTTTGTATTCATGAGAAATATATACAAGCTCCTGATTTAAAGTGGGGCACTGAAATGTCAACCTATCCTTAGGAGCTTTTTGAATGATAATAAAAATAATATAACAATTCCCCTCTTGACAGTCCATTCTTTCCCAAAGAAAAAAAAAAGTAAGATGTGATAACTCATTATTATGTAGAACAAAGTAGAAGAAATTAGATTTGAAAAAAATGGTCATCACCTTTTAAAAGACATTTTAACTTGGCCCAAGTTGTCACATTCCCATCTCAGCAAGCTTGGGTACAGCAAGCAAAATAAAAGTAGAGGACTATTGAGCACAAATGCACAAATGCATGAGAAAATGGTAATATGTGTAAGTGTCGGCAAAAAAAAAAAAAAATACACCACCACCACCAAAAAAGGTACATACTGTAACATACTGTAATACAGTAACTGGTATAATAAGTTTCTATGAGATTTGTAGTTACCTATGGTGAGGAACAGAGAAATTACTCTGCCACAGCACATTCCCATTCACACAGAATGGCAAAGAGATTTTAGTGTAATGTATAGTGTGTGCATGTATCTTAGGCCAAAACCTGATGATGCTGACTTGGGAGTCCTTGGGTAGAAGCAGGTGATTCTGCACTTTTGTTACCCAGCAGAACATGGGTGTTGGCTTTCCTCATCTTGGGCTAAGAACTGCTTTCTGATCATACTCTAAGGTAGAGAGAGAAGTGTCAAAAGTGGCTCAAAGTGACCTCTCAATCTTTTGGGGGCTGAGGAGGATGAGAAATGACTGCCTAAGTCATGGTGCTCCCAGACACCGTCCATGCAATTTCATGGGTGGTTTAATCTAACCTAATGCTATGCTGTCCCACAGATCCCACTGCCACACTTCCTGATCTCCTCGGTATCAGCATTTATCCTAGCCATACAACAAATTTATTTATTTATTTTGTGGCTAGGTGTTTCAATTAGTTTGTTTCTGATGTCAAAAGAGGCAGGAGGACTGAATGGCTGAAAGCGGAGAGACAGCGGACTGCTATTTTCAGCAGCAACAAACTTTTAGCTTGGTCGAACTGCTTGTGATACTGTATTTGTAAAGTGGTGATTAGATTTTTGAGAGACTTTGGTTGTCGCTGTACCTGTCTCCCTATCTTTGGCCATTTAATTTCACTTTTTAAGCTGAGAGAAAGATATTAGAACAGGAGAAAGTGCTAATGGAACAGGTGTTGGTAATGTGGCCTGATTTCCTCAAGGAGGCTGACTGTGAACTAAAACGATTAAAATATCACGGGATGGCATTAAAATATTAGATAAAGGCCGTACTCTACTTTTTTGACCCTTGCGGGCATTTATGAAACAAACAATAAAAACAATAGCAAATAAAGTCCCGGTGAAGGTTTGGGCTGGTTGTGCAGACTCCTAAACCGCTCTGCGACTCGGAGCCCTCCCTCAGGACTCTCTTCACAGAAACACACCCATAGCACGCCGTGTGAGGCAACTTTCGGGAGCTTGTTTTGGGGCGGAACACCTTTATTTCGTGCAGCTGGGTCCGTGAGGGAACCCCGCCCGCCCGGCGCCCCCTTCAGGACGGGGAAGGCGCCACCTCTCCCCCCGCCCCCCCGAGAGCCGTTACCGGCCTCGCGCCCCGCCCCTCCCCCGGCGCGCCGGGGCCATCCCGGCCGGCAGCGTCAGCCGTCGGGGGCGGGGCGGCAGCGGTTGCCAGGGCGACGGCGGGCCCCCGCCCTTTCCCTTCCCCTCCCTCCCCACGTCAGCGCCGTCTACCCGCCCGGGCGGGGTGGGCCGGGTGATTGACAGTTGCCCCGGCAACGGGCTCGCCCCGCCGCCATTTTGTCAGTTAGCTTTTTTTTTTAAGCTTTTTTCAAAAAAAAAAAAAAAAAACCTTCCCGCCTGAACCGCGGGTGTGTTTTTTTTTTTTATAATTATTATTATTTTTTTCTTTTCCTTTCGCACCTTCCCGAAAATATAAAAAGTTAATAAAAAATAATAAATTGTGCCCCCCCCGGTGAGGCGAGCAGCTGAGCCCCCCGGCGTGGGCACGGGCTGTGGCTGCGGCGTGAGGGGAGCAGAGCCGGTTCGTGAGGGAGGAGGAGGAGGAGGAGGAGGAGCGGGGAGGCAGGGAGGGGGAGGAGGTAGCGGCTGGCAGGCGGGGGAGGGAGGGAGCGAGGAGTTCCCGGGGGCTCGGTACGGCGCTGCGCTTCCCCCCCCCACCCCTCCTCCTCCTCCTCCTCCTCCTCCTCCTCCTCCTCCTCCCCCCGCCCGCCCGCCCGCCGCTGTCCCCGCGCTGCCTGCCGGGGCTCAGGCCGCCACCGCCGCCGCTGAGCCGCTCCGATCCGAGGCGAGGCCGGGCCCCGCCGTTGCCGCCGCCGGGCGCTGCGCAGGTTTGGAACGCGCGCCATTTTGTGAGCGATAGAAAACCCAGCCCGGCCGGGAAGCGCCGCGGATCCGCCCGCCGGGCCGGGCCGGGCCCCCTCCTCCTCCTCCTCCTCCTCCTCCCCCCTGCCCGCCGCGCAGGGAGGAAGGCGCGCAGCGGGCAGACCCCGCCGCGGGACGCTGCCTGCCGTGTGCCCCGAGCCGCGCAGGGCCCGAGCGCGGCGGGGCGGCCGGGCTGCGGACCGGGAGGGAGGCGCCGCCGCCGCCGCACCGGGGCCCCGTGTTCCGAGGCCGGGCGTTGCGAGGAGAGAGGCCTCGAGCGAGCGAACGAGCGAGCGACCGGGAGGAGCCGCGCCGGAGCGCGGGGCCCGCCGCCCCCCGGACGGGTAAGCGAGCCGCCCGGAGCCGGCGGCGCCGAGCTGCGCAGCGGGACGAGCTGGGGCCGCCTCCCGGCCCGGCCCGGCGCGGCCGAGGGGGGCGCAGCGCGGGGGCAGCCCCGCTGCCATCTTAGGCGCGGAGGACGAGGAGGAGGCGGCGGCGAGGGCGCGGGGGGCCCGGCGAGACCCTGAGCGGAGCCGGCAGGGCCCGCGGCCGCGCCGGGCGTTGGGGCCGGCCTCCCTCCCTGCCTCCGTCCTTCCCTGCCGGGACCGGGCGGCGGCCTCCGCGGCCCTTTCCCCCTCTCGGTGTCCGGGAGAGGCCGAGCCGGGGAAGCGGAGCCGCCGGGAGGGCCCCGTGCCCGGGGATATGGAGGAAGGGAGCTCGCCGGGATCCCCCGGCCCCGCTGCGCAACGCCCTGCGGTGGGCGGGCGGGAGCGGGGGGCGGCAGGAGCTGGGCCATCAGCTGGGCAGGCACCTGTTGTGGCCCGGGCTGCGGGGGCCTGCCCTCGGGGGGCTCCCCTGGGGCTGCAGGGGATGGTGGAGGCCGGTGCAGGAGGGCTGCAAGTCTGTCTCAGGGTGCTGTCACCACGCCGGGTGGGGGAGAAAGGGTGAAGCGCTTGGGCGTAGGTACGCAGAGGGCTCCTGGGGTTGAGCGGCTAGCTGACGGGGCTTTTAGGAAGAGAGGGAGCCCATCTGAGGCTTTCCCTCCCACCGGCGCAGCATCAGAAAGCACAATTAGAAGTCCCGTAATTTGAAATTTCGAAATTGGTGCATTTTTGAATCGCAGTCAGCTTTGAAGTTCTCGGTTTAGTCCGTCCAAAGACTATGTAGGGGTTCTTTGATCGTGTGTCTAGATTGCTGCTGTTACTTAGTTCTCCTATTACTCCACAGTCATTGGGGGAAATAAACATTCATTGTTCTTTAAAATTAACAAAGGAAGAATATCTGGCTACAAAATAAATCAACAAGCGTGGTTTTGACAACCTACTGTTTTAATCCCAATGAGAGCGTGGTAACAACTTTGGCCAGTAGGTATACATAGTCACTTTTACATGGGTATAGCATTGTAGGGACCTGTCTGAGGACAAGGTAACAACTTGTTTTATAACTGTATTGGTAAAGCTGAAGAATACGTCGATGATGTCTGGTGATAAATAAGCAAATGTATTGTTCGTAGTGGTGCTTAGTTATCTGCTAGTAACTGAGCAGAATTCAACTTATCTCTTTGGATTAGTGTAGCCCAAAGAAGTTTTGGTAAAACTTGTTTCTCTTTTTCTGTACTCCCCCAACCTCTGTAGGTTGGATATTTTTTGGAAAATTAATTATACTTTATAGAATTAGAATAATATCACTGAAAATAACTCTGAATATGAGCTAGTATTTGTTAACTATTATCTCTATATATTGAGTGAACTCTGTGTGTATCTATATCGACTACTTTTGTAGGCTATGCTTAATGTTTTTGGCTTATATGAAGTATTTAGAACCAGAGCCACGTTATTTGCAATCTGAAGTAGAATGCATGTGATAAATTTACATTTATTTTGTGAATTAAAAATTGTATCAAAGTTTGTGAAGCTTATTGAGGTTTTTTTTTCAGTGAACTAAGCAATTTGTTCAAAATTGAGTACAGGGCATGATCATCTTAAATCACAGAAAGAGGGCAATTCCTTCTCTGAAATTGTTGCATACACATTTATACATTACAGTAGTTTAATATTGTTTCCAGGCAAAGGGGTACGGAAGTCTGTTATGTGATCAGTTCCCAAATCAATACTCAGGTGGGTTTAGGAGGTGCCATTGGAATCCCCTCCCCCGTGCTGGACAGTTACAGAGAAGCAGCAACAAGGATAATTTTACCTAATAGCAGCCAAGTGTTCTCTATCTCAGTGTCAATTTATGGGTAGCATCCCCTCACTTGTGTAAAATAAGGATGTAGTAATCAGGAATTTAACAATTTTTAAAGTATGTGGGTTTTGCATGGACTAGGAATTAACATGCGATGACCATAAATGACTTCTAAGGCTGGTAGATAGTTTACACAAAGTAGAAAAACGTGACTGGAGTCAAGTAAAAACTGTGTCTCCTCGAAGCTTTTAAAGTAACATTTAACTAGGACATACTTGCTAACATGTATATTGTATTTTAAAACTCTTAATTCCAATAGGACCTTGTGAAGAAACGTGTCTGGGCTAACTGTTTGGTTAGGCTTTGCCTTAACGACCTTACTGTGAGATTTTTGTTATTTTAGCTCAAATGAGTTAGTCAACACCTTAAAATATAACATGAAAAAGTCCATTCCCATTAGGTTATGCTAACATGTATGAAGCTGTACCACCTGCTCGTATGGTAGTGTGCAAGAAGACCAGTTAATAAAACTCATGAAACCCTGTACCTTTATTTGCTATGATGCTATTTTATGGTTTTACCTGAACTGAAAAAGGGTAGTGACTCTTTCCAAAGAAGCAATTTTCTTGCTATAGTTAAATTCTCTCTTCAGTGTTCCTCTTAAAACCTCTTTATTTCAGGTGGTTTTAACCCTGGCTACAGGACTGTAGGTTGAAAGTTGCTGTTACAACTTAAGTTCTTGAGAAGGAATTGAAGACTGGTATATGTTTAGTCTTTCTGTAGTAATTTTTGATGCTGTTTGGACAACTACTTTCCAAAGTGAAGTAAAAATCTTTCCTGATATCTTTGTTTTATGGAAGCATGGGAGACTTGTATAACTTCTGAAATCCTTTTGTAAATAGATCCTGTTGTTGTAGAATAGGATTATTTACAGAGAACTGCTACTTTTGTCTTCATAACTGAATACAATAGATTATTTGTTAAGTTACTTTACAATTCCATCTTTTTTCCTTTTTCAGTAAGAGTTTTAAGGAACTTTTTTTTTTTTAAAAAAAGTGTAATAACTTTTCTGCTAATCAGACTCAAGTCTGATTAGTCAGACTTCTTTTTTGCTCTAAGACCGAAATAATACAAAAGCCGTTCTGAGCAAATGTTTTTCTTGTAAACTTAAGACTGGGGGAAAAAGTCAACAAGGCTTTGCAAAGAGGAATACTCTCCTTTTCCTTCCTCACCTCTGTGGGTCCTTCAAGAGGAAAGTTATGGGAGCTATAGTCTACTGAAGTTTTAAAAACACTGGAAAAAACCACCACCTTCTTGATAACTAGAAACAATTGTTCCTTCTAGAAAGACATATTCTATATGTACAGTTATATAGTACTTTCTCTTGGAGGTGACACAATATACCCATAGAATTGCAGTGACCTAATCATTAGTTGCTCGTAACAGTTTGATATCCATAGATTAATCTTTTTCCTTTATGTGGAAGGGAGATAAAATTCTGGTTTCGTTTGTTTTTATCTAAGCATATATTAAAAAATAGCTCGATTGCTTTTGCCAGTACAAATGTATTTTTTTACTTTAGGTCTTTAGTGCGTACATACCCCGGCTTTACTAGGACTTTAGCTCCATTTCCTCTAATACTCATGTATTTATGAGTCTTGTCCAATATCTGTGGGTGCTTAATTATGGCTTGCTTGTCTGAGAGCATGGATCACAAAAGCAGCTCCTTTTTTTCTTGACTGGAAAGTACACAGTGATGAGACAGCCTAACTTCCCTTCCCTTCCCTTCCCTTCCCTTCCCTTCCCTTCCCTTCCCTTCCCTTCCCTTCCCTTCCCTTCCCTTCCCTTCCCTTCCCTTCCCTTCCCTTCCCTTCCCTTCCCTTCCCTTCCCTTCCCTTCCCTTCCCTTCCCTTCCCTTCCCTTCCCTTCCCTTCCCTTCCCTTCCCTTCCCTTCCCTTCCCTTCCCTTCCCTTCCCTTCCCTTCCCTTCCCTTCCCTTCCCTTCCCTTCCCTTCCCTTCCCTTCCCTTCCCTTCCCTTCCCTTCCCTTCCCTTCCCTTCCCTTCCCTTCCCTTCCCTTCCCTTCCCTTCCCTTCCCTTCCCTTCCCTTCCCTTCCCTTCCCTTCCCTTCCCTTCCCTTCCCTTCCCTTCCCTTCCCTTCCCTTCCCTTCCCTTCCCTTCCCTTCCCTTCCCTTCCCTTCCCTTCCCTTCCCTTCCCTTCCCTTCCCTTCCCTTCCCTTCCCTTCCCTTCCCTTCCCTTCCCTTCCCTTCCCTTCCCTTCCCTTCCCTTCCCTTCCCTTCCCTTCCCTTCCCTTCCCTTCCCTTCCCTTCCCTTCCCTCTAAAGGACAGGTAAATTTTTCCATTGTTGATAAGGACAGAGGTGGGGAGTCCCAACATGAGGGACAGTGACGTTATCACATCCTCATTCATTCCAAAGTGTCCTGTCCATATGATTTACGGGGAGAGCACCAACTGAAGGGCTAGGCAGCTGCAGCAGATAGTTCCCAGTCAGCTTTGCCCAAGTCCCTACAGTATGAATACTCTGGAGCCTCTGGAGTCTGGGCAGTAGCTATTTCAGTTAGCTTGTATTGCAGACATAATCAGTTTAATTTCTTCTCTGATTTTAGCATTTCTTAAATTTGAAAGCAGTGAAAATGTTTCTGTAATTAAAATAGCATAAACTAGCACTTATTCGTAAACTTACTCCTTGCAAAGTTTCTAGGATCTGTAGCCCTAAGTACCTGAAAGTGAAACTGTAAATGAAAGTGAAATCAATTCAGCTAAGTGTCACTGTTTGTTGCAGCTGTGAGAAACCAAGCTTTCAATTTAGGTATTACATAAAGTTCCAAAGCTTTCCGGTTTTCTTTTTTTCCCAGAAATAAATAAAAACAAACTGTGATTTGAGTCAGTTAAAAGAAAGGTTAATAAAGTAGTAATACGTCTACATGTTGAATAGTTTCCTCTTTCTCTTCAATAACTGTTTGGATAGTGAAATAAGAGAGCAATGGACATGTACAAATTGCTTTCTGATGGCAGAGTTATTCTTTCAAAACAGAGTTGAAAAAACTCAGAGTGAATTTTGAGTTACTCAAAAAACCAAGCTAGTAGAATGACTAGTTGGCACAATCATCGTTAAATGTATTTTAGTGATTAAATCCAAGGTGCCAGTAAAAGTTTTAAATCCTAGTGACCTGAAAACCAATTGTTCATCAGTTTTTTTGCTTCCTGGCCTCAAACACATGCAGCTAGCGTTTTTGTTCGTTTGAAATCCTGTTTACCTCGATGTGCTTAAATCCTCGTTGGTGTCACTGTGAGCTGCGTAAATTACTAACAGCTTCTGCTGTACTTTGCCAGTGGATGTGGTGCTGAGGAGCCAACCGGAGCACAGCACATCCACTTGCTTTATAGAGGGAACAGTTTAAACTGAAGGAAGGTGTAAAAAGAAGAAGAGTCCTGTCAGGTAGAGAAGTTAAAATATCACTACTTACTCAGTTCTTTGTTTTCCTGAGCACTGTGGATTTCCTTTCGCTGACTTCTGGTCAGTCTGACCAGGTGTAATTGCAGCTCTTTTGGGTACTTAGAAATACATAACCATATATAAACACATACAGTTTTACAGGACTTATAAATGAAATACATCTAGGGTATGTGTTTGATTATAGACAAATAAAATTGTAATATACCTTCTTTCAAAATCCAATTGGTATGGAAAGCTCAATGACATTCCTTGAGCATGTTTGATTCTGGTTTCTTTGCTGTTATTCTTTCTATTTTTCTTCTAATTTGTGGATAAGCAGGCATTAATTTAATGGTATGCCAAAAATTGCAAGTTAGTGTTTGAAATGTATTGATGTCTTTGTTAATGTTACAAGAAGTGATTGTTGCTTGAAGATCTCGGCAGTTTCCCTTTCTGTAGAAGTTACTCATAAATCCGAGAAATACTGGATCATACTTGTGAAATAACACAGTTGAATATATATTTTTCCACTCTGATCAGATGCTCAGTTTAGAATCCGGTGTTCCAGTTTTTAGGGTGACTTTCCTGTCAATGTCATCACGTGCCTTCAGAAGCTGAGATTTTTATGGCAGGCCTTACGCAGGCCTGCAAATGTTGAACATCAGCGTGATTGTATATCTGTCCGTGTCTTCCCACCAAAATCACGTTTTTGCTCAAGTCAAGTTCTGCGTGTGCTAAGGCTCCAAACTTACACTGCGTTTTTCTTGCCCCCAGATCAGAAAAACTATGAGGTGCAGTGCTGGGGAGGGGTCAGTTAACTCTGCAGTTACTACAGCTTCACATTGAATGACCCTCACGACTCCTCAAGCTTTCCCTGATGGTTTATTATTTCTAATATACACTGCATTTTACAAGCTTAGATTCTAAGTGAGTTAATGTCTTCTGTGAACTATGTCTACTAGAGACAGCATCATAAATGATTCATTTATGTTGAAGGCTGAGTGGAAAAAGTATATGTGATACTGTGTTAAAAATTATAGTTGAAGGTTGTATCATAGTTAAAAGTTGTTTGGTTTTGTGTTGTGCTACTTAGAGACCTTAGCTGGGATCTGATTTCCATTCTATGTACTGTACAATGTGAAGTAAATATTATTTCTTTCTTAATTTAATTTTATGACTTCGAGATGCATACCTGTTCAATTCCTAATGTTCTCCTGTGTAGCATTTTGTTATGGCGCTGTGTAAATGTGTGCACTTGTGGTTTGTTCACTTTTCCTTCAGGTGAATAAGAAAGGCTGGGAGTGGTTGCAATTTAGTAGTCAGCTGTTGTACAAAAGTTTGATGATAGAAGGTCTAATGTTTAATAATGTGGAGGTGTGAGTAGAAGTCATTGATGATATCTGATGTCATCCTTACAAGAGGATTTCTCTCCTGGCTTTGTAGGGTTTGCTAAGTGATATTTTCACCTGTGTCTTTGACGCAGTGTGCAGTCATGGCTCGCAGTTCACAGTGTGCATATGACTCTACTTTCAGTCTTTTTGCCCATAAAAACATTCATTTACATATCTCTATGGAGTTAAATCAGCCAGTCATGTTCACACTATGGTCATGTTATAACTTTGTAAGCCTGGTGTGAAACCCTGAGAAACAGTTACACGTGTGGAAACGTTGGAATAGAAGTACTTAGCTGCTTTACCTTAGTGGTTAATGATAACATGAAAAGCTTTTTTTAATTCTTAAACCAAGATCAGCTTTGCTTCATGCGATAGAGACTTTAATGTTTTGTGTTTTTTTTCATATAAAGAGTCATTAGATTTGGAGGCAATTTCTAATTGTGTGTTTGAAAGTAATGCGTAATGCCCCTTTCCTTAAAGTAGTTTGCATAGTGCCAGACCATTGCAGCAAACTGAACTACAAATTTTTGCTAAAATATTTGTGTTAAAGTTATAAGAAGTTCATAAAGGAAGGAAAATGTACTAACATCTGTATGCAAGTCTGAGCTGTGTTTGTCTAAGGTTTTCTGTTATAAAGTATAGGTCCAACCCACTCCCCATCCCGGTTATAATGCAAGGAAGTAGTTGTATACCTGAGTAAGGGCAGTTATGGCTTTCTGCTAGATGTTCTTAGTGAGCATCCAGTTATTTCAAGACTTGGAAAAATAAGTTTAACATTTAGTTCACAAGGTTCAAGTATTGTGTTTGGAAATCACTTTCTGTTCTGCGTAATTTGCAGAAACATTTCTTCTCTAAGTGAGCTGAGGTATTTTGAAGTGTTTGTTTGAGTTTAGCTACTGTTCTAAAGGAGTCGAAATAAAAAGGTAAAATATATATAGTCATATAAGGGAATATTGATCTCCATGTTTTGTGTCTGGAGGAAAGGGGAGTATGTATGTGACAAACTCCTATTTTTAAGAGGTCTTCTGAAACTCTGGCAGTGTATCCACATGGTGCTTTGCATTTAGCAACATCAGGATGATCAGCGATATATGATTTTTGTGTGATTTGTATGCATGCAGACTATTTGTAGGGTGTAGGGCTTTAATTTAGTAATGGATAGAAGGAAAAAAAATCTCAAACTTTCTAGATTCTTATTTAAAAAGCATCTAAGGAGAAAAAGGAAAATCTAAATTGGAATAATCCCTGTTACTAAACATTTTCCTAGTAGTGAGAAGTTCATAGAAGACTTGTGTTCTAAAACTTATGAGCTCTTGATATGTATATATATATCTTCATGCTGTCCAATGTAATAAAGATTATTTCTAATTCTAAAAAAACATAAATCACAATATTTTTTTTCTTAATGATTTTTTTACATCAGGAAAATGTTTTGATTGAGATTAGCAATTTTTTTTTTCCACCGTGAAAATGATTTCTGTGTCCTTAGTTTACATTTGTTCCCTTTTAGTGCGTATTTCCAAAATTTCTTATGAAAGGGAGTGGACTCAATTGACCTTCTCTGTGCCACTCATTGTTTTATGTATCTTTATCCTAACTTTTTCTTTCCTTTGAAAGTATCCTTCTAGGCATACATACCTAAACCGGTGTTTTGCCATGCTATTGGCCTCCCTCTCTTTTCTTAAGATTTTGAGTCTTGTAGTTCCTACTAAACTTTATTGAGATGTGAGAATACGCAATTATTTCAACACAAGAGCTTGAATATAAGCTGAAGAGTTTAACCTTTAGACTTCCATATGTGGAAACTTTGCCCTTGATATTTTTCTGATACAGGGTTCTTCATGTGCTTTGCTTTCGTTCTTTCTCAGCATTACTACTATTTTTTTTAACCCTAACTTATGTTTGAGGAAAACTTTGTTCATGTGAAGCAAAGCAACCTGAGGTCTGTGATATGAGGTGAGACAAGTGCAAGCATACAGTGGGCTCAGAATACAATTTATGAGCTACATGTTACTCATTGTACGTATTCTAGAAACGATGAGCTCCCAAATTGACAGTGCCAGTTTGTTTGTACATTAGAGGAAACAGGTACTCATTGTATTCCATACGTTGTAAGTAGGGTCTTTCTCCTTACACTGTAATCACGTATACCTCTTTGTAGTTGTCTTTGAGTCAGCCATTTCCATAAAAATTCCCAAATTAAGTCAAGCACTCAGTGACAAAAATGGGAAGATTCTCTTGCTTTTAGTGTATTGACTCTGTGTCCTAGTGGAGGTCTGAACTTTCTTTTATCGTGCAGTAAATATAATTGTAGTTACAACAGGATTTTTGCTTCATTCACTGTACGGAATGGGTAGTGCTCAGAAAAGAAGCATCTGTTCAGATATAGCTTTTTGTTGTTGTTTTTAGGTATAGGTTGATGATAATTGCGTGCTGTCCAGGCTTCGCACATAGTGTGGGGTTTGTGACTTTCTCATAATCTTGAGCATGGATCAGAGTCTAGCAACTGCTAACAGATTCTTTTAGCATCTTATGAAAGCAGTGTTTTTCAGTGGTTAGGATCTAAAGCACAAGAAAAGTAATACCAGAACTGGTACTAAAAACCCCTTTCAAATTATTATTATTTTGTATCTTCCTTATTGGCAACCTTTTTTAGGGGTGATAGTAGGGGTTCAGTGATTTCGGGCGTTTTGTATAGCACTTCTTGTTGCTTTCCAAGCACAAAGCAGTTTTTGCCTCACTAACAGGAGGTGAATACCTGCTTAGGTAAGATACTTTTTAGCAAGGGAAATGAGAGGCAAAAACGGTAAAGTGACTTGCCCTGAGTTACACAGTGACATAAAAGGTGGAGCTGAGGCTGAGGGGTTTAGGCATCTTATGCCTTAGTAGCAGGATGCAAGTATTTACAGTTGCATTTGACTTGAGTTTATATTCAGAGTGCCTTGTAACTCAGAGAAGCAGTCTCTTAAGGTTGGAGAGTGACTCAGCACATCCAGATAGTGGTCTGCTCATGGAACTTAGGGTCTGTTTGGAAATTTGAGGGAATTAGAGTTAGAACTCATTTTTATCCCAAAGGGAGTTTGTGTCTTTTTTTGCTTGCAGTCTTTTGCCCCATTTGATAACATCCTTCACTTTCTGAAAGCACTGGTGGAGTATTTCAATAAATAGTATTGTTTAATGTATAGCTGCCATTTACTGTGTAGCTTTGTTTTCTGTGTGCCATCCTCCTAATGTACATCTGTTCGATGAATAAAATAGCATTTGACTGTGAAAGATTGTGTTGCAAAATGTAAGACAGAGTTGTATATCTAGCCCACCTTAATTTAAACATTTCCTAACTTCTTAGTCTTTGATTTTATGACATTTACAAAACTTTTTTTCATACAGAAAGAGACATATATGGTATTCATACAATTTGTATAATTGAAACATCTCCTTCTTCTTAGTACACCTCTGTTGCCTGAGCTATCAGGTTAACTCCAGCATCTGGCAGGACTGATTTCTCAATCTTGTGGGTCAGCCACTTGAGAGCGAGCAGTTTGGAGAACAGTGGGTTACCCGTGCAGACATAAACCAGTTGTGTAAACCACACTCCTGTATGCTTTGGTTTGGTTGGCTTTCATGAGGCGAACTTGGCTAAGTTTCTACGACATGACTCTTCCCCAGCAATAATCTGTGCTCCAGTTTCAGCTGGTCAGGCTTGTCACAGAGTCTTGAGGCACTGCTCGGTAGTAGTGGCACAGAAGAGAAGCAAATTGACAGAAGCTGGTGAGAGAAGAATGAAGCTGTTGGTCTTCTGGTACTATACCTTCGTAAATTTGGGGGAAATTTGGAAAGACTTCATTACCTCTTTTTCACCCAGATCAATACCATCTTCTAGCATGAGACAAGGCAGTAGACCGGTACGTAATTTCGGTGCATAGAGAGTGCTGCAGGGCAGCACAGCAAAGAACGGCACATTTGGAGGAAAACACAAGCGACGTTGATTCTCTCCCCGTTTTCATGGTGACCTTGCTCTCCCAAGAACTATACCTATACCAAACTTGAAATAATAGGTAAAGGAGCAAAATTGTGAAAAGCAACACTCTTGTTTTAATATTTCATTGACAAGGTCTGTGGAACATGAGCAGTATTTAAATCTGATGGCGTTGTATGTGTTGTTTTTACAGCATAAGTGTTAGCAAACTGATTTGAAGTTCATGCTGCAATATGTACAGCCACTGAAGCACTTGGAGTTGGGTTATTGAGAGAGTTATTCTAAGGCAAAGTGTGCAACAAGCAGTTCTTTGAAGGCAATTACAGCTTAAGCAGTTCCCCTTCTCTTCAGATTCTGGCTGCTTGTTCCCACCTGCTTTGTGTTGGCACAGCTGTTTGTAAGACCAACCAGTGAATCAGACTTGGAAACTGAGTTGGCTGAAATACATAATTTTATATATATAACACTTGGGTGTGTGGGGGGGTGGAGAATCAGGTTACTTTTCAGCCAGATTGGTTCCTAGACCTGGTGTACTGTGCTGCTGCTGAGACATTTGACAAGATAATGGAATGGGCTGTGTGGGTGGACAGGAACAGGGTGCCTGGAAGAGGCCGGGGTTGGTTAACTGGCTCTGAGAGCTCTGTTACTTAATGGAGAACATCGTTCGGAGGAATTTTGCCACCCCTCCTGTAGTAAATCACTGCAGTGACAGACAGACAGACGCACACATGCACACTGCCGCCCTCCCCGCCCCCTCTTCCCTCGCTCTGTGCCTCACAGAGTTTGGCTTGCTATCTCCAGTTTCCGCGCTCCTTCCCTCCGTCTCTCCTGCTGCCCTCTGACGCTCTCCTGCTCGCCTGCACTCTGACACGCACAAAATCTGCCTGACAGTCTTACTCGATAGCAAATTCTCTCTCTCTTGCTTGCTCTCTTGATACACCTCTGGTTTCTTGCACTCTTCTTGCTTGCGCCCATCTGCTGGTTCTTCCCCACTCTCACTTACTCCTTTTCTCTTCTAACTTGCGCTTATGCCCTTACTGTCTCACATCCTTTTTTACTGCTTGCTCTCTTAAGCTCCTCTTTTTTCCTCCCTTGCTCAGTCTTTCGGTCACTCAGTGTTTTCTCATCCTTGATCTTTCTCATATTTTCTCGCTTTCTCTTTTTCTCCTGCTGCTTGAGAGAACAACGCTTCTGAGAGGAAAAACTGTTTCAACTTCTAAGGAAGAAAACCTCTTAAGAAACCCAAAGTTTTTATTTATTTATTTTTTCCAAACAGTACCATAAAACAATGCAGTATATAGATTTCTTCTCAATATTGTGCTCTTCTAAAATTTTAACTTAAATTCTGTATTTCCATAAGGCAGGTATGTGCACACAAAATATAGTTTGTTGCTACTTGGAGAAACTGAAAGATGAATTAAAGTTCCTGAAGTTAATGTTCTAATGAAAGGTATTTTTCTGTCTTTGTAGGATGTGAACAGTTTATCGATAGCAAAGGGAAACTGCAGAGCAAAGAAGTTTTGTGGGTTTTTTTGGTTCTGCTGTTCAGAGGAGACAGGAAAAATGTTTCTCCTGATATTATCAACAAGGACTGGTTATGTCAAAACAAACAAACAAATAGAAAATGTTAGAAATTCCATGCTTGTTTGTCCTTTTAAAAGTGACCAGAGCTGCTGGGATTATATTCTTGTTTCCCTTCTATGCATTCAGATATGTAACATTTTTGTTGCAGTTACAGGTAAATGGTTATCAACAAAATTTAAGTTAGTTGGGAAAGTACTGGGAGTGTTGATTCCTTATATCAGAGGTGAAATTTTATCTACAGTTTAGTAATCCAAAGGTACTTCAAATAAAAATGTGGAAGATCATATAGTTGCTCTTCCTAATAGTGAGGAAAAATTTTGCATTTTTTGCGTGGCTTTTTTTCTCCTCCCATCTCCTTTGGTTCTCTAAGCCTTTGGGTGAACTGGAGCCAGGAGTACCTGAAGGCTGCAGTATGCACGGCATGCTTTCTCCACACACAACCTGATGAACATCATCTTAAGTTTTGCGTTGTTACATGAGGGAGCACTAAAAAATACCACTCCCTGAGCTTGCAGATTTTTGTTTTGTTAGGGCAGCTGCTCTAAGTCAGGTTATAAAGCAGCCTGCTATCAGGATATACATGCTAATAAGCAAACACTATTCTGGATTACAATAGCTGCCTTTGGAAATGTTCATTTGCTTCCTACCTGGTTGGTAAATAAAAGTATTACTCATAAATGTTATATCACTTCAGTGACTTGCCTGATTTTTTTTTTTTTTTTAATCCCATCCACCTTCTGTTCTGCTTTTGGTTTTGTTCTAGTCTACTTCTAAGTAAACTTTTTTCCTTATACTTGTTTTATGCATGTTTTTTTTTTCATGACTGAAGACATTCAGTGATGCCTGTGATAAACATCCTGGCATTGCTTGGTTTCTAGGAGTAGTTGAGGCCCCTCAGTCAAATAAAGATTTAGATACTTCAACTTTTAGTGAATGTCTTCCCCCTCCCTTCTTCATCAGTCCATTGTGTTTTTCATAAAGCCTCGTTTCCCTTTTTCCCTAAAATCCTTTGGGCTCATTATTCTGAATTTCAAAGCTACCCGCTTTGGCCATCTTTGTACTTTAGGATGTCATCTGTTTCCGTGACCCTCTCAGGAAAGGGAGGAAGACCGTTCAGTGTTTTCACGCTGTCTGTGGTAGATGTTATCTGTACAGGTTAGCATGTCTCTTGTTTTTTCATGGAAAACTGAGGCGCCATGAAGTTCTCCATGCTTTCTAGTAACTCCTGTAAGTCCAGTAGGAAGCTAACATGAAGTCTTCTTGAGAAAGAGCCTCTCTGAGCAAAAGAGGAAGGTTAGGCCTTGGCTGCTAAATCCATGTGGGAATCCATCTTCTGAATGTCAGTTGTGTACATGGTGTTAAAAATGGGGAAAGTTATCTTTCATGACCATCTTGACAGCCCTATTTTCATATTTGGTATTTCTCTTTTGCCTTGCGCTGGAAACTGTTGTATGAAGGGCTGCAGAAATGAGTCCATGAAGCTGCAATTGGTCTGTTTATTGCACCTGATGTGAGCTCTGAATCTGTTGCTCCTCTCTTTTGCTATGCCCCTCCAATTTCATACATTGCTCTGCTGTTTCAGATGTGTCCAGAAATACGGTGTTCTTAAGGACACCTCTTGGCATCATCCGCGTAGTGTGTCAGATCACACTTGTGACCTTTTAGTTGAGCTTTTTCACAAAATGGAAAAAAGAGCAGCTCTGTATCAAAAGTTATCTTTTTACAGTAGTTCTTTTAAAAAGCACAGCACGTGGCTACATGAAACACACCAGTTCAGTAACATTAGTAGACAATTAGAGAAAAATTCTGTTTGATAAGCGGCTTTGTTTTGGAGTCTTTCCATCTAGCAGGCTATTCTTGGTAGTCTGCAAGGACTTCAGTCAGACAGTAAAGATTTTCTTTCCGTTATATTTCCTGGATACCTCAGACACGATGATCTTGAGTACTGTTTGGAGGTCCGTGAGGTCAGGATTTCAAAGCCTTTTGTGTTTTATTTTTTTTTTTTAATTTTTTGTCCTCATTTCTTTCCTGCAACCCACCTAATTAAAATCATTTTAGGAATTTTTGTCAGGTAAAGGCACCGCAGTAAACCAAGCTCCCCTGGACAGAACCCTAGCATCTTCTGACGCTGTTGGAGAGACTATTAAATAACCAGAAAGATGCATTATCTTCGCATGTCTTTTAGCATTACTTAAATGGATAATTTTATCGGTGTTAGTGCAATGTCTGCTTCTTGAACAACTGACAGATAACTTGCATTTGAAGAGCATTAGCTTGATTAGTTAATGCCCAGCATTTGTATGCTGGAATTGCTGGAGTTCATATAAACAATCCCAAAGTTTCAACTTCTTCCATTTGGTCTTTGAATTTCATAAAACCCCAGTTAGACAAGATTCTTCTGAAAGGCCTCAGAGTTTTTTCTCATAGAGGAAATACATCTTGATGAGAGATGTATCTTAGACTTTTTTCTTACGACTGCTATCAGAGAACATTCAAAAATGAATTCCGTACATCTCCTTCATAGTGACTGCACTCAGAAGGGGATTCAAAACATTATCTCAAGTTAGCAGACTAAGCTTGGGCTGCAAGTTCAACACAGTTATTTAAAAAAAAAAAAAAGGTTTAAAAAAAAAAAAGTTCTTCTGAGTCCTTTAAAGCCTTTAGGATATCAAAATGTGGCAGATTTCTTCAAATAATTTAGCATCATGCCTGTGTGTGAAACCCAGTAAGCAGACCCGAACGAAGTTGGTTTTCGTTTGGGTCAATCAGTGTTAGAGCAGTGAGGTCTGGGAAAGGGAGGAATGTGTCAGAATGTTGTCCCCCTTCTTTTTTTCTTTTGTAGCAGGAAATGTTTAGATTTGCTTAACAATTGTGTGCTCCTTCATCCTTGGTTTTAACCTTTTGCTGTTACCCGAGTGAAAGCAAACTCATGTTTGTTGTGGGCTGTGTGTGTGTGTCGGTGACACAAGGTGTAACCTGTTGCAAACTTTGAACTCTTAGCTGTTGAATTCAAATAGGGTCACCTTACAGTAAAGTCTCTGCAACCTTTTGTTAGATTCATAAAACGCTTTCCACACTAGAAAGTCCTTGTTTTTGATATCGATAGGTAGGAAATAATACAGGTTTATACAGTTTTAGTGGTGATTGGCAATTCATTTCGCTTGATGAAAGGGTGTCATGGTTTCCTGGTCTTTGAAGGCTCTTGAATGACTAGATCTTTCTGTGGGCTATTCCATACCTTCACGGGGGGCAAGGCTTGTTGAGGAATTACTGGCTGAAATTCTAAGAAAGCTGGATTACATTATGACGAATATGCTCTGAGCTTAGTGATGTTTTTTTTTTTTTTTTTTTTTTAATAGAAGAAATAAGAATGATTTCTTATTTGGCCCAGCAAGTGTACTGGAGTCTCTGATGAGCTACCTGCAACCATGTTTTATAGGGACATAGAGCTACCATGCGTATTAGATGAAATTTCTATTCAGTGTGATGATAAACGTACCCCAGTAAAGCTTTTGCTGGTTGCTGTGTGCCCACTGTCTGTGCTGGCTTTTCTCCCTTTGTGTGCGTGTGTCCACATCCACGTGTTTATATGAGTTGAATAGGGTGTTTGAATTCTTCCTAATGACTCATAATGCCATTTAAAATTCTCCAGACTTTCGCTGCCTACAACCTGTGCAGTATGGCGTATCTTGGGACGTATCAAGATTACACTTAATGGCAGGGATGGAGGCTAGCAACATAGTAAAACAAGACCTCAGAGTTTTAAATGTGAAAAATAAGTATTTTGACTTCATCACTAGAATACATGAAAATTTACTGAAGTTTAATTCATCTCCTTCTTCAATGAGAGTTTTCTAGGTCACTGGTTCCTTAACTGGGGAATAAGGCCATGGTAAATGAACTACAGATGGAACTTAAAGCCATATTGCATTGTGTTAAGTTGAAAAATTGTTAGCATGATTAGTATTTTATTTAAAAAAAAAAAAAACCAACACAAAACTTTGGGGCTGACAGTGGTCTGTATTCTAATAAATGTGTGGGCTGTAGTTCTGGAGTGAATGATGTGAGGTAAAAGTGGAATCATTTATTTATTCATCTTTATTTATTCATTGCGTTGAAGGAACAAAGAGGGGAAAACCCATTTGTGCAGTTTTTTGCTGATCTACTTAGCCTTGTCTTTACCATAGTTTTGGAGTGCCTCGTGATGCTATGTGCATTGGAGATTACCTCACGAGCATGATACAAGAGTTACAGTAATTTCCTACTTCAAAGGTGGCTTACGAGATGGAGAGGAATTAAGCTCGATCCTCTGACGGGCTTGGGGCTGTCATCGTGGCAACACCTACCTCGTCGGTGCCTGGGTGTTGCAGGGGAAGCAGCAGTCAGAAGTCAGGATAGGTTCTGCGACCCAGCTGGTTTGCCAGCAGCCGAATCAGATGACAAGGGACTGTCCCTCTGTCCGCTTTCTCCCTTGTCTGTACATTATTGTAAGTTCTCTTTCTTGGTGCTTTGGCTTTACCTTTCTATGCGGGGCCAGCTTAAGAAGCAAAGTACAAAAGGCTAATGATATATATAAAAGGTAAAATCGTTACTGCCAATTTAGCTACCTGAACTGTTTCATCATGAGGTGGAAGAGCGCCAGGAAGATGAGCCTTGCTTGTGACTTGGGCCTTTCTGTTCAGCAGGAGCCCTGAGCCTGGTCAGCTTGTGTAGCCGTACGCTTAGTGTGGAGTTGTGTAATGGGACACAACCTGGGCTAGCGTATTTGTGGCACAAAAAGTACCTGACAAAGATGTGAACGGTGTTTGGTTGGGTTGTTAGCTCATTTTGCCATATATTCAGTGTGAAAACTGAAGCTTTCCCCAGGAAAGGGGCAGAACTGTGCACCTGGGGAAAAGGGAGCGGGCCTGCCCTTCCTGGAGGTGGTGGCCTGTCAGATTGCCTTGGTTATAAGGCATAATTTCACCTGTAGATCCAGCATCGTGCCCTAAGCACTCAGTGCTTTAAACGTTTTTCAGAATGGAGTTTTAATAGCTCTTACATTCTTTGGGGAAGCTGTCCAAGCTATCCCTGGAGGATATCCCTTCTAAATTAAGAGGTATTTTCAAAATTGTACTTTTCTGGAAGATGCTTATGACAGATTCAGAGTTCTTTATTCTGGAATTAGGCATCTGAATTATTTTTAGAAAGCTGTGGAAATTTGTTTTAAGCAGGTCCAGAAGGAGCTGGGAGTACCATCGTTTCCATCATTTAGACCTCAGCTGGTAGAGCACGGGCGTGAGCTATAAATGAGCCTCCATTCAGCGTCTTCCTCAAGTGAAGAGAATCCAAACTCATTCCTGACTTGCAGTGAGACTATGTAGATCGCCTGGCCTTTCACATGTTCTAGGAGACTGCCTACAAGTCCCACTTAATCTGTACAAAAGAGAATTAAAGAATGACAGCAGAGGGGAAGAAAAGGAAACATGACTCTCCAGTCCAGCGATTAGCGCGCTTACCTTAAAGGAAGAGGAAGAAGAACGTTTCGGGGGTTTAGTCAGTGCTTATGCCTTTTACAGGAAATGGCTCCTGGGTAATGTTTTGTTTTCGCAGTGAAGAGATACTCTGTGAGTTGCGCAAACGTGGGGCAACCACCAAGTTAGGAGTGCTGAATGGTATGCAAATAAGATGTAGGGAGTGTGGGAGAGCGTAGATGGGACATCGAATAGTCAGCAGCAGTGGGATTATTTTCAACTCTTCAGTTGAAGGAAGGAGCTTTAACACTAAGTAATTTTTATAATGAAGTTGATTTCCTGAAGGACGTATTCTGACAAATTGTGTATTTACATTTGTTAATTCATATGGTAAAATAAAAGTACCCTGTGATATTTTTTGAAATGTATTAGAGTGTATGTGTTGAGTGCAGTTCATAAGAAATAATGGCATTGTGCTTATGTTAGAGGTGTCCTGAACTCTGAAAGCAGTGCTTTTCTTCAGCTCCTCCAACTTGAGGTCTCATAAGATGATGGAAATAATGTCCCCTATGCGATTGCTGCAGTAATTCAGGATAGAAGCATTTTTGCTTCAGAATTCAGATACCTCCTTTACTGTTGCATTGGTCAAACTGAGTTAGGACTTAAGGCATATGGAAGTCTCTGCGTATGTAGGCTAGAACACCAAGAGCTGAATAGTAAGGATACCGGATTTTATTGTGATGAACATTTTTTTGTTCACTTTGCTGTCAGAGGAGTTTGTAGTTGGCAGGCCTGATTAAATTTATTTCTTCAAATTTATTTATGTAGACTATTATGACAGACACAAACTATATATAGAAGAGCCTGTAAACATTTCACTTGTGTTCCAGAAGTAGAGGTGGGGTCTGTAACTAGTGACATCAAACCAGATGTTAGCTGTGGTCTTCGAGGTGCTTTGTGGCAGTTTGGCAAGAATTATGCTTTTTGGTCGACAAACTTGGTTTGTTTAGATAATGAGCTATTTAGGCAAGGATCTCCATTTTATTGTGTGTCACACAGCACCTAAGGCGATGAAGTTCTCCCTCCGTAAGTAGAATACCCCACTTTCTATTTCAGCACAGTGGTAGAGCATGGCTGCCTCGCTTCCAACACCAAGTACTTGGATTTGGGGTCCTGACTTAGGAGCTGTCAGTCTCAAAGGTCCAGACATCAGAGACCATACAAAAACACAAACGAAGTTCTCCCTGACCAGGTGGTAGCACGCAGAATGTAAATACACTACCTGTTTGCACGTGCTGAAGTTGGGTTTTTATTTACTGGGTAGACTTTCAAGGTGAAAGTTAAACTTGGGCTCTGGTGTCGTATAGAGCCAGCAGAAAACTGATTGAAAAAGGTGAACATTTTGCGTCATGCTGAACTGCGGAGGTGACTCAACGAGGCTGGGGCAGGTGCCAGAAATGGGCCTGCACTGAATGGCAGAGGACAGGGAGGGCAGTGGGGGGAACACAGCAGCCAAATCTAAATCAGCTTTGGCTTTTGCGCAACTGCAGCTCGAGAATTCTTATTTTAATGAAATAATTCAGTTTATTCATCATCATATTTGAATGCATCTGGTTGTCATAGAGCCTGAACTTGACCACTGTAAATTTACTTTAAAAGCTGTTGAACTTTATATGAACTGCTATTTGAAAGCATATTGAAGATGATTTTTAAACATGGTGTGTCTGTACTGACATGTCTGGTAAAAGCTGGAACCTGGTTTTTGGTTTCCAAGTTAGAGAGAGCTGGAAGAGCAGTCATGGTATGTGTAGTTTTGGAAAGAAGGGGTTTCATCTCTTTTTCTTTTAAACAATGTAACTTCTCTTTTACATCTGAATTTAGGGACCCGGTTACTTTGTTGATATCCTAAAATCCTGGAGGCAATCCAAAAATTCCCTTCCGGCATCTTTTAACATTGATTGATCTAATTAAAAGGCAAATCTGAGTTCTATAAGCAAATTTAAGTTGTGGTTAAGCCCCTGTTTGTACATTTGCACCTTTGTGTGAGTTAATTGAGGGGAAAGGCAAAAGGACTATTCCGTATTTCACTTCAGTATTGTTCTTGGGGTCTGTAGAAAGAGCAATAATGTGCTGAAATTTTGAGTTGTGCAAAAAGAGAAAAAGGACATCCTTCCCTCTTGAAGAATGTGTTAGAGTTACTTTTAGGAATAGCCATTTGTGAGCCAGACCCGCTTTTGTTGCTGCTGCCAGCCTCTTAAATCAGCCCCTGCTCCCCTTGTGGAGCAGCAGCGTCTACCCTGTTTCTAAGGTACAGAGTTTAACCTCTTTAATATAGAGGTGAAGCTTGTGAACTTGCCTGCATAAAAATCGCCACCTGATGATAAGATGGACCATGTCTTGTTTATTACCTTGAGAGAAGGAAATAAGAAATAAAAAGGAGAAAGTTAAGAGCTGAGGCCGTCCTCTGTCTAATTCCAGGCTTCTTAAATACTTGTACTGTAGATGTGGCTGCTTTAATCATTCTCCTAGTCACTGATCAGTTTGCCCTCAGACTCATGTTGTGGCCGAAGCCTTGTTAGGAAGATGCAAGATTTGGGTACCTTGTTGGTTGATTTTTTTTAAGTGCTAGAGAAAAAAAATGTGTGTGTGTGTTTGTATGTATATATATATATTTTAGAGAAAGTTTACATTGAGTTCTGCAGGACTTCCAGGATGAGAAAAATGTGTTTGTAACTGAAGAAATCTCTTTCTTTATAATCTCTTTCTTTATATGTTCCTTTTAGATACGTTGGATCAGAAACGTACCTGAAAAATTATCAAGGAGGAAAAAAAAAAAAACATCTAAGTGGATGAAGTCTGACAGATGCGTTAAGGAAAATTGAGATGTTTGAGAACTAAATACTTTCATTTAGTTTCTTTGGATACAAGGCAGAAGTAGACAAGTGTCAGTTTTCAAGCTACGATTTAGGCTGAAAGAGTTAAATGATTTATTGTATTAAAGTAGAAAGTTTATCAGCAGTAATTCTTCATTACCACTGTTCTTATCAGGAGCGTACATGCTCTGACAGAAGATACAGGGATTCGGGGGTAAAGTCTGCTTTAAGACCCAGGCATATGGCTCACATATGACTAGAGAGTACCTAGCTGTGTGTATGCGTCTTCTGTCTAAATCTCTGAGATAATGAAGGGCAAAATTAGATTGTGGCACTGCAGCTGTCAATGGGAGCTGTCCTCTGGGGGTCAGTTAAGCAGCAGTTATTCCATGGTGTGTTTGGAGAGGTTAAAAAGTACTAGAAAAGGCACACAAACCAATATATTGTTCCAACAAGCCACTTATCAGCTATATAAATAAGTACTATTTGCAGAGCTAACTGGCAGTTTACAGGTAGCTGTTTTGTTTTAATTTCAAAAACTATAGGTGTGCGTATTGTTATGTAGTAAAGCAATTCAGAAGCTTTCAAGATAAAAATATTACTGTATCAGGGCAACCAACATCTAGGTTGTTATAAATATACTTGAAATATGTAACTATAGATTGCCTTTGAACTAAGGTGGGAAACTGTCTGCTGGAGAAATAGTCTTCCTTCATTTAGACATGCCATAGAAGCTATACAGGTAATTTCCTAGGGATCTGTGTAAGTATATAAAGTATTTTTGCAACAGAGTTTGTTGTGGTCTGAGTCAGATTTTACAGTAGTTATTCTAAGAAGTTACTTTAACAGAATCGGTCAGAAACCATGTTGATTAAAACAAGATAATGACCTATGAATTAGTTACTTTCCATTTCCTGTTATGTGTACCTTGTGGCTTGATAGGGAATTTGTCATGCTTCAGGGCAGAATTAGAAAGGAAAAAGAAAAAGAAATTAAAACAAGGAAACAGCAATTACAGCAAAACCCAGTAACATCTGAATTCGTTAGGTATGGGTCACTTAGAAAGCTGGACTCCACTGAACTGAATGTATCCCGATGTTTTGTTTAAAGCCCTGCTGACTGTACTATACAGTTCAGGTGTCTGTTTTTTCTTCTATTTCTTGGAGTTCTTTTTTTTATAACTTTTTAATATCAGTTTAATGGCAAACTTTTTGGAAGAAACTGTTGTCTGCACCTGTTGAAAGATATGGTTTTATCTTTTCATCACTATAAAGGCATTGCAGTAAACCTAATCTGTACTTGCAGCGAAGAACAACCGCCCTTCCCTCACGTACCTATGGCCATGCAGAGTGCGTGCGTATTGCATCTGTACATATGTGTGCTGTAGGTCTGAGCCCTTGCAGATTTTGAGAGGTTAAAGCATTTTGGTACACATCACTTGCCTGGAAAGCACTGCAAATGCTGTCCCAGCTCTAGGATAAATAGGTTGAAGTAGCTGCACTCCTGTCTTGCCAAGTCCCTGAGAAGCAGGTGGTCTATTTTGTAGATAAAAGGACAGGAGAGGATGGTAATAATAGTTAACGATCTCTAAATGGGAAGAATAGGAAGCTGTACATAACAACTAGGATGTAGTAAAGTTCTATAAATTGAGTAGTTTGCCGCTTTCTGTGGATATATTAGTTATTCCTTTAGTTCTTTCTTTGCTTACTGGCTTTATGGCTGAAAAAAAAGAGAAGAGTAGGAAGGTTACGCTGTCTTCAGACTTTTTAGATTGAAAGCTGTAAACTGATGGATGGCAATACGTAGGGGCATACGTATTGCTTTGCATTTCTGAAGTTCTTTTCGCAACCACAAGGAGCAGAAACAGTTCTTTGTAAATGAAGTGATCTATGTTTTTGGGGACATCAATGGAAAAATCTCTGCGCTGAAAAGCATTTCACAACGATGAGAGCAAATTAAACTGGATGAACTAGTTTACAGCCCTCATAGATACTCTGCTTTGAAGTATGACTTTACTCACATGCTTCCGTTTATTTCATGTATTACACATTAACTGAAAAGGCTCCATTTCTAAAATAATTTAATCTTTGCACATAAGATGCCACCTTTTAAGGAAGTTATAGTTAGGAAGCATGTTAACATGAGAAAGAAAGTACTTGGTTATAACAGTTCAGTGACATCAAACCTTTGTGAATTTTGTAGCTGATACTGCAGGGGATGGGCAACTCCTGTTGTAGCATCTCTCTGCTTCTGTTGGATCAGAGAGGGCAAAGGAAGTAGAGTGGTATGACTTTGCTGCTCTAAAACAGGTAACACTTAACCATGTCCATTTTGCTTGACACTGTTACATAGGTGGAAAAAAAAAGGCAATTCCCCACTCTAATCCATGGCTCATTATATTGTCAGTATTGTGAAAAAATCCACAGACAGCACGAACAACCAAATTTTTAAAAAACAGCACCTGAGTTGTCTGGCTGTATGGGTCGAGTATCAGGTTTACACTTCAGTTCAAGGAAAAGAGTACATTTTTCAGAAGGGAGAGTTATGCGTTCTTAAAGAGGCCAGGTTTAAAAAAACGCATGTTATACATCAGGTATTTTGGAGATCCAGGTTGCACCCTGAAGTCTTACCTCATTAAGGCTGGTGTGACACTGTTCTGGGTCTGTCTGCAATGACATTAGGTGCACCCCCGTCCCTAGGACTTTGACAGCATCACTGGCTGAGGGAACCCCTTTGTGTCCCGGCTGTTTGTCCCTGCCTCGAGGCTGCTCCTTCAGTTTTGCTGCCTGCCCGTAGTGATGCAGGTGAGAGAAGTGGCACGGGTTAAACACGGGGGGTGTCTTTTCTCCTGCTCCCCAGGGTTCCCCACCCAGATCAGCTCCCCAGCACGGTTTGCTGGGCGGCTCTGTAATAGTAGCACTGTCTCAGCCAAGCAGGTCGCAGTGGAAAGGATACAGGCCGCTTAAGCGGTACTGCTGCTGAGAAATTCTTGCTGAAGTGCAACTGTAGTTCTGCCTTTGCCAGATTTGAATTTGGGTGAGAAACTCTGTGATTTCAGCAAAGCTGTTTGCACATGCTTTCACACTTAAAGGATGGGTTCCTGCATCACATGGTGTAAATTTAGCATAAGAGTGAAACCAGTCATTCACAGTATTTTCTTTTTTAGAGGAACTAGTGCTTTTTGGAGCACTGAGAATCGCAATTTGACAGTATACAAGAACAAGGATGTTGGGTATGTTTTGTTTTAGATGTAATTGTTTCATAAGTGTCTCACAAATGTTGATCTAGAAGCTAACGTAGTCTTCTCATTTAGCAGTGTACATTAAACCCCTTTGGCAGTGAAAAGGATAACACAAGCTCTTAGGATGAATGGTGTGTTAGTGAAGTTTAGTATAAACTAAGTTCTGATAGGTGCCTTCTCATATAGGCTTGAGAACCAGCCATGTACAAAAATGTCCTTTTCCCATAACTTTAACGTTCCCTGTCTGAAGTATGGGTTAAACGAACAAGTGAAGGTGACTGTATTCGTGGTTCTGTTGGATGTGCTAACGAAACTGAGGACAGGTGACTGTAAAACTGCAGGAGTTTATTGGGTTTATATGCTGAAGCCATATGTACTTTTAATTGTGTATGTTTTTTTTTGTGTGTGAATGTGAGGCATTGTACTGAGTTCTGTGTAGTACTTGAGATATATGAAGCCTGATATGCAATAATATAAGAGAACGAAAGAAAAATAACATCACATCTGTTTTACCCTAAGTAAAGAGAAGCAGTAAATACTGCTGTGTGGTATTTTTTTTTTTAAATTAACATTTTAAAGGTAGCTTCTTAACTGAGGATCGGTATTGCTGTCCGGAGCAATGGAGATAGCATTTAAACCGCGTTGTTTATACTTAAGAAATGTACAGCAACTAAATTGTGTTACCATAGCTTTCCTGCAGTCACTCTAATTTGACTAGATTTCAGAGGATGGCTGAGGTGGGAAGGGACCCCTGGAGGCCACCTGCTCCAAGCCCTGCCCAAGCAGGGCCACCCAGAGCAGGCTGCCCAGGGCCGTGCCCAGGCGGCTTTTGGAGATCCCCAAGGAGGAGACCCCACAGCTCTCTGGGCAGCCTGTGCCAGGGCTCCTCACCCGCACAGCACAGAAGGGCTGCCTGGGGCTCAGAGGGAGCCTCCTGGGCTCCACTTTGTGCCACAGATTACCTGTGTATTTTGACCAGATGCGTGTCTGTATACCCAAACAGGCAGGGTTTTACCACTATAGTAACAAACCACAGTGGATGTGCGAACTCCAGAACAGCAGTTCTGGAGCTCCTCAACTGTGTGTCTCTGGGAACTTGTCCTAAAAGTTGACAACAACTAGCTAAATTCCCCCTGGGATTTATTTATTTATTAAAAAGTCCATTAGTATTGGTTTTAGTTCATGTTTTATTATGCAGTATTTTAAATAATGTACCAAATCTGTTTGGTGAACCTTTTTCCCTGTATGTCTTGTGTTGAGCAGCATCACTTGTTGTCCATGGGTTTCAAGAGCACGCTGTTGAGATGCAGACTAACAAAAGCTTACAAAATTGTTATTTTACTGCTTTATGTATGTCTCTTTCCATTGTATTCCAGCGTGTTAACCATCTCAAGGTAATCATTTCAACATAATGGTATATAGTTCAGGATAATTTTACCGGTAAATAAACAAGTATTTTTGCATCTCAGCAAATATTTATATTTTATGTTGCTAGCAACAGGCTTGCATTTGCTGAAGGTCAGTGACCTGAATTATGTTCGTCTCAGACAACAGTGGGTGTCAGAGATTTCTCAAGTAATACTCATGAAGTACCAGAGAAGTTACAAAATAACCTTTCACAGAGGAAAAAGGAACTTCCTGAACTTGGTTGGTATTAGCACAATCTTCCAATTCTTCACTAAAGGTTTCATGTAGAATCTTACAATGCAGTGATACCAAATAAGGACAACTAATCTCTCTAGGAAGTGTTTTAATTAGTAAAATATAAAAAGTAAAACCCTCCCCAGCAGACTTATCTTTTAATTCGAGCTCTTAGGTGTTCTGTTATTGATGTTCTGAAAACTGTCATTTAAATCTCTCATGAAAGAGTGCTTCATAGATGCTGGAAATGAAACTAAGATTGTAGTGAAAATGTGACCTCTTTTTAAAAGGTGTTTATGGTTGTTGCATTTAACACTTTGCATGCTTGCAGTGGATGGAACAATCTTTGAATTGAAGATGCTTTAAATTAATATCTATTATATAAACTAAACATTCAACACATTATACGACTGCCTACATTTTTAGGTTTATGAAATAATGAAGTTTAAGAAAACACAACTTGCTGCTCTGCTGCTCTTAGATTCAGCTGAACTGGATTCCTGTTGTGTTCATATGTTATAAAATTGTCCCCATTTGCAAAAACTCACGATCTAATTTGATATCCAGGCAAACACAAAAAAAGAGAAACGGGGAAGGATGATGACATCTCTCTAGAGAGAAGTTAATAATGGTTTTTGCACTTTGTTAGGTTTTTGTATGTATGTCTGCTCTGAAACCAGCTTTGGTTTACGGTGAACCTAATGGCAAGTGAGTTGGCTATTAAGTGCCTTGAAGGAAGGAGAGAATGCTGTTGAGGAATACGGTGGGATAATGCGCACATCCTCAAAGAGGCTAATGGGGAAACTCAGCTTCCAGTGTGAGAAAAAGTTAGGGACAGGTAAAAGCTTGATGTTTGTCGTAGTCACCATCTTTACAATATGGAGTATGATCTGGGGTAAAATATGCTTGCTCAGCACCTTCTGTTAATTTAACTAAATATTTTGCAGTAAAGTTGAACTCCACAGTTGAAATTATTCATGAATGTGGAATTGCTTTGAGTAGGAGGGTAATCCCATTATCTATACCTTGAAGAGTTCAGAAGAGCATTGTGTAGGTAAGGACAGATGAAGAACAGCTGTAATTAAAACAGGAAATGAAACCTTGAAGAACAGTTTTAGCATGGTAGCTTCGTACGCAATTGTTTTCTAAGAATTGCTCTCTTCATTTAAATGAAATACTTCAGTTATTCTTTTGCTTGCTATGCAACTTCCAATAATTTGCTTTTCAACGCCTTTGTCATCTCTTCTTCTACTTCTTTAAACCCAGTTCACTTCTGTTACGTACCAGTCAGTAAATCAAGCTGGGTTCTTGAAGCCCAATAAATGTTATTGAGGGGATCCATTTCTTTTCTAGTAGTGACCTTGCAGATTGTGTGATGAGTGGGATTTGTTCTTTGTTCTACTCTCATCATCAATTTATCATCTAAAAGGGGCAGCCCTTTTTATGGGCTGTGTAAAGGTCATTTCAGTTTTAAGAAGTCAGCAAAGCAGAGGCGTGATAGAAGACAGTTGAAATGTGTTGCCCCTGCAGCTATTATGTGATTTGACCGTATCTATTTTAAAAAGAAAAAAATAGTTTAAAATGTTACCCTTTATGTTGTGTATCTGTGCTATTGATACAGTCACAGAAACTCATTATCTTTGTTTTGGGCTGGTGTTCTAAAATTATTTTTATATTGTGGATCCCTTCTTAGAACACAGCACTATGACAGACACCCACCTGCCTTTCTGCTCCTGACCTGAGGTCCCCACTTCCACAGTAGTGGTCCAGTTCTTCAGAATCTGGTAATTGTCCCACTAAAGTAAGCAGATGGAAGAAATGCCTTAGTTTGTGATGGGCATGTTCTGCTGGTTAGCTATGAGGTGGGTGGATGTACAGATTCCTGGTTAATGAGCTGTTAATGACTTTAGTTACACCAGCAACTCTTCCTTACCGCCTGTAGATCTGACTTAATCTTCTCAATTCAAAAATTATTCAGGTCTCTGTGTGATACCTTTCCAGTTTGGTTTCTCCTTTTTTATACCTTTGTCAATCCTTTGCAAGGCGGATACTTTTTCAGAGTTAGTATTATAAGTGATCTTAAGAACATTTGAGATTAATTTGCAATCAGCAAAAGGCAGAGCTTCCCATATGGATGAAGCTGGTGCACTGCTGTGACAAAATAAGCTGTGTGTGAAGTTTAGTAGCTATAGCTTGAAATTCTCTGTGTTTGCTGGATGGCACATTGTTATTAAATGGTTTCCTTTTCTTACATTTCAGAATAGAAAGTTTGCAGTCTCTTTGCCCGGGACAGCGCTGTGCTGTATGTTGCAGGAGTTGCCGTGGGTTTGGTACAGCACTAGGCTGTTGGAAAGCACTGGAGATGTGCTGATGTGCTTCTTTTGGAGCTTACCATGCCCGGTGCAGGACTGGCAGAAGTCTATATGAATGTTCTACAATCTGTTTTGGCTGAAAATCAGCTGGGTTTTCTCAAACTATGTTTGTTGATAGTTTGAACTAAGCTGACAGTATTGAAACTGGCCTTGTGCTGAGGTGAATGAGAGGGAATCCTCTCTGTATTTGAGCTGCAAGGTGGCAGAGACAAAACAGTGATGTTTCCAGACCTCACAGCTTCTCTTGGAAAGACTTTCTCTAATATTAGTGTCTACAGATACTGCAATTAAAAAAAAAATCTTGGCTAGAGAGAGCTTTCAAAAATGGGAATACAGCTCTTTGGCCTTGAGATACCAATGCAGGCTGGATGTACCTAGCACCTGAGGATTTTTGCTGTTTGTTTGTTTGTTTAAATCTGGTGACTGTTTAGTGTACAGAAGAGCTTGGTCTTCCTTCCTCTCTTCTTGTTCTTGAATGCAGGTGGGTGACTGCTCAGTTTAGCTGGGCTAAGCTTAGTGCAAGCCACTCACTGCTTCTGTTTGCGTGGTGTATACGTTTAGCATAAGTACCAGGCTGAGTTTGTTTTTTTTGTCCAAACTGAAGCAACTTAGGCATGTAAGCGCCTAGTTTGTAGGATCCTGTGTAGCCTTAGACAGTACTCATCAGCCTTGCCAAGGTCATGGCTACTGAGGGTATGGCACTGATGTTCGAGGTGTCTGTGGAATTTCTCTGGTGGAAAACTAAGGCTGTTGGTTTGTGATGGGGGGTGGCCAGATTTTATTTGCCCCCTTCCTCTTTTGGAGGCATGACAGCAATAATTCACCTGCTCACAAAATAACAACCCACTGCAGCATATACTGCTATGTGTATTGAAAAAGTAATTCTTTGTCTTGCCACCACTTGCTTTTGTGTGTGTATGTCACGCTTCTGTGGCATGGTGGCAGAACTGGTAGCTGGGCTTAGGGAAGATGCAGTACTTACACAGTCATTGTTGATCAAGAAATGAATGTGAAATGCAGTATTTTCTGCTCAAATTGCAGTACCTAAGTGCATTTCAGGCTAGAAACACTTTTCTGGAGTTATATATTGGGAGGTGTTTAAATTGTAATAATCTAGACTCTACAATTTAATTGAGCTGTTAAGCAATTTGCTGAAGTTCGCTAACACTCTCATTTATTAGTGAGAGCTTTTGATGTCTGCATCAGTTGTATAGTACCAACATTTCATTGGAGAGTGCGTGAAAAGCAAATCATTGAAAACTACTTTGACCAGGGGTTGGTTAGATGGTGCTTTTTGTTTTTGTCTTTTTTTTTTTTTCTTGTATAGTCACACAATACTTTGTAACTTCTATGAGAGACTGTTTCGTGGAAACTCACCTTTTTATATCTCCTTGTCTTGCAGAAAGTTGTAATTTTATCATTCTGAGCATTTTTTTTTAATTTAGTGTAAGGTGAACCTAATTCAGTGTCATAGGAGGAAAAATGGGGTTGTACATTGTGGATTTATGTGCGCTTGCAATTCTGTAGCTTGTTGATTTGGCAAAATTCCACAGAAGTTCAGCCTTGCTTTGCAAATGCTATTCTGAGTTTCAATTTTGCAGGTTTGAGAAAAGTTTGTTTGGATTACCTCAGTTTTCAGAAATGTTCAATGATGGGTTGAAAGTTATGTTAATCCTTGAAATTTTGGCAGCTCGTGTTTTCCTAACAATTAACGTCACTGCAAGATGGTCTTTGTGATGTCCACCTCTACTTTTAGGAAGTTTTTGGAAAACTTCATTTTCTGTTGGAACTTCCTACGATTACCTCTGTGGTTCTACCTGGTAGCTAGGATTGAACTAGGCATTATGTGAAGCCTGTAGAACAGAGGTTTACATTTCTTGAGATATCTTACTGGTTGTATTTATACTTCGTATTTTTTCTTCATTTTGCAGTGTTGTTTCCTGCTGGACTCCCCCTGTCCCCACAACCCCCCAGGATGATATGAGACTTGAAAGAAGACGATGCATACAGGTGAGCTTGTTGTTATGGACTTTTAGAAGGGAAAATCTTTAACGTTCTTGAAACACTTTTTCATTCACTTTACTTTTTGTATACCCCCAAAACTGTGTCATTCCAACTTTAGTAGAATATTTAAGAAACTGTAGAATTTATGAAATCTTACTTTGACCTTTTGAACTCTTTTGTAACTGACCAGGAAGAAAATGGTTTCTCTGAATGGAAATATTGTGTCCAAACTTTTATGAAAAAAGGGTTTGCTTTTAAGGATGCTAACTAAATGTACTGCTTTTCATCTTTTCTTCTTTGTTACTACCCCCCTTTTAATGCTGCCTCCTTAGCAAGAGATGTATGTCACCTGTTTTGTGATACTCTATTTCAATCTTTCCTTAAATTCCTTTTAAAGAAATGTTATGGATCCATCTGAAAGAGCATACCAAACAAATAGCTAAGAGTTCATTATGCCTCACGTGTTTATGTCCAGCTACTGTAAGATTTCTCAAGAACTGAGGATAAGATCTTTGAACATCTTTAACTCATTACTCATTTTTAAAATTGATGTTTTAGGAAGTTCTTCTGTTTTCTGGTAAGCAAAATAAGTCCCATGTGTACTTGCAGATTAAATAACTTGTAGCAGTACTGTTTTGCTGGAAATACTTGAATATTTTTTTAATATTTTGACATGAAAAATCATGATCAACAGAAATAGAGTAGAAGTTGTGTTATACAGGAAGATTGGTGTAGGTCTTTATGCCTATGTGCCCATATTTAAGTTGCAGAACAATGTAATGCTTACGTTTTGGGGCCTGTGACAAATGAAGTACGCGTAAGACAGGTCTTGCGTTTGCTTGCTCTGCTTTAAAACCGATGAATCCTTGAGGTCAGGAAAAAAGCTAGATACGTTTACGTATGCATGCAGATCATCTCCTGATTGACAGTTTTCAGTTGCATCAGCTGTTCATGCATAAACAGCTTTACGGGGTATATTTACATGGAGTATGTTGGATTAAGGCCAAGATGCTGTAAGTGGATATTGCATTCTATGAAAACTAAGCATTTGTTCATTTCAGTTGTATGTGTGTAAATTGTATGTCGATAAGTCAAGTAAAACTGGTCCTAAAAAAGTATAAAAAGTGGTACGGCAAAGAAGAGGAGAAAGAAAAATATTCGGAGGGGATGATATTTAATTTATGTTTATGGAGGAATAGCAGTTAAAGTCTTAAAAGTGAATCTTTTTATGTCCCATAAAATTTGTGGAGCTCTCTCAAGTTGGCAGTCATAGCAACTTATTAGTTTGTATGTCATTTGCTTATTACTGTGTAGATTAAAATATAGCCCAACTTAAATACTGAGAAACAGGTTTGAAAGTTTAAAAGTATTCATGCCACAATGGAACAGAGAGATGATATTATAAAGTAGAACCACTATACTGTTTGACAGGATTAAGTTTAGTATTTTTACACATTAATCACATTTAAAGTAAAACTTTAGCACTTTCAGTTTTGGTCAGGTTTTCTGATGATGGTGAGCTTGTAGAATTATGAGCTTTAAAAATAGAAATGTATACGGGATTTTGAAAGGCAGTGTTCTGAGTAGTAATTCTATCTTCTAAAGCCCAAACTCTTCATTTAGACGTCTCATGATAAGTACAGAGTGAAAGACGGTGGTATCTTGACAAAGACTTTTGGACTTCTGATATGTCATTTAAGTTGGAAATTGAACAAGTAAGATTTATTTGCAGCTCTCCATTTATTAGGAGAGCCAATAGCCATATGTTGGGGTTCTAAGAATAAAGATGATTCGTGTACCTTAAAATGAAAAAAATACTGCAGTTATTCTCTAGTACAGTAACAGCAAGAGTCATGTGATGACTGATACCTGCCTCAAGTTCAAAGTAGCTTGTGAGAGCTCAGGCCAGAAATTGAAAGGTTTTGTGGTTACTGAGGATGGTTCCTTTTGCATTCTTAACAATGTGCGGCTTCTGAGGGTGACTGATCTGGGGTTTCAGAGATGCTTGGTAATGTTTAAGCTACCCGTGGGTAAAGAATGAGAGCTTGTATAGGGTAAATAAATAAATTCTTTGTTACAGTGGGCATCGCTTCATCTCACTGGAAACTGACCTACTCAAAAACGCTAGAATTAACTGCAGTATAACCAAGGAAAACAATCCCCTTCAGGAAGAACTTTTTTTTCACTTTTTCCATCTTGGAATATTTAAATTTTACTTCACCATTTAAGCTGAAAATAATGTTCTAAGATACGCTGCTCAAAAAAAATGAAAGCACAAAGAAATAGTGATATTGAATCTTATTTTCTGATTGAACTAGTAGGGAAAACAAAGTTACAGGACGTCTAACAGTATTTATGGAGCAGTGCATGTTAGAACTTCCATGGGCAGGAGTTTTTATGCACTGATATGAGCTGTATCATAATTCTGTGTCCCTCAGTATATTGTTTCTTTTTTTTTTTTTAAAGATGGTGATGTGTTTCATTGTCACAGAAAGGAGAGAGGGATCTTTTGCTGTGTTCTTAGCACCTGTGCTATGTAGGACACAATCAGAGAAGGGAACTGTTTGGGGGACTAAAAGACTTTCAAGAATTGCTTTTTGTCAGTCTTGCTAACTTAAAGATTTTATAGGACTTGGGATTTTATAGGACTTATAGGATTTTCTGTGAAGTACTCTGCAAAAAGCAAAGCTGGGCATTCAGTTCATTATAGGAAGAGCTAAATTTATATTTCAGACATGATTGTGCATTACAAATAGGTGATAATAACAAAGGTGATGCCTTAGAATCAGGTTTGTGTTAAAAGTGTATTCTCAGAATGTGTACTTTTGTGGTTTTTTTACTACTTTGAGAGTCAGTCTCTTCCAGAGCAGTGTCTGAAAAGTTGGAACCGTAAGTGCAATGCTATTGCTGCCATTACAGTGGTAGTTATACCACTATGCTGATAATTGTACTAGCAAGTGTTTACTTTTTATAGTGTGGTAGCATCAGATTTGGGATTGTGCTGTGTACGTACAAGCAAGGATTGATCTTGCATTTGAAAGTTAATATTTTAAAATCGATTGCCACGTCTTGTGCTGCACCTGCCAAGTAGAATAGAACTGTGTGGTTATTTTTGTTGTTGTTCTTGGTACTTTTTTCCCTCTCTTTGTAGAGGCTATCTAATAAAAATGGATTGGTTTTAAAACAAAGAACTTCCTTGTTTTGGCTTTGATTTTTCTTGTTAGCTGTGGCCTAGGAATATATAATTAAGAATAATTAACTGTCTGATCTTTTAAGCTTTTGAAGAGCTTAAAGCCTGTTGTCTTTTCTTGACCTGTGCCAGAAAAGGACTTGCCTCTCAGTTGAGTGTATAGGGGACCAGTGTAAATCTAGTAAACCAGACGTATGAGATCCGGAAGGATCCATTCTGAAGGAATCGATCACGACATGCTGATCCTCTCAGAGTAACTGGTAACAGTTATTGTTGGAGAAGTGCTGTTCTTGACAGCAGAAGGGAAGGAAAACATTGCATGACTGCATGTCCTGAACTGCTTTTTGGTGGCGATGAATTTTATATTAAAACACAACAGATATTTCTTCCTGATTTAGGTCTCCCACAAGACCATTGAACAACATTGGGGCATTTCTGTATGCTAAGGGCAGCAAGGAAATAGGATAACTTATCAGTTATGTTTTATATCGATTTTTTCTATAATATTTTGTTCAATTCTTGTGCCTACATGATATTATCCAGAGGTGTGATCATGTAACATCATTAAAAAGAAGTGTAGAATGGCTATTTTATCTTTAATTGTGCACTAGAATTTATCATCTATTAACTTCATTTTGAACACATTCCCATTTTCATGGATATGCATGAAAAACATCATTCATGCTGAAAACATCAAAATAATTTTATCAAAATAATTTTATCAAATTCTTGTGTTCATTGTGAAATTATATTGAACACACCAGAGATGTTGATATTCAAGCAAGTGATAGGGAATGTGAAAATGTTATATTCAAGTTTGAAGAAACATTGGAAGTGATCCTATTGTTCTTAACCTTTTAAAAATAACGTTTGTGTTTGGAAAATGGAAGAAAAAAAAAAGCCCATTCCAATACTACTCAATAGCAACAGTGCTAGAACAATGAAATAGTAAATGGTTACGTTGTAGCTATTTTTTCCCCAGTTGCATTGCTTATTAAAATTTAACAAATGAGAATAAAGACTTTGGGGGAAGTTCTTGGATCAGGATGACTCTTGCAAGTATTCAGGTGTTAGGTTTATGTAAGAGTAGAATGAAGATTTAGAATTGGGCCATGACTCACGTCTTATACCATAATAATTCAGCTACAGATTTCATTAAGCTGTGACTGTTTTAAAGCATGTTTCATATGTGAGTATTGAAAGCAAATATACAAAAAAAAAAAACACTAAAAAAAGTCATTAAAAAAGTGTAATCAGAAGAAAACTGTCTAATGTTGCTGCTCTTTATTTGGAAGTTTCCCTGTTTTACATTATATTAGATTTGCCAATCAGCCTTTGAGGTAGTTTGTTTAGTGCTGTTTCAACTTTTTCCAGGAAATGTCAGAAACTTAGTAGGGCATCACCTTTTTCTCGCTTACCTGGATTTAGTTGTTGTGGAACTGATGAACATGCTACTATCTGTGGTTCCACTTAGGTAATTGCATGCCTGGAGTCCCTTTTGTGAGATGTACGTACTGTTGGCATAAAACCAGAATTGGATTAAAAAGGAGCAAATCTTTGGCCCATGCTGAAGCATGGCATGAGCTGGTTCTGGTTTTGTTTCTGGTTGGTGACTTTTATTCCAGTTGGACTGATTCTGTCAGTAACTTTGTCACATGTTTAACTCTCTCGTTACAGGCAGTCGGTCTCGGCTATTCAGGTCTTGAGTGTGCAGGTTTTTTTCATTTTCATCCCCCAAAAGGACGATGCCGAGAGAATAATGTAAGAGACAGGGTTGCTTATTAGCAGTATTAGTTTTAAACATAGATGGCTAGTGAGCTCTTTGCATGAATAAGAATGCTTTTAGAGTTAACCACTATTTTTACATAGGTAACTCCCTTAGCAGGAGCTGTTCGTGCTGTCTTTCTGGCTGTTAGCTTTCTGTCAGCAGCTGTGAGAGAGCAGGCAGAAAGGAGTTGAACACAGTTGCTTACTGAAAGGCAACAGTTACCACGCTGAAAGTGGAAGTTCTGCTTTTCAGAGATGGAGTCATTGACCTCAATGAATGATAACCTTGAAGTCAAGAGACTAGATTAATGCTCTACTTTCTGCATCTGAGATCAGAAATGTGAAAACCTGGACAGCTAAAGTTAGATTTCTGCATCCATATTTAAAAAGAAGTTGCCTATTTAGGAAAAAAAAAAGTTTTTCCCCTCCTCCAGAACTGCTTAGTACCTGCGATATAGATTGAATTTCTCAGCCTCAGTCCTCCCCAAAGAGGAAACAAATGATTTAAAAAAACCCAGCTGTTTCTGGGTTTTGTTGTGGAAGTCTGCCCTTATAGAGAATGCTACTTTTCTTATTTAGGAACACAGTGAACCATCTGAAATAGAAAATCTTTAGAGGTTTTGGTTTTTATTTAATTTGCTTCCCCTTAAGAGAGAGCAACTCTGATAGGTTTGAATTCCTGTAGAAAGGTATGTTAGTGGTTGTCTCGGGTTTTTGCTACCACTGGAACTTTCATTTGTGCCTTGCAGCAGAATGAATTGAAATACTCATTCTTAGGCTGTGGGTTGGGGGTGGTTGACACGAATACTCTGTGGGGCTTGTGGGGGCCTTGGATGGCAGAGCCAACAGCAGCTGCCTTCCTTGGAGGAGCAGGGAGAGGGAGGCATACAGAGTTCAGCTGCTGTAGCTGATCCTCCTTCTCCTGTCTTGGTGGAGTTGCGGTGTTGTCAGCTCAGTTGGACCATCAGGGGACAGGAGTCAGATCAAGCATGCACTTCAGGAAGTTTCATGTTGCTCCATAATGCTTCAGATGTAAATGTCTTAAAGATACACATCTATAGTTTTAATACCTTGGAACAGTAATTGTGTATCCTGATTTATGTGGCCATCTTTTTAAAAACAAACTTTTTTTTGAAGTACTTTCAGCAAAGTATTAAGTGATGAGGACATTTTCTCAGAATGAGGATGAACAGTTGAGCTTTAGTGATATGGTAAGGCTTAAGTTTATTTCTGTTACCTATTTCTAAGAGCAAAGACTCGTTTAGACTTGAGCAAATATTTGATTTTGAACAAAAGTTCAGATTAAGAATTATGATCTTAACTATTATAAAAGTTGTTATATGTGTAGGAAGTGTTTACCTATTTCCAGAATTTTTGCTCAGTCCACTGAGAATGTCTGCGGTCTACGATGAACATAATACTACAGATACAAAGTCTTTCTAAAGGCCTTAAAGTCACCAGATGAGCAGCTGTAATGAAAAGTCACCTGTGGTGTCGGAGTGTTCAGCTCGTGAATGAGAAGTAAAGGTTCTTGTGGTGGCCGGACTGTAATCGGGTGGCCAGACTGCATTTAGAGCTGTTAATGTACTCGGCATTGTGCTACATCATGGTGACTTTCTGGCTCTGGCGTTTGCAAGTGTGAGCATTTGTGCTTTGTCTGCTGTACAGCATGAAGCATAGAGCTTTTTTGTCCTGTTTGTGTGCTTGGAGAAGCAAACTTCTTTCACAAAGTGATTTTGTTTGCCTACCTTGGAGGCATTGGAGGGCTGCTAGGAGTGGGGCAGGGGCTGTGAGGTGGCACGCAGCCATGTGCCTCCTGCAGAGGGACCAGCAGTTTCGGTACAGAGGGATCTTCTTCCCTTGAACTCAGCACCAGGCAGTGCTAGTTCAGGAGCTTGCCCTTTACAGCTTTCTAAGAATCATGTCTCAAGCGTTGCGTTCCTAAACTACATCCTGGGGTTGAAATCTTCCATTGGTACCAGCACGCAGCAATAGCTTTATTTGGGTTTGCTCTCTGTGGAGACGGAATACCCTAAACTCATCAGTTTGGACTAGTTCTAGCACTAGACAAGCCTTAATAGTAGCTTGAGTTAAACATGCACTTGTCTAATTTCTTAGTGCCTCCTATTTTATAAATTATGCACTCAGATGTAAATGTCCTCTCTCTCCATCTCATAACAGTTATATTCTTTAGGGCTTAGGTTTCAAGATACAGTGCGAGAAGCCCTAGGATGGCTTTCTTAAGAGCCTGCCCTTAGTAGTACTTGATAGTTCCTAATAGGGATTCTGCTGGTGCTTCTTTATCACGTAGGTAGGATGGAGGAACTATGTAAATACTGTTCATGTTCCTTGCTGAAATTGGGCATTGTGGCATCTTAAAAACTGCCGTTTCTCTGTTTTTAGTCAGTTCAGTTCATCCCTTGATATACAGTTATTAGTACTCTTATATAAAATGTTACTTCAGGCAGTGGTGACTGTGCTCGTTCTGATAGCTTGATGCCAACTGTTACACCAAGCTGGTATATTACCAGCTTGTGGAATAAACATAGGATCATCTAAAACTTGATTGTGGAGCTTTTCACCTGGATGTATGTAGGGGAGTAAGTGTTCCTGTTCCGCTCACCAGGTTGTACAATGATTTCTGTGTCTTAATATGCAATCAACAATCCATGCTTGTTAATATGGATAATTCTATAAGACAATTTAAGGGCATCTTTATCAGATGGTTTATGTCACTAGATGCAGTTCAAGCATAATCTACGTGGGTCTAGTTAAAACCTTCTCTATTAGGGAAAATAATTAAACTTGGAAAATAACTTGAAGCTGAGAATGTTTAATTCTCAGATTTTCATCTTGATGTTCTATTTTCAAAATTGCATATTTGTTGATAAACTGTTATGGGCAATGATTAGATTAGAGAGCAAGAAACAATCATTTGTTTTTATGAATGGTGGTAAGACATGAAATTTGTTGTTTTGACCTTTCAGTTATCTTGGCAACAAAGTTAGTGGATAATTTGCACCACAACTTATGTTGATCGACTGATGTGATATTCTGAGGCCTTGTTTCTGAGGCCCAGCACTGCACTAATACTTGGATCTAATTACTGTTGACATTTTAGTGAGTTAAGTACCTAAATAACTTTGAAGATCTAGATTTTCTTTTTGTATTGCGGATAGGGACAGCTCTCTACCATATTTGCTATAAAGATGGAACAGGAGGCAGTAATTTTGTTTCAGATGTAGAGATTTGTTCTTGATTTCCACCTTGCCTCCTGCCCCCAGCCATGGCAATCTGTTGGTGCCTGTGTTTCCATAACAAACTAATTATTAAGAGTGCTTTAAAAAACTGAGGATACGTGCATGGTACTAAGTTCTGCTTGTACCAGTTAGTTCTAGTTCTTCTGTATTTTTTTTTTGTCGTGTCTCAACTTTCTGATCTTTAAGATTTTATTTTATTTTTAAGCCTATGTTCCCTCAGGTTGGTAGCTTATGCTATGACCTGTTTCTTTATTCTTACATCGACTGTTTCAAAGAAGTTCAGCAAATCTTAGAAGAAATTTTTACAAACTCACTAACATTTCATTGTCTTATTGAATCCACTTCATGTGTGAACATAGACTCCAACGTGAAGTTTGGTATACAATCCAACACTGTTACCTTGTCTTACTGCATCTTTTCTAACATCTCAGAATTTTTGTATTCATGCATCTTGCCTATTTGAGGTCAATATCCCGCAATGATCTTGCCACTGCCTCTGAAATATAATGCAGAAGGATCGATACACGTGCTCTCCAGAAAATGCGGTAGAATGATCAGGTCTGCAAAGGTGGGTGAAGTTGATTTCATTCTTACCTGGTTTGTGGACACAAGCTATGTTTTACCTGGTTATGCAGGCAGTAAGGCATTTGAATAGAGAAGAAGCATTGTAATACTGTGATTATTGTCCAGTTCCTCGGGGCTTTCTCACCATTCCAGAGGAGTAAATAACCATTTCTGACAATACATGAAGATCTCTGTACAGACAACAGAAATTATAAGAAGCCCAAGAAGTGGGATGAATACAACCCTATTTTGATGATTTTTTTTTTAATGGTAGCTTAGTGTAGCTAGCTCATTCATCTTCATGCTTCTTCAAGGACAGTGAAAATGTCTATATGGCTTGAAATGAGATTGCCAGCTTTCGTATATTTGTAAAAGTATGTATGTTTTCATCTGTCTGTTATTAGTGCAAGTTTTGCTGTGTTAGTAATGCCTCAGAAATAGAAAAAAATCCTTCTATGGGAGATGGAGCAAATGTAAAAATGATAAGTGGTATCTTAATGTGGAATATTGGCCTAAGTCTATTAGATCAGCCTATTAAAAGTATTTAAAAAAAGAGACAGTTTAGCTAATTGAGCATATTAAAAAAAAAAAAAGGCCTGGTAAACATACTTGTTTACCTTACACTAATATGGAGGGTTTGTGCTGGCTTGGAATACAAGGGTGAGTTTGCACTTTGAAGTTTTTTACTTACTAAAGTTTATCAAAACATTTTTGAAAAACAACAAATCTCTATCATAATTTCATTTGCAACTTTGTTTTAGGTAGTGTTTCCTATTCTTATTTTATGGTGGTGCTATAAGTGCCATATAACTCCTTAAAGATCATTTTAAAAAAAAGCATTAATTTATTAATCAATTTCCTCTTGTTTCTTAAAGATAAGTTATGCATTTCTAAACTTTTTCTGTTATAAAATTAAGTAATCATTTTACAGTGCTGAGTAATTCTTGACATACATGTGTAAAATGATATTTCCATGCTGTATAAAGTGTATTGCTGGTGCTTAGTCTCAGAAAGTGTTTTACAAAAGCTAATGTTTCTTTTAAGCTAAATGTTCACATCTCTGGAGTGTTCCCCAAAATTTAGTTCTTCGTAATTGCCATTTTGAGATGTCAAAGGAAAATTTTGATTCTACCAGATGATTCTGGCAAATAAGTGAAAAAACAAAACACAAGGTAGTCTTGTGCACTTGAATTTAGACTAGTTTGTGAAGTATGTATGTAGTTTGCATGTATATGTTTTGAGCTTGGTGATCCTCATTATCAACTAATTGTTCTTGCCCTTTGATCTCACTGTGCAGTTGTTTGATAGAGCCATTAGCTTTTTATTTATTTTCCCCGTCTCTCCCTGGTTTCACTATTTGGAAGGAGATTTTCTCAGGACAGATAAGTCACAGTATTTGAGAAGTACACCAAAAGGAGGTGCAAGAGCAGATGTAGTCAGAAGAGATTTAAGAAAAAAAACAAAACTTACAGACAAAAATGCCCAATTCTCTGTTAGTAAATTGCATGTTCCCAGTCACTGACCCCATGGAGCAGCACACACATCTGTGCTAGTTAACTGTCCTAGGCTGTAAAACTGGGTGGCTGCCTGAAAGCTGCATATTGGGAATGATTCCTGGAACATGCTGACTGCCACACATTCCCGGGAGTTGCTGGGGAAGAGTTGCTAGTTGGAACGGATGCTCTGAATGCCCTAACGTTGTACGAACAGAGCAGATTGTTGTCCTTTTGCTCGGGAACCCTCCTTGCCCAGCTGAATCTGCTAGTATAGATGTACACAGCTGCTGGTCCCATGTGTACGGAACTATTAAGTCCACTGTTCTCTGCTAGTCCGTAATGAAGGACAGGCAGAGTTCTTTCTCCTTTGCCTTTGGACTTACTGTTATGGAAGAACATTGCTTGGTCACAACAAAGAAAATGCTGATGTTTTACCTTTTGCTATATATAGAGATATATATATATAAATATATATGGATATAACCATTTCTTACTGACCTGGAGATGCAGAAATATTCCTTTGCTTCATTCTCACTTACAAAGCCCGAGAGAATTTTGTGTTGCTTTCCTGTAGGATTTCTATGAAAGTTCTGTTTTCTCCCATCTTCTGACAACGTATATCTGTAAAGTTGTGCTTGTTCTGTGGCTTAGGCTGAGTTTATGAACTTTATGGGTCTTCATGACTACTTCTTCTGAAGAAAAGAGATTTTCCTCGGGAAAAGAAGCCGTTTCACACCCAAATCAATCGGTCAATTTTCAAGTGAAGATTCTGCAACTTCGGTTTAGAATGCTGTGTTCAGCTTTGTATTCCTACAAAGATATTGGTAGCAAAAGGCCCCAGGCAGCAACTGTTTGAATCTTGAGAAAGGCAAAAAGTAGTTGTTGGGTTTTTTGTTTGTTTGTTTTTTCTTCTATGGCTGGAGGCATGTGGAGCTCCAGGGGAAGGCAAGAAGCGAAACTTCATTCTTTCTTGGGAGAAATCCAGACTCTATCGGCTGCCATCCAACTGCAAAAATTCTGACACTCTGTTCAGAAAAAAGTGCCACCAAAATGTAGCTAGCTGAATATTTCACTTTTTCAATAGAAGGCATTTTCCTTAAATAGAATTTGGGAGCTAAGTTTGTCTAGAGCAAAGATTTGGGTTAAAAACACTGCCAGATCTATAGCAGCATCTTTCTACTTGACGTCTTTCACTCTGGCTACAGGTATTCAACTCAGGTGCACAGAAACACTCAATGTATATTAAGAAAGTTCATGAATAATTAGTGTCCTGTAACTTTGTGATCTAGACTATATAACTTCAATGAAAAATTCAGTAAGAAGAGGAGAGGGTTGGCAGAGAATTGAATTCTTGCCTTGCGCAAATACACTTGGTCATGACTTACAGCTTGGTTATGCTTTAAAAGAATTTTAATACAATGGCTTGTTGGTTTACATTGTATTCCCCCCCTCCCATCTGACATTAGTAGCAATGTCTTTTAGCCATCAAAAATCCACCTTATCCTTGATAACAGATTACCAATAGCTTTGCCTTTCCAAGAGGCTGCAGTAAACCATTAGGAAGATGGTTAATCTCCCTCTTATCTAAGCCTTTTGATCAATTTAGAGAAAAGTGAATTGGTGTCTAATAAGCAAGTCTATCTAGCGGGCTACTTAGACAAAGGGATTTGGTTGCCTTTCAAGATTAGCTTCGTAGTTTTTTATCTAATGAATCAGCTGAATCTTATCAAAGATCAGATAATTAAGCATTGCACCTTTTGGATTAATGAGACCTTTGACAGATCTTCTCTTTCTTTCTTTACCGAAGTCTATTCGAAGATATCAACTACCTGCAAGAGTTGATCAGTTCTTAAAAAAAGAAAAAATTCCTTGGAAAGTCATTAGAAGTGGGACATATATGCATATATTTGTATTCCTATTTAAGAGCTTGTCAAAAGCTTTGGTTGGCACAGCCTTACATCTGTGATAACCAAATGACAGAGCTCCATGTTATCTCAGTCGGAATTTTGGTCAGTGGTGAGAAAAGTTCTGTTCCATATGTGAAACTGTGTTTCTCTGGTTTCTTTAAAAATGACAGTAGCTCTGCTGCTGTCCATGATAAAGAATGATGGAAGAATGTCCAGTGAGAGATAAAGGCAAATAAGGAAAAATGGAACCGGGGGGGAGGTGGAATGACACACTTCAGTTGCTCTAAGATTTACTAATGTATTTTGCTATTTTCCAATAAAAGTATTTAATGTAAAGTTTACATTCTGAATTGGCACACATTAGCCCAGACATATTTACTTGTTATTTCATATTTATTTTATTTGTGTGTCAAGGTTAGATTATTTGACTGTTTTTTCCTCTGTATCGTCACTATGCCAGTATACTGAAACTTTTTGACCATGGATTTCTGTAAATAAATAAAAGAATTTTAGTGCTTCCCACTGCACAGTTCTTTCCTGTTCCTTCTTCAGATAGGATATAGGAAACTTTGCAGTCCGAAGGTGAAAACTTCAATACAGGCTCCTACAACAGCCTTTTCTACTCTATCCGGACACCTTCTTGTGCGGAAGGGTTCCCCCCTTGACATGAAAGTATGCTGCCTCCTTTTGGAACGTGAGGTGTGCCCAGGAGCAGACCTCTTGGCATGCTTTATGGCCAGACCGACCTCCCTTTCTTCTGTGAGGTGTCTCCTGTGTTTGTCAGGCCTATTGAGAATTCAAGAGACGTTCACTGTAGCGTCATATCCATGAGTATGGTAGAGGTGGCCCATTTGTAAGGAAAACAACATGTGCAACCAAAACTTAAAAGTCTCTGCAACTGAACTCTGGGCCAATCTGCTGACAGTTTGTGTGTCTGTAGAAAACACTGTGCCGTGGCAAGAAGTGAATGTGCTTGGGGGTTCCCTGCAGAGGTCCTCACTTCCCTTGAAAATCTATGGAGGTTGAAGTGAAGTTGACTGGGGACTTCATGGCTAGTAGGAACTTGTTTCTTATGCCCAATGAGATGATATAGCATTCTTTCTCTATCTGATGCCATAAGCATGTCAGAGAATCACCTCCTCCATGGTCTTTGGGACGTGCTTATGTAGGAACACAAGTCAGGTTATGTTATTCTCAGTCTTCTCTAGAGTTGTGCAGCCCACAATGAAATAATTGCACATAAAGAATGCTGTCTCTGTCTTTAGTCCTTTTTAATATTGTTTCTTCATCATTAGTCTCTGTGCAGCTGTACTTTTACATGATTCTCATTCTGTAGCATTAAGCTTAAATGTTGCTGGCATTTTGAAACACTGGATCACTGGCTAGTCAGCTCAACCAGTCTCAAGAGTCTCAAGAGTCTCAAGAGTCTACCATGCTTCCTTCTCCCAAATAACAATAAAGGCAATTTTGCAATCTCTGTCCACTCCCTTTAGTTCCTAGTCGTATTTGGGACAGGAAATCTCCACTAGGAAGTCTCCGTTTACCCTTTTGTCGGGGAGAGGAAGAAACAGGGCAACTTCTCTGTGGTATCTGCTATTTGTGCATGATGGGGCTTTCAGAAGTTGCTAAGATGTGTAGCGTTTCTGTGAAGTCCTGTAGAAGTCTTCAAGAGCCTGACTGAGATTGACTGACGTTTTGAAACATTTTTCTGCTAGCTTGTACAGCAATGCCAGTGAACAGCACCGCATCGCTTTCAACCCAGATGCTTTGGCAAGTATCAGCTTCATGTGTTGCCACTGCTTGGCATAATGACTGATGCTACAAAGCAGTAGCAAGTGGTTTGGATTTTTTCTGCTTATTCTGCACCAGCTCCTTATTTTTTGCAGTGGCTGTGGAGCATGATAAACAATATCGCTCTTTTTTTTTTTTCTGGTAAGGATTTTAAACTCTTTAGATGACTTGGTAAAAAGCTGTGCTCAGTGGCAGTCTACCAGATGAGGATACTAAGTTACCCAGCTCATTTTCTTTTAGACATCTTATAGCTGACAGAGAACTATGCTTTGATTATATTTCCCCCCTGAAATTCATCACTGTAGTAGCAGAAAGTCCTATTACTTTGAAGATTGTTTTATAACCTCTCTGATTAATGCTCCTGCTGTCAGTAGTATTCCTTCTGTACCCCTTTTCAAGCATCTTTTCCCACAAAAGCTTAATATAGGCAGCAGCCTGATATGTCTGCTTTTTCAGTCATGAGGAGGCGGGCACTTCAAAATTCTTCCCTCTTACCTTAGCATCTACTTGCTAGAGAAGAGCTGTTAAAATGCACATCTCCAAGAGAGCATTTGCCAAAGTCCTCACTTTTGGTAGCTGCCTGCCATCCATGAAGCAGAGTGTTTTGTCAGCAGGCGGTTATATATGCCCATTCATTCCACAGAGCATGCTATGCATGGCTGAAGAGATAATGTACCTTATTACAATACTGCTTGGATTCGAAAGTTTTGTTTTTAGAAAGGAATTAGAAGGATGGTGGTTTTTTTGTCTTATTTTGCCTTAAAAAAAGAAAAAAAGATCTTGTTTCTAAATCAGTTACAATTATGTTTCATTCTCTTATCTCACTGAGAACACACTTTTAGAATTTACTGTAACGTTGAAGCTTCAATATGCATGGGTGCCTAACCTTTTAAGACAAAGAGATTGCGTGTTAATTGTTTCATTTTCTTCACTTGCAATGCCTAGACCCTAGGTAAAACGACATGTTAGGCATGTTAGGAGATCACGGTTCTTTTGCATTGCAGTACAGTTGTGTCCGATGCCTATAAATGTCATGTTCAGTATGTACTCATGAACTGGAAGGGTACTCTGACCGGACCACTGGCACAGTTGTGTTTGAAGCCCCGTAAGAATTAAAAGCCTGCAGGGGTTAGAACTTTGTTAGCATTTATGCTACAAACTGAACTTGTGATGATCTTTTCACAGAACATAGTCATTAGCCGAGCCCTGAAGAATTGCTTGTCTGTTTAGCATTTAGTGTTTGGATACGATTAACATTATTACATAATCCCCTTTCCTTAAAAACATTCAAGACTCATTTCTTAGGTGAAATGTCCTTCCTCTGCACCTCTGTGGAGGCAAAAAGACCCAAACCAAACTCAAAGCTTTATCAAACCACCTGGTCATATTTTCTTTGGTGTAGTTTAGATGTCCTTCAGGAAATGGTGGAATGAGTTCTTTTATTTTTTTTAACCATTTCTGCAGTGCCTTTGAAGTAAATTGTCTTTTCGGGTGGCCAGAATGTACTTTGCTGTCTTTGCCTTTCTTCCCATATTGATGCTGTAGATGCATCTGACAGGTTGCTCTCTCAGTAACTTGTTTTGAGAATTAGTATATAAAGCCAACCAGAGCGAGGGGAAGAAACGCTTAAGTGCTACAATTTAATCAGGGGAATAGGAACACATTGTCTTTGCCTTCTGCGTCTTCCATAATGCCCCTAGAGGAGAAAGGTGGAGTTTTTATTTCGGAAGGAGGAGCCGTGTCATGGCAAACGAACTCCATCCTCTGGTTACTGAGGTTTTGTAACCAGAAAATAAGACTTACAGACGTGTTTAGATGGGAATGTAGACAAAATTTGAAGTTTATCAATTTGTACAACTCTGGTACATGAATAATGTTGTTCTAATTATTGGTTTGAAAAAAGGAAATTTTAATAGTTAACTGTATTTTTTAAAATATATGCTGCTTAGTTTATACTAAAACCAGTGAAGCATATCAAGGAAATGTGAGTTATACTTGTAAAATATTTTTCTAAGATCATAGTATTGTCCTAAAGGAATACCAGTAGAAGTTTATTTTTTTTTTATTTCTGCTTTTAAACTTGTGCTGCTTAGGAGAAATGAATTTACAGCGAACCCCAAACACTTTGAGGTTGTATTCTTGTTTGGATTAACAAAACCTGGCATCACTGTCTTTGGTGGTTGCTAGTAGCAAGCATGTACTCAACCATAATTTTTTTTCCTCATTGAAAACTAGTACTTCAAAATGAGACAAATCAAAATAAGTAATTACTTAAAGGTGTGTATAACAAACACAGAAATTATAAAAGGTAGGAAATTAGTCTTTCAAATAAGTGCTTTGGAATTGTGAGGCTTCACTGTACTTGTGAAAACATAGCTTTATTTTTGATTTTAGTTATATATTTTGTAACTAGATAGATATGGAAACGTTAGAGCTTTCTACTGGGGAATGATTGGTCGTTTAATGATTTAAAAAATCTGAATGCAGTTTCTCAGGAAATAAGGACTGGCTTGAGATGTCTATTGTAACATGCCAGTGTGAGAATATCAGCCGTCAAATTGTTTACAACACAGTAAAAAAGTGATTTAGTTACAACTTCAAACTTGTAAATATTGGATAAAATAAAATAGTCCTGGCGCTTCCAGTGTACTTTGGAGTGAGTAAATAAACTTTTTGACTTATATTTTTTTATAAACTACTATGGATTAATATGAACTGCATGTTTGAGTTTGCAAGTATTCTTTTTTTTTTTTCCTTTAGGAAATGTATCAGAATTTCTGTTATTAATACAGAATGTGAAAATAGTATGCCATCTCCAAATAAAAAATAACTGCTATGTTAGCGGCCAAAACTAAGTATATACTATCAACTTCTGTTTGAGTGAAATAAACTATTTTAGGATCATACATGAAATCATCCCTGGAAGGCATTCCCTTGAATACTTGTGCCAGCAGATTCCCCATAATCACAGTGTAACCTACAATGGTGTAGATTTTTTTTTCTTCTTAAATTTGTCACTTAAAGGGCCTTTTGTCCATTTATTTAAGTCTACAAAAGGCTTTTATTTGACATAATCAATTAAAGTATCCTGTTAAATTTTTTTGTCAGCATAGCAATCCTAAATAGAGTAGTATGGCCAATCTGAAATTAGTAAAGCAAGAAGATTGGCAGTATCAATAGGGCTATGCATTATCCAAATCCTGCAAGTGGAAGGAGGAGACAGAGGCAAGCATGTGTTTCCAGAATTTATGCTATGTACAAAATCATTTCGTTATTACAGTTAGTTTTCCTTCAGAATTCTCAACACTGTATAAAATGAAATCAACCTTTATGGTAAACAACAGAATGCAAGTTGGATTGACATAACTTAGTGAAATAGTTTGAAAATAAACGTGATTATTTAACTGTGCTGTAGAGTTAGGAAGATTTTTTTTCCCTTTTGTAAAAGCATATTTGTCATCAATTCATAATACTGTATTTATTCAAACTACAAAAGCACTTTCAGATCCTCCCCCTCTCTCCTGAAAGCTGTTTTCTTTGGTCAGGTATTGAATAATTTATATCATGTGAGACTATTGCACATGATGTATTCATCCCTTGTTTAGCTCTTACATTAATGGTTTGGCATGCTAGCTGTACATTGATATGGTAGATGCTTTCCATTTTTTCTGTACCAACTGTTTAAATATATCTTGTGTCTCAGTAACTACAAATGGGAAATGACTTGAATTATTCTATTTCCCTTGATGGCTTTTATGAGCAGGAAAAGATTCCTTTTTAATATATATGTATTTGTACTGTAGATTAAAGGAGAGCTTTAAAAATGATTCACTTCCATGCCAGCCTTATATTGTGTTCAGCTGGGAATATATGTTGAATCTAAAAAGTAAAGTTTAGACATTGGGCTACATGTTAGACATAGGCATTGCTTAGGTGCAAAGTTTTTGGTGTTTTTCGCCTCTTGTACAGGTTGTATGGTTTGATGTGTTGCCACGTAGCGGGTAACTTATATACTGTCTTTAGTTTTGCACTGTGAACTGGAAATTGTAAGTAATGTTATTTGTCATCTTTAGAGGTGGGGAAGAGAAAAGACACTGCACAAACTCAAGGAACTCTTCTTACTTAACTGCTGATAAAAGTATTTGAGAGGGCAGTTGAGCAGACTAGCCGAAGGATTAGTGCTGCAAGATACTGGCCCAGGATAGATTGCTTGGAAAATCTTGTAAGCCGATGGTCAGATAACGCTCTTCTGCTTGCTGCTGCTGCACTGTTACAGGGTATGGTAGATGGGCATAAATCAAAGAGCAGAAATTTAGTTTAAAAAGCTAAAATGAGATAAAGAACAGACTGAATTGATTTTCGTGTGTGTCAGAGGGGCTGATGCACGCAGTAAGACAACTTAATATATTTTGGACATGTAAGGAAATAGTAAAGTTACTATTGATAATGCTTCTGAAATTTTAAAAGTTTCCAAACTTAAAATTTCCCAAACGAGAGCCAGTAAAATTTTGATTTTTTTTTAGACTTGGTCTCTGGAACCTACATTTTTGGCACTGTTTTTTAAGCAGACTCTGTGGTTAACAGCTGGAAAGTTTGGGGTGTCTACAGATGGATAAAGAAACGCAGAGCCCCTCACCTCTTTGGCAGTGCCTCCGGCTAGTGGCTGACAAGAGTCCTAGTCCTGCTCCAGCTGCCTGGTGGGCAGAGCAGTGTCACAGTCCCTGGGCGGCTTCAAGAAACACAGGCAGTGGCTGCTGCTGCTGCTTCGGGTCCTGTACCTGCTCCGTACCTGGATAGCGGATGTCAGTTGCCAGTGTCAGGCGGCTTCCACAGGCCCCTGAGAAAAAGAAACACACAAACCCGCATCTGACAGGTGAGTGAATCGCAGTGATAACACCTTCACGTCACTGCCAGCCTGCAGAAAGTGAAGTAAAACAAGCATGCGGTTGCCTGCATTTACCACGGTGCAGAGCCAGGCTGTGCAGCTGCATTCTTCTTCTTCTTCTGCAGAGAGACAGTTGCTTCCAGAGTAAGTCTGTCAGGCGTTGTGTTTAGATTCTCCATTGTAAGCGGACCGAAGGATGGCCGTTTCAAAACGCACATCTGTGTGTGGGGGGAGTGGCGGCTCTGAGGCATGTCAGGGCTGCCGGTGGTCAGGAGCTGGTATTCCTGGGGGATTCGCTCTGCCGTGTGCAGAGACACTAATTGCAAGTGTTCTCTTAGGTGATATTTCTAAGTGATGGAAGAAATTGGCTATTTCTCATTACCATGCTTACGTTTCTTATGCTTAGTCCCGAACCTGGCGGTTCTATTTAGTCAAACACCCCGAAACTCATTTATTTAAAATCTGCGAGCGAAGTAAATACCCAAGGAGGGTCTTCCTTCAGTCTTTTCCCACTTTGAAACACCAGCAGTTTATTAGCTGTGAAAAGGGGGGGGAGGGTCCTGCGCTAGAGGCAGCGCGTCCCGATACAGCAGCCCCTAGGGCTGCTGCGTGAGGCGACCCAAGGCAGGGCGAGACTCCCCTCCCTGCCTCCCTCGGGGTCTACGCGGGGCGCTCGGACGCCTCAGCCCTGGGGATGCGCGGGGCGGGGCGCGGCGCTGTGGCGGCGCGGGGCTGCCCTGCCCTGCCCTGCCCTTGCCGCGGGCGCCCGGCGTCGCGCGCGGCTCCAACCGTCGCCGGCCGCGGCGGTTGGGCTTTGAACTTGAAAGCGTTAACAGCGCCTTGGAAGCGTGACACGGCTCCATTTCGCCTCTCGGTTATCGCCCGCTTCCCCATTGGGCGGCGGTCGGCAGCTCTGCCCTGGCAACTGGGGGGAGTTCATTTGCATAGCGCCGCGCCATTGGCCCGCGCGCCGCCCGGCTCGCCCAATCAGGCGGCGGCGGCGCGGTGGTAGGCTATGCTAATTGCCCGCTGTTGCTGGGGTTCCGGGAGGTTTTCTGCGCGCCGCCCCGCCGCATTGTGCCGCCTGCTGCGGGGCGCTGCTCATCGGCCGCCTCGGAGCTGCCGCAGCTCCCGCCCGCCACAGGCTCCAACTGCCCCTGCGTACATCTGTCTCCCCACATGCCCGGGGGCGAGCCTCGTACCTGTGTGTGTGGGGGTCTCTTAAAATATGTGTGTGCACGCCGGGTTAATGGAAAAATTATAATAAAAGCTTCACTGGAATAGCTCAGGAAAGAGTGCTGTGAGGGTGGAAGGGGACTCTCGCAGCTCTTTCCCCACTTAATTCACCCCCCATTTTTAATTAAACTGCCTTACATTGAAAGAACCAGACTTCTGTGGAAAGCCTGGCTTTGAGAACGTTAATGAAGTCAGCCTTAATATCAGTACTTTCTAAAATGCAGTAACCCCTGTTTCTGAGATAACTATCTCCAGACGGTGTGAATGTATAATAACCTATTTCTAGAATACACACCAGCCTTGTAAAAATGGGGTATTCGCATCCCTCATGTTTGTCGTTGTCGTTCCCCTAAAAAACCTCTCAGCTGTAACTGTCGAGCCTGGATTTTTTTCTGTCCTCCATATCATTCCTGCCTAAAGAGTATTGGGAAATGTGGTCTTAAAACATTTTTGTTGCTTAAATCTGCATCTGGTTCCTTTCTGCTGCTTTCCAAACCCGCTTTGTCCTGCTCAGTAATGGATTAATTCACCTTCTGCAGTCCTCCCAAGTCCCTACCTCTGTCTTCCTTAGCTGCCCAAATTATGGTCTTTCTTCGCATAAATGCTCTCATTCTTCCTGTCCAACTCAGTAAAATTGACTGTAGTGTTAATGGATTATTTAATTTAGTAAAACCATCTACGTATGTTCTATATCCTTTTTTTTTCTCTCCCCCCTCTCCCCCCCCGAGCATAGGTATTAACACGTCAGAGGTTTTCTACCACTGAATATTTACTAGTAATGGTGGAAATTACTGGCATTTTTTTTGACATGACCCTGTCGTCAGCAGATTTGGATTCCTTTGAATTCAGTTGGAATTGAAATTTCGGTAAAAGTGCTTCAATTTGGCGACTACTTTTTTTCCCAATGTTTTTTAATACTTCTAAAAATTTTTATAATTGGTTTAATTCGTTAATACCAAAAGAACAGACGGCATTCTCCAGATTTAATGCTTAGAGTTGACTAAGTGAGCTGTGAGAGCATTGGTTCAGATGAGCAGTAGTCTGCAGTCATTTATAAGACAACTCACCATGAAGACCAAGGCTAGACCAAGTTAGAGTAGCCGATTTTTATTTTGGTAGGGTTTTGTTTTACATTTTCAACTGTTTTGTAAACTCTACAGAAAACTGATAGCTGAGGTAAATCTAATTTCTAGTGCATTTACGAAGTTAAAAATCTTAAGATAAAAAGTAATTTGTGTGAACTTGAAGTGGCGTTTGCTTTTGAAGGCTTCTGGAATGTGAGTGTAAAGGTTCTTTTCTAGCATGGAATGACTTCACACAGTCATGTCATTTTAAACTTTGTCACTAAATTTCTGTTGTCTGTATTACAAGGTTACCATGACTTATAAACAAAGTATTTTTTTATCCTTTTCTCTTTTTTACTTACTGATTTGACAGAACTCTCTGCATAAGCATTGTTTCCTGTTTGTATCCGTGTCTTTCAAAGGTTGCACTGGGAACTGATTGGGAGTTGTGGGCCTTTCAGCTACATTAAGTATGCTTATGTAGTTGGGATTAAGTAGTAGTTTTTAAACTTTTATTTGGAATGATATTCAGACTTTATTCTTTATTTCTATATTAAAAGCTGTTATGAACTTTCATCGTGATTGTAAAATAGTAGAGAGCCGTTTTCCACTGTCTTTACATCCAGGCTGTTTAAATGGCAGAATTTTCATTAAATTACAGAACTTGTAAACTTTATAACTGTAGACATAACTGCATGAAACTTTAAAATAAGCATAGGTTTGTAGAGGGAGAGAAAAAAGAAGTATCAGAATGCTAGTCTTGGCATATTTTCACCAGCATTGATGTCCTCTGAAAAATGACTGTTTTGTTGTTTTGAAGATTTAAATTTTTTTTCCCTTTTTAAGCAGATGTTAGTCTTTTAAAATATTTATTGAATAATTAATAATTAAGTATTAATGGCTCAGCTATTCTGATTCACATGTTACATTTGGTGTAATATAAATGTCACATTAGGCTGAATCATCAGCAAAACTACTTGAATTTGACCAGTGTTTCTCAAGCTACATGTTTATGAAGAAGAGTTAGATGGAGTTACAAAGTGGTAGGAAAACTTCTGAAGAATATTCAATGTATATTAAGAAAAAATAAAAGCTTCAATAAGAAATATGTTGGTGTGTATACAGTTACTTTATAGAGAATGTTTCTTCTTCTCTACATATTAGAATATCCTCTCTTGGAGGATCACATGAAGATGTGTCAAAAAGGAGCTTAAAAAAATAAACCCAGCCTGCAACAGTAGAATAAACAAAATTGCTAATCTGTATTGTTGCCCCTTTGCAGGAAGGCAGCCTTAATTTTTGTGACTGTTCAGCAGAGGCCATCACAGGAGAATGGCAGGTTCATGACAAACGAAAAGAGGTGGTGCTTAATGCAGCCTTAGAGTAAACTGTGGAGCCTTTTGCCATGGGATGCCAAAAGCTGAAATGCAAAAAGTTGTTCAGCAAATCCGCAGAAGAAAAGAATGAGCAAAATATGTTAGTAACAAAGACTCTGCTTCACATAATTCCTGGACTGGAGGCTGGAAGAACATGCCTGGCACAAACTGCTTGCCGTGTTGCTGTCTTCCAAGATGACTGCCGTTGACCACTTTCAGAGACAGGATACTGATTTGAATGGATCTTTGTTTTGATATGTGAAGGAATTCCCATGTTAGTGCCCTGATGTTTGAAAGAACTATGCTTCTTTTTAGTCCTTAGTCCAACGTGAATCTAGCACCCGTTCTTGCTTGGTTCTGAATGTGAGCAGAAAGGAACATCTCTTTCAGACCTCTCATTTGGCTTACTTTTCCCAAATTTTTGAAACTTCCTATAAAACCTCTGTCCGGAGTTCTGCTAAACAGATTTACTGACTAATGTATGTTCCTAGTCTTTATAAAGTCTTTATATGAAATCAGAAATTTCAAATCACGAAACCTTTTCGTCTTTAACCTATGTCTCCTTGTTTTTCTGTAGGTAGAATAAAACCCAATCTCATAAGAATACTGCAGAAAGAAATTATGAATTACATAGGTACAACAACAACTACCATATACAATATATATGCAGACAATAATTTTATTTGGGCACAGTCTGAGGAGTATCAAGGGATATTAAGTTAAATACAATGAAAATAAATTGTATTGTGTAGCAGCCTATTCAGTGAGCATTACTTCCATTCCACCTTTTAAAGTAAATAAGGGTATTCATGTAGCTAGATAGTATCATAATTTATTTACATAGAGTGACTAAATTAAAACTGTGGAAGTATTCTGGTGTTTCTGAACATCTGCGCACACTAATCTTCAGTTTTAATGTTCTTTCAATCAAGTGCATATGTAGGTGCAAGTTTCTGGTCTGTGTGAAGTCCTGCACGTACAGGTTCAGTTCTCACCGTTTACTTGTGGAGTTGTAGATTTTTTTTTTTCCAGATTTGCTCTTAGGCAGTCTGCTTCTCAATAGAAATTTCAAATCAGAGTTCTCACAGGGCTTAGGATTTTGACTGTGAAATTTATTGTACTTTATTTCCTGTAGGTTTTAGCTGAGCATTTTGGTGATCGTTGGTTTATTTAATAAAAAAAAAAAAGTATTTTTACTTTCACAAAAATTTCTTAGTTCTAGAATTCTCGAGTATACTCAAAGTAATATTTATCCGTTAACGAAACAGATTTATAGTGTTGCCAGTGGATTAAATCATACGCGTCTCCGTTGTTTTCCGATTAAAAAGCTTTATGAGTTTAAGAATTTCCTTCTCTTTACTTGTTGTGGGAGGATTACATTGAGCAGGGGCATTTAGTCTTTCTAGGTTGATTGCACCAGACTTTTGAAGTGGTAGAGGAGAGGATACATACCTCAGTCTCTCCCTGTCACAGGTCTTAGCCGCAGTATTTCTACAGCAGAGTGAACTAGCTTCCCTTGAAAGTACAGGCACAAAACCAATAGAGTGCATGCACATAATTCCTGTCCAAAGTCCGCATCCCGCCACAGATTGTCCAGGGCAGAGGATAGCCAAGGCAGGCACAACAAGGTCCGAACAACTAATGAAGCCTACTCTTGGCCTTTCTTTTTTGCTCCCACTCTGCCAAATGTCCAGACACATGGCCAACAAGTCATGTCAAAGATCTGCAAGCTGTTGGGAAAGATGGCACCCAGAAGTAATTTTTTATCAACTTCTGAACACTTTGCCTTAGCTGCAGCTTACTCCATTTGGAAAGAGCACGAGCAAGAAGATTCGGTGGCCTGGGTGCATTGGCCTGTCGAACAGGACTGGAGAATGCAGTTGTTTCTAAGTTTAGGGCTTAATTTTGCTTTGAGCAAAGGTAGCATTTGGCATTTCTGTACAGGGAAGTAGACTGAATAGTTATTGTAAAATAGGTTCTGAAGTAGCCATTCTTAATAATATAATTCCTCCACAATAATATAGTTCCTCTAGAGGAAGTTGCTGCTGCAGGTAATTTCCCTTTGTTTGCTGGTTCTCTCACAGCCTTCCTCATTCCAGAGCAAGCCGAGTGAAATCCATGTACCCTCAAATTCTCATGTGGTCATTTTTAAGTGTAGTGCATGAGGACAATAGGCAGAACAGTGCTTCGGTAGAGTAGTAGTTCACTTAGAGTTCAGGTTGGCATTTGCCTATTGCTTAAAAGACGATTGATCTAAACTACAAAATCCCAAGTGTTTGACATTTATTATACCTAGGCAGAACTAGGGTAGGTCTAACTTGTCTTAAATGTGGGTTTGTTTGGACAGAGTTCTCAAGATACAGGTGTTTGTATCTATTGCTAATTGCTCACTGCCTGTTTTAGGGTGTGCTAACAACACAGAGATGGCTGCATATTAAAGAAAAGCAGAGATCAATCTCAGTGTTTCAGGCTTGTTTCTAAGGGGTGCACTGAATAATTGCTGAGGTCATAATGCCTATTAGTAGAAAAAAATAATGGGAAGGTGGAGGCCTTAGTCTGAGTTGGGATTGCAGAGATTGGAAAGACACAGATTTGAAGTATGAACCAGTCATACGGTATTAAGAGCTGCCATGTTTGGTCTGTGGTGTAGACCCACAAGCTCTTGAACTTTGAGCGTGGGAATGAGACTACCCGTTGTGGTGAATGATACAGTTCACACTTTTATTCTCTGGTCGTGTTTTCCGGCATGTTCTCATTCAACTGCAAACTTACCACTGAGAAGGAATATCTCAGCACATTGCTAAATGACCCGAACAGTAGATAGCAGAGAGTAGGGAAAGGGAGGATGAGGCAGAAGGGAGAGGAAGTAAAAGGAAGGTCAAAATATTTAAGGTAAAGGCTGTGATGTTTATGGAGTAAATGTTGAAGAAAGGAGGAAGGGTGAAATAAGGTGAGTTGTGCAGAGGATGTTTGAAATGTTCATATTTCAAAATTAGATGACTCCACAGTCCAGCAACACACACACACCACATTCCCATTTCCAATTTAGTTCTAGTTCTACATTATTTCGGTTGGATAAGTGCTGTTGTGCCATGCTTTACCAGTCTTGGCTTTCTGAATATGGTAAGAAATTCTGCCTCCTCTTGAAGTGGAGTTGAACAAAGAGATGGGAACCTTGGGCAGTGGGGTTTTTATCTAACAGCTGAAGCATTCAGTGGAAGTAGTAATCACTGCCTGGACGCCAAATGCAGAAGATCTAGGTACAGAAGGGGTTATGAAGTTGCTGTTATTTTCAAGGAAACAGTTACCCAGATCGCAGGTTGGTGGTAAGTTCTCACATATGGGGAATGACTATGTTTACACTTATAAAAGAATGAAATAAAATGCTGATGTGACTTTCATTGTTTTTCCCTACTTCACTTTGCAGAAGTCAGTAGATAGTGAAGTATTTTTAAGGCTGTTGCAAAGGTTATGTTATCACATAGAGAATTCTCTGTATCTCTTGGTGTAAAGAAATAAAGATCAGCTGTTGCACTGAAAGTTGCTTTTGTCAATCATGAAGGAAGCTTGTATAACTCATGAGGTCAAAAGTGTCACAATAGTTTATTTTTGTCTTTAATTTTTAGTTGGGGGGTAAGTAGGTATGAAGAAATACCAAAGGAAATTCACTTCTTCTAACGTTCAGTGGTTTTCATCCTTCAGTAGAGGTATACCTAAATAGAATATTTCGGTTGAACTGTGAGAGTGGCAAAAGCAGTCACATACACACCTTAAAAAGTAATGTATATATTTAATGAGTTGGGTGACAAATACAAAGAAACAATCTCACTGTCGTGGTGATTTTCATATGCAGTCCCATATGACAGGGGAGCTGATATAATGTTTCCCTGATTCAATGAGAGAAATCCTATCATTTATTTTGTGCTGACGTTTGTGGCACAGAGTCACGGAATGGTTGGGGCTGGAAGGGACCTTGGAGATCACGTAGTCCAACATCCTGATCAAGCAGGGACAGACACACAAAGCAGGTTGCCCAGGACCATGTCCACATGGCTTTTGGATACCTCAAAAGTGGGAGACTCCACAACCTCTGAGCAACCTGTGCCAGTGCTCTGTCACCTATGCAGTACAGAAGTGTTTGTTTCCTGAGGTTCAGATGGAGCCTCCTGTGCTCCAGTTTGTGCCCATTGCCTCTTGTCCTGGTGCTGGGCACCGCTGAAAAGAGCCTGGCTCCATTTTTTTAATGGCCTCCCTTCAGCTGTTTACAGACATTGATGAGATCCTCCCTGAGCCCTCTCTTCTTTAGGCTAAAGGATACCCGATCTCTCAGCCTTTCCTAAAAGGGTAGACACTCCAGTGCCTTAATTGTCTTCGTCATCCTATGTTGGACTCTTTACAGTATGTCCATGTCTCTCTTTTACTGGGGAGCCCAGAAGTGGATCCAGCACTCCAAGTGTGACCTCACCAATGCTGGGTAGAGGGGAGGGATGTTAGAATGCTAGTGTGGTTTGGGTTGGAAGGGACCTTAAGGATCATCCAGTTCCAACCCCCTGCTATGGGCAGGGACACCTCCCACCAGACCAGATTGCTCAAAGCCCCATCCAGCCTGGCTTTGAGCACCTCCAGGGATGGGGCACCCACAGCTTCTCTGGGCAACCGGGGCCAGTGCATCAGCACCCTCAGAGTGAAGAATTTCTTCCTTACATCTAATTTAAACATATCCTCTTCTAGTTTAAATCTATTACACCTTGTCTGTTGCTGATAAAGAGTCCTCTGCCAGGTGTCGCATAGCCCCTCTTTAAGTCCTGGAAGGCCGCCCCAGAGCCATCTCTTCTCCAGGCTGACCAACCCCAATTCCCTCAGAACCCCAATTTCTTTAGCCCCGTCTTCACAGGAGAGGTGCTCCAGCCCTCTGATCATCCTTGTGGCCCTCCTCTGTATATGTTCTAATATTTCTGCACCCTTCTTGTGCTGGGGACCCCAGAGCTGAATGCAGCACTCCAGGTGGGGTCTCACAAAGGCAAAGTAGAAGAGGGAAATCACCTCCCTTGACCTGCCTGGCTATGCTGCTCTTGATGCATCCTAGAATACAGCTGGCTTTCTGGGCTGCAAGTGCACGCTGCTGGCTCATGTTTAGCTTCTCATTGACCAATGCACCCAGGGCCTTCTCTTCAGGACTGCTCTTGATCCGTTTTCTGCTCAGCTGTGTTCATGTTTGGGAGTGCCCCAGGCCATGTGCAGGGCCTTGCACTTGGCCTTGTTGAACTCCATGAGGTTCACACAGCCCCACCTCTTGAGCCTGCCCAGCTCCCTCTGGATGGCATCCCTTCCCTCCAGCATGTCGACCGCACCACACAGCTTGGTGTCATTGGCAAACTTGCTGAGGGTGCTCTCAATCCCAGTGTCCATGTCACCAACAAAGATGTCGAACAGCTCTGGTCCCAGCACTGACCCCAGAGGAACACCGCTTATTACTGATCTCTACCTGAACATGAAGCCATTGACCTCAACTCTTTGAGTGTGACCATCCAGCCAGTTCTTTACCCACTGAGTGGTCCGTCTGTCAAATCCGTGTCTCTCCAGTTTAGAGACAAGGCTCTAATGCGGGACAGCATCAAATGCTTTGCACAAGTCCAAGTAGATGACATCAGTTGCAGAAGGCCACTAAATTTGTCAGGCACGATTTGCCCTCAGTGAAGGCATGTTGGCTGTCACCAATCACCTCTTTATTTTCCATATGCCTTCACATATTTTCGAGGAGGATCTGGAAATAATTCCATCAGAACTCATGGATGTATCTCATCGTGTCCCATGGACTTGTGCACCTTCACGTTCCTTAGCTGGTCTTGAACCGGATCTGAGCATCACCTCTCTCAATCTGTTGGCATCGCTACTTCTTGCTGCCAGCCTGTTTCTTCAGCATGTTGGGTTCTCACTGGATGGCAGCGTGACCCTCTGACTTTTTTCTGTTACTCAGTTCATTTTCTAATCTGGAAGTGAAAAAAAAACACAACACACCTTGGAACAGCTGGGGTGGGGTGAATAATTTGATGCTAGTACCATTTTTTTCCCCCCTCTCCCCTCCTCTGGGGTAGTGAGTTGAGTTGCTTCATGGAAGTCTGTAACAAGTGTTGGAGTTAGGGACATAACCAAGTACCTGGATAAAGGTGTCAGGGCATCTGTTTTTTGGCAATAAGCTGTTAGTTTGCCTCAGCTGTTGGGACTGCCACCTCTTTATTTGATGGCAACTGTCAGAAGAGGCTGCAGGTTTGTAGAAGACACCTGGAAAAAAAGATCATTTGGTAAGGATAAAATTATACCCAGACCTAATGCGTCTGGGAATATATGTGGATTATTCTCTATTTAAGTGCAGAAGAGAAGTTATCTTCTGATTGCTTTTCTTGACCTTTTTGATGGTGCTTATTTGTCATTTTACATCTCTGGAGGTTTAGTTCTAATGTTTAGAGTCTGGAGTTGGCTGTAGCTAGTATGTAATTGTTTTCAGCATTGTATGCTACTTCTTACTGGCTTATGTTTGGTCACCCTCCATGTTTGGAAAAGGAACATGAAACACTGTGAATGTACGTAGATTTTTATTATTGTATGTGAATTTGATGTATAATCTATGGGCTTTTTTACAAGGCATAAAGTATGCATTATATGTCCTGTGTTTAGGCCAAGCACTGACTGCATAGACCTTACAGTGTCCCAGCCATAGGGAAAACTTTGGTTGAAATTTTTATGTGTTTAGACACCAAAGTTAAAAGACCACACTGCACACATTTTGGAAAACTCATTTAAAATGAAATTCTTATCAAATTACTTGAGAGATCTGCTTCAGAGATCTGCTTCCACTATGCGAAGGTGCTGCTTTAAAGAAATAAACCCCACCTTCTTCCATATGAGAGGCCTGTCCATTTCTGCAGTATCTATATTTTCAGATAGTTCTGAGTTATGAACCTCTTGAGGTTATAACTTAGTTTTTCTCTATTACCACATTTATGCTATTGGTCCCCTCTTAAGCTTTTTCTTCTGGTTGTCGTTACAGTGGTTTGCTTGTACAATGGCATAGTATTTTATTAATGCTCGCTTCGTACTCACTTGTTACTTTCCAGAGACAGTAAATTTACAAAAGACGAAAAAGTTACTCCTGTTATTAATTATATTTTTCTTATATTATGGTCTGTGGAATATGACTAATGAAATACAGTATTCTGAACAGCTTCACTTCAAAGAGCTGTTACATTTGCAACTATAGGAAATAATGCTGTCAAGGCTGAAACAAGGGATGCCTTCTGGAGTTGGACCTTCTTGTCATAACAAGTTGTGATACAGTCTCGTCAAAGGCAAACAAATTATTTTCATAATATCAAATTGGCTTTTCAACTATATGTTTTTATGCTATTCCTTGACCTAACACATAGGTGAACCCCATTCTTTAGGTAATTCTACCCATTGCCAATCTGCAATGTTTTCCCTTAATTTACTTCCTTTCTTAGAGATCTTGGCATGCTTTTTCTGTCACTTTGTTTCTTTCCCAAGTTGCTTCTTCAAGTGCTATCGTTTCATGATACAGTGGTTAGAAAACAAAATTGATGATTGACTAGAACTTGTTCCTCAGGTATTTCTACCCTGTAGTATGGATGTGTGGTGTGTATGAGCTCCGCTGGATTCTGGTACCCTCGTGGTGTCAATGGATCGGTTCACTTTCTGAATGTCTAGAGCTCCAGGACTTTGGCGATTGTGGGGTTTGTGAACCTCAGTTAATATTCATTAACCTCAGTTAATATCCATGCCAAGAAATACTCTTTCTTCTAGAGCTGGCTCCTCAACCTAAAACTAAAGAAGTCAAGATTTCTATTCTAGCCAATTCTTAATTCTCCCCTCATTTCTTCCTAATATTATCAGGTTTTTCTTGGCTCATAGTAGTATGCAGTACTAAGGTTCTCTTGGGCTTAGTTTTTTGATTGCAGGTATCACGGAACAAAGTCTAATGAGGTCTAATGAGGTCAAGTGTTTCATCAAGGACCATATCCTGAATATTGCTAACATTGCTTGTTTTTTGATGATAGCTAACACTGCTCTCACTCAGGAAGAGAAATCTGTGAACTTCTGTGTCTCCATTTCAGTGACAGTAAGAAATCGTAAAGATGGAAATTACTTGGCTACTGATCTTTCAGAGCATATAGTTAATGGTTCTTAAACTTTTCACCCAGGTGGTTCATGCTTATTGCTATTTTTTTTTAAGGGTTGAATACCGCCATCATCACAGAGACTATTAAAATGTCTCTCTCTTTGGAAAAAGAACACGCTATATAATCAACCAGTTTCTACTTGTCTGTTTCTAACAGGCTTCAGTTCATCAGGCTGTAGGCAGGCTCTTGTATTTAATAGTGTCCCCTTTTCTGAGATTCAATGTTACTCTGTGAAATTGTTTTACACTTCTAGCAAAGAGCAATAGCCTTATAAAAAAGTTTCTTGTTGGAGACAATTTTGATTGATGTATGTTGACATCATTGTTTGTGTATGACTTACCTCCAAGCAAATAGTTAGTCACAGACACTGAACATCCAAAAAAAAAAATTAAATTGAATGAGTAAGTTATTTGTCAAACTGGTTCTTAGTGAAGCTTTCTTTGTGATTCAACTGTCCAATCTCCTTGTCATAAGTCATGAAATTCGTCTTTCTGGGACACTGCTGTTGAATTAACAGAGTTGATCCATGTGACAGTTTTCAGCTTGGAAGACCAGAGATGCAACAGCCATATCATCCTCCTGAGGAGGGAAAGGGTGTACCTGCGTAAAAAGTTTAAAGCTGATGTGAAGCAAGCGTTCTTTTGGGGGCTTAAGTATATTTCTAACCCTTTCTTTTTTCTTTTTTAAACCGTGTCCAGTGTGTTATTCGTTTTGTCCTCAGATTTGTTGTGATCTTTTGAGTGAGTGTCAGAAGATACCATGGGGTCAAAATATAAACTAAAAACTCTGCGTGGGATTTTGTATGTGCGAGTTTTCTGCTTTTTAGGGACATGTGCAAGTGAAGATTTTTTAAAATGAAATTTGTTTTTATTAAGTTATCTAATTTGCTAAGTGTCACTTCTAGTATGCTATTGGGAAACTTGCCTTGGGTTTAAAAACAAAAACAACAAAAAAGGAAATAAAACTTTTCCAAGTAGATGGCTCTAAAATTTATTATAAACTAATATTTTTGACTGACTGTTAGTGGTGACAATCTGTTGCTCAAACTGTAAGTGTACATAAGACATTACTTGGAATGTTACTTTACAGAAAAATATACAAATGTTTTTAAAAGTTTGCACTCAAATATTTTACTGATATTTTCACCGTCTTTAAATGTTGGAGGACAGTTTCACTTTCAGAGCTTACTAGGATCACAAAGCAATATTTAATGGATGTTTTACAGGATAGTTAAGAGCAATTTATTGTGCATAGAATCACAGGATCACAGAATAGCTTGGGTTGGAAGGGACCTCAAAGCCCACCTGGTTCCACCCCCCTGCCATGGGCAGGGACACCTCCCACCAGACCGGGCTGCCCAAAGCCCCATCCAGCCTGGCCTTGAGCACCTCCAGGGATGAGGCATCCACAGCTCCTCTGGGCAACCTATGCCAGGGCCTCACCTCCGTCACAGTAAAGAATTTCTTCCTAATACCTGATTTAAATCCCCCCTCTTTTGATTTAAGTCTGTTACCCCTTGTCCTGTCACCTCGCTTTCTGACAGAGAGTCCCTCTCCAGCTTTCCTATAGGCCCTGTTTAGGTACTGGAAACAATGTTAAGCTTACTTAGTTCATAATGTTTTTAGGTCAAGAACTTCTTTATTTTGTTTCTGTTTGTATGATTGTCTTGATTCTTGATGTTACCAGAAGCACCACAATGCACACACAAGAGTTGTTTTCATATATCATAGTTAATTTGTGATTTTTTTTTTCTTGCTTTGGTTAAGTGTTTGAAGATTTAATGAAGCTTTGAGAAATATGTGGGTACTTGTGGGCAATGTGGGCTTATGTTCATCTTCTGGAGCAGTTTTTGTTAGCATTTTAGTAGTACTGAATTATAACACTTAAGAATACCAGTTATCTGTCAGTAGGTATTTCATGAAATAATTTTATTTCACCCATTTTTAGTAGTAGTGATTGTACTGTACTTAGTTTTTCTTACTTATAGGTGTTTGAATATTATTTCAAAGGTACTTAATAAATAAATTTTTCTGAAATGATCTTAGTTTAAAATGGTGTTTTATTTCATCCCATGCAATTCTTTTACTGCCCTACTGGGTGCTGAGTCAATGACATGCTGTCACTTTCAGTATTTTATTTTTTCTTAACTTAGAACAGGTGGTAAGTTGAGCAGTCAGTTATTTTTGTGGAAGTCAAACTGAAGCGAGTTGTTCATCTACTGTTTTCTACTGATGATATTTTCTTGCAAGGTTTTGATTGTAAAGGAAATGGGGTTTCCCCTTGATGGTTAAGGAGATTACTCATCTCACATTTTGCTTCTAAATTTAATGTTTACCAATAATTGTGCTTCCAGATTTTAGATTTTGATTCCACTCATCTTCCTTCAGTAGTGATGTTGACTTCAGTGTGCCTGGCTGCTTTTCCCATCCTGTTCTCTATTAGGTTGTCCCAGTATGGCATCCGTTTAGAGAGTTTTCCCACTCTGATGTAGTCAGCAAAAAGTAAAAGGATAGATGTTACACGTGGAACATGCCAAACTTTAATTAACAAAGAAAGACAACTAAATTGTACTTTAATTTTGTCTTCTGCTGTTGGAGAGCAATGATGATACAAGCAGACTGTGAACTGATTAAACACCATATAATATATCTAAAACAACAGCTGAGAGGTGTTGGATCTTTCCCAGTTAGAGGCAGTTTCTGTGCCTGTGGTATTTGGCATTTTTAAGTGTGTTATGGAATATAATACCTTGGCTGTGCAGTTTGTCATTCTCCTGCAACTTGACACCAAGCGTTTGGCTTGTCTCTTGCTTTGTGGTTAGTTCTTGCAGTCTGATTTCACCTTCCCAAAAAAGAATTAATTGAAGTTACAGTGCTTGCTACCTGTAGTCCAATGAAACTCAACTGTAGGAGTCAAAAAGTTGAGAGGAAGCACAGTGTACATTGGAAGAAGAGCGGAAGTTAAGAATGTAGGCTAGTGATCTAAGTAGTTTGTAGGAAACCATAGCCATTGAGGCCAGAAAATAAAAGCTGGGCACTAGCTTTTCTTTTCTTTTGGTACAATCAGTCCAGAAAGTTGTTGTAAACACCCTTTGAAGACAGAATCTGAGTGATTTTCTGCTTTTCTTGGAAATCCACATGCGAGATTTGTATCTTTGAAAATAACTGCTGCCAAAGTCCAGTTATGACACCTAAGTGAAGATGTTAGAGATGGGCTGTTAGGGATAAAAATGAATAAATGATTAATGAATGATGTGTCACAATTGAAATGGAAGGAGGTACTTCAACTAAACAATCTTCATATGAGGATAATTTCTGGGTTGATTGTGTATGACAACTCTCGTGTATATTAAAAAATGGTGAAAGTGTTTGTATGCTCTGTGAGCTAGGAGATAGAGACTAACTCAGGTAAATATTTTAAAGCCATTGAATTTGCATTAAAAACTCACATTGTCTTTTTACAGGAGGAGAGACTTCAGCATGCAAACCTTCATCTGTTCGGCTTGCACCATCGTTTTCATTCCATGCTGCTGGCCTTCAGATGGCTGGACAGATGTCCCATTCGCATCAGCAGTACAGTGATCGTCGGCAGCAGAACATAAACGACCAACAGGTTTCTGCCTCATCATACACTGACCGAATTCAGCAACCTCTAACAAACCAGGTAGGTGATAGCCAAAAAATAAGTCATCTTAGATGTAGTCATTCTTTCTTTGTAAATTACAGGATCAAGGCAGATTCTTTTTTTTTTTTTTTAACTGACCAACTCCTGACTCTTCAAGGATGGGTGGATGAACCGGAAGCTGGTTTTAGATATCTAGTGCATATTTGTTGTAGTTATTCTAGTTCTAATGTTTTTGAGATAAGAGGCAGGGAAGATCATCCAAGTCAAATGGAAAGAGTCTAATAGCAACTTTGTTCAGTGCTGTTTGATGTTAGAATGTGATTGTTTTATTACTTGATTTAATGCCAAGTGTTTTGATGCAGTCAACAGTTAGTATGTTTGAAGTAGAGCGTTTTGCACAAAACACACTTTATACTAGGAAAGATAAACTTTTTATAAAACAAAAAGCAAAATACACAGCTATGATAGCACTGGGATTTTACTACTACTACTTTACTGCTTACTATCACAAAGAGATAAAGTGAGCACAGTTAGGGAAAGTGATTACAGGTGCTTTTGAGCTGTCAAGATCAGTGTTTTTTCCTTACTGCTTTTTTGGGTTGCTAGAACTGCTGAAGTAGCTTCTTAACTAATAGCAGTAGCCACAAAAGCTAGCATCTCCCTGTGTAAAAGGTAAGTCTTGCTTTCTTTAAACGGGCACAGCCCAGTGGTGTAGACTTCAGCACAGATGCGTTTCAAAACTTAAAATCCAGAAGTCTTGTAAGTCGTAGCTTCAGAATTTGGTGCAGGGTAATGAGACATTCCATTTAAAAAGGATGGAGACTGAAGTCTTTTGCTGCTGCCAGATTTATGTCTGTTCCTCTGTCCAAGGTGGCTTCGGTAGAAAAATCTGCAGTACTACCAAGCGGTACCCTGTTGGTATTGCTCTGTAGGATGGAGCTTGTGCAGAAAAAGATTAGAGGGAGTGAAATATTCAAACTAAGTGCCAGGATATTTGATACTAAGATTTGGAGAGCCGTAATGGCTAGGGCTCTGTGAAGAATGGCAAAGTGAATGGAGCTGGCAAGGGAAGTTTTTATACTTTCATGTGAGCCATTCAGTAGGAGGAATAAATTTGGTCATATATAACAGTATTTAGCTTGAGAAATTTGCAAAGAGAGACTTTCTTTAGGCTAAAGGTCCCCCAAAACCTTCACAGTGAAGTTAGTGAATCAGTCTGCCAAATAAGAAAATTTTCTGTGTTCCTTAAAGCTTTCCAGGGTACTCACCTAAGTGTTATAATCTGGCATCACATCTGTGAGCTTTAGTGTACAATAGTGTTTAGTTATTTTCGAACCAAAAAGCAAAATCATTGAACTTTAGGATGTATCACCATCCCTTGTCATTTTTGATTGCAACGGCTTTAAAATGGTAGTTGAATAATGGAAAGCTGAAGAATAGCTTTCAGAGAGTAGCCAAGAATTGTTGTTGACCAAAAAATGCAGCCTACCAAGAGGAGGATGTAAATACTAGGGAAAAGGTGGTGGTTGGTTCTGGGAAAAAATGATCAGTTGGCCACCTTCTGGGAAGGACAATCAAGCTGTCTTTGCAACATAAATAGTATGTTAGAATCAATATTTTTATTTTTCCAGTTCCATCCTGTTTTTTTTTCTGTACTGTAGCTTCTGTCTTACTATTTTACTATAACTGCGTTGAAGTCCTCATAGTCCTCTGCCTAAGCAGCTGTGAATGGAGCTCCTTTAATCCTTTGCAAGTAGCTTTTAGTTCCATGGACTTTGATTATGGGCAACTTCTTGATGTCTTTTGCCTTCTTGTTTTTCACAACTCTTTCTTTTTTCTTCTTCTTTTTTTTTTTTTTTAAATTTTTGTGAGTCTCCTACCAATATGTCACATAGAGCGTTATGGAGGTTCTCTGTGGGCTTGTTGGGGGGAGTCTTAATGTCTCTTTGCCTTTGCATGTGTTTTTGGTTAATCTCATCTGCAAAACCAAATTCAGCTAAAATCTTTATTCTAGTGACTCAGATAATCTGCTCTACACCTTGTCTCTGTGCAAGCAAAATTCTCATTCTTTCTCTTTCATAGCTCTTTTGTTAGATGTCTAGCTGTCAGTTCTAGTTCATCTTGGTTAAAACCTAACTCTTATTCTTGTATCTTCTTATAAAAGCTGGGAACCTCCATTGTGGAAGGCTTTGTGCTTACATTTCTCCACTGCTGTGGACAACGCTATCATCTTGTCTTTAAGTCAGGATGAAATCTCCATACCATCTAGGTTTTCATGGCTAAACAATACATACATCTTACACATTCTTTCTTGATGGCTCTTCTACAGAAAACCTTTTTATTCATGGTATTGCCTTGAATGGTCTGCAACTTGTTTCTCTCTGTCCTGCATATGTCAATTCTGAACAACTCTTGCAGAGATCATTTTTTGAACCATCTCGGTGTAGTTGTTTTGTTCCTCTGCTGGAATCCCACCATCAGCCATTAGTTCTTTCTGTTGTCAACTGCTCGTCTGTTACTAAAGCCTGGAACACCAGACTAGCCTTTTAGTGATGGCAAACTCTACTCAGTCTCATAGTCCTAGAATATCCCGAGTTGGAAGGGATAAGGATCAAGTCCAGCTCCTGGCCTCACACAGGTCTACCCAAAAATTCAGACCATAAGGTGGTATACGTCAGTTTTCAAGTATGTGTGGTTAAAGGAGATCATGTTTTTAATTTGGGCAGCAAATGTGATTTAAAGAATTTGACTTACACATGCACAAATACAAGAACAAAAATGACCCTGTGTTAAATAAGGAGTGGGCTGAATTTCTGTTGTAGAGGGCTTAATAGGTTTGTCTAATTGCTGTAAAAAACAGCAGAAAGGAAAAGGTAACTTTCAGCAGATCCAGGAAGGATAATTCTTACAGGGTAGATCCTTTTAATGTGATGTTTTGCACCCCGTTAGACAAGAAGTTAGGTCTCAGCTTCAGTTTCCAAATTTCCTGACTCAGCAGTGGCCACCCGCAGCCTAGGTGACTGACTCCGCTTTGGTGCCACCAGGTGCAGCATCCTAAATGTAGCCCGTTTGGGTGTAAATGCCCGCTGGATAGACATCAAGTTGCCAGCCCTTTTGCTGGCCACACCGGGAAGGGAAGCGGGGGTCTCCGGCTGCCCGGCAAAATCCTTTTCCGAGCTCCGGCCACCATCTGCTGGCCAGAGCGGAGCACTGCACTGCAAGCTTGGGACCGCCGCAGGGGCTGGTGCAGGTGTCTTCTGAGAGGGAAGCCTTCCCTCCCCTCTCCTCAATACTCCATGGTTAGAATAAACTCGATTCTCACCGAGTAAAAAAACTGTTAAATAATTTGCGGAGCAGCCCAGCGTATCTTTGAGAATCCTGAAGTGAAGGAGTTGAGAATGCAAGTGTCAAAAAAGCTGATTGCTACATTTGCCAAACTTTGTAAGTAGGGTATTTCCTTCCAGTCCAGACAAACCTGACTTGCTTGAAAGTACAACCCAGGAAGAAGTCTCGTTTTTTGGGATCCTGAAAATTTATAGAATGAATAGATATTAAAATAGATAATAAATATTTAATAGCATATAGTATTTTCTCTCAGAAAATAAGTTTCTTCAGGCTGCTGCCAGGTAATAAGGATAATGTTTGTCAGTTGCTTAAAGTAGCTGTTAACTTCTGGCATTTAGAACAGCAGCACTTGCTGTAAGCAATGTCATTTTGATAAATAGCAAAGATTATAAATCATAGAATGGTTTGGGTTGGAAGGGACCTTAAAGACCACCTAATTCCAATTCTCTGCCATGGGCAGGGACACCTCCCACCAGACCAGGTTGCCCAAAGCCCCATACAGCCTGGCCTTGAACCCTTCCAGGGATGGGGCGTCCACAGCTCACAGTAAAGAGTTTCTTCCTTAAATCTACTTTAAACCTGCCCTTTTCTAGTTTAAATCCATTATGCCTTGTCTGTGGCTGTACTCCCTGATGATAAAGACTCCTTCTCCAGGTTTCTTATAGGCCCTCTTTCAGTCCTGGAAGGCTGCTCTAAGGTCTCCCTGAAGTCTTCTCTTCTCCAGGCTGACCAAACCCAACCCTCTCAGCCTGTCTTGATAGGAGAGGTGCTTCAGCCCTCCGAGCCCCCTTGTGGCTGTCCTCCGGACTCACTCAAATACTTCCATGTCCTTCTTGTGCTGGGGACCCCAGAGCTGAATGCAGTGCTCCAGGTGGGGTCTCATGAGAGCAGAGCAGAAGGAGAGAATCACCTCCCTCACCCTGCTGGCCACACTGCTTTTGATGCAGCCCAGGTTGTGCTTGCAGCCCCGAAGAAAGCCACATTGCCCGGCTCACATTGAGCTTCCCGTCAACCAGCATCCACAGGGCCTTCTCCTCAGGACTGCTCTTGATCTGTTCTCTGCTCAGCTGTTTTCATGTTTGGGAGTGCCCTGGCCCAGCTGCAGGACCTTGCACTTGGCCTTGTTGAACCTCATGAGGTTCACACAGACCCACCTCTCAGGCCTGCCCTGGTCCCTCTGGATGGCATCCCTTCCCTCCAGTGTGCTGACCGCACTTCTCAGCTTGGTGTCATCAGCAAACTTGCTGAGGGTGCACTCGATCCCACTGTCCATGACACTAACATAGGTGTTAAAAGGCAGTGGTCCCAGTATTGGCCCCCGAGGAATACCACTCGTCACTTGTCTCCACCTGGACACAGAGCCGTTGACCACAACTCTTTGAGTGCATCCATCCAGCCAGTTCCTTACCCACTGAGTGGTCTGTCTGTCAAATCCGTGTCTCTCCAATTTAGAGACAAGGATCAGTGGGGCAGTGTCAAATGCTGTGCACAAGTCCAAGTAGATGACATCAGTTGCTCTTCCCCTATCCACCAATGCTGTAACCCTGTTGTAGAAGGCCACCAGATTTGTAAGGCACTATCTGCCCTTAATGAAGCCTTATTGGCTGTCTCCAATTGCCTCCTTATTTTCCATGTGTCTTAGCATATTTTCCAGGAGGATCTGCTCCACGATCTTGACAGGCACAGTGGCGAGATTGACTGTCCTGTATTTCCCTTGGTCATCTTTTTTTTTCTGTTTTTAAAAATGAGGGTTATCTTCCCCCTTTTCCAGTCAGCAGAAACTTCAGCGGACAGCCACGACTTTTCAAATATCATGGACAGCGGCTTAGCAACTTCTTCTGCCAGTTCCCTCAGGACCTGTGGATGTAACTCATCAGGTCCCTTGGACAATGATCTCCCTTATGTTTTCCGCTCCTCTCCGCTCCTCTCCGCTCCTCTCCTCTCCGCTCCGCTCCCCTCCCCTCTCCTCCCCTCCCCTCCCCTCCCCTCCCCTCCCTTCTCTTTTCTGTTTTTCATTTTATTGCCGAGTCATTTTTTTTTTCTTGTTCAAGTTCTTGCAATGATTTTCATTCATAACCAGATAACAAGGAAGCTAGTCCTTGAATTTTAATTCATTGTTTCTATTCCCACTCTGTCCTGCTTGTATTTCGATTTGTAATGGCTTGTGGACCATATTCTGGTATTTTATGAATCAATTACAGTTGCAGATTAGAGGTTAGGAAACAGTAATGACAATTTATCTTAAAGTTATATAAATAATGTTTAGTTTTATGTTACCCTTAAAATATTATTTACATTGTCTTTTCTTACACCTATTGCTTAATGGTTATGGTGGCTGAAGCTTACTCATCTCATCATTGGCAAGGAACAAATAACAGGAAGATATACTTCAAAGCCAACCAGATTGCTTTGTTTTTCCATTTATTTACAAGGTTTATATTACAGTTAAATACTTCCAGCTCTCTTCTTCCCCCCCACCCTGTGGTCAAGCTTAAGGCTCTTGTTTCCCAAAAACTGCTGGATGGTAAGGGTTTTCTCTGTCTGCATGCTGGGCCTGCTGGCAGGATGGGGTCCTGCCCTTGGCTGTGTGGTCTTACCTCTCTGATAAGTGCCAGAGCCCACTTCAGGAAAGCAGTAAGAGGATGTGGCCTGGAGTGAATAGAAAAGATGAGATCTCTGGGACCTTTCCTCCTTTAGCAGAAACAAGCAGTAATATTTCTTTGTCCTGTCTGAACTGGTTGCATCTTGAGAGTTCAACGTAGCCTGATGTTAATAACAGATAAGAGCTTAAAAGTTTTTACAACTTCAAACAAGTGTTTATTTTGTGCTGTGATAATGTTTATCTTCATGGATACTCAGATTGCCCCAAACTTTTTTTGGTTAAGTACAAAAGAGTAGAAAATTGATTTACCTGATAAGGAAGCTGAGTTGAGATTCCTGGGCAGAATTTGGTAACAAATTCCAGCAGTTTAGCTTTCACAAATCACCTGGGATTCAAAGGTCAGTCTGACAGCTAAACATTTTTGTTTGTATAAGTATCTAAGATCACTTACCACCTGCAAAATTCTTGATTTTGCTGACCAGATTGTTGGACAGGGATTTTATTGATTACAGCTAGATCATTGGAAAGTTAATGTGTTCAAGCAGGCAGCAGCAAATTCTTAGTTACTTCAGCCACCTAATCGTTGACGTAATTATTAGTGATGGCCAGACTTCACCAGACTGTAATGAACGTGAGCATGCATTTAATTTCAGTAAAAGTATTTCCCTTACTTTTCCTCTATCTCAGATTTTTGTTTAGAAGTAATTCTATGTTCTGGCAACAAGAATTTCATTTTTGTTTGTTTGTTTACCCCCCATTTCTCTAATTCTCTCCACCATCCTCTATTCTAAAAGAATACTTTTGAAAATGGTTGGGCTGAATCAGGCAGTGTAAAATCTTGGAAGATGACCCTTTTTTACTTGCCATTTTTATGTAATTATTTAACGTATAGCTTGTCTGCTGCTATTACTTTCACTCATTAACCTTATTTATTTAGGGAAGGAAGCCAGAAAAGGAGGGAAATACAGAACAAGTCAGTGATGGAAATTCTGTCCCTACCTGCACATAGTTCTGACTCTGAGTATAGTCACTTCGAAGAGTCCTGGATATCTCTGGTTCTCTGTCTGGCACATGCTTTTTTTTTTTTTGCTTTAAGTCATTTTGCTAAAAATCTGGTTTGCTGTATATTATGTGTTACGGAGAAATGTTACAGTGGCTTGTGGTTATATCAATTAAACATCTGTTTTGTTGACCCTCTGGAGATACCATCTATTATGTGGCTGTCTGCCATGACAAGGGATTAGCGTTGACTTCCTATCTTATATTGTTGTGATGCAAGAAGGGTTTTAAAAAGCAAGTGGCATAGGAGATGAGACTGGTCTGTTCAGTTCTTTAATATGTAGGTCATAACTTTTAACAAGAATTCCAACTGTAATCTTTATAGAATAAAGTCTCATTACTTCTTCTTTTTGTGAAATGAAACTTGTACAGTATACAGCCAGAATCCCTCCCTCCCTCCCTATGAACTTAGAAGTAGTTTTTTGTTTGTTTGTTTAATATCTGAATTAGAGCACATATATATCTGCTTATAATTCCCCTTAATCAAAATGAAATGCGTTTTGCAAGAAACAGTGCCATCTGTTTTTAGATAACAAAGTATATGCCCAAAGAGAGAGAGAAATTATACATAGAGAGTGCAAGTTATCTGTTCCTTCATTCAGGAAACCTCAAAGACTATTATAGGTAAAATAACACACTTGAATTAAAAGTCAGAGTTTATTTTGAAGCAAGATTTATCTCAAAAGTGGTGTGAATACATGTAAATGGGGTTCTTAGATGCCTTTTTGTGCGTTTATGTGATTCTTCCTTATTTAGACTAGTTACAAGTTGCTTCTCAACAGTTACGAAAAATCAAATTTCAGTTCCTTACTTGTAGTTTAGTTTTCATCATGCTGCCATTCCAGGTAGCTGTAGTAATGCTATGAAGGCATCAGTGTGGACCAGTCAGAATGCAGTGGATATTTACTGACATATGTAACTGTAATGAAAGTAGTTTCTTGTCTCTTAGTCTTGAAATATCTTTTGATTTTGTTCGATCTTCAGGAAGATCTGAGGTTGCAGTGTTGCTGTCTGGCCACCAGATAGAGACTGGAGCTTGCAAAATAGGATTTAATTTTTTTTCTGTCATTGAATGTTCTTTAAAACCAAGAGGGAAATTGTTATTACCCCAATGATGAAGAATTTATGAGTGTTACTGTGTAAAATGGATAATGAGCGCTTTGTTCCATAATCCTACATCACCAGGAAAGAACGGAGCAAGAATCTGAAGAAGAATCTTGGAGGAAGAAGAAGGGAATGTTAAAAATTTTACAGTATAACAAGGGCAGGAAGAAAAGGCCAACTCCCTCTCCTCTCTCACCCAGACTTTCTCAAGAACCCAGAATAGCAAATTAATATCTGTTAAAAAGTTCATACAGGTCAAGTGAGTCCTCAGAAATATATGATTGTCTAAATGCACAATTAAAAGAACCGTTTTCAGACAGGATCCTGGCTATGAACAGCATCAGAGGTAGCCTGCAGAATTTTAATGATTTGTGATTAGGGAACAGCATTAAATTATTATTTTTTCCCCCTAACATTGAGATTAGATTTTTTTTCCCCTAAGTAAGGAAATCTGACTTCTAAATTAGAAAATAAACACGAACATTTCTTGTACAAATTCCCTTTCTAAGTTAGAGCAGTCTTATGTCTGAATTGTTGATCTGAACTATTGAGTTCTTCTGTCCTCAGGCTGTTTCCTCAAAACATTAACCTGCAGTACTGGGGACTTTGGTGGTCATATCAGCCTAGGTGGGAGGGTTGTCTCTGCAAGTGTTTGTGCACCAGTTTCTTTTACCAGCAAAATCTACCAATGTTACTATGTTCCAATAATTTCTTTAAATCAAATTCAGAAATTTAAGGGAAATTTTTGCATTTCACAAGCCTGTGACAGTGATGGTTGTGATTAGGACTAGATGCTCTTGAGGTGTTTAGGGATGCAGTGTAAGAGAACCAAAAATGATTGCATTTAGGTGTGATTCGTTTCATGATTAACATCTGTTTGACAGATGAGAAGAAGGAACAAAAATATTTTGGAAATGTCAAATAGTTTGTTTAGAAAATTTTAAAACAGACCTTCCTGATGTATACAGAACGGTCACGGGCTTGTAGTCAAAATGAATTAAGGGCTTAATTTGTTAAAGCTGCTGAAAGGAAATTGATGGTAGGGGGCATATCCAAAAGTGAATGGATTAGAGCAAACATCTAGGACGTACGTGGCTTGGGTTAAAAGTCCCTGAGGAAAGTTTAACTGGATTACATTGTCTCTGAGAAAGTCTCTAATCAGAAAGCCTGGAAGTCAGCAGTCTTGCATGGATGCAGAAATGTTACGTAGACATATTTTGAGTGGTGTGCGTCAGGACTGTGATTTGCAGTTCAGGCTCTGCTGAGCCTGTAGCTGTTGGGAGCCCCAGCCTCGCACAGATGCAATCAGGTTGCTGGCAGCTTCTTGGCTTTTTTGCGCTATTTAGCTCTCAAGCTCATTCATGATCTCTCTCAATCTCTTGTGCACTCTGTCTCTTTTGTTTTTCTTGGGTTATTTCTGTGTCTGCTTGTCCGCAGGAAGAGAATGTGAGCTTAGCTTTCTAGTGTGGGGTTGTCTGGGTACCTGGGTTCAGATACCCAGACTCTTTCTTACATCTGTTTGTGAAAACCTTTTTGGGTCACTTCAACATATTTTATTTTTATTTTTGGTTCTTGAGCAAAAGGAAAAAAAAAAGCTTTTTGCACAGCCACAGTCAGAAGTTTTAAGCAGTCCTGTAAAAGACAGAGGAGCAGTTGTACTTTTCCAGGTCCTTTATTAGTTCAGCAATACTTATATATAAATCAGTTTCATTATTTTTGTTGACAGCTTATGCTCTTTCTGCAGCTCTGCAGGAGGCTGAGTATCAGTTCAGCTGTAATGGGAGGCAGCAGATGAGATTAAGCACTTGGAAGTTTATTTATTTATTTATTGTTGAATAAATGTATTAAAAAGTAACTGCACTAAATGTTATTTTCTTTGGTTCCTGTATTTGTTTTTCTTTTCCTTGTCAGCTCAAATAAAAAGATGTTACCATGAAAAACCTCATTTCTGTGTAGAGTATCTCAATTTGGTGAAGTGATTAAATATAATTAAAGTTGATGCTTATTTCTAATATATCTAATATTGTCATATTACAGAGGCGGATGCCCCAAACTTTCCGTGATCCAGCTACTGCTCCTTTGAGGAAACTCTCCGTAGATTTGATTAAAACATACAAGCATATTAATGAGGTAATGGCTCCAGCTATCTTTGTTTTGTGTATTGATATGAATTTATTGTTTGAAATATGTTATTAAGTATATTTTCTGTGAATCGTACTGCATCTTCTGCTGGCATTATTTTGGATTCTTTCTTGCAGAGTGAACTCATTTGATCGTAAATTAAAGAAATCGTACATTACTTTATTAGAGCTAAAATGACTGCAAAGTACAGAAGTATTTTTATACCTGTTGTATACCAGTTTGTTTCTGTTACATGGAGGACAGTAAAAGAGAGAGAGAATCTAGCCCATCCCCCCCCACACCCCTTCGCTGCCCCCTACCCCCCTACCCCACCCCATCTTAAGTAATATCATTTTCGAAGTTCTTTGGTTATTTGAAGGATCCATAATCACAGGATCAGAATCACAGAATCGTCTAGGTTGGAAGAGACCTCCAAGATCACCTAGTCCAACCTCTGACCTAACACTAACAAGTCTTCCACTAAACCATATCACTAAGTTCAACATCTAAATGTCTCTTAAAGACCTCCAGGGATGGTGACTCAACCACTTCCCTGGGCAGCCCATTCCTAACAACCTTTTCAGTAAAGAATTTCCTCCTAATATCCAACCTAAACCTCCCCTGACAAAATTTTAGCCCATTCCCCCTCGTCCTGTCACCAGGCGCGTGGGAGAATAGACCAACCCCCACCTCGCTACAGCCTCCTTTAAGGTACCTATAGAGAGCGATAAGGTCGCCCCTGAGCCTCCTCTTCTCCAGGCTGAACAATCCCAGCTCCCTCAGCCGCTCCTTGTAAGACTTGTTCTCGAGACCCCTCACCAGCTTCGTCACCCTTCTCTGGACTCTCTCAAGCACCTCCATGTCCTTCTTGTAGCGAGGGGCCCAAAACTGAACACAGTACTCGAGGTGCGGCCTCACCAGAGCTGAGTACAGGGGGACAATCACTTCCCTACACCTGCTCGCCACGCTGTTTCTTATAATACAAAGCACTAACATTTTTGAAATAGCTGGCTTCATATAGCTCTGTATTTTCAAAGGTAACTGAGTAAGCAATATACTTTTCATGTTTAGGTTTACTATGCAAAAAAAAAGCGGCGGCATCAGCAGGGCCAAGGAGATGATTCCAGTCACAAAAAGGAGCGAAAAGTTTACAATGATGGCTATGATGATGACAACTATGACTATATTGTAAAAAATGGGGAGAAGTGGATGGATCGTTATGAAATTGACTCTTTAATAGGCAAAGGATCCTTTGGACAGGTAATGTATATCAGCTGTGCAATCTGTAATTTGTGTCAGTGATAATATGCATATCATTTAAAGTGCCATTCTTATTTCATTTTGAAATTCAACTCATTTTTTTCTTAATTCTACTATGCTGAAGTGCCTGCTCAAGGCATTTGTATTTTGTGCTGTTTCTTGTTACCACATATAATGTTTGAATATACTTCAGTATATTTAAATTGGTCATGTGCTTTGCAAATGAGCAAATCTTCAGCCTTTTGCCATCGTTTCACATTTTTAGCTATTTGTTTTGGGTTTTTATATTAAAACAATGGTCTAATGCTAGGGATAACCTATTCTTTCCAGTAATGTTTGTTTTTACTATTGGTATTTGTAGTCAAGGCTTGAAGAAAAAGTCTGGAAGGAGGATGGAGCTTTTCTTTTATGGAGCTTTTCTTTTGTTTTATTTGTTAGGTTTTTTCGTGTTCTGCAAGTCATTTTACAGTATTGTTTTTGTTGATTTACTGTTTGCATTTGGGTACAATACTTGCCTTAGTCCAGCTCAGTGAAGCCTTTGCTCTATTTTGCAACATCACTTCAGTAAACTCTGTGTTATCGGTTGTGGCTTTATTGTAGTATCAAGCAAGAAAAGAAATTTAACTGGAAAGAACAAAAGTTGTAAAAATTTTCTATAAATTCTGATATGTTTAAAAAGGGTTTTGCAGAATTTTCCAAACTTGAGCAGAGAGATGACTTACATATTTGATTTTTCTCTTTCAGGTTGTAAAGGCTTATGATCGAGTGGAACAGGAGTGGGTGGCTATCAAAATAATAAAAAACAAGAAAGCTTTCCTAAACCAAGCCCAGATTGAAGTGCGTCTGCTTGAGCTTATGAACAAACATGACACTGAAATGAAGTACTATATAGGTATTCAAATATTTTTCTTAATTTTTATTTAATCAAATTATGAATATTTTAGGTTTTGATATATAGTGTAGGGTGCTGCAACTAATGGTTTTGGTGCTAACAAATGAAATAATACAACTTTTAATAGTAGTTTTCAGTGTAAATTAACTTGCATAAACAACAGATCGCTTTGCAGCAGGACTAGATCTAGAAGAAAAACATAAAATGTTTTGGGATAACAGATAATATGAAATAGGTAGTTTTATGGCTAGCTTGTTCATTATTTTTTGATTGTGCTTGTTTAAAAAGCTCAAAATTTCATGCAACAAAGCTGAGATAAGACTTTTGTAATAGTTAAGACTTGCCTATTTAGATCTCAGAAAATATTTCTAAAGCTTATAATTCTGACTTTTCCTGTAGACTGACATGCTATTCCTTGAGGTTATTATTATAATGCTAATTGAACTTTCAAGTCATGATGAAATTAAGTTGGTCAGCTCAGGTAAAAAGTTTATTAAATCCCGTCTGTCCTCTGAAGTGGAGCATTGGGCAAAAATGTGATGGAAGGACATCATGTTGTAAAGAGATGGAAAACTGTGAGAGATAATTTAAGAAATGAAACTGTTTTTAAACATTTTTATCTTAGTTTGCAGGAGCTGAAATACTAACAACTATACTCTTCAGGTTTGCATGTATATATTGGATTACTAATTTTTCTTTCTGTAGTTTATAAAGAAACCCTTAAAATAATGTTAGTACACATTGCTGTTAAATTATCTGATGACTATTCAGTTACATTTTAACTTTTTTATGGAGTATTATCCTTATAATACATTTTATGTATACAGTTTAAAAGTTTTTATACATTTTTAACTTTATTAGGAACATGCTTATATAAAACAGAAACTAAACTTTGCATCCTACTATATCAAAAAAGATATTTCAGGAATGTTAAAGACAGGAGCAGTTTCAGATCAATACGGAGCAAATAAAAACACTAGAGCTATCACCAAATGAATAAACTCTTAACTTAGATTTTTAGAAAGTATATAGCACCACATAAAATGAGATTTGACTAAAACTTCATATATCTAACTGTGTGACTTGAGATGGTTTAATATAAAGTGCAGTATTTAAGCAAAAACAAAAGAAAAAGGTTTTGATAATTTTGAGCAATAGAGAAATGAATTACTGCTTTTGTTTAAGCACACAACTAACTTTAATAGCTTTAGGCTTGTATCAAGTTGATTTCTGAATCTATTAAGATATATTTCAGTAGTTCCACTTTTTTTTTTTTTAAATCACTGTATTTAACAAGCATGGCAGCATTAGTAAAGGTCAAAAAAAAAAGGCAAAGAGATCATGTTTTGAGTGAATACCATGTATTGCATGTGATGCAAAAACTGAGATCTATAGGTGCTTCACTTTATCCTTGCATAGACTTGCAGGTGCATGGTGCTGAGAGTGGTTGAATAAGGCTTTGCGAGCATTTCATGAAGCATTGCAAGTATTACAATATACTGTGTGGTATAAAAGGAAGACTTCATGATGTGTGTGGTTAAGTTAGGAGACTGGTCTGCAGAATATAGATTTTAACCTTGATTTTTAATGACATAAAGTGTAACTGCGTATACTTCTGCCAGGTCTTCTCTAGTAGCTTCTAGAGGACTACAGGAATGCATTAAGGTATTCAAGTTTCAGGGTAGCAGAGTTGAGGATAAATGTTCAAATGTGATGTCTTCACTGCGGGAAAGGTTTGTCAAGTTCAGCTCTTACCCAGACTATTTGAGCTGTGTGGCACTGCAGGTGGTACTGGTAGAGCTGGTCAAGTAGCATGCTGGTAGTTGAAAATTAGTCGGAGTACATGTTGTTTCTTGCCAAGTTGGCAGGTTCAGCGAGGTGCTGTGGGGAGGAAGGGGTATATGGTGCAGGAAGACCACAAGCACATGAAAAGGTGCTGGTGCTTTTGTGGTGGTAGGGTATTGGAAGTACATTAAAGATGAGAAAATACAAAAGGTCTAGACAATGAAGTATTGCAGGAGTTGCCATCAGGATGCAAGCAAATGGTATCATTACAGGTTAGTTGTAAGGGACACGTGAAGAACTGGCTTATAATAATGAGGAAAATAAAACTCGATGGGACACCATGTAATTACCTTAACTGAAAGTCTGAATGCTGACTGTGCTAATATTGGTTCAAGATTTTATTGTGACAAAGAGGGGCTATATTGCTATTTATCTGAAGATGGCAATGTTTTTTTTTCCTATTTAAATTTTCTTTTGCTTGCGGAGACCAACCTGAATAAGAACCTGGCAAATCCTGCTTGCTTCTAAACAGATGATTTTTTCACGTATTTCATGAAACAGATTGATTAGATTTGGATTGGGTTTGTTGCTTTCATAATTTTGAAATTATGTCTGGTTGAATATAATGCCTTTGGGATTGTGATTGATTTTATTAATTGAAGTAGTCTATTGAAGTCATGATTTATAAATTGCAATAATATATTGGTATGTTTTAAATTACTCTGGCATTCAAATAATTTCTCTGTAAATGTAAAGGGAATTCCTAATACATAATTTAATCTAAAGTGTGATATCTGCTTTACTGTTGAGAATGCTGTTGCATGTACACTTTTTTCCAGTCTGCTTGGACTTAAATACAATTTTAGTTTTAGGAGGGTGGAGAAATGAACTCTTCACTGGAAAAGGTCCAAAGGCTCATGATTAAGATTGTTTTGCACACAATTTGTACTGCTGCTTGTCTTTTTTGCTGATGTTTTTACTTAGATATGGGTGTTGCTAATTTATTGAAGACAGAGATCAGTTGTGAATAGCACTGTAGTTCTCCACTTAATCTGAATTTAATTTCGTTTAGAATTCTATGTTATTTTTATTTTCCACTATTTTTTTTTGCCTTTGCTAATAGGGGAGTGATATATTCATTTTGAAAAATTTCTCTTCTATCTTTTAAATCACTTTTTTGGTTAATGTAGCTTTACTGAGTTACACGTGATATATGAAAAAATCCAACAACCCATACCCTGGGCATAGCAGAAATGTTCTGTAAATAATAATAGATCTAGAAAAAAACAACTCAATATTATCTTACAGGTCAATCTCTTGCATATTGACTGAAACATTTAAGCATTTTAGTGTAATTTGTATGTAATATGTACCACGCAGCATATGTATTAATTATTTTCTTCCATTTTTTAAAGTGCATTTGAAGCGCCACTTCATGTTCCGAAACCATCTCTGCTTAGTCTTTGAAATGCTGTCCTACAATCTGTATGATCTGTTGCGGAACACCAACTTCAGAGGTGTCTCATTGAATCTGACAAGAAAATTTGCACAGCAAATGTGCACTGCACTGCTTTTTCTGGCGACTCCTGAACTTAGTATCATTCACTGTGACCTAAAACCTGAGAATATCCTGCTCTGTAACCCCAAACGAAGCGCCATCAAGATTGTTGATTTTGGCAGTTCATGTCAACTTGGACAGAGGGTGCGTATGGGTAGAAATTCTGATTATGCTATTATTGGATACATGTGATAAACTTTCCATCTTTCTTTTCTCCTTGATTATATTTTTATGCGCTGTTAATGCAAGTTGCATCATCACTTGATTGTAGAGGTCTGCAGTGGTGTAGTGCTCTTAAATATAATACTTCTTTATTATTTTCTTATTTGATGATGCATTTAGTTTCTTCCACTTTAAGATGGTACCTATTTAGTGTGCCATGGAGATAAGACATAACTCTGGGAGTTGAGACAGTGCAGTATTTGGCTCTTAAAGATGCTGCTTATAACTAACCACATTTTTACAAACACTTTAGTAAAACTGTGGGAAGATTGGATTGAGTTCACTGGTGGTACTACTATGAGTAAAGATGCATACGTGCAAAGTGTTTCCAGGACAAATTGTTTTCTTTAGATTAGGGTAGATTTAGCCTAATTAATAACTGTCCAAAATATTTGTGTTTGTATCCCGTTGTTCATGTGCTTTGAAGATGAGTGCATTTTTGATTTGAGCTGTTAGTTTCTGTCTAGCATAGTCAACTAGCTCTGTATTTACTTTAAGAAACATTAAAGTATATACAACAGCTATTAGAACCATAAACAATTATGCTTGGATGCCAAAGACTGTTTTCTTTAGGAAGAAGAATTATATTCCTCAAATGTTTGATTTGCACTGACAGTTCATTGAAAAGTTCATCAGGATGTACTTACTGTTCATTGTGCACTGTATAGTCTAATCCCAATAGACACTTTTCTGGTTGAACGAATCCTATTTGGTGGAATGATTGACCACCTGTATTCAGGGTACCTTAGCTTTAGTTGTTTGCACTGAATACAAATTGATAGCTAGAGAGGTAAGGAAACTTCTACAGACAGAAATTAGACTTCCACTTTTTTTTTTTTCTTCCTTGAAAAGAGGCTTTTGAACCTTGCCAGGTCAGCTGTGTGCCTTTGGTGGTTTTATCTATAAATATATGAATGATATCCTTTTGCTATGAGAAAACTGGGTGTTAAACAAACAAACAAAACACCTGCTAAATCAGACTTGCTGTAAATCTGCAGCAGTTGCAAAAAAGATGTCAGTTCAGAAATATGAATAGTGATAATGAAGATGATATCGCTTTATGAAGAGAATTAAGAAACCTCATGGATTGACTGAATAGAAAGTGGTGAGGCACAAATTTAGGATTAATAAAATTAATTTTCTCTATTAAGTAGAAACATCTGAGCCTAGGAAGAAAATGAAGGGAAGACAAATGAGATCTAGATTGTATAGGTCAATAATAAGATAATTTTGAGGTGCTAGAAAGCACAATTAAAAAAAGCTTTGTGCAATTTCACAGAAAAGTTAACTTAAATAGAAGTAAGTAAACATTGGCACCTTTGTGGAAAGTGCTGGATAAAATTTTGTGTTAATTAAAATATAAAGTACAATTCTGTTTGGAATATTTTTCTTTGGTTGTTTTCTTTTTAAGGGTTTTGGAGGTTTTTTGTTTTGTTTTGTTTTTAAGATCTTTCTTTTTTGTTTGTTTTGCTTTGTTTCTTGTTTGTATATGCCCATGTTTAAGCCAGTCTTCAGATCTAGGATCAAGACTGAAATTTCTGACTTGTGAAATGAGCTGGATAGTTGGGGGTGATTCCAGCTGGAATCACCTGGTAATTTCATTTCATGACAATATAATTGTTGCTTTTGATTTTTTTTTACTGTTGGTTTTGTCTGAAGTGTTATGTGGTTCTGATGTGGCTTCTGGAATAGTTTTTATATGAATGTTACCAGACTAAAATTTTGTTGTACAATTATCTGTAATTGCATGAGATTACACTCATCAACCGTAAAGTGTAAAATATTGTAATTGTGAGTGAATTTGCACTTTTTTTTGTGAGCAAGAGTTAGTATTTTTTTAATAATTAACATTTAAATATTTTTATAAATTTGTAACATACTTTTAGTATCACTAATACCTTGTCTTTGCTTTCCCCACACTGAAAGTGTATTTTATTGTAATTACGTTTTGTAATACAGAATCATAATAGTGCTCTTTGGATGCTGTGTATTATCTTTAAATGCTTTTATTTCAGATATACCAATATATCCAGAGTCGTTTTTATCGATCACCAGAGGTGCTACTGGGAATGCCTTATGATCTTGCAATTGATATGTGGTCCCTTGGGTGTATTTTAGTTGAGATGCACACTGGAGAGCCTCTTTTTAGTGGGGCAAATGAGGTATGCAGCTATTATACAGTACAAGTAATTTGATCTTTTTTATTCGTTCTGGTAATGATACTCATCTGTTGTTATAATGGTTAAATTAGGGAAGTCTAATAATTCTAAAATTCATAAACATCAGTAATAGCAATGTCTTTTGTTAGAACTCTAAATTGCTTGGTAATAACTTTATGTTTCTGGGTTCACTTCTCCCCTGATCTTCCCCACAGCTCCTTGTTCACTAATTTATTTAGTTAATATTGAATTTTTCTTAAACTTGAAATTAATTCAGAGCTTAACTTGTGTGGGTAGTTAACATATGCTTCCCACGTAACTGTAGAATATTGGACTCTATTGTACTACTCATCTATCTGTCCCATGTTATTCATAAATATTCTTCCTGCGGAACAGGTGGATCAAATGAATAAAATAGTGGAAGTTTTGGGGATACCGCCTGCCCATATCCTTGACCAAGCACCAAAAGCAAGGAAGTTCTTTGAGAAGTTGCCAGATGGCACGTGGAACTTGAAGAAGACCAAAGATGGAAAAAGGGTAGGTTATATAGTTAGGATGACAATATGGATTATCCCTTTAAAAAAAAAATAAATTAAATAATGGTGAGATATTACTTTGTTTTACATTGTCTTACTAAAAATGTAGTTTATTGTTGCTTATTATTATTCTGAGTTGTAAGACAGGTTGATTAAGTAACACTTTCTGTAGTGTTGAATAGTTTCTTACTTTGATTTGACTGCTTCACTTTTATGGCATGTTTAAACTACGCACATCCAAGGCTTAGTGTGTAACTTGATTTCAAGTAATTTCTAATTTCTCAACAGGAATACAAACCGCCTGGAACTCGTAAGCTTCATAATATACTAGGAGTTGAAACAGGAGGACCAGGTGGACGTCGTGCTGGGGAATCGGGTCATACTGTAGCTGACTACTTGAAGTTCAAAGACCTCATCTTAAGGATGCTTGATTATGACCCTAAGACACGAATTCAACCTTACTATGCCCTACAGCATAGTTTCTTTAAGAAAACAGCAGACGAAGGTACCAACACAAGCAACAGCGTGTCTACGAGTCCTGCCATGGAGCAGTCACAGTCTTCAGGAACCACCTCTAGTACATCTTCAAGCTCAGGTGAGGTTTTCTTATTAAATTATATTTCTGAATCGTGTCGAAGGAGTCTGTCCCAGAGCCTGTCCCAGATGACAGACTTTTGTTTGGCATTTGTTTATTGGCTGGAACTGCTCCAATGAAAAGTTATAAGTAGATTTACAAAAATGTGAGTGATAGGTCCTCTATTTTTTATCTTGAAGCTATTTAAATCTTTATGCTGTCATTGTTTTACAGCTTACAGCTGTCATTGTTTTACAGCTTTTGTATCTCTTGTCGCTGTGATTTTATAGGTGGATCTTCTGGGACAAGCAACAGTGGAAGAGCACGGTCAGACCCCACACACCAGCATCGACATAGTGGTGGACACTTCACTGCTGCTGTTCAAGCTATGGACTGTGAAACACACAGCCCACAGGTATGCACAAGTAGAGCTTTGTCTGATTTATACATTTTTTCTGAGAATATGAAATCCCTAAAAGTAGTTGTATTAGGTTTACATGGCGAGGTTTCGGAACCGGGAAGGTGCAGGGGTGGTCTCTGTGAGCAGAGCCCAGCAGCTGCCCCATGTCAGATCAGAGCCAGCTCCAGCCAGCTCCAAAAGGGACCCACTGCTGGCCAGAGCTCAGCCAGGGAGTGACGCTGTGCGGGCCTCTTGGGGAGCACATTGAAGAAAGGGGAGGGAGTGGGGAAAGTTGCACAGCAGCAACTGGGAGAGAGGGGTGAGAAAATGTAGAAACAACCCTGCAGACCCCAAGGTCAGTGCAGCAGGAGGGCAGGAGGTGCTCCAGGCATGCAGCAGCAGTTCCCCTGCGGCCTGTGGAGAGGCCCCTGGTGGAGCAGGCTGTCCCCCTGCAGCCCATGGGTCCCACACGGAGCAGATCTCCATGCTGCAGCCCGTGGAGGAGCCCCCGGTGGAGCAGGTGGATGTGGCCTGGAGGAGGCTGCGGCCCATGGAGAGCCCCCGCAGGAGCAGGCCCCTTTTGTGTAGTCCCCTTCTTGTGTAGTCCTTTGTATGTTAGGTCATTCACTTAGTCAAAAGTACTGTAGGTAGCTGTAAAAATTTCCAATAAATTCTGTGGATGCAAAGGTTTTGTATGAGTTGCAACATGCCAGATGGGGTGGTCATGTTATCCAGGGCATAAAGGTACACAGAACTACGTATCTTCCAACCTAATGAAGATCTAGCTTGTACTTCAGTGGAGGTAAAAACTTCAGTGTAAAAATTTCCAATAAATTCTGTGGATGCAAAGGTTTTGTATGAGTCGCAACATGCCAGATGGGGCTGTCATCTTATACAGGGCTTAAGGGTACACAGAACTACGTATCTTCCAACCCAATGAATCTAGCTTGTACTTCAGTGGACTCCTGCTCAAGTTCTTACTTCCATCTCACCGTGTTCATATGCTTCACCAACATTACGACTGGTGAATTAGGAACATTATTAGCTACAAATGATTCAGTAATTTCTTTTTTTTTTTTTTTTAAATACAGATCAGATAAAACCACAAAATACTGTATATTACCTTCGTTTGTTCCTGGAAGAACATTAACTGAAATGTTGTAGTGATTTTACATTTCTGTTCATCCCTTTTAAAGTTGTAGAATCCTTTTTACAGGTATTAAGCAGTAGCCTCCATGCATTACAGTCATGAAAAGAAGAGAACATCATACATGCTTCTTTGCAACTCAGTTTCTTCTTCTCCCAAGTAGATAATTTAATATATTCAACAAATGGCTGTGTAGCTAGATCTTGCTACTTTAATAATCTTTAATCAGCAGTGTTGTTCCAGAGGTGTGGGTAGTAATCCTCTAATAGTGTTGGTAGTGTTCAAGATATGAACTGCAACATATTAATTTAGTTTAGCATGCTAAATGTATCCAGAGGCCCTAGTCACAGATTAAGGCCTTAATGTTTGTACAACACCTAGAACCAATATGCTGTTTAAAGCTGCTTTTTTAATTTGGTAGTAAGGTCACATATGGGACTTTCTTTAACTGCCTGTTTGAAAAAAAAAATCAGAATGCAAACTTTTTTTAAAGTTATATGTAGAAACATGTATTAGAATACTCCTTAACTACATGATTATATTTCTAGACTAATTTTGAAACTGCAAGGATTGGTTAACTTATTCAAAAGTTAGCAGAAACATTAATAACTTAATCTCTCTCATATATGGATACATTTGATTAATCATTTCACTTTTTGTTTTGCCTGTTAACATAGGTTCGACAACAGTTTCCTCCTCCAATTGGTTGGACAGCCACTGAAGCTCCTACACAGGTCACTGTTGAAAACCATCCAGTTCAAGAAACCACCTTCCATGTAACCCCTCAACAACAGAATGCATTACATCATCATCATGGAAATAGCTCTCACCACCACCATCACCACCACCACCACCACCACCATCATGGACAGCAAGCCTTGGGTAGCCGGACCAGGCCAAGGGTCTACAATTCTCCAACAAACAGCTCCTCCACCCAGGATTCTATGGAGGTGGGCCACAGTCACCACTCCATGACATCCCTGTCTTCCTCAACTACTTCTTCCTCTACATCTTCCTCCTCTACTGGTAACCAAGGCAATCAGGCCTATCAGAACCGCCCAGTGGCTGCTAATACCTTGGACTTTGGACAAAATGGAGCCATGGACATGAATTTAACAGTCTACTCTAATCCACGCCAAGAAACTGGCATAGCTGGACATCCAACGTACCAGTTTTCTGCTAATACAGGTCCTGCTCATTACATGACTGAAGGACACCTTGCAATGAGGCAAGGAATTGATAGAGAAGAGTCTCCCATGACAGGAGTTTGTGTTCAGCAAAGTCCTGTGGCTAGCTCGTGACTAAACTGAAACTAAGTTTGTTTCTTGTGTGTTTTTATAGAAGTGGTGTTTTTCCAAAAACAAAGTGCAAAGCTGCTTGAATCAGAAGGAGATAAACTCACTGAACCGCTACAGGAGGGCAAAGCTGACTATTTTTTTAGACTTGAAAAGATTGCAAAGGGACAATGAAGTTTTTTTTTTTTTTTTTAAAGAGCCATGTCCGGACCCACCTTAATGAATAGCTTAGTGGTGTTCACCTTTTGCTTCGCCCATTTTAACTTGCCACAACCTCGTCATAGTTTGTTTTTTGGGGGGAGGGTGTTTTTTTTTTTTTCTGTCTCATTCAACAGGGGGCTATTGTTAAAATGTTGGCTGTAGCTGCAAACTAGTTTCTTTTTAAAGACATTGCACATGATTTATAAAAAGGCCCTTTGAAGATTTTGGGTGGGAGGGGAGTGAGTAATATATATATACATATATTTTTTTTTTTAGTTCCCCAAACAAACATGGGCACAGAAATGCAGTACTGTAAGGAAGAGGGACCTTCAGATTACACAAATATATATTCTTCAGTTGTAAAAAGGGACGGTTGTAATGGAGTTTGTAAGGCACATTAAGCATGCTAAGTGGCGGTGATCAGAACTCTCCTTATCTGAATCTACTGAGGATCAAAGCAGCAATTGTAATGGGAATCTGTGCGTCTCATATTTTGGAGACCACAGTCAGTTAGTATTGAAATATGACTGGTTTCATAACTAAGGTGCACTGAGAAGCAATCAACGGGTCGGTCCTGGCCAGTCGTGGGGAGGTCTAAGTGGTGGTCTTTGGGAAAACCTTTGGCCTTATGGATTTGGACTCTTAAGTTAGAAGAGCCTACCATTTCAGATGCAATCACTTTTGGACATGCTTTTGCAGACAGTCCTTAATGCTGAAAACACAGAGAATGGGTAATTCAAGAGGCCTTTCTTTTAAAAATAGACTTTTGTGACCCACTTATTGTAAGGTATTGCAAGGTCACTTTGCGTGTGTCATAAAGTTGACTTCCTTATTGGTTGAAGGTCACAGAAGTAGTGGTTTGCGTTTGATGGAAATAGCTACAACTGTGTCCCTTCCTGCTTTTTACTTTTTTCTTTTGCTTTTTCTTGGCACGTGGTTTCTCCACCATTACTTCTGCACAAAGACGTCTTCTGTTCATCCTGAACATTTTTAAAAATGCAGAATTTTATGTGACTGCTTTTTTGCCTCACAATTATGCTGTGAATTTTACAAAAATTTATTTTCTTTTTTGATAATTTATTGTACCAAAGCTGTTTTTATAGCACATAGATGTCTGTAACCAATAATGTAGCAGTTCTGCACTTTGACACAAGGTGTAACTAGACCATTTTTAAATGTCAGTTGAGAATTATGGCTGTACTATTGCTTAAACAAAACTGGAACTGTTGTTGAATTCATAGCCAATACATTTACAGCAATCTGTGTACTGAACATAATAGATTGACATCTACTTCAAGACTATAACATCTGTTACGTTATAAATGTGTTCAGGCTTCTGAAGGTAAAAGGGACACTAGATCCAGAAGCTATGAAACCAGCAGTTGATTCTTGTATTCCTTATTAACATAATTGTAAACTTGAAGGCAAGACCTTGATTGCATGAACAGGTCCAAAATAATAGTCTGAGTAAAGCAAGACACTCACATGAGACCTGAGGTTAGCAGGCTGTATTTAACAGGTGCCTAATTTTTGGGTAATGCTGCCTTAATATAACACAGTCAGCTTGGCAGTTGCAAAATTTATGGGCCCATTCAGAGATTTAGTTGTATAAATAAAAGCTCAGTGAAAACCATCTGAAAGAACAAGGGCAATTCAGTGACTGCCCATCCCAGATTAACACTGTTTGCCTATTATATATTACAGAAGCAGTGATCTACCTCTGCCAGTAAGCCCTTTTAAAACTTAATTCAGCAGAAAATTCAGAGTTCACACTGGTCAGTTCCATGTGGCTAAGTAATTTTTTTCAGACTAAAAGGTGGACTTTTTTATATACTTAGAGTGGCAACACAGCAGCTGGCTACCGTGTAGATGGGAATGAATACTTGGGATTACCATTTTTTTTTGTAAATCACAACTTTTTTTTTTTTAATCAAGTGATCCATATTTCTTTTGTATCAACATGTCAACCCTGTGGATGAAACTGTTTTTTTTTTCCTGTTTCTTTTCTTTTTTTCTTAAACTCAGTAATTCAGAGTTTACAGGAATTGGAAGGCTGTCACCTTAAAAACAGGGTGCTGAGTTCAGCAATATAGAAAGGAATCCAGTACTTACTGCTGTCTAGGAATATAAGGGTAATACGAAATCTGGGTAATTTTTGTGTGCGTGGGTTGCCACACCTTAGCAAGCGCCAAAAATGAAGCAGTTTAAAAAAATACCTACATAAAGAAGAAACCGCAAAATCCAGTGCTTCTGCATACTGTGTTATGTTACAGTCCAGTTTTGTGTGCTTTACTACACAGTTTGGTTACAGGACTTCTGTGCATTGTAAACATAAACAGCATGGAAAAGGTTAAATACCTGTGTTCAGATTGTAAGATCTAGTCCGGACTTGCTGTGTATATTGTAACGTTAAATGAAAAAGACAAGCCCTTTGTATTATAGTCATGCAGTCTTATGTATGATAAACAGTTGAATAATTTGTCCTCAGACTCTTTACTGTGCTTTTTGAAAAAAAGAGTAATTTAAGAAAAGAAATGTAAACATAGTAAATCTTCCTATGCAATTAACCTACTCCAAGCCATGGTATGGTAGGTATGATTATACTATAATATGTAAATATCAGATACATTGAAACAGACTTAAAAATATGAAAGTAAAAGTTGGAGGCGTAATGGATAATTTTGAGTTTTTAATTGAAACAGCAAGGTATACAAATCATTGATGTATGAACACAGCTCTGCTTGATTCTGTTTGACTGTATTTGTAGTTTGAGTTGTTTATATTATCATCTGTTAGTTTGAATGTTCTTATACGCACTGCAGCTTTCTACCTAATACAGACTAGCTGATTTTAAGGCCAGAAGTGACCATGGTAATGAAATAATCTGACTGGCATGCCATTCATTATCTCTAGGATACAATCTAGTTATTTTTGCATCATGAAGTCTGTATCTTTTGGGTGCAATAGAACATGCGTTTTAAAAAAGATAGCCAGTTTCCATATAGGTTCTTCAAGCGTGAGGATTTCTCCGTGTCTCCTGAGTGATTCAGCTAGTTCATTTTCCATGCTCGTAGTCCTCCTTTGGTTTCAGAACTGTTTAGTTACAGCTGCTGGCCACCGGATAGCTAGCCGCCTATTAGAATAACTAATAACTACTCTAGGTTTAAACTCTTTCACTTTATTCACATAAAAATATGTTAACTTTAATAACCTATGTAGATGGAGTTCCTTATATCTCTAACTGTAAAGCTTTTATGGCTCTTCTGAAACTTCAGATGTTTTCAAATCCATTCTAACGCGTGGACGTGAGAACTGCATACAGCATTCTGGTAGTAACTTCGGTATTGCTGTGTGCGTGTAGTATGTGCAGGTACATTCTTGAACCTTTCAGTTTATATCTTTGCTTGTTTGTTTATACCTCCAACGATTGCATTTTAAAATCTTTCAGTCTCAGTTATTTGCATTAAAAGATTGTAAATTTAGATGATTATCCATCATGATTCCTAAGTCCTTTTCAGAACTGCTGCTCTTCCAGGATGTAGTCTTCCATCCTGTAAGTATAATGATGTCTGAATGGGACTGGTTTACGGAAGGGTTGGATTCACCTATAGATGTGACTTGTCTCTGTTTATCACTCTACCATCATTTTCATTAAACCATCGATAAGCTTATATTTTATTAACTGAAAAATCTTAAACTGCTTTGAAGATAAATCCTGTCAAAATATATCTTTTTTTAACAAGGAAGTTATCTAAATCCATAACCTTCTGACACAGAGTGTTTAGTATGTTCTGTGTTGATTTATAGATCAAATTATGTTTCAATAAGATTGTTGTATGGAACTTCAAACTAGTATGGAAGTATCTTTCCAGTTAAAATGGCACGAGTAACTAACTACAAAGTAGAGTTATTGCTGAGAATTGATCTCATGAGGATAGTTTGTATGTGATCCAGCATGACTGTGGCGAGTGATGTATTTTTATTTAGAAGAGTGGATATTAGAATTGTGCAATGTCTTATGGCTGCCAAGCAAAGAAAGATGCCTTGCCAAATTGTAGTTTCCTGTTATATATCCCTGTTTCTTTTTCTCATTCTATATAAGCAACCTCTTGTTGAAAACTTTGCAATTGGGATTTATTTCTCCACCTCGCAGTGACAGTTTAACTATTTGTTCCCTGTTGATTAAGATGCCTTGTTTTTATTTCAACAATTCTCCATATTAGCCTTATCAAATATATATGATCTGCCTAGACCCAAGAGGATATGCACTTTCTGTTGTTTATCATGTATTTTGCTAGATGTTAACAAAGCATCACCGAGTTCAATCACAAAACAGTCACAGTGACTGTCCTTGAGAACCTGAATGATGCGAGGATGTGATATGCTTCATAAGCCAGACAAAGGTGGAAGTTAAAATTGTGCACTTGAGGCTCCTCTGCTGAATGCAGAGAGAGAATTCAATCACTTCAATCAATGTTCAGAGGTTCTAGAGGAAAAAAGAGTCTTCTGCAGGGATTTGATTTAGAAGAGGGTAAGTGAGGGTAAATTGAGAGGTTGTTCTGTGTGGAAGGGAGCCTAAACAAGATGGGTAATAGCATAGGGAGGGGAGAGAAATACCTTTAGCCAGAGTGGAATGGTGCAGACCTTAACTGAAAGTGAATGAGACTTTTTTAATGCAGATCTCGTACTAAGAAAGCATGTAAGGGAACCTAAAGGAAGAACTTTATGGCCATGATGAGTGAAGATTAACACTTCCACTTGAGTGGAAAATACTTTTGTCACAAAAGTTTGGATTCCAGTAATTAAAGTGTGTTGTAACTAGAATGTAGATGTGTATTTTGTTGCAAGGTAGGTCTGAATCCAAACTGTTAATCAAGTCACTAGTTCACAGAAATGAAAGATGAGATGAGTTTGCTATAATTAAGAAAGGCTAAATTGAAGAAGGAGAACTTGGTTTCTGACAGCAGACCAAATGAGGAAATGCTGGACAGAACAGACTGGCAAAAGCAGCAGTAATGGAAAGAGTGGATTGTCAGCATGCAGGCATCTGGCAGTATTTTAATTCATTTACCAGCTAATGCTGAGATGTACACATTTAAAATGTGCTGAAAACAGAGCTGAGTGAGACCTTAAAAGAGGCAGACCACATTAGATGTTAATGGGTCTAGGACTGTAGGAAAAAAAAAAAAGTCAAACTGTGTGTTGCTGAGTGACTGGTTATGGAAACTTGATCTGTTTTTAGTAGGGTAAGAGTGGAAGTGAGGCTGACCAAAGACATCCTAAATAAAGGAAAAAAAAAGCATTGCCACGGAGTAGGAAGGGCACAAGGATCTCCCAGTGTTTGTGCTTATGTCCTCAAGGTGTTTTATGTGGATCCAGCTTAGGTCCTCATTCCAAAGGCAGGACCTCCTTTGTTTCACAACAAGCAGTTTTTCCTCAGGAATGAACAATGCAAAGCATCACAACTGAATAATGATAAACAGTGTCACAGTGAAAAGCTGCAAACTTCAAATATCAAATTATCATGGCAAGAAAAACAGCCCCAGTTGTTTTGGTCTAACAAAAGTATACACTATTTTTTTTTTTTTTTGAAAATTAGGACTAATAATACCGTTATTGATAAGACAGAATTACCATTACAGTAGAAATGTCATAAGTCCTTTCAGGAAGATTGTATTGGACAATTTGGCTTTTTAAACAAAACTTTAAGAACCCTAAAGAGCAGATGCATCCTGGGGCAAGTTGGTCTGAATTTCAGTAGGGCCAGGACTGACAAAGCCCCCTGCAGATCACGCTTTTCGGACAATAGAATGTAACGTGGCTTTAGGTGAACAAGGCAATGCAATTAAACTTCTTATGTAGTACACTGGGATTCTCTTTTCTTTCCTGTATGTCTTCACAAGAGTCGTTTCTCATCTCTGGTAAGTAGGGCTGGCGTCCAGCTCTTGGTCTCTTAAGTACTTCATAGGAACAGCTTCAACAGGAATTTTTGCTTCCCACTGGAAGTGCAAACTCCAAAACCCTGGAATATGATTGTCATGATCTCTGGGCACATGTTTTAGTTATAAGGGTGTTATATTTTCTAGAGCACCGCATCTTAATTGACAAGCTTAACTTAAAGCTGTTCAGTTAACAACGTGCAAAAATGTTTTGTCATTTTGCTTCTATCATTGTTTTGCATGCAAACAGACAAATCTCATGGAATTGCCACGTGTACCATCAGACAGTGTTGCAGCCTCTCTTAGAAACACGCTGGTCTCCAATGCAAATTCTTTTTATAGAGTATATACAATGTTCTCTTAAGTACATCGGCTATTTGGCTTCTTCATTGGTGCAGTCCCCTTCTGGAGTCTGTCACAAAAACTTTCTGTGAAGACATTTTTTGCTAGTGGAGCAGTGGATGAATAGTATTATTCCTTCTAGGGGAAAAAAAAAGTCTAAATGATTGCTTTATTTTATTTTTTAAATCGCATATGCTTTACATTTTAGGGTTTTGTACAGATACCAGCATTTTAATTCAAAGCATTTTTTTGTTACAGGGTGTTGAAGGTTGCCATGTCTGACTGTAGGACATACTTGTTGTCTTAACATGTCAGCATCATGTTTTTCTATTAGTTTTTCTGCATAGTGCCAGCCAGTTCTCACTGCTTGAGGCAATGGTATGGAAGTAACTTATAGTTTTGAAGACCTGGCTTGGTGGCTTGCTTTTTGGGTATTGGAAAAGAAGTTCTGGCTTTGCTAATGCTGTGCAGACTTTCTGTAGTGTGTACGTAAAGAAATTTGACTTAATTTTCAAGGCAATCCACAGACTAGTCCTTAAAACTTAACTGAAGGAGGAGGAAAGGGTTAAAAACACTTTCTCAAATCCAGTTTTGTGTTATAAGTGTAAATCTGATCATCAAAAGAGAGTGCAGAGATGAGTCTTACTGAGCATTAGTTTGAGTCTGGCGAAGTCTGATGGATTTTAAGAATTTCTTCAGATTTCACATCTTCTGGGTATTCCATGTGGTCCTGAGTAATAAAAAGAACAGTAGGACAGTAGAAAGTAATAACCAAATCCACCTCCTGTAGGTCTGCCCATGACAAGTGGGAGAAAAGGAGATTTGTGCGACAGATGTCAACTGTCAAAAGACAATAAATTGGTTAGGGACTGGAAAATGATGTGTGGAAAAATAAAAACAGAGTTAGTTTGCTCTGAAGTGAGTAGTTGCAGATGTAAAGCAGAAAACTTCTCCACCCAGACTGTCTTCTCCAGAATCTCTTTCGTGCCACCTCCTGCAGCGCTTCAGTGCCTCTTTCCTTGAGGTTTTCTTGCCAACCTGGAGCTCGTTCAGCATGTTGCCCAGCATAAAACATCAGCTGCTGGTAGATGGAGTCAATCTTTTTGAGACTGCAAGGATGATGATAAAGAGGAGTTTTTACAAGGAGGCAAAAAGGCTAGTCCTCAAGGGAGCACACGCTGTGTTATTCTGTATTTCCAATGCAACAAACCCCTTCATTTTTACACCTGCAGAAAACTTTCAGAGCCCCTAGGGTTGAGAACAAACTGAGGGAATTTAGTGTTCAAAAGCTTCAGTCCACTTTTTGTCTGCTTTCCCGATCTAGGGCTGGCACACTTTAGTAACTGAATCTGTCTCTTGCCTGTATAAAATGTTTGCTTTATTTATGAAGTAATTTTACCACTTTTTTTTTTTTAATTTTATTTTTTTTTCACAAGGGTAGTATTTCTTCCAAGAAAAATGCTGTACATGGATTTATTCTAAACTGGAATAACACTGTCAGGTAATAAATACCCTGCTCTACGCAGGCATCTTCCATCAGTCCAGCAACTACACAGAGCTAATACACTTCTGTGTGTTTGTGAAGAGGAATTTGCTCTGTAAACAACAAATGCTACAAGTAGGTACGTTAGAGTTGCAGTGCCTTGGATTCAGTTGTGTCAGTGGGAGTCCCTTTGAGATAGTGACTTGAATAGAGGAGGGTTTGTGTACTGATACAACCTCACCGGCCAAGGCAAACACATCCAGGAATCTCTCAGTGGCCCGAGCTTTGACAATCAGAGATGTCACATTTAGAGCTTCCTCATGGTGAAAAAGAGAGGCTTTTGTCTGAGTTGTTTTGAAGCAGTAAGCATACTAATTCTGAATTAAATCATTTTAAAACCCTGCTCACTTTCTTTTCAATAGAAACTATATTTAATGTCCCTCTTTGGAAACAATGCCTTTTTTTCCTCTCTTTCGCACCCCAGTTCCCCTTCTTTTTCTCCTCCCATCCTTCTTTCCACCTTCCTGCCCTTCTTACTCACTGTTTTTTCCTTCTCTTGCCATTGTTCAGCTTTTTTATTTCTTTTCCCTGCTTTTCTTTTCTTCTTCTTTTTGCTTCTTTTTCCTGCTGTTCTTGCTTTTCCCACCTTTCTGCTTTTATGCTTCTTTTCACTATTTCTTTTCCTCTTGTTCTTTTCCTATCTTTTTTTCTGCTTTTCCCTTCCTCTCTCTGCTTTTTACTCTGACTTCCTCTCAAGATTTTCAGGTCCCCCCCTTCTCTTCTTTTTGGTGCTTTTTGTTCTATTCTTTTCCCTGCTTTGGCTTTCCCCCCTTGCTTTGACTTTTCCATTCTTTTATCAGCTTTTCAGGTTTTTTTTTCTTCACTTCTTTTCATTACTTTTGACTTGTTTTCACTACCTCTCTTCCTTGCTTATGTTTTCCTCTCCCTCTCCCACTTTCTTTTCACCCTTTGTTCTCCCTTCACTGATTTTTTTCCACTGCTTTTCCTTTCTTTCTGATGCTTTCTTGGTCTCTTTCCCCTTTCTTCTCAGTGCTTCCTGTGTCTTTCTCTTCTCTTCTCCCTTTCCTTTTTCAGTGCTTTTGAGATGTTTACTTTGCTTTCTCATCCTCAGTTCAATTTTTTTTTTTTTAATGTTTCTCCCTTCCCCTTTCCTCCCCAACTTTGTTTCAAATACTTTTCAGGTCTATTATCCCTTCCCTACACACACAGGCTGCTTTTCCCCTTGCCCATTTTTCCATCACTTCCATACTTTTCCCTGCTTTGATTTCCTCTCAAGCTTTTCTTCTTCCCTTCTGTTGATGCTTTACCCTCTTTTCTCTCTTGGACTTCTTTTCCTTGCTTTGACTTGTTTACCGTTCTTTTCCCTTCTCTTCTTCAGTGTCCCATGCTATTCGAGATGCTTCCTTCTCCCCAAGCGTCTCCTCTGTTCCCTGCTTTTCACTGCCTGAACTTCTTTTCCTTATTATATTAACCTCCTCCCCCCCCTCCCTTTTTATTATTCCCATTGCTTTTCACTGCTTTGACTTCATTGTTTTTGTGGGCATTTTTCTGGCATCTTCCGTGCTTTTCAGGTCTCCCTCCCCCCCACACCCCCCCTTTTCCTTGCTTGTCACTGCTTTATCTTTTACCTGCTTTTCTCTTCTCATCTTTTCCCCGCTTCTCCCTTCTTGTCTTTCCCCTGCTTTTCATGGGTTTTCTTTCTTTATTTCCCCCCCCCCCCCCTTTTTCATTCTTGTCACTGTTTTGATTCTTTCTTTCATTGCTTTGCCCTGCTTTGACTTTTTTCTGCTCTGACTTTTTTCTGCTCTGACTGTCACTGCTTTGACTTCCTTTTCACCACTTTTCAGATATTTTCCTTTGTTTTCCTTGCTTTTCATTAGCTTGACTTTTTGCCTCTGCTTTTCCATCCTCATCTTGCTTTTCTGTCCTCCTATTTTCCTTGCTCTTAAGGTATCTACCTCCACACACACTTTTCAGTACTGTGACCTTTCTCTGTTTTTTAGATCTTTTCCTTGCTTTTCTCTTCTTCCTCTCCACCCCTATTCTACACCTTCTGTTCTTTCTCCTTCTCCATCTCCATTCCTCTTCATATTTTCCTGTCTCTCTTCCTCCTTTTACATTCTTTCCCATTCTGCCGTCTCTTTCCCCACCTCACCCCATGCACTTGCCACCACTTTAATTTCCTTTTCACTGATTTTCAGGTCTTCCCTTTCTTTTTCCCCTGCTCTTATGTCTGCTTAATGCTTCTGTCTTTCCCTGCTTTTTATTGCTTTTACTTCTTTTCTCTTCTCATCTTTGCAATGCTTGTCACTGTTCTGACTTCTTTCACCACAACTTAATGTCTTCTCATTTTTTTCCTGATTTTTTTTTTCCTGCTTTTCACTGCTTTGACTTCTTTCTCCCACTTTCTAGATCACATCTTTCTCTTCCCCCACTTCTCTCATACTTCTTTTCCATTCCCTTTAGTTGTCTGTCTGCTTTTCACTGCTTTGACTGTTTTTCACTGGCTTTCAGATCTCTTAATATTTCCCCATTTGCTTCTTTTCCCTTCTGGTCACTGTTTTGACTTTTATTCCCTGCTCTTCGTTTTTTACCACCTGCCCCTTTCTTTTCCTTCCTTTGGTATCTTCTGCCACTTTTCCCTGGCTTAACTTTTTTTTTTCCCCTAGCTTTTTCCTGTTTTGGCTGCTTTTCCCAGCTTTTCCCTGCTTTACACTGCTTTCTCTATGCTTTTCGGGTCCTTTTCCTTCCTTTCCCTTCTCTGTTTTCCCTGCTTGTCACTACGTTCAGTTCTTGTAGCTCCTTGTCAGTGCTTTGACTTCTTGTAGCTGCTTTTCAGGGCTTTCCTTCACCCCCTGCTCCCAGGTTTTGCCTTCCCCTTCCCTGCTGTTCACCCCACTGACTTCCATTCCTTGCTAGTAACTGTTTTAATTTATTTTCACTGCTTTTCCCATCTCACCCTCTCCCTTCTTTTCCCTGGTTGTCATTGCTTTGCCTTCCTCTTGCTTGCTTTTCTGATATTCTCCTGGCTTTTTCCTTCTTTTCTCTGCTTTAAGTTATTTTCACTGTGTTGTTATCTTCTTTTCACATCTCACATTTTCATTCTTTTCCCTCCTTTCCTCTGCTTTTTACATCTTTTTATTCTCTCCCCTCATTTTCTGTCCTTTTCTCTGCTATTCAGTCTCTTCACTGCTTTGGCTTTTTTTCAACTGCTTTTCTGGTCTTTTCCGTTCATTGCCTATTACTGCTGACTTTTTTCTATTGCTTTTCAGGCCATTCCTTCCCCTCTCCTACCCCCACTTCCTTCCTTCCTCCCACCTCCCCCCTCGCTTCTTCATTTGCTTAATTTTTGATTTTTTTTCTGCTTTTCAGATTTTTTCTGTTCCCTTCCCCCCCCCCCCCTTTTTCTTCCTGCTTTTACCTTACGCCCTCCTTTTTGCTGCCTTCATGTAATGCACAGCTTTTCAGATGATTTAGTTCCCCTCCTTCTCTACTTCTCCTTTCCTTGTCTTTCACTTATTTAACTTTGGCTGCTTTTGCTTTTCTGGCCTCTGATTTTCCCTGCTTATCAGTGCTTTGGTTGCTGATCCTTGCTTTTTGCCTCCCAACCCCACCTTTTCTTCCCCCTCTTCCTTTGCCTCCATTTCCCCACTCTGACTCTGTACCGCTCTTTGTGTTGCTCTCTTCTCCTCCCACTTCCCCTTCCCCTTGCTGCTTTTCCATGCTTTGACTTCATGTTGCCACTTCTCACATCTCCACCCAGCTCTGCTTTTCTCTTCTGTACTTATTCCTGCTCTTTCCTGCTTTCATGGCTTTTTTTTTTCCTGCTCTTCACTGCTCTGACTCCTTTCACTCCTTTTCCTTCCCTGCTTTCCCATGCCCTCCTGCTCCACCCTTGTGTGCTACTTTCCCCACCTTTCCAACAAAGTGGTGCAGAGCTTGATCTTCTTTTGACTGACCTCAAGCTCTCTTCCTCCATTTTTTTTTCCTTTTTGTCACAAGTTTGACTCACTCCTTCCTAGCTTTGCTTCTTTTTATATCAATTCTCTCTCCTATATTTTCAGTTCATTGTTTTTTCTCCACTTTTTCTTTGATTTCACTTTCTTCATTCATTCCCTTTTCTCATCTTTCTTTTCATGTCTTTTCTTGTAATTTCTTTTCACATCTATTCACATCTTTCATTTTTTATTTTCATGCCTTTCATTTTCTCAGATTTCTTCTTTCACTCCTTTTTCCTTACCACTTCTCACTGTTTTTGATGTCTTAACTTCTTTTAACTTTTCCACTACTCTTCAGTTTTCTTCCTCTCTTCTCACTTCATTCCCCTCTCTTCTCCCCTCTTATTTTTCTCCTTTCTTCTTTCACTCTTTTCACATCTCTCCTCATTCAACATTCAAACAGTTTGCTTCGGTACACAGGGAATACACATGTGAAGTACTGAGACACAAAGTGCTGATAATCACAAAGACTTCTACTTTTTCTTTGTCACTTTGATACCTCAAAGCTATTGTCATGTTTTTCCCCTCTGCTAAATCCATTCAAATCTGCTGACTGTAGTAAGGAATTGATTCTGTAAGAATCATATTTTATTTATCTGGTACAATATAATGATTATGGACATTTGCAGATCGAGGCACGCAGGAAGTAAAGGTCTGCTATCACTACTGAACATTTCATCCTCAAATAAAACATTCAGCTGAGGTTTGAGAGATGAGGAATTCCAATTTTCCCTGTCCATAGGGGTTCAAAGAGATGCTCCCCTTCTACCGTAGGGGTATCACTTCTTCCCTCTGATTTCAGAACAGAAGAGAAAGTGAACGAAAAGGAAGTAGAACTGTGCACCCCAGGTCTTAAAATTACCTTATTGATTGCAAGGAATTCAAGATTAATTTGGACAGAGAATCCAAAGGAGGATAAGTGCAGCCTTGTAGCTTTGACACATTTCCTAGAAGAGAAGAGGGATTAGGATTAAGAACACTTGTACAAAGGAATGATGTGAAATGGGTCTCCGGCATGTTCTATTAAGGTGAAAACAGCAGAGGGACAGCACAATGGCAGAGACATACAAACACAAGTTGGGAGCTGGTACTGGGTCTAGATCATTGTGAAGGGAGGGAAAATGCCCAGGTCTTCTCTATAGTAGCACTTTGCTCTTTCAAACATCTAGGTCACGGGCAAAGTGGTGCAGATGGCTGGAGACAGCTCTACCGAGCTTACGTGCATCCTGTGGGTTTATCTCTACAGGGTCTAAGGACATGCAGCTGTTTTACACTGGGGGGGATTTGTTTCATGAAGACTTACCAGCAACCTTCTTATTCTGTTTCTGTAAGTACAGTAGATATGCAAGATACTGGCTGCAGATAATACGTCAATAGTAAAAATAAAGTATTTCAGACACCGAAAAATTAATTCCATGCGAATTGCCTGTCATCACAATATCATCACGAGCTGGTTGCTATCTTTCTCTAGGGGCCATAAAGGTATTTGAACATCATACAATATTTACAATACATCTAATGTCGTGTTCTTGGATTTATAGTTTCTTTGTCTGGATGTAAGGACAAAGACATTAACTTAAGGCTCCTAGGTATATCTTACTACAAATTGCAGGACCTGACAGCAATGAGCAGTCAGAAAACATACTTGCTTCTACTTTTGTTTTTTTTTTTTTTTAATTGTTTTTGAATTAAAGGATCAGTATAAACATGGTGTAGGCCCTAAATGGTACTAGTTACAGTTTCAAAGTACACACTTGAATATGCTTTTAAAAAATAGAAAATGCAACTGGGAGAGGAGTAAGCCACACACAATTACAACAAAATGAAAACATTTGAGACATGCTGCAGAAGAAAAGGTGGCGAAGACTTTAAAAGGAGAGTAAAAATATGTGAAAAACCATTAATGATAAAGTTCAAGAGAGAATGATTCTGGGAGGCTCTGTTTCCATGTTAATCCCTGAAATTGATTGATTTTTAGTCTTTAGTCCCTCTTTTTTTTTTTTTTTTTAAAGAATAAAGGGAAAATGGCAGGAATATTTTGATTTTATTTTTCTCTTACCATTTTTCTGTTTGTTTTATTTTGTCACCTAAAGAAAGGCAAGGAGCAAGAGAGGCTTTTCAGTAAGGCTTACGTGTTTAAAATCGAAGATTTTCAATCTGTGACTGCCTGGAAACTATGAACTACATAAAAGTTTGTGAAGCTAACCAAGGGAAGCAAGTCTATTGTCAGTAGCTGTTTTTTAATAATAACAATAAAAACCTAAGTTCAGGATCTCGTCACCGTGGGTTTTGGAATGTGAGATTGGAAGCATGAGAGGAATTTGAGAACTTCCAACTTTAATTCATGAGGTAAAATCTTTTTTGTTGATTAAGTTCCATTATTTAAAGTTTAATTGGAAGTAAGGACTTCTAAGTGGTGGTTGAATTGTTACACTGGCTTTCTGCCCTTGAAATTCAGATTCATAATCTAAATTTCCTGTAAATTATATTGGAGAACCCTGCCATATTTCCAGTCAATATTTATCTATATTATAACATTATCATTTTTTTTTTCTTGTATGATATCTGCCGATGTTGAGTAAAGACCCTGAGAAAATCCATTTTTTAGGTAGATTTATAAGATTTTCAAGGTACCTTTCATATATATGTTATGAATTGACACTGCAAAGCTGTATTTATGCAAAATGTGGTTTATGGTATGCTTGTTGTTATTGTTTTCTGCCTTCCTGCATCCTCTTCATGTGGTACCCTTCTTTCTTTGAAAAATACAGCTTCCAGTAAAACATATTGCGAGTGAGATACAGAGATCACGTAGAATTTTTTGGCCCATAACCAGTAAAGAGAAGTCTTAGCTTTGAAGACCTGAGGCAGCCTTTGAATTCACGATATTTAAAGCAGAGTCCATCCTCTCCCTGCCAACGCCTTTCTTCTCTACCCCTGTGAGGCAACACAGAATTTCATTCTTTGTTTCTCCTTGAAGTGCTTGAGAGTTTTGGTCCTGCCTCTGTGACAATATTCCATTCCTGAGGATGAGGAAATGTTTTTCCTGATAATAAGCATTCAGACAAGTTGTGCAAATCATTCAGCTTGTGTCCATAGAACTTGCCTTCCAGGAGCACCTTTGGAATGGAGTTTGACCACTTGGATGCTCAAGAAAAGCAGATGCTTAAGTGGCCTCAACCCCTCTGAGGCAACTTTTTCTCCTCTAATCTAACAAGCCATTGTTGAAAAGGCTCTCTGGCATTTACATGGTTCTAATTACTCAGATGATTTTTTATGTGCTGTCTCTCTCATCAAGGCCTTTTGGCATCTACGGTAAATCCATTTTATTTTTCTTTCTCAGCTTTCTGTGCCTTGAGGAGTTTTTCTTTGTAATGGTGAAAGGCTTGTTGTGTCATGGTTCTTTACTTTAGCTTCTTTATACCACATGGAAATCAGCTGTAAAACCAGAGTGTCCCGTAATGATATCATCCAATTTTAGAGATTAACATCTGGAAGAGATTTTGCTCTCATCCAAGTACCAGTTGCATGGGCCATGGATGTAGCAAGTATAATATACTCCCTCCCTTTTCTGGGAAAGTTTTGCTTGTGGTTTTGGCCAAAAGAAGTTAAAGAAGCCTTCAGTTTGCTCAAATCTGTGCCAGTTCGAAATGGATTTCCCCTGCTAAGAGAAAAGTGATTTTTATGTTGTACTGCTCATTGCTTCTCACTAAATACATACTAAATTTAATTTCAGTAAGGGCTTTTCCTATTTCAAATATCTGCTTTTTGGCTGTAAGCTTTTTAGCAATATGGTATTTAAAAAATGATGCAAAGCATATGTTTAAAGAAAATGCTTTTCTTGTAGCGGAAAACACTGGAACTTTGGTCTTTTGAAGTGGAAATGATTTGTGATAATTGATTTGCTAAATGTAGTAGTTATTGACAATTTGAATTAATGACTGGAAATGGGAACTCATGATAGAGGTAATTTACGTAGCCTTATCTATAACAAGCATCATTGATCTATCTGTAAAATGAAATAATCTTTATGGCATCTTGTGTTTTGTTTTGTATAGTTTTTTTTTTTTTTCTTTTCTGGCCAAATATTGCAAGTAATTCCAGAATGATACTAAAATGTTTCTTCAAACAGAAGTTATTTAGACAAACACTAGTATGATTTTTTAAGCACATATTGATAATACAACTGTAACTTATAACTGTGTTCACAATATACCACTTGGCACCTGACGAGATCTTTACTAAAACAAGCTGGCTTTTCTTTCCCTGTAGCTGTTATATCTTCTCCAACATAGCATCTAGAGGTAGCTTTGGTGAAACAGACTAGAATACCGTGAGGGGTTAACATAATAATTTCAATGAGCAGAAATAGTAATTTGATTCTTACCTTCTTTGAGCTGTACAATGAAAGACACAGTTGAGAAATAACAAAATAAAGATATTTTTTGCTTTAACTCTCATCCAAAACTTATGATGTCATATAGCTGCTTATAATCACTGCTGCTTCTCATGGATTAAGAATGGTAACAAAGATGGTAATGCAGAGAAGAAAATGTAATGAACTTCATCATGATCAATCTAGAAGAACTATGCTCTACTTAGACCAGATTTCAGCATTTGCATCTTCTTTCTTATAACAACAATCTTTGAAGTCTTTCTACTATGTCTGTCTACCACTTTGCTCCTTCTCCACAAAAGGTTCATTTTCTCAAGATTTTCTGGTCCTGGCAAAATCAAGAAATGGGAGAACACAATGAAACTACTTATCTCAGTGCTCCACTTACATTTTTAGATAGGTCATCAGAGAACCCAAGTTCTGAAGAGCTAAAGAGGAAAGCGGGAACAGAGGAAAGGAGGAAGACAGCCATTATTTATTCATCACATTAAAGTTTATCTCTCTACCTGCCTTATTTTACTGTGATACTGTGTTTGTGTTGCCCTATCTGTGTCCAAGATTATGAACTCATTGTGGTAGAAATCATGAAGAGATTGACTGATGTACCTGCAAATGATCACCACAGAAAGGGAAAATGTGTCTAAGACAGATATTAGTGGTCCTTAGGGTAAGTTAGGGAATCCTGTTCACCAACTGACACCTCTGAGAATCTCTGCAGTCCCCTGGACTGTAACTCTACCCCTTTTATAGCCAAGAAGTCTCCTCCTCTGCCCATTCAGTGTGTGAAAGGTTTCTAGAAACCTGCATGGCTCCTATCTGAATGGTCTCCTTTTGGGAAACTCCTCATAGGAAACAGAGTACTTGGCACCTTTCAATCTGGTGTAAGCCATCTTGAGGTAAGGCTATCTTGAGACTCCCTTTCTCTCTCTCTCTGTCTCTCTCTCTGTTTTTTTTTTTTTTTTTTTTTTTGGTCCCCTCTCAGAACTAAGCACTCCTTTGGTAGATCAGGCTTCTTCAGCCTGTAGAAATAAATGGTATAGTGTGCAGATGGGCAGTATGTGACAAGAGCTCTGATGAAAGTTTTCTTGTGAGTCTTGTAACAACAGTTGTGCAATCTTCAGGTGGTACCAGCTCTGACAGATGTTGGTGGCTCCTGGAGCAGAACTGGGCAAAGAGAGAAGATTTTTTTCAGAGTGAACCTTGGACCTCTACTCATATTGCTAGTGCAGGCATGTTTAAATGAAGGTGCTGGCCAGTAAACCAAAGTGACAGAGGTGTAGGCACGTTCCCTTCTGCCATGCCTACTTTGGCAGCATTAAGACTGACAGCTGGGGCAGAGGTGCTTAGTTGCTGGTGTGAGATCCTCCAGAACTCATCCATCAGGATAATAGGTCCATATAAGAGCAGTATTTCCAGGGTGGTTTAAACTGTATTTTTTTTTTCTTCCATATTTTTAATGAGATACTCAGAAATATGTTAGGAACCACTTGTTGTGGTTTAGCCCGGCTGGCAGCCAAACACCACACAGCCGTTCGCTCACCCTCCCCCCTCCCTCTCCGGGATGGGGGAGAGAAACGGGAAAGTGAAGCCTGTGAGTTGAGATAACGACAGTTTATTAAGACAGGAAAAATAATAACAATAATAATAATAATAATAGTATTAATAGTAATAATGTGTACAAAATAAGTGATGCACAATGCAACTGCTCACCACCCGTTGACCGATGCCCAGCCTATCCCCGAGCAGCCGCCCCCCCACCCCGGCTAGCCACCCCTATATATTGTTCAGCATGACGTCAGATGGTATGGAATACCCCTTTGGCCAGTTTGGGTCAGCTGTCCTGGGTCTGTCCCCTCCCAGCTCCTGCTGCACCCCCAGCCTGCTCGCTAGCAGGACAGAGCGAGAAGCTGAAAAGTCCTTGGCTTGGTGTAAGCATTGCTCTACAACAATTAAAACATCAGCATGTTATCAGCGCTCTTCTCATCCTAATCCAAAACATAACACCCTGCCAGCTACTAGGAGGAAAATTAACTCTGTCCTACCTGAAACCAGGACACCACTGTAAATGGAGAACTAGCTTTTAAGCTAGTATTTCAGGCCTTACAACTGTGAAATCCTTAACAGCTCACAGTGTGACCACAGATGGATGGGAGTCTCAAATAATAATAAAACATTTTTTTTTTCTCCCCATATAAGAGACGTGACAGTTGGAGCCATTCAGTATCTTTATAAAATCATTAATCTTTAGAAGAAAAACCCCTCTTCAAGCTTTAAAAGTCTCTACTACAAACAAGAAATTAATTTACATTTCTTAAAGTGGCCTTTGTTAAGGATGGCACCATCAATGACTTTGCTTTTTGACAAGGTCACTGCCAGCGAACATAATAACATAAGAATTCTGGAATAAGTGTTGAATCTTTTGAATGGTACAATGTACTTCCAATCAAACAATCCTTAGGAAAATTGGATTATCAAGCGAAACAAATATTTCCTTTTGAAAGTTATTCATAGTCTCTAAACATGAGTACAACCACTGAACTGTCATTAAAGTTTTAAAATGTGAGAGAGAGGTCAGGATAAGAAATAGGAGGAAAAAGGGACAAGTATATCATTCATCAGTTTTGAAAGGTAGAAGAATAGAGAATGTAATGCAGAATTTCAGTTATTATCACTCCTGTTGAGGTAGCATTTTATTTTGCTAAATAAATAAAAATCCATGGAGATAATTGTCTTATAAGTTGCATCTTTTCCTTTTTTAATATGATAATCAGGCACAGATGTGTCTAGTGCACAGGGGAGTCTGGTTAGGAAGTCTCCTTGCCTTGCTCAACTTGTGGCTTTTTTGGTTGCTTCTTTTCTGTATGTTTCTTCTGAAAGGAGATATTTCTGAAAAGAAACTCAACCCTCCAAGATGGATATTGGATGAATGTATATGTTATAACTATACACCATGTGTTTTAGTAAAAAATGTTGCAAGAATGCCCTGTAATGAATCGAGTGAGGTTATAATGTGTGTGCGTGTGCTGTTGTTCATGCTGTGTTCATCACATTGCCTGTGTTTGTACAGGCTGATTCTTCTGTCGTGTGTTGTGCAGGTGGTTTCTGCATGCACAGCAGAACAAGGCATCCAGAACACTGCAGACCTGCAGAGACTGACTATATTGCATGTACTGTGTCTAATTGTAGCTATGCACTGGCTTTCTTGTGCATACACTACTTTTTGCATGCACATGCCCCTTCTGTAAGGCTTCTAGAAACTCTGTAGATTACCATTAAAGCTGGTTGTCTGTCACTCGGAGTCATAGCTTAGAAGATAAACGAAGGCACAAGTAATATCTGGAAGGTAATGTCTGGTTTGATAACATTCACTCCATTTCATCACAGTCAGAAATAATAATTTTTAATAAGTCCTAATCCTTTATCATGAAATTATTTGAAAATTACTGTAAGAAACTCTAAAAAAATAATCTTAATTCTATGGTATTTTTTATAAGAAAACAAGTTTTGACAGCTATCTAAAACCTCTTTTCTGAATTCCCCTGTTTTCCAGGGCAGGAGGGAAAGTCATCTTCTGTGAGTACATAGGTGCTTATGCTGCCCAAAGTTCATCCCCCCTTCTTGGACCTGTCTACCTATTTTTCTATTCTGAAAATTAAATTTTTCAAGGAAGGGTATGAGCACGTAGCTCATTACTCCTGTAGCTGGCTGTAATTTGAACAAGGACAACTAATATGGAAAGCAAGTAAAAGAAGATGGTTTCAGAAGACCAAAAGGACCAAGTTTCCTTCCCCTATGGAGGTATGGTTAAGCAATTGGGCAGTTTCCAAAGGTGTAAGGCACCAGGCCTTAGTCATGACAGACTTTCCATACCTTTGAAGTGGAGGTAGTTGTAACTTCAATGTCTCACAGGGTGCTTGTTGTGTGAAAGCAGATCTAGTAAAGATGTCTTGGCTAAAGAAGAGCCTAATTCTAATGACAGGTGGCTGGAGGTGATGAGGCTCCGGTCCTCCCTGTGTTTGTCTATATCATTAATACAGGCACATTTCAGGTCCATTTCTGAGCACCATAAATGCTTCATTTATACTTATTAGTCCTCCTCCCAATATTTCATTGTTATCTGTTTGGTTTTATCTTTATAGATTTTGTTTTCCAGGTATGAAAAAGGCTGAGAAAACTTTGTTCCTAGAGAACAGATAGGGGACTTCCCTGAGCAGAAGATCACTATTACCTAAGGCAAAACTTGGGAGATACAATCCATTTTGGGATTTGTATCCAAAAATGGATACCAAAGTATCCCAAAGTCCAAAGTAGAGCTATCTGTAATTGTCTAACCTAGGAAACATTGATGTGCAGACTTTTCTCATTTTTTTATGACTGTTCTCAGTTAAAATGTATTTATGTACTAGGCAAAAAGAATAAGGTATCTCCTTATTATTTATGACTTGAACCCAGGATATCACAGTTGTGAGCTGATCAGTTTTCATCCGTGGTATAAATAGGCTTTGTGTTTTTTTCTCAGAAACAGTCTCTGTTCCTGCCTTCAAGTAATAAGTGGTATCTTCTCTGTGACATGATGCAAATGCTTGTTGAAGATTAAGCTCATTTTGTATATGGCCCATTCAGAGCACCCCACGTGTCTCTGGAAAGGAAGATTAATGCAGACTTTTGCTCCATTGCTAGGTAAATTCAGACCAGAAACATTGAGCTCCTGTTTGTTTGGGTTAGCTTGGTTCAAGAGCTGTCAAAAGCCTGATATTTCCTCTGGACTTCCTTAGTAAAGATGCAGTTGGATGAGGAAGGAGACTGAAGTGTAGTACAAGTTAAAAATAACACAAGAAAACAAACAAAAAATATCAGCAAAGTGATGGATATAAGTGGCAAGCCAAGTTGTAGTGTCTGGTAATAGAACAAATAACAGTAGAATTGCTCTGAACTCTCTGACTAGTAGAAAGTTAAGCCATAATTTTTTTTTTTTTTTAAAAAAAAAAAAGCAAGCAAACATTGCTCTTAACAGGGAAGTGCAGGTCTTTTGCTCTGCTCCATCATCTGGAAAGCAAAGGGAACTGGATGGCTCCTGCCCTGTCTGCATAGCTGTGACTGTGTAAAGGAGACTCAAAGACATCTGCTTATATGGTTTCCCCTCTTGGGGAGGCTCTCTGGGAGCCTGGGGGCAGGGAAGGACAGCAAGATACTGTTTTAAGGGGTAGAAGTTTCAGTCATGCAAATGAAAGCAATACAATATCTGAGGTGACGTGCAAAAGGCCCTGGATTAGCATCTGTATCCTTATGAGACAGTTGGAGACAGGGTAAGGAACACAATGGCAAATTCCATAGAGGACACAGGACGGTAAACCTGGGCAAAGTTCATGAAAGCTGTGAGAAACTTGAGAGGCGCCTCACCAAGCTGGGGCAGCCACTGACCAGCAAGCTGTGTGCAGTTGGATAGCTGCAGCTCAGTGCAAAGATCCAGTGAGAAGGATTCAGAGAGGAGTGTGAAGAAAAGACAAAGGGAATGGGAAAGCTTTCATGGAGGGAGACTGAAAAGACTCAGGCTGTTTGTTTAACAAGAAGGGGCAAAAAGCACATAGAAGAATTAAAAATATACCTCCATATGGCATAGTGGAAACCTCTGTTCACCTGTTGATTCATAAGGTAAAATACTGTGATTTTTTTTTTTTTGAAAAAATTGAATTAAAGTTGAAAATGACAGTCAAAGCTTTTCTATCCTTTGACTGCTAAGCCAATATAACTCATTCCCCTTAACTTTCATTGGAACCAAGGACTAAAAAGAAAGCACTATGTAACATAGGGATAATGATTAATCAAAACAAATAACAGATACTTATGAGGAACGTGAACCCTCAACCTTACAGGCATTACTCAGTTCTAATTCTTGAAAGTTTGGAGAAATCTTCCTTGCTGCTTCTTGGCACAAAAAGGTGCCGGTATTGCTTTCTACTGTGGCTACTCTCTTTGAAACTTTGGTGCTTGCTTCAGCTAAGGACAAGATACTGAGGATCTCTTCTGTGACCATGTATGGGCTTTATCAAAGCCCGCTTGTCCTGCAACCTTCTCCTTCATCACTGAGTCCACATTTGGCTTCCCTTATATTACATAAAAAGCTCCTTGTCCCCTTTTTTGAATGTTGGCCAAACTCACACAGCTGTGAGTTCAAGAAGGCACGTTTTAAAATCCAAATGAGAGAGGGAAGGATTTAGAAGGGGTAATAGGAGAACCAGGAAAAAGTAAATCTAAGCATGCACACTTCTACTGACTTGTTTTTCCTTTGGTTTGACAAAAAAAAAAGAAAACCAAAACCTGAAAAAGTAACAAACTTTTCATAATTATCTGAAATAGATTTCAGTAGAATAGTGTACCCAAAAATGCTTAAGAAATATTGGAGTTAAAGTGGGTTCCAGACACATCTGAAATGGTCTGTTCATATCTAATTATAGCTGCTGCTCTGCGTGTGTGTGTTTGATTTTGCAGCACAGATGGAGTGGCTGTTTCACTTGACCGCATGTGTGTTGGCCTGAACCCGTCCCCTCATTCACTGCATTCTGACACTATGTTTAGAAGCACTAACTATCCAAATTATAACGGGCCTCATGCTTTGCATTTAGACTGCAAAGGTTAAAACCAATTAAAACAAATGCCTCAACACTGATTTTTTTTTTTTAAACTTATTTCATTATAAGACATTCTCCTAAGAGAAATTATTAATGAGATTTATTTTCGTGTGGTACACTGGAGATAAACCTACTAAACAAGCCTATTTTTTTTTAATCCAGTGCATCTCTCATATGTTTGATGTAATTTGCCCTCAAGTATTAATTTAGAAAAAAGACTGAATATTTCTTAAACTTGCGTTTGAAGAAGAGGGAATTAAATGTCTTCAGAAATATAGCCTGTTTGTTCTCCCTGTCACATCTGCAGGAGCAGTACCTGTCTCCTATCATGGGAGAGGAGAGTAAAGTCATGTTTGCAGCCCCCTTTCCATCCGCACTGTGGCAATGCTGACCCCTGGTCTATTCTTTGCATGTTGTGACATTATTTCAGCCTTGCATCTTTTTATTTAGAAGTTCTTCACAAATCTTTTATGGGCACAAACTGGCATTGCAAATATGGCAAAATATTACACTTGTTCTTGTGAATGTGTATCTCTGCTCCTTCAGTCCAGAAATGGGGAAAAACACTGTGTTCTTTGTGATTGCTCTCAAGCAAGAAAAAAAGCAAAAGCTTGGAATACTCTGTTAGCTGAAGGAATAAGGAAAACAGTGAAAGTACATTTGAGTCAAGCATCATTTTTTGCCTAAGTGGAATTTATCTAGACATACCATGAGCAAAAAATCCACAAGACCACGTTCTTCAGCTTGAGAAAACTAAAAGGATATTCTGACATTCATTAAGGAATTTTAAAAGCTTTTTGCTAGAAAGAAGTGAAGGTGGAATTTGCACTATATTTCTAGGGGCAGAAAGACAAAAGTTCAAACTTGGTCTAAGATGCTTCAGGAGAACATAATTCAAGAAAGGGAAGATGCACGCAGTAGATTAGATAAAGAGCAGAGGCTGCAACTGTCAACACAGAAATAACTGAAAGTGAATTTGAGTTAAGAGATATGAAGGATGAACAGCTATTAATAATAATGAGACACTGAAGAAATCCCACAGCAGCCGATGGGAGAAATCTGAGAAGGTAATGCTATTAGAAGGATTTGTAAAAATAGTAAGATATGTTTGCAGGGGCTGTCTCTCAGTCATGTTGGTGGAGTAATAGAACATAAAATGCAAGTTTCTAGAGTTGGAGCATCCGAGATCCATAAGCAAGTCAGAGTTGTGGAACTAACCAAAATCCATACCAGAAGAAAAGCTTTACAGAAATAGCTGAACTGCTTTATCAGATGACCATAGCAAGACTACATTTGATATAGCAGGGGAAGCCGAAACACTTGTACACATCACTCAGGAGTGGAGCATGAGAGGAATAAGGCCAAGAGGATATAGCTCAAAGAAAGTAAAGAATTTGGGCTAGCAACACACCCACCCCACACCCACACCTCAAAAAATCATTTGAAATCTATCTACTTTTGTGATGCAATTATAATTTTTAATGGGCAGGAACCAACCTTTCCAGTCATCGAGTCTGGACAGAAATATGGAAAAAAAAGAAAAAATAGCATCGGGTCAGCAGAAAAGGTGAGGTGCTGGTTTACTTGAGTGATAACTATTTTTTCATGAAGTACGACTGAAGGAAGAGCTAGCTGACAACTCACTCTTTTCTCCACAGTGAAAGCTAAGGAAATCTGTTCACATTCATTTGAACAACTTTGGCCTGATTTGCATTTTATAGGAGAAACATTCACCCACTTCCCCAAAAATCCCCTCTCCCCCTCCAAAAATAATGTCTTTTATTATTAATATGAAAATACCTGATGTAATTATGGCAAATTGTTAACCAACAATAGCACGAACAATTAGCATAGAGTACCAGCTCCTGCGTTGCTGCATGTCCCTTGGATCTTCAGCTTCCACATAACCTGAGTTTTAAGAAATTTAAAGAAAAGCATCAATTTCATGGATTATACTATCATAACTAAACCCAACCAAAAATCCTATGAAATGGATTATTTCACATCCATACTGCTTGTGTTTGATCTTGTTCACTGGGAACCGGCAGAGCCTTAGTAAACCAGCAATTTTTCTTCTAGTTCCTAAGGAAGAAAATTTTTCTGGGAAGTTTTCATCTGGCTCTACTGGTGGCTGCTGGTTGTCACATAAGACCATCCCTCACTTGGAGGGAGATGTGACTTCCCTAGCTCAACTCATGAAGAGCAGAGCTGCATGCAGATGACAGGTTGAACGTATCTCTGGAATTAGGCTGGTATGCTTATAATAACTTGTGTGCCCTAGTTATTATTGTTCAACGAGGAGTATGAGTATAACAGCTTTACAGCCCGCCATATTAAATGGAATTCAATGATAGATCATTTACAAAACCAAATGGTTTTAAAATGATCCCGCAATGTGCTGAGTAGCTCTTATAATATCCACAGACTCTAATTTGGGAAAGGTATTTGTGCACACCCATGACCTTAAGTGCACAGTTCCATTCCTTTGCCTAAAGACAAAATTTCCTAAATTGGTGTCACAATACCTTCAACTCTTATCTGAAAATTCACAGAATTACAATGAGAATGTTGATGAAAATATTACTGTCTTGTACTTCTTCCAGCGCATTTTAGCAAGTCACAAACAGCATAATTGTTGCATTTTACACCATTAAAATATAGGTGTTGATTGGAGGTTGTATTTTTGTGGTTCGATTGTATAGCAGCAATAGTTTTCTTGGTTTTGTGCCAGGTAATAATTTTCTCTGAAGAAGTAGGATTTTTTTTTGTTGTTGTTGTTATTCTTGGTCCTTTTACAGAGGTTATCTAACGTGATGCAAAATGTGACATGCAGGGAGTGTTAATATATTGACATAATATAAAAACCTGTATCTGAATAGACTCGGTTCTTTAATACCAGCGGGGGACTGAATCATGGATAATGCTGTTTCTCCTCTTCTTTGTTTCCATAACAAAATAAAATAATAGAAACTGATTTTCAGTTATTTACCAACTTTATTTACCAAGAAAAAAATGTTTATTAGAAGTCAAGTGTGGGAGTTGGTATGTATTTTAATGATTTATATTCCCAGGTGTGCTGTTTTAACCTACTTTGTTCATTTCAGAACATTTAATTCACTGAAACTCTTACTCACTTTTCATATTTTTATTTAAAAATTTTGAAATCAATTATTCAATCTGAATATTCAGTTTAGAGGAGGTATTAAGCTATCAAGTATTCTGAAGTCTTCTCTCCTGTCATATGGAAAGCAAATGTGAATCAAGTATTTGCAAAATGTTGAGCAATAGCTAGAACTTTGGGGAACAGAATAAGCAGCTTATGGCCATGGTAGAAAGACCTTTGCTTTTGTTCTCTTTCTTCCCATGCCCCACCAAAGGAGCCCCACGACAGGAGTCTCTGATCTCTCAGACATTTTTATTCCACATTCTTCCCCTTTTTCTTCTTATCTGCTTTTTTTTTTTTTTTTTTTTGACATCTTTATCACAGCATGAGCGTTCTTGCCCATCTTCCTCCTGCTGGTCTCTAGACACGCTGAATGTGCCATTTGCAGTTGCTGGCATCTTTTTATCATCTGTCCTTCATCCAACCCTCTCCCTCAAGCAGAATAACCCTCATGGGGATCTGGGGAGATGGCTTTGCAAGGAAACCTGAATGATCCACTGTCTGCACCTGGCTGCTGTGTCCTCCCATTGGGCCTTTGAAACACCAACGCACCATTGTTGTGGCTTTTCCTTCCACTGGCTTTCTTCTGCGGGGTCTCCTGTCTCCACAGAACTCATGCTAATGTTACTTTTTCAGCATTTCTACAAAGTTACACCTCAGTATTTCCAGAGCTTTCTGTGGGAATTAACCTTGCTTCTTTTCTTGGGCCCTTTCTCTTCTCTTCTACCTGTCCTAATTGCTGTCCTGTTCCATCTTTTAACAAAAATTCAGCAGCCATCTTTGTGGACATCTCTTTAATCTACTTCTCTGTTCCTGTCCTGCTGTGTCTGTCACTAGGGTCAATGTCACTAAAACAGGGACTTATGGCCCACAAATTCAAATTAGAATTATATTTAGATGCAGATTTCTATACGATGAATTTAATGGTAAATTATCAAAAGTCATCTTGTCTTCCTTGTGTTTCTACTTTGCATTGGAGAAAAACTCTCCATAAACAGCAACACAGTAGCTGTATGTATAGCTTTAATTTTCCTCATTGCAGTTTCTATTTTAATTCTTTTTTGGTGACAGTTAAAGGCCTTAGTGCTGATTAGTCCCCATGCTCACTGATATTGGAGCCTTTCCTAACTTAAACAATAATTTTGCATATTTTTATTTTCTCTTCATATATAGCTGTTGCCTCTAGTTTTATAACTGAAACTCATCTACCCAGGAAGTTAATAAAAATTATCTAGTGGTATAATTTGAAGCAGATTAATTTGATTGCATCGAATCAGTTTTTGGCACTTAGAATTTAAATGGCTTTGATTTATTTCAGCTTATTCTACTCTCCCAATAACAATCAACTAAGGTTGAGCTAGAGTTAACTCTTGGGGGCTTTTCAGAAGAAGCAAATTCTGAAGATCATGAACAATGAGAAGCAGAGATTTGCCTTAATTTATGGTGCAATGGGTAGCCAGAATTTGGTATAAGAGAATGCCTGATGCGACAAGAGACAGGGTACAGAACAGAAAACTGAGTTGTCACTGGGAAAACTGAATCCTGGAAAAATTAAAATTGACTTAAATATAAACAACATTTAAAGAATTATCCATTGATCTGAAATCTGATTATAGTATGTTACATGATAATCTAGTGTTGCAACATTTAGAGAAAGCATGAAGGAAAATATACTTTGATATAATGTGAGAAAATGCTATATAAAGCTGAAAGTGTTGAAAAAGATTTAAAATGTCTCAGAGATCCAGATAATTACCCACCAAAACCCATTTTTTAAAAATCTGTATTTTCAGTTCAACTGTTTTTCCCACATAGGTAAAGCAGAACTCCACAGAAATATAAGCTGTAGAAAATATCTTTGTCCTATTGTCCTGTTTTATAATAGAACATTGTTTAATTTCATGTATTCTAGTAGCAACAATAAAGATCTTATTTGAGAAATGACTGGAAGCTGAACTTTCATAAACACTTCAGCAATTTAGGAGTTTAAGAACTAATGAAAATTATCCTACCATTTTAAATATTAAGCCTGTTAAGATAATCTTGTAACTTTTTACCTTTTTAAACACTGGAGTTTGTAACGCTGTAATAATTGAAAACCACCTCTTAGAGACAGTATTTTGTCTGTTAGAAGGTTACTGCATTCTTAAGTGTTAGAAGAAGACTGACTTTTTTTTCTCCTTTACTCTATTTTTTTTTTTTCTCCAGAAAATGTTCGGTGTTTATCTGCAATGATACAACCCAAATGGCTAACAATGAGGAACTGTGTTTATAGAAGAGATGTGATCTGGACTCATGACACACAGACATCTTCAATTTTGACCATGTGTAGATCCTGACAGACAATTTTTATGACTGAGTATACTCAGCTTTCAGACCAGTGTTTGTGCATATTCCTGTAGTGCCATAAAAGAAGTGTTTGATGTATACCTACACATTCTGCATTAGCTACCCGTGTGAAGAGGTCCTCACAGACCAATGAGTCTGTGCAGTTTGTGCTTGAGTTGTATACACTGCAGTTCTGCTCATATCTGTGGGCCAGATGAAAGTGAGATTGCAGGCTAATAGGACACATTTACTCAGACGGCATTTTGCCAATTTTCTGATAAAATGATTGCTAAATAAACCAAGAGTTAAATGCAACGTGCTGCCAAGGAACATATCTGCCTTTTGCTGTGAGGAGTAGAATGTGAGTCAACCAAAGCATCCGGCTACAGCCCGCTTCCAGGCTTGAGACTGAAATAAGATACTTGTTTGCCCACACCTGCTGTACGTCCATCATTTCTCAAAATGCAGAGCCTTGTAGGTACACCACCTACAGGTGAACGCAGACTCACAAAGCTACTTCTTGGTCTATAATACAAATGGGAAGAAATCCCAGCTCCAGTTGTACCCACGCCAAGTTCAATTAATACCACAGAGTAGAAGTCCAGTGAAAAAATGTGTTCAAAATATGTGTGTGATATTTTCTCTTGTGTCCTGGAATGGCACAAGAAATATTCTGGAATATCAAAAATGGAAAAGTAGAGCCAGAACTACTCTAGGCTATGAACAAAGTAGTGTAGGCTTTGACCACAAGATCTCACCAATAGCTGTCTGTTCTGATAATAGCACACTAGTATTTCAGTGGATTAAACACAAGCAAATTCAGTCACAAGACAGTGTCCAAAGTTGTTTATTGTTTCAAAGGAAAGAGTTTATTTATTAGTATCCTTTTTGTTTGAAAAATAGAGAAACAATTTTCCTGGAACAACATTTTAATATATATATATTATTTTAAAATTAAATTATTGTCTAAGTACATGATTTACTTGTGCTTCCTTAATAAATATGCTTTCATAATTACCCATTCACAGATGTATTGAAATTGTTTCTAGGGAAATACAAAATACCTCAAAAGTAGGTTAATGAGCCAAACTATTACTTTTTCATACCTACCTCCTATCTTCTCTTACTGACAGAATGATGATGAACAAGGCTATGAGAGCAAGTAGGTAATTGCACTTTCTACGGATTTTTTTTTTCTTGTGATTCCACCGTTTATACTGACTATAATGATTTGTACATGCACATGTGCAATTCTACTAATTTATTTATAAACTTCTTCAGAAGTATTTTAGGGAAGATACGAATTTCTTATTTGCTAACCTAATTGTGTTATCGCTTAACTTTGGAGATATATGCAGAAAGGCAGATAAAAATTATTTGGTATTTCACTAAAAAGGTATGACTACGTCTTTCAGGGATTTAGAAAAAAATGTCTTTACCGGCTTGTTCTGCTTAGCAGCAGAAAGATTTTTAAGGTTACAGATGTCTCAAAATAAAGGGGTGTGGGAAAGATTTCACTTTTAACTGAATAAAATTTCTGCCAATACCATAAAACGGAAGTTCTGATTACATTAGTATTTCTTACTGTACTGGAAATGATATATCAGAATTGAGACTTGGAAAAATTTGAAATTTGTGGTTATTGATAAAGCAGTTTGTAAACTAAATTCAAAATCTCCAGTCATGTTTATCTAAAATAGGTGCTTTAATTTCTGTTTGCCTGTTTGCTGGATTAAATGGAAGAAAAAACAGTAGTAATTGTTTCTCAGGCTCTGGCTCCAGCCATTAGTGATGTTAAAATGTAATGTTACTTACAGGAAACTGCGTAGACCTTTAAAATATTGTTGTTTGGTGGTTTGGATTACAGTTAAATTACTTAATATGATGATATTCAGAATTAACTTTCTTAGCTAGTTTTTGTAAAATGACCACACTAAAGAACGGAAAAGTGATTTTAGGAAGTTCTGTAGGTCAAGAGAACAATGTTGATTCATATCATAGAGATTTTTAGGCACATCATTTTGAAAATGTTTGCTTTTGTCTGTACTGTATTCATGTAAGGTTCATTCTGTGTTGTTTGGTACTGGAAATGCTAAGAGGAAGCAACTTGGAGGGCTCACTGGCCAGCTGCCTGACTGCAGTGCCAGTAGCTGAAGGGCCAGCAAGCAAGCCAGAGGAAAATGTTCCCTGTTTTGAAGGCTCTGTCCAGGGCTTCCAAGAAGAGGGTCAATTATTTACTGATAGTTGAATTGCCAAAAACAAAACAAAACAAACAAACAAACAAAAAATTGATAACGAATTTGTAATTTATTATCGTTGAAGGTTTCTCTGAGGTACTGTAAGGTCACAACATTTGCCATCAGCCAGGTTCTTGCTCCTTAGGAAAGGCAGGCTTCTCCTCTGACAGTGGTTATCAAGAACAATATCAATATTACAAGTCCATTTTTGTGAAAATGTTCAGAATGTAATGTTGGGAATAGCTTAATTTTAGCTGTAATTGGAATCATAGGAATAACTGACTCATACTGCAAGGGTAAGGTTGGTGGCAGTTTCCTACACTGCTAGATAGCTCCAGCACTGTTTCATTTTTTTTGACAAATTTCATACCTATTCATTTTTACAGTAGGTAAACTGACATTAAAATGATAGTGTGAATTTCTTCATTATCTGCAAAGATGGCAAAAATGGATTTTTCAGCCTATTTCAAGAAAGTCTCCAGCTGAACAAAACATTTTGTTCCAGTATCGGAATGCCGCATTGTGTTATTTTGGAAATGTGAGAGGAAAAAACTGTGAAAAGAAAATTCCCTTCTGATTTATCAAGAAATCTATTTTAAGTTTTGTGAAATTTTTCTCTGAAGCAGTTCACTACATTGATCTATCTCTAATGGTCAGTACAAATCCACAGATTACGTTATAATTAATAATGAAACAACAAAATAAATCCTTAATTTATGAAACAAGAATTCTTTTTGAAAGTTCACATTTTTATGGCCATGCATATTTCTTTTTTAGCAAATCAGAGTGTTGACACAAAGAGATTTTTCACACAAATATTTTTCATTAAAACAGAAAAAGGAAATTCTTATTTAAATATATGAAATTAAGCCACATTTTTCTCTGCCATTTTCCCGGAAAATTTCTATGCAGTTTTCTTTTTCTATTCTTCTGTTTCTTCTCTGGAAAGTGAGGCTAAGCAGAGGTTTTACTCCTTTTACATGTATTAGTTATCATATTACATTATTTTGCTGTGATTTTTCATTAAGTTCATTCTGATTTCACATCTTACAGGGGCTAAAAGCTCTTCTAAAATCAATACCATAGGTACTAGTACACAGCTGATTTCTTCCTTGTCATCTAAATGGTGGTAAAAGACCCTAAACATAAGGTCTTGAAGATTTGCAGTGGTTTCTGTGAATGGAATATTTCCTCACTTTCTTTTGAATTCAATAAGTTTATAAGCAACACTGTCTTTTCTTAGTATTACTTAAATGTGATTGAAGTGATGAATTATCTTCCTTGTCTCTTCTCATTATATAGATTTCATTTTGATGATTTTACTAGCTAAAAAACTAGCCAAGTTTTTAAAACAATAGTTTTTGTTACGCTTTGCTTTACTATATTTATTAATAGTAGTTGTCTGAATGTCAAGGAAATGATGCATGTGTATAAAAAGTAAAAAATGACCAGCAGCATTCCTTAGATTTCAACACATGATTCCAGCGGCCTTGCCCTTTGGTCAAGACTTTTGTTGAGTTTCTTCTGTAGCCTTTGTCCTTATTTATATTCCTTCCTTTCCCTTTCCAGGGACCTTTTGTATTTGTTGCGAACCTTTTTAACCTTTTGACTAGAAAGCGGGATATCTTGTTTTCTTGTTTTTTAAGAAATGAGATCATTAGAAATGAGAATTGCTGGCCTGTCTGCTAAGTCATGGATTACATCTTTTCCTACAGAAGCTGCAGCACAAGGACAAAATGCGCACCTTACTTTTCTTGCTCCACTACTGTGCCTTAACCCCTTTACAAATAAACTGCCTTTGAGAGAGTCACGCCGTTTTTTTGTTCTTGCTGGAAGTATCTTTAACACATTTGGCAGTGGCTTCAGTGATCCCTAATTTGCCTAAAAATGTGTGCCTAAAACCTACAGCAGAACTGAAGGATGTAAAAATTCTGCCTATGGCTGCCTTAAGACTTTGGCAAGTATTCGATGCTGATGACATTTCAGTGAGGTGAAGACCTATCATGACTCCATCATCTCCCAGGGAGCCTAAAAGCTGGCACAAAAGGCAGCACAAAGTTCTCACATAGTCATCTCAGCAGATGGTCTCTCTTTTCCAGAAATGCCTCCTTGTTCCTACTGGCTTTCATAAGAGCTGGTAAATGTTCAGCATTTCTGAAAAATCTCGTGTAGAGATTTAGGAGGTTAGCTGTAGCATCCCATCCAGTTGTTGCTGAGAAAAGGAAATAACTTCTTTAATGGCCTGAAAAAGATGCATTATAAAGTGTAACAGTTTGAGTCCCCCCCCGCCGCCCCCCAAATTTGAATGTATATAAACTGTATGTTGCCTTGACATCCTTTCTGAATTAGAACATGACCTCCTCAAGCACCACATCACATGTCCTTTAATACAGACATTTCAGTGAGGAATTTGGGTCCTCCTGACTTATGGTGGAGCCAGTAGCTTCCAGAGGGCTGCCAAAGAGCTGCAGCTGTGGCTTTGGTGCTCCTGACTGCCTTCTTTGATTAAAAAAATTTAAAAAAAATTGGGGAGGGCTCTCCCCAGTTCTATCCTGAGAAAAAAACTCAGAGCAGCTGGTATTACTTGAAACTCCCAAATCTTTATTCTGTGTGGATGACACAAGTTAGAGATGATGAGGGAAGAACTGTGGTTTATACTTGTGAATTCACTTGAAATAGAAAACAGATTTCACACTTGAGATGAAATATCAAGATATGCAGGTCTCTCTGGAACACTGTCTTTGGGTATGATGTCTGTGTGCTGTCTACATGAAACTGCATTACAGCACCAGTATGTGGGCAATAAATGGAAGAATGGCAAGTGGTAAAATAGGTACTCCATTACACTGGAGTTATTGCTAGATTAACATTTCTGAAAATCCAGGGGAGCTGAAGAAAATGGAAATGGGTTGAAGTAAGCTTGAACTAAATACACAAAATGAAATGTGCACTAAAATGTGTAACAACACCCCTCCCCTCCAAAAAGCCAAATCTCAGAAGTTTAAAGTTAACTCAGGAAGCATAAAAGAACATCATTTATTATAAATATTAAATGGCTTTCGGGTCTTGTCTCTAAGAACTACTTAATGCACAAAGCCCACATTTATGTCTGCTTTCCAAGCACATTTCCAAACAGCATGTTTATGAGCTAAAGGAGCAAGGATGAAAGAAGCCAACTTTGGTCCTTGTTTTGTTAGGTCTGATTTATAGACTAAGTAGTGTCTGAATGAGGTAACATGGCTGTTAACAAGGCTGATATTTTGAAAAGAAAGGTATTTCGACAGACAGAATTTGCAGTAATAGTAAAAAGTCGAAGTTTCACAGTGAGAACTTCTGCTGTTAGCTAAAGGAATGTCCTACCCAAGGTGCCGGACTCTCCCTTTGCCATAAAGACAAGTCAAGTCAAGCTTTGAGCCTATAATTCATATCTACATCAGGTATCTTGAGCAAGTGGTATAAATTCATCATTAAGTTCAAATCTCCCTGAGCCAGAAGTCCGAGGTTACCCCTTACTTCTGCCAGGAAGGTTTTCTAGGCATAACATCACGCATCCTTGCAGGGCTGTGCAGTTCTGTACCCATCTCACAGTGCAGCTGGAGTGAGATAAAATGACTTGGCTTTCCTCCGCCTCCACCTCCTAGGAAGGCTGCTCGGGTGGGTGGTGTTCAGAGCACATCAAGCCCAGACCTCACAGGATTTGGGGCCTTAGGAGACACGGTGGCTACTTGCACTCAGAAGCATAGGTAAAGGCTGCAGTGATGTACCTCTGCAGAGAGCAGATGACTGTTGGATGAGGTGAGAAACATGAATCATGTGCCTTCCCCAGCCTGAGGGCACATGTATCTGAACGCAGCCTGGGAGTGCCCTAGTCAATAGGATAGCAGCTGTTAGGGACTGAGGGAATGGGGAATTTTCCATTCTTCTGTTAAAAATACACCAAGGGAAGGATTTAAAGTTTCTTTGGGCTAGTGGGAGAATTCAAGAACCCATCTGACCTTGGTGCAGGTGTTAGGACACTGCTTTTACTGTTATGGCAGGTTTGTTTCTTGGGAGGAGTGGGGTGTGGCCTTGAACCTCCCTGGGCTGAAAAGGGCACTGAGCCCAGGTCTCCCCTTTCCTCGGTAGTGTAATGCCACATAGTTGATCAAAATGGGAACTTGTGCCCTGCGGTTGAAAAGAGAAGACAGATTTCTTCCCTGTTTTTAAAGGGTTTGAGCTTCCCCTTTAATTCCAGCAGAGGAATATGGACAACCCCAGAACTGAAAACCTTTGCACACGATAGCTAGGCATGTAAATCCAGAGCCCATTCTGAAGGAGGTTAGAGCCAGAACAAGCTCTAACCATCCAACAAGCATTTTCCCCTTTGCCAGCACACTGTCCTACCTGAGGTGGTGGCTGGAGACCCTCTTCTGGCACACCACTTCCTTCCTCTGTACGGCAAGAGATGCACAGAGCTCTGTTAACTCAGGGCTGTGCAGTCCCCTCCACCTATGCTTCTGGTATAGAGACCTACAAGCTTGCAGCAAGGCCCTTCACAGAAGCAGACAAGACATTTCATTTTGATCACCAAAGTTAAATTTGATGGCTCACATCAATGCCAATACCTATAGTTCTGTAGGACAAAGATCTAGGATCATAACTGCTATATACTTTTAAGAGGATGTTTGTATTTTTTGTTGCTTACTTTGAAATAGTATTTGAAATGTATTTCAATGCTGGTAAGATGGTATTTATTGCTAAATAGTAAGATGGAACTTGCAGTACTTGATGAAGGTCAAATTCTCACCCAGTATAAATTTGCATTGCCCCATGAAAAGCAATATTTCTGTATCTGTTATCACCAGCTGAAAGATATGGTTTGGAAACTTGTGGGGAAAGAAAAAAAAATAGTGTGTTGTAATAAACAAACAAACAAACAAACAAACCCTCTAAAACCAAACCAAAACAAAAGATAAATGCCAAAACCAAAAACAAAACCAAAAACAACCAAAAAAAAAAAAAGAGAAGGAGCCAGAGATGACAGTACAACACTGCGTGAGTTTGTACGAAGAATCTCTGCAGCATTTCTGTTCATTGAAGAAGGAACTGAGTGCTGCAGTAGATGACTGCAAACTCACATTTATCTCTGGAATTTCTTTTGCTTCTGGAAATCACAAGATAAGCTGAGAAAAAGACATCAAAATGTATTAATGAAATATATAGGTATGTAATGGATCTTGATTAATTATGTATCCAATTAAATAAAAACATTACATCATTCATGATCCTTAAATGTGATTTGCCAACAATATTCCATTTGGGCACTGTTTTCAAAGGATATTGTTAAGGTTTAGGAGCTGAAGTTTTCAGGTTAAGTTGTTATAATGAAAACACCACTCAATATGTACGGCTTGAAAATCCATTGTTAATTAACAGCATTCAATTCTTAATTGTCTTTTTACCAGTTCAGTTGAAATCATTGACACAAAATACATTGTTAAACTGCTTAATCAATCATTGTAGAAAAATAGAGGTGTTTGATAGGGACATTCTAGTACAAAGTTTAGGTGAAGCTTCCCCATTGAAAGCTTTGGAGGCTTCTGTTTTTTAAGCTTATGTTACAAAAATGAGATTTCATAAACTTTACAGTCCATACTACATGAATACTAAAGACAATAAAATACAGGGGGATAGAGAGAGAAACAAACACACACCTCAAGCTTTAAGTGCCCTATTCACAAAAATATAGCTTACACATGCGCATGCCCCAGCGGTGTAAAGTCTATTTTTTTGTGGTTGAGGACACAAAAAAAGGTTTTGTTAGGGCCCTGAGCTGCTGTTCTAATCAACATAAACTTTTCCTAAACTGTAGCAATGAATTATAGAGTGGCCCAGTAAATTCCAAGAGTAAAAAGCAGGTTTATCCTCAGAGGAATGGTTTGCCTTCAGCTCATGCACCTTTTGCTAGGACTGCAGACTGACACACACAGGCTCTTCCCTACCGACGTGCTACCCCTGGGTCTTCTGCTGTAAGGCTTATGTTTTCCAGCAGAGCTTTGGTGTGACCCTACCTTTAAAGTGCTGGGTGCCCCTCATGGGTGGCCTTACAGATGGGCTGCGGTGGGTCAATGGGAGTGCTGGGCTGGTTCTGGTACCGGGGAAGAAGACCAAGCTTTAAAAGGTCTGTAGCAAAAGGAGCTGTATCTCCTGAAACTTTAGCGTAAATAACCTTTACCCGGTTGACAAAATCAGCCATCCCAACAGGAGGGAAAAAAAAAATAATCCATATTCAGAACCATTACTTACATCACGCTGCTCTGTGAAAGCCTTTCAGGAAAGATGCTCAGAGCTGAAACAAAAGATTCTTCCCATCCAGCCTGACCTGCCCATCCCTGGTGCCAAACCTTTCTTCCACACCCTGCTCTTTGTGCCTTGGTATTAAGCACAGCTGGAGGACCTGCAAAACCCCGTGGATTAGCCACACTAGGTGACAATTGGCAAGGGGCAGTTGTTTCAGCAAAAAAATAGAGAATATGTATGGACTTGGAGTGAAAGCTATATCACAGTGCAAAATTTCTACCTGCCCACTGAGATTCTCCTGAGGGTTGTTTTTTTTTTTTTTTTTCCCATTTTAATGTAAATGTTTCTGTACAAAAATGCTTCAGACTCCCTTCAATGTATTCCTCCTTTCTGCAGTGGGCAGGTATTAAGAAAACAACAACAAACAAACCCAAAACAAACAAATTAAGGCTGCAGCTTCCTTTCCTTCACTGACAGAAATGTTGTTGTGGATGGGCCCGAGCGGAAGCCCACCAAAAGCATCACAACCTGTGCTGAAGAAGCAGCATTTTACACACGCTGGGCCTAGCTGAATCCTTGGTGCTAGGCACTGCCGTGCCATGGGAGCAGCATCCATCACATAGCGAGGCTGTGAACTGAGGGCCATGCGGATCAGCTCCCCTCCTGGTGAATGTGTTGTGGTGTGAGCTATGCAGCTGGTAATGTTAAAGTTGTTAAGTCAGGATGTACAGGATTTACAGTGGTTTACAGCAGCCAAGGAGCTAACCTAGGGACCCCTGCTCCTGAACATGGGTGGCAGGATCTGTGTGTTTTGCTGAGAAGCCCTGTTAAGCCTGTTACCCAGGGATGGCACGTGTTTTGTGACTTCTTTTGGGGACCGATGAAGCACCAATGTTGTTGGCAAGAGAATTTCTTCCGTTATGGCTTCAGCTGAAATTCAGCTGTTTCCTTCCCAGCTGGGTGGTTATGATCTGCTCACTACAGGACCACGCTCGATTTTCAATGGCCTGTGCTGCTCCATTTAAATCCCATGGTTTGGGTTGGATGAAGGGAGACGTTTCCCTGGATATTGCACATAAAGGCTAATACCTCTGCATGGAACATGCTTGCTAGACTAGGAGTACGCAGGAAATTCTTGTTTGCCACAGTCTAAATTTAGATTGAACTGCCAAGAAAATACCCAGGAATGGTTTGCCTTATTTGTAAACATTTTCACAGTATATCAGTAATTATGTTACAATTTTTCTACCCTGCCCTCTCCCAGACTTATGGCTTTTTAGAGTCAGAAAAATGACCTGTTTGGGAAACAGTGAGGTACTCTAAATAGCTGCCAGTCTGGTATGCTGAAGAAGATGTCATGCACTAAAAGACCCATAGATATAAGGGGAGAAATCAGTATGACACTCCAAATGTTAGAAGAGAAGTACTTATTTCATGGGTAGTTTGTTTTTGCATCCCGGTATTTCTAGAACTCGTTTTCTAAACCTACATTAATTACACAACTATGTACATTATTTAGAAGATCTTTACTACAATACTTTTGTACATGCGTTGTTTATTACTAAATGTAAAGAGAAAGTAATTACATAAGGCATATGTACAGTATCGTGTTGGGTTGCAGAGCCCTCTGCTCACCTTCCTCTTAAAGCTGCAAGGCCCATTTGATAAAGGCTTGCTGACAAGTTTACAAAACTGTCCTGAAATATATATAAAAAACTGGAGTCAAGGCCCATTGCTTTGATGAACGTCAATTAGCCTTTCCTTTTTATATACCTTGATTATATTCCGGTGGCTTTTTTTGTCAGTTTTAGTAAACCTGGAGGTCTGAACTCAGAGAGGTGCAGAGGAAACCATCAGTCGTTAGCAGGGTGGGGATGGAGATTCCACTGGAAGTAATGGGTATTGCAGCTTTAACCTACACCTTTGCTTAGTCTGTGAATCTCTTGAGTTTGAATTGGGCAGGTAGATATTTCACATCTCAAATATTTATTTTCCCAGAATTAAGAATGACAGGGAAGAAAATAAAAGTGTGTGGGAGAAAGAAAAGGGGAACAAAAAGGGAGAAGATAAAGAAAGTCATGTGGTTCTTACACCTCTGGTGGTTCTACAGTTTGGACTCGTTCTCTAGGTTTGCCACATCACCATTTCTTTCATTTTGGTCTTCTTGATTCTTCTCTTCCTCTTCAGTTTCCAGCTCAGCATGCTGGTCCAGCTTGCTGGAAACAGACCAAGTCAGGGGCAGTTCTGCTCGGCTGGCCATCTCTGCCAGCTCTTTGGCACTGTAAACTGGTGTGTTGGTCTCATATGTTTCATGAAAACTATTGTAGTCAACTTCATAGAATCCATCCTCCAGAGTGAGGACAGGGGTGAAACGATAGCCCCACAGGATCTCACTCGTAATGTATGAGCTTCGAGCTTGGCACGTCATTCCTGTAACAGAGAAGGAAGAAGTGCTTTAATAAGGACCCACTGCTTTCTCAAATCCTTAATTATTTTTTTCAAATAGGCAGAGAAGTTTATGTAAAAAGACACATACCAGCAAGGTAATAGGCTTGACCTCATATGAGGTTGAGCTTAGAAAGAATTTTATGGCGTGTAACCTATTTGATGCCTTTTCCTTCTACAAGTACATATATAATTACATGCAGTGCGTCTATGAGCAGTCTTAACATTTCTTCATTAAATGCAGCTCTTCTTTCTGTATTTCATCAGTGAGTAACTTGCCTGCTGCTGAGTCTAAGATTGCTTGTTGAGAATGTGTGTGACTTGCTTTGTGACATCCTTTTCATCCCTGGCAGGTGATTTGTGTAACAAACCTACGTCATCACATTCAGCACTTGCCCAGGCTAACTGACAAACTTTGGTAAAAGCTTTTCTCTGTTGGAGCTAACTTCTGAGCCTGTAATCCACAGGTTGACTTGGCTCCCCCAAGGGCTGGAGACACCTTTTAGTCACATTTCTTCGAGATTTGGATTGGTGGCCAATGCACAAACATCAGCAAAGCTCCTGGGGAACACTGTCATAGTCTGTGGTGTTGAATTCGGATGACTGGGACTAACTGTGAACTTTGTTACCTTTCCTTCACAGCTCTGCTGAACCTCACTCTGTGAGCTGCTGTAGGGAAATAAATCTTTAAGATAATATATTGTGTTAAGAGATATGGAGATAAGCAGCCATTCCAAGTTCGAAGTCTAATTCAGGGTGTCCTCTGGCTGAAGAAAGGCCTGGCGGTGTTGGGGAGCTGTGACTTGGAGAACCCATCCCATCTCAGGCAGAAAATAAAATATTATTGCTCAGTGGTGGAAGGGAAAACTCAGCAGATCAGGAAAAATATCAGCAAAAAGGAATATATAAGGCAAATGCATATTCCCAACAAATTGGGTTTACATAGAGAGGATGTGATGGTTTTCCTTTAATTATTTGCACATTATTAACTACATGTTACTAATCAAACCTCAGCTAAACAGTATACGTCAAATAATAAATACCAATATATATCCTCTGAACAAGTCTGCCACACATCAGTTATTTAGAAGATAATCAAAAGCAATAAAAAAAATTTTTCATTCTGGGAGCACAAAAGGACAGTCTATAGACATGCACATCATTTCCCCTGTGAAGTCACACGGAGAGTTTCAGGAAGAGCAAACATGGGTAGTTTAGTTTCTGATCTCTTTCAGGACTGTGCTAACTGCTCTCAATGATTCTGCTTTCATTCTCCTGAATCTTCTCTTCAAACTTGGGTAACTCACTTCTGACAAGTGAAACCAAGGCGTTCCTGGTACTCTACCTTTTACATTTATAATGCCATGTTTAGAAAGCCACTTGCCAGCTGTTACCACACTGCGTTACCATGCTTCTCCAGTAGTAATTTCCATTTATTGCCACACATCAGACACTGAGGAGTGGTGACTGTCAAGAGAAGCTTTAGCATGAAGACTGATGCACTTTTTCTACCTGCTAGAACCGGTCAGAAAAGTGAACATACTTCTACTGTGTTTACTAATCTTAATTTCTCTTTCTTTTTCCCTTAGTGGACTACTCAGACCTTCATTTTTTATTTTATTTTGTTTATTATTATTATTATTATTATTATTTTGGTATTACAGTGCAGGTCATGTTTACATTTCACTTCTCAAGTAATGCACAAACAGAAATATAAAGATCTTACCATTTTACTGTTCATTTCACAGGTGTGAAGAAAGGAAGAACACTGGAAATCATATGACAAAATCATATTTTTTGAGATTTCCTGTGCAATTTTTTTACTCTAAAGAAGATCTTCTTCCACGCCAAATGATGGAGGAACTCAGCAGCAATATACAAGAGACAAATTCACTGGATGTGCAGCACCTTCCCAAAGGGCTATTTGCTTTGCAGAGCTCTGGCAGAGCCAGAAGAGCAGGTGCAGTATTTGATAGGACCTCCCTGCCCCAGAGATGGTGGCATCACCAAACTGCAGGCAGAGAGGGCCAGAAGCAGCCAAGGGTGGTTGTGATCTCTTCCTTGCTATCTCAGACACCACTCTGGACTGGCTTCCTACCTGTTCTTTGCTGCTCCTTGATGGCTTGCTGAGACCAGTGACCCCTGGATGGGTTGTCCTGAAGCAGTATTGTCACTCCTAACACTCACATGTCTCTAATCCATTTGCTGGAGAAATTTAACTTTGAAGTGAGCAGGAAATCTGAAGTTTTCATTAGAAAGGTGATGAAGTTAAATTAAAAAATATTGAAGTGCCTTTGAAACAGCGTTGCCTTCCTGTGTTCTGACCAAATACCCACTGTTCCTGCTGCGATTAAGAAAAATTCATTTAACCATTGGAAAAGAGGAGGGTAATTTTCTGCAGAAGTCAAGAAGATTAATTGAATTAAGCTTGAGTTACAGGTCATTAAAAACTAACCCTAATCTGAAATTTTAACCCATCTCTGTTTTTAATACAGTCTCCCATTCTACAATGATTTAATACCTGTTCATTTCCTATTGACAGACAAAATCATTTCAGACCTAGGATGAGAGTTAGGATTTTTGAAATAAGTACATTGAAATCAAGAAAAAGGCTATATCTAGTGAGGGCTGTGTGTATGAGAAAGGCCTTATAATGTTTTCTAAATGTTTGTGATTGCTGATACAGAAAAAGTCTGTAAGTGGATCACAAGGATTTCAGATTAAAAGGTCCCACGTTTGCAGAGGCCCTTGAAGTGATTGCCAGTGAACCTCTGTGGATCTGGAAGCAGAACAGAGAGATTTCTGCAAGTCTGCATTGCATGGGTTTACTAGCTTGTTCCTTTGCTGGCCCAGATGTCCTTGAACTTCTTATCTTTTCTGCATTTACACTTTTATCATATACTATTGTCTGATTTGGACACATTTTATTATACACCATGGTTTTAATTGTCTTTCATTACTTGCTGTAAGTTCTGAACATGCTCTTGGTTGATGGAGGAAGCTGCATCCTGAGTGAGGGAGTTTTAGGCTTTAGGTTTACAAGTATTGCCTGATTTATTTAGTAATCATCTTGTTTATATGTAGCTATAGATCTGTTGTACAATGGCTTTAAAAATAGCTGTGGTTTGACATTTTGACTAGTGTCTGACTTTAATTGGATCCCTTCAGGGCAGATGAGAGCTGGGGAGCCTGTTGAGCTTCTTAGTTCAGCGTTAATTGGACTTCTTCAAAATAAACAGGAAAATTGGGAGACTAAAATAATTAATTTAAAATTAATTAAAGCTATAACTGGAAGGAGTGGTCTATTTAAACAGGAGCGTCACAGTCCAGTGAAGACCTTGAGGCTGGACACTCAGGCCCTGTTAAGTCCCCATGGCTGACGGGAGTCCAGTGAAATCAGGGTGGCTGGTGGTGACTGAAGGACAATCCTGGCTGTGTGGGGCAGCTGCCAGCCCCTGTAAACCCTTGTGAGGCAGCTCCACAGCTTCCTGCTCCATCTGTCCCTGCTCCCTGGTGCAGGAGAAAGGCAGAGGGAGGACTAGGTTGCACTGCTGTGGGCTTTATCTGACACCTGTTCATCTCACTGCATGCTGGACTTTCACCACGCTGTGAGCTGGTGAGACCTCTGATGATTCCCCTTGGCTGCTGTCTCACTCCTCTAAACTCAAAGCATTTTGAATGAGTGGTAATCAGCCCCTATACGTTGTAGCTTTGTCTTAGGTCTTAACCTTAAATTAATAGCAGTGTTTTGGTCTGTTTGTTTTATGTTTGCACAGGCTAGGGAATCACGACTGAGCATTGCCTAAGAAATTGATTGTTGGGCAAGTTACCTATGAAGTAAAATTAATAGCTATATTACTTTTCTTCTTCTTCTTCTTCTTCTTTTTCTTCTTCTTCTTCTTCTTCTTCTCCTTCTTCTTCTTCTTCTTCTTCTTCTTCTTCCTCCTCTTCCTCTTCTTTTCTTCTTTTTCTTTTTCTAATTATACTTAACGTGCAGTTAGAGCTTGATGGGCTGTAGCCAGGGTCATAAAAGTTGCCACTTCTTCCTGAAAGAATGGCACTGTTGTGGATACCATTCCTATTGCTTTCTTGTCCCCCTTCCAGGGTTGGCACTATGCAGAGAGAGTCACAAGCTGAATTTTGGTCCTTGTTACAACATGGGAGACAAAATAAATTAGGGGTTTTGGCGAAGGAGACTTTTTTTTTTTTAAAGCAGGTAAGGTAATATTGCAGCATTTTTATAGTTTTGCTTTTGAATGGGAACAAAAAGGTCCTGCTGACAGTGCTGGGATTAGTTCCATGTATCTGAAATCAGCCATTAGTTACTATTTTGGATAATCCCATTACCATACAACCAATGTACCTAAAAATCTTATTTATTCTATACATGCTTATTATTCTTGTTCAACAGGTAAGGATCAACAAGACTTGAGTAGCACTGTGAAGAGTGGCTTGTGAGCCGAAGTCAGCCTGCTAACTTTCTGTCTGCTTTAAAGCTGACATAGAGCTGGGCTCCTGCCACAAGGTATCTGTGCTGGGGTGGGGATGCTATTTGCCCACAGGTTAGGCTGTAGAGGACTTGGTCACATCTGTGACACTATGTCCAGACTGCTTTGACAAGAAGTTGGGACCGCGCTCTGGCTCCTGAAACGTGTGGGGTGTTCCTCTCCAGAAAGCCTAGGAGCACGGGCTAATGTGGTTCCCTCCCACAGGCTCTGTGCACCCTGTCAGTAATTTTTCTTGCAGCTAGAATGAAAGACTTTTGATGTGCTTAATATTTGCATAGTGCAGTTTATGAAAATGACAAAATAATCCCCTCCAGTTATTGCTGATATGAAGGTAAGCTTACAACTCCACCTTTGACTGATTAGAATTAATAACAAAGTTGATGACACCTCCACATTCATCACTTTTGAAAAGTAGCCTGGTACAGTTATTTTGAGATTACAGATTGTTCACGCTGTCTACTACTATTTAGGCTTACGCTTACCACTGTCTGATAGTGTTATAAGGGCTTAGTATGGTGACCCAGAGTGACTTGATGCACTTCCTCACAGCACAATTAATTTAAGGTTTCTCTGTTAGCTTACACAATAATATGCTGTGTCACATACCCTTACCATGTATTATTTCACTTTCTGATGGGAGACTTCAAAAACAAAACACTAAAAGAAAGGTAGGGGAAAAAAATCATGGAATCAAATATGTGTTTGGGCTGAAACACCGTGATTTGCAGCTCTGTGTCAGCCTATCGGAGATTGTGCATAAGGACAGCCCCACTCAGCTTTTGTTTTACTTGGGGCAGTCTTTATGACAACAGAGCTTTTTATTTTAAAATTCCATTCCTATGACAAAAAAGGAATTATAAGCTATGTGATGAATTGAAGTGAGAGGGGCAAGTATTGCAGGCTATTCCTGACTGCATGTTTTTGGCTGATGGCCATGACGTCAAGAGGATTTTAGGTTCCATTTACCATGGATATCCTCTGAGACAGACTTTCTATTGCACAAGACTGAACCAGCTATCCCATAAGAACCACCTGCTTTCAGTCCTCGCTTAGGAAGTTTGCTCCATGGTTCATTTTGGAGTAAGATCTCAGCAGTGGAGGACTGGAGTGTCCACAGAAAAAAATGGTGTCCCCATTTCTGGGGCAAGGGAAGTTTTGCTCATCTACAGGAGTATAAAATTTGGTCTGGGGTCTCCAGCTGAGAGCCGAGACCTTCAGGTGCAGATGCAATGTTCCTATTATACTTCTTTCACCCTGTCTTTAGTCATAAAATCTTCTGCTGAGGTATCACTATAGAGATCTCAGTCTTTGTCCAAAATTTCATTTGTACAATAAGAAGCTTTTAAAACCAAAACCAAACATACGAAATTCTCTACCCTTATGGCCTCTACATCAGTGCTCATGATGAAATTATTTTGCTGTAGGAGTTATGAAAATTAAGGGGGGTGCTGACCTGTAGCACTAAAGCCAAATTTGCACCTTACCTGGGGCACAGGTGAAAAGACAGGGGAATTTAACTTAAACACTGTGATACAGCACTAATACTGAGGTAATTAGATGAACGTGTACCTATCTCTTAAACTCTGGTATGGTACGCACAAAAGCTACAGTGACTTTCTGGGTTTACATCTGAGCATTGCTCCTCTATTCATTAAGTACCACCAAGCAGTATGTACAGAGAGATGGTCTCTGCCTGGATGACCTTTCGGTCTCAAATGTATTTCGTGCAAGATTTGATTTGTGAGTCTGCTATTTTTAGACATTAAGGACAATGAAAGATCAATATGTGCTATTAAAAACAAGCAAAAGGCTAGGAGTCAACAACATCAGATTTATATCTTGGTTCTCCTGCAGATGTACTGTGTGGGCTTTGGTAAATTACTTAGCTCTGCCGGGTCTGTTTTATTTGTCTGCCACAAGGGATGTGCTGAGAAGATTTAAATGCAGTAGATGTGTTTGCGATATAATATCTTTCTCATCTAGACTTCCACTGTCTAATTTGTACTAAAGAATTCTCCCTGGTGTGAAAATAATTGCCTGAAAGAAGGACATAGGTTTAAAATAAAATTTCCATTGTGCCACCAAGCTATTGTCAGAAATATTCTGTTAGTCAATTTGTTCTCTTTTATCAATCTAAAAAGAAAAAGAGCAAAAACTCATCTTGTATCTTGAATTCACCACTTTTTCTAAAGCTTGAAACCATCACTTGTCGTTACCAGAAAATATCGCAGATAGCATGCTCTCATGCTCTGATAAGACATTTTCCCTTTCCTTTTTGCATGTGTCCTTTTGACAAGAAACCAACTGTTTTGCTTGTTTGTTTGTTTTTAAATATAATTTTATTTGAGGTAAAAAATTTACATTGCCTTTCATTCAGAGCTAGCAATGGGAAATTCCCTGTGGGTCTGATAACTTGATTCAGAACACAACTGGGAATTGGATGTTTATCTAGTCCTGAGCAATGCCTAATGCTCTTGAAAGTAATAAAAATCAGACAGGTGCCTGTGAGTCTTTCAATGCATATTTGCTTCAGCAGGCCTGGGAATTTGTGCATGACATCCTTGTTGTTGTGGGCTAGGAATGGTGTGTATGTCTTCTCCACCTCCCAGCTGCACTGCTGTCTCACTGTGTGTGCGTGTGTGTGTGTGATTGGGAGAGGAAGGGAGGAGGGAGAAACTTTTTTTTTTCCTAGAGGAATGTAAGGAATTAAAATTATTCTTTAAAAAAAAATCTTTTTTTTCCCCCTTTTTAATAAACTCGTGTTTATTATTTTCCTTCTGTAGTTGATTTGAGCAACATGGTGGTTATATTTTCATATTTCTTATTTAATCAGACTGAGAGGCTGATCTTCCTATTTAAAATTTTATATCTTTATCTAATTCTATATGTGAATTATGATCACAGATCTTTTTGGTAGCTTTTGTCTAAATCTCACAGCTGGAGTTGAGACATGGGACAAACTCTACATCAGAAAGTGCAAGTATCCATGGAGCGAGCTAGAGAGGCTGGCCTGACCGGTGAGGATGGCAGTCAAATCACATCCCCATGGGAGAAGGGATACATTAGTAGGTCACGTTTGCACAAGAGGTGAATATGTGTAGGAAATTAAGCAGATGACAAACCATAATTTCAATTCAGTGGGACTTCCTGACATTCCAAAGTCTATTTTTTTCTAACAAACTGAAAACAAAAAACAGGTATGAAAAATGGAGTTAATATTGAATTATATTCTATATAAAGTCCATCTTGGGTCAGTCAAAGCATTCTGTTTTCATTCTGGCTTTTTCAAATTTGATGTATTAGTATAATCTGAATTAGAATAAGACAATCATATTTTAGTCTTTTTCAAAATCTAAAAATGCACATTGTTTTTATCCCCGCGGGAGATTTCAGTGTCAGTGAAACGATATTTTCCAATGGAAAAATGCTGGGTTAGGAATGTTTAACTTATTCAGTTATTATTTCTCCTTTCAGGAATTATAGAATCGTAGAATAACCTGATTTGGAAGGGACCCACAAGGATCACTGAGTACATGAAATGTCCTTCACTGGATATTTTGTGTCTAATTTCTTGCCTTGTGACTGCATGTAGGTTAGTCTGAGAAATGATACACGCAGAAAGCAGAAAAGCTCATCTGATTCAATCTCCAAATGTGCTGCCACTTTTAGCTACAGTGCCATATACATTCTCAATAAACAGCTTCTCAAAGAGACAGTACAATTACTAGTCAGCCAATATTTAACCTTCATTTAGCCTTATATTCAGGCCATGCCCAGCAAATCAAGTTGCCTGATACGTATGAATTTTAATCATTTTTTCAGCTGTGCCTCTTCAAATGGATGATGATTGCATTTTTCTGCTGACTAAATCTGTGAAATTCAATATATCAAACAATGCAGAGTCTGACCAGAGGGAGAAGCACATTGCAAAGTTGGCTCTCAGAGTCCTTGGGAATAGGAGACTTGGTTAGGTGGAGCTGGAACAAGAAGAATTGGGATTTTGTACCCTACTCTGTGTTTGAGTGTTGTGATACATTGACAGTTTCAATGCTGTTTCAGACATCTCATCAGTGTGCTTCAGTTCTCCTACCAGATATCCGCAGGAGAAGGATATAAGAGAACCATGTTTGAAAGAAGCTGCAGTACATAGCTATATCTTTGGTGACTCCGCTTGCAAAATGCAAAGTGCCGATGAAACAGAAGATCTGTCCTGACCTTTTAAGAATGCATTGCCATTGATCTGTGGGCTTCCTCCTGAATTCTGGCCTGCAGATTGGACTGTCTCTTCCGGCACGGTGCGCAGGCAGCCTGCTTTGCAATTTCCTGACAAAACAGGAGGGAGCGGGCCGTGAAGGCAGCAGGCTCCAGCTGAGCCGCCTGCTGCTGCCTCCATCCTGGCAAGGCTGTTTGTGAAGCGGTGCAACCTGACCCATCAGGGCAGAGGATCCTAGGTAGCAGGGGGTGTGGGGAAGACCCCTGGGAGCTCATTTAGGCTAATAACTCTGTTTATGGTTTCCAGCCTAGCCAGCTGCTTTTCTAGGTTGCTTTCGTAACAGAGGCAGCAAGAATCACTCACTGCCTTTGCATGAGTTCCTATTGCCTTCCTATTTCTTTTCCATAGGCTGAAGCAACATCTTTAATTCTCATACCAGAGGACCTCAGAAAATAAACAGTTCAGACAAATATTCCAGTTTGGTTACCTCGGTATTGGAAAGAACTTTGGGCTCAGTCTATTTTACGGTCAATCTAGTCACTATATTCAGAGCTGCTGGGGAAAAGCCTCTCATACAAGTGACAGGAGAGGAGCAGATGTGGTTGCCCAGCTGCACACCAGCATGCTGAGATGCCGTGCCACATCGGGATTCCCATGACCTGACCTCCGGCTGGGAGAGGCTAAAGGGAGTCCCTCTTCCTCCAGGGTCTCTGAGTCCCGTGCCCTTTCTCTCACCTCATGAAGGACTGGAGGGCCATAGGAAAAACTAGATTTGGATGACAGAAGGGTGAAGAAGCAGCATTGCTCATCTTGGGGAAGAAAGAGATAGAACAGCTCCTGTTGTTCACAACTCTGCATAGATCCCAAAATTGAATGAGACCAGCACCTCAGCAGCTTGTTCCTCTCTCTCTATCCCTTGCTGGGGAGGCAGAAGATGGGGATGGAACAGATAAGAATCCCAGGTGGGAAATGAAGAAAAGAAAAATGTATCCTCTAACACTTCAAAATTCAGAGTTTGATTAAACCCCATGACTTGTTGAAAACTCTAGCTTTTATGTGCAATTTGACAGGATCTGTTTCTTCTCCAACACGTTCAGGCTAACACTGCAAGATGCAATAGCTCAGACATGTCTGTAGCAAGTGTCCCTGAGGCAATGCCTATGGGTGGCATTAGGCAGAGCTGGATGCTCTACAGGCTGCCTGCTTAAATGCTGAGAATATGAACTCTAAAAGTATTTGGCCTCATAAAAGGGGAAAAGCATTGATTATGTGAGAGCTATTCTAAGATGGTATCCTTTAAGACATATACACAGAGTCCATCTATTGCAGAAAAACATAGCTGACAGCTATATTGGCTCTATACTACATAATGCATAGCATACGTATCTCCCTTGAGGAACATGCATTAACCACACAGTAGTAACTGTGACTGCCAATAGACCAAGACATGTCTGGGCGTTGGTGAAGTCCCACATCACCATGATGCCAAGGGATGTCTGGGAAAAAAACCAACAACTTTTGTCAGAATGATGCTTGTTGTGAAACCAGCATTTTCTATAATGGCTTGTACCTGCTACACGCTTGTGCTGCCATGACTGTGAGATAAACATTTCATTAAAATACATGTGATCTTTTTCACCTCTTGCTGTGTAGATATCTTAAAAGCATAAATTGAGTCTGCATGTTTGGATGGCTTTTGTTTCTCTTCTTAAAATGCTACTTAAAAAAAGAATAGAATATTTAAGGTTTGCTCTGCAATAAGTTTACTGACATAGCTTTTTATAAAAAATGTCACATTTTACTGTGAAAATGTTTGTGAACCCAAGATTAAAGACAAAACAGTGTGAACATGCAGCTTAGTATGCTGTAAAATTTAGGAAATAAGGAAGATCACTAGCTTTTCGACAACAAAATCTGTGAATCACCCACAAAGTATTCTAGTGGATGTTTGTGGTTAATGGCATTTCTGAAGCCTGGTTTAGCTGTTGTGAAATAGGAGGAGGAGATGAAAGAGAGTTTGGGGTAAAGCACTTGCTTCTGCCAGGCAGATGCTGGTGTGATGTGATGTTTGGAAAAGCATCATTAAAAAATAATAATAAAAATAATAATAAAAAATAAATGATTCTCTATCCTAAATCTCTTGGATTTTTGTTAAGCAATAAAATTTGTTGGTGGGGTTGGCTGGTGGTTTTATAACAGTGCATCCTTTTAGGTGGGCTGGAAAACAAACTAAACATGGGTAGGTGGTACTTGCTTTTAGGAGAGACAACTTGAAGAAATCAGTTTTCTAAAAATATCTTAGTTTCAGAGATGGTAATTTTGACTTATATTTCACTGGAAAGAGTCCCAAGAGGACTTGTGTAGATTCAGAGTTGCTCAGTGGTTTTCAGAAAAAAGCTCTGAATCCTGACATTATCACTGAAACTGCTGTTTGAGAAGGCCAGCCATTATCACACATCAGCCTATGAAAAGGAGATGGAAAAGGGGGGTATGTGAGAATTGGATTAGTCCAGCTCTGGCTAATAACAGCAAAACTGCTTTCTGTTTTTTTTTTTGTTTTTTTTTTTTTTTTTTTTTTTTTTTTAAATAAGCAACAAAGCAACCCCCTCACTGGTCCCTGGACCTGTGCTTACTTCATCCAGCCAACACCTCCTCCTCTCTTCTCTCTGTCGGCTTACGCATGGACCTGCCTCTAGCCCTATTATCCTGCCTGTGACCTGTTGGTAGTGAAGCCCGTGGTATGTGGAGAAATTTTGCTTAGAGACTTTGAGAAATAGTTTTACTTTCTTCATTGTAAAAGCTGAAGGGCCTCAAGGCTGAGGTCCCGTCTGAAGGCACCCCACACTGTACATGGCCCAAAGCTAATGTGTCTGCTCTGGGATGAGGAGGAAGAGAAGGAGGAAGAGTAGAAAGAGGAGGAAAAGGAGGAGGAGGAGGAATATTTGGGTTAATTTTCTTAGTGTTTGTAATGATAGTTTTAAATAGTAGAGTTATACCCTTTCATTTTCATTACAGGAGAGAGTTTACGCAACCACACTTTTTGTTTGTGCTATTATTTAGAGAGTCTGGTTGAATCCTTTATGAAAATCTTTTAAAGGGAAACTGTTAAACACACTGAGCTTAAAAATTCATCTGCCATAATGATGATCTCTAATTAAAATTTAAATTAGGTTCATTGAATCAGCTGTTGTTATCATTATTGTAACAAAAGTATCAGCCAATCCAAGAGTTAATGTAGCCCAGATTTTTGATGAACTTTTGCAGGCCTTCTAGCTGTTATGCAAAGAAAATCATCTGCGCTGTTAAAATCCTCCCACTAAATAACAAGTGCATTCAGATTTTTTTTTATTCTTCCTCTTTTTTTTTTTTTCCAGTTCATAGGATGAGACTTAGGATAAGTTGATGCTTTCAGGTTAATAATATTGTCTATCTGTCAACTTTAGCAGCATATTTTGAAGTGCAGGCCCGAGCAAAAACTGGTTGCCTCAGGGAATGAGATGCAAAATCTTTCACTTCTGAAGCAGTGTTTAATATTCCAGTTATGTCAAAATCTGTATCCATATTTTAGCTGTGTGGCATCCAGTCTGATAGTAGGTGCTATTAATGTACCTTCTAGTAGATCAATCACCATTTTAGAAAAAAAAATCTTGGTTTATTTGATTTTGGTTTTATTTGAAGTGGCAAAAATGAAGCTGATTCAGATCTTTAATTACTGCCTAGAATTTAGCAATGAGTCTAATAAAGGAGAATAGCAGCAGTAGAGCTGGGATTTTAGGAAATCTTTGGTACTACTCTCCTGATATTTCTATTCTGGGAAAAAAACAGGAACAACACACTTCAAACTCTAGGGTTTTCAATCTAGCACTTTACTCAATGTCTGAATTCATTTAGAAGAAAAAAAAAAAAAAAGAAGCAAAACCAGCAAAAGGGTATTTTGCTCCTTTCCTTGTTCATGTCTATTAAATATTTAAACTATCTGTTCCTGAGCAAGGCATAGACAAATCAATCTGTGACTATGTGCTGTTTGATTTTGGAACAAATATTTCAAACTGGTGATGGAGCATGAGAAATTCAGAGTTTCTTTGGCTTATATACCTCATTTATAGAAGCAACAAGGAGTTAACAGGACTCTAGCACCCCAAAATTCTCTATAATTTTAACAATATTTATCTGAGCTGGTGAGAAAAATTAGTTGCATTAGTACAGAAAAAATAATCAGTCTGAGGAGAGGTGGCTAGTCTTGGAGTAGGCTGCGTGAGGAAGCAAGGAGAAAAGGGCACTCACACCCCAAATTGTGCAGTCCCCAGAGGAGAGGTACTTGAAATACTGCAGAGGAGCCTTCAATCAAAATGAGTAGGCATTCGAAGCAAGAAGCACCTTGTGTAACAGCCTGCATAATTTTGTCTAGTTTTACTGGGGAATTATTTTTTGTTTATCATTGAGGCTGGGCTTGGTGTTGACCAAAAATGCTGAGCTTTTTCTCAGGGAACACTGATCACAAAGTACATTGGCAAAGAATTGTTCGTCTCAGGGTGTTGCAATGCTAAATGAAAGCTGGTGGGTACACAGGGCATGTTCTGTTCCAGCCCTTCCTGGCCATAGGCACTTGAGTGCTTTCAGCTTTACCTCTGTGGGTTGTTTCATTCCGCTCTAACAGTCATTGGGTGGCAGTCTTCTACCAGAAGAGACAGCTCAAAAAGACTTTGAAGTGTGCGTATATCTAAACGGAGAAAAAATAAGCAATGCCTGGAAAACATTATTAAGAGATTATTTTAGAAGTTCCTTTTGAAATGTTTGGACAGGGACATAACATACCACCAGGATGGTGTGTGCTTGTGACAGGAATGTAGTAGTCAGAGGAGGTATCTTGCTGGGCTCTGGTTGAACTAAAGGTTAGTAGCCTACTCGATTTTCTTCTGACTCCCATATAGGTTTGAAGCATTTCTGTGCACCAGCTGCAGACTATATTCTTCACGACAAGCACAATTACACAGTCTCTTTCTTGCAGCTTTTATTACTGCTGCCAGACCACTGCTAATTTGGAGCACTTCATTGATGTATGCTTTGTATAATGAGTACTTGGCTAAAACTGGACATCCTTCACTCTGATGATGTCCTGCCTCTCAGAGAATAAACTAGAACAGGCTCTGAGTTGCAAAGGTAAAAGGGGGAGAGATTAAACCCAGGCACTGCTGACTAAAGAGCTCTGCCATTAATGTTGTGTATGAGTGTCTAACAGGACTGTTTAAAAAATGTATGCCACAGCAAATGGAAAACACAAAGCCAGATTCTAGTCTCAGTTAACAGTGGTTCAAGTTAGGAACATCTTCCACCAGGACACAGATGTTCCAAACTGTGAACCTGAGCCACATCTTCACAGGTATACACATCTATGAGATCCTTGCTAAGTCCCAAGCCACATAGCAGATGACTGTTTGTGAGCCAACTTCCCCTGGCTCCTGCTGAGTTCCGAAGGCATACTTAACCTCTAGGATGGGAAAGAGAAATAGCATTTGGCATGCTCCCTTTGGAAGGTTACTGACTCCTCTCCTTCATGCTTCCAGTTAACAAGGCTTGGGTGACAAGGGAGCACAGGGATGGCTTGAAAGCCAGTTGTGCTTCTTTCAAACCATGTAAATCACAAAGCCCAGGAGGAAAAATGCAAGAGTTTGGAGATGAGGCAGGCAAGCAAAGAGAGCATGTGTTTGGGAATTCAAGAAAGCATTGGAGGAATTCTGGGTCTAACCAGCTATGTGGCACGCAGTCAGCCTGTCTCTCTTATCCCTCCATGATAAAAGTTTTCCCTGGATGCCAAATGAAGTACACCACCACTGCTTTCACTTCATACTCACTCCAGGCAGAGTTTTTTTTAATTTATTTATTCATTTATTTTTAACAGAAAGATAAAAGAAACAAAAACTCTGCATGAGGCACTTTATTATCTAACTCAACCTGGGACAGGTGGCAGGTGCCAGCTTGGCTTCTTCCCCTTGCCTCTCTGAGTACTGCTGAAGATCTGGGCCCTGATGTGAATGGGTGCTCGTCATCTCCTGAGGCTGAACTCCTGTCTGGTAAATCTGAGATCGACATCTTTTTGGGCAGAACCCCCTAAACCCAAACCCTGATGTTACACACTGCCTTAAGAAGTGACTACAGAACTGCCACATGCTATGTGCCTATGAGTATAGAACATTATCTTCTATTTGTTTGGTACAAACAAGATTATTAGCTTCCTGTGTTTCCTATCAATTTTTAAATTACATTTTACTCCGATTTTACTGGAAATGGAGGTCAATGCAAATACAATAATACACACAAAGGATGTATTATACCAATCAGTTTACTTCAGAATCCAGAGGCCCAACAGGGAATGAATTACTGAGGCTCAGAAATGATAATAGTAGTAACGTTTAGCTCTTATTTCTCATGACTTTTTATCTGAAAGTCTCAAAGACAGGGAAAGATTACTGCTTTTTTTTTTTTTTTTTTTTGTAATAAACAATGGGGAAAGTGAGGCAGAGAATGGTGACTTGCCCCAAGGCCTCATAGAAGGTGTGTAGCAAAGAAATACTACTGTAGTGAGGATACACACATTTTGACTGCCATCTGGGTGCATGCAGGCTATCTTTTGATGTGAGCCAGGAGGATTTTTTTTGGCCTGAAGCACTGATGCAGTTTTCATGGAGAGTTAATGTTTTGGAACTTTTTTTTTTCCTTGAAATTCTGTTATTTCAACACAAAACAAACTTCTGCTAATTTCCAGAGTCTCAACAGAACTCAAAATCTTTCCTGAAGAATTTGCCTGTGGGTGCTGTGATAACATGGGGCCATGACACTCATGCACACATATACAGATGTACAGAGATGCACGAAGCTACCAGGTTCAGTGTTTTTGGAGTTCCCATATACAAATCCCACAATAACAAATCCTTGATGTGTGAGCCTTGGAAATCCTCAGTCCCTTCAAATGCTTAATGAGATAGGTTGATTATCATCCAATGAAAATTACTTCTGTCATATGAGGGGAGGAGAATTTAACTGTCAGCAGTGAGAAGACAATTAACAGACTCCAGAGAGGCACTGGGATGGTTAAGACATGGTTACAAGAAAATAACTGGGAAATGATGGATAGATCTGGCTATTATAAGCATATGGTGAAAATGAAAAACAAATCACCACAAAAATACTGGTGTGTTATGATGGGTTTAAATCAGCCAACAGTGAGCAAAACTGTTATGCCACCATGGCACAGAAATGTTTGGGTTTTACATTTTTTGAGAAGTTTAATGGTATTTCCTCTCTCTCCCCACACTCGTTCCCCGCACACAAAAACATTTGTAGTGCAGGAAGCTTCACTTGATTTCTAATTAGGAAAATGCTGTAGCACAACTCGTAATTCTTTTTCTGCACAGTTTACCAGGGTCGTATTACACACTCTGGCTGCAAGAAAGCACTGTAATAAATGATAGCTCTTTCAGCCTGTTGGCAGTACATGGTCTGACCATCAGTCTTGTAAATGTTCCCATAACCATTGAAAAGTTGAAATAATTTGTAACTTTGGCTTAACACATTATTAATCACAGAGCAAAAGGGTTGCTCTGATTTCACCAGGCATACTAATGTTAAAAAAAATTTATGAAAATCTCAGATGCCAGTACAGGGATAAAAGCACAGCTAATCATATGCTGCTCCCATGACTGAATACAGGTTTCAAGCCCAATATTTCAGGGAGCATTCCTCAAAGTTTTGTATGAAGGTTTTCGTTTAACAAATCCCTTTGTGAAGTTGGCCAGATTGTTTGTGTGTCGATGTGTGTCCCTGAGGGAAGGAGAGGCCAATTAATATCTCATTCACATTCCTAACTGATAATGAGAAAGAGAAATATGATACAATCCCCTCTAGCTGTAATATGCCTTTTGGGCTAATCACGAGTCCCATTTCTACAGGCTTTCAACCACAAACTGACGTGTCCAAAGCCAACAAAAATATGAAGGTCCAATCTAAGCTTCACAAAAATCAAAAGTAACTTCTTGCTACATTTCTTGGCTTTTATAATGGAGTGGATTAAGGTCTGGATGGCAATGGACATTAAAGGTCTCTGTAGGAATGGCATTGTGCTTCAGGAACCTTGGTCTTTGGGGAATTTCTCCGTTTTTTCATGTGACTGCTGAATCACATGAATGCTTCTGAATCCAAGTGTGGTCATACATTTGAAGGGACAACAAAAGAACTCTTTCAAAGGAAATCAGTCCAAGGTAATAAGGATGTCATAATTTGGGTTATTCATATCATAGAATGGTAGAATCATCTAAGTTTGGAAAAGACCTTCAAGATCATCAAGTCCAAACACCAACCTCGCTCACCAAGTCCCATCACTAAACCATGTCCCTAAGTGCCATTGAAAGGCATAATTCCACTTCATGAGCTCCTGTGATACCTAGCAAAAATATCACAACAGCTCTCTACTATCTACAGTGCCACATTAAATCCAGATCAGGCTGGCCTGCTGCTGTTTGGGTTATTGTTGTACCTTGAACTAAATTGCTGTGAGCAAACATCTCAAAAGAAGGAGCATAATCAGAGCCCTGACTCTGCACAACTCCTGAATAATACTGTAGCTTGCAGCTCTGTTGCTAACAGGAGAAAGATGGAGATTAAGATGGCAGCTGCAAAGAGAAATTCACTTTGCAGCCTTTTCACATTATCATATTTAAGAGATAAAGCTACAGATATAACTGCTGAGATATGATGCTTTCTTTACAGGAGGACAGTTTGTATTTGCAAGGCGCTTTAAATGTTTTCTCACAACCGCTTCCATCTCCCTTGATAAGCTAATTTTGAAAGTTAATGGACTAGATCCTTCAACGTGTTAATGCTGCATCGTACTGCTTCAGTGGTGCAAAAGGGCACTATAGCAGTCTTCTTCTGTTACTGGAGGTTCTCTGGGAACTGCTGAACAATATGGGTCAGCCAGAAGGGATCTTCCTTGAACCCTGGTACATCAGGAGCAAACACTTCTGGAGAAGAAGTGGAACAAGAGAGGTAACTGATCTTGAGTGACTACTGCCTTGGGGCTGTAGGCTGACTGCAAAAAATGATTTTAGAGGCTACTGATAGAGCAAATAGTCCCAAGATTGGAAGCCATGATGCTGCTCCTCTAACCAAACTGTAGATGTGTGTCCATGCCGCTTTTGACTGCATATTTGGAAGAAAGTAGGAAAAATGTCAAGGAATAAATGATTTTTTTTTCAATTCTAATTCTTTCTCTTAGTTGTGCTGACAAAACACATATATATATATACATTTATATATATTTTTTTTTCATGAGGTACACCTACAGGCACTTTGCTGTGTTTGGTGCACACTGTGCTGAGTTAGGCACTAGCTGCTCTGAGAGGTGATGCTGACTGGGATGGGGTGTGTGTGCACCGACACATCCACTGTGCAGTCACAGGGGAGTCTAAAGGATAGTGCTGTGGGTTGCACCATCTACCCAGATCCAGCAATGCACCTGCTTACTAACTCTGTGCTTACATGATTCAACCCAGAGTTTTTGGAAGGTTTTTGTAAAGGCCCTTGAAAACCACAGGGTGCGGCAGTGATGGTGTCCATTAAAACAGCCCCAACTGTGATAATGTTTGTCAGAAAGAAGAGGAGGCTGGCAGGGAGCAGTAATAACTCTATCTGGCCAGTTTTAATCTGCTCTCTTAAGTCAGTCTGACTCCAAGCCAGGAATAGACACTGAAACAAAGACTGACTCCATGGAGAGAGCTGCTCTCTGCCTCAGCCTTCTGATGAGAATACAAGACCGTGGTAAACCAACATGAACAAAGAATCTACAAAAGGAAACAACAGTGTACAGGCAACATAATGGGTCACTGTTACAATTTGGTACCATCATATAGCCATAGTTTAAACTTCCTGCAACTTAATTCTGACTTCATAAAGGAGACTATACAAGCACGTCTGGTTGCTTCCCACACATGAGGAGAAGGTTGCTGTTTCCGATTTTTCATCAATAGAATAGAATAGAATAGAATAGTATAGAATAGAATAGTTCAGTTGGAAGAGACCTACAAAGATCCAGCTTGGATGATCTCTTTGAAATTAGTCCAGTGCTAGAGATGTGAATAGGTCTAAAGCATGACTATTTGTTCTCCTCCACTTCAGGTAAATGCAGAAGAGGCTAAGGCAGGCATTATGAAGCCTAATATCCTCACATGTCCTCACACATACTTCTGAGGCAATAAACAGCCTGAAGCTTATGATGAAGAGGATGTCCTGGTTTCAGCTAGGACAGAGTTAATTTTCCTCCTAGTAGCTGGTAGGGTGCTATGTTTTGGATTAGGATGAGAAGAGCACTGATAACATGCTGATGTTTTAATTATTGTAGAGCAGTGCTTACACCAAGCCAAGGACTTTTCAGCTTCTCGCTCTGTCCTGCTAGCGAGCAGACTAGGGATGCAGCAGGAGCTGGGAGGGGACAGACCCAGGACAGCTGACCCAAACTGGCCAAAGGGGTATTCCATACCATCTGACGTCATGCTGAACAATATATAGGGGTGGCTAGCCAGGTGGGGGGGGCCGGCTGCTCGGGGATAGGCTGGGCATCGGTCAACGGGTGGTGAGCAATTGCATTGTGCATCACTTATTTCGTACACATTATTATTATTAATACTATTATTATTATTATTGTTATTATTATTGTTATTATTATTTTCCTGTCTTAATAAACTGTCTTTATCTCAACTCACAGGCTTCACTTTCCCCTTTCTCTCCCCCATCCCAGAGAGGGAGGGGGGAGGGTGAGCGAACGGCTGTGTGGTGTTTGGCTGCCAGCCGGGCTAAACCACAACAGTCCTTTTGGGGCTTCTTCAGCCCCACATTGGGTGCCATAAGGGGTGGTGAAGGAGGAAGGGAGAGTGAACAGGTAGGAAAAAATATCTTCCCCTGTCCCCTCCACAGATTGACTCCCTGATGAAAAAAGGCAATAGGTGTAATTGCTAATAGTTTCTGAGATATGGTTTCCGAAGTATAGAGTCAACGACAGTGCTGCGTACAAATACCAGGTTAGAGTCATGACCAGAAATCTCATCATTTCATAAGCCATCGTTACACCACACAGTACCATAACAATCTTAAACCAGGGCCTGGAAAGGATAAACAGCACGACAGGGAGCACATACAGAAAGTAACGTGCTATAAAACTCAATTTGGGAAACAGGCACAGCAGACTTGAGATTAAGGCAATCAACATTGTGACTAGCAACTATTAAGCAGGTCGAATACTTATACCAATTTTAGTTTAACACACTCTGGTCAAATCTGTCAATATCTCAACCCTTTGAGCCCCACGTTGGGCGCCAAAAGGACTGTTGTGGTTTAGCCTGGCTGGCAGCTAAACACCACACAGCCGTTTGCTCACCCTCCCCCCTCCCTCTCTGGGATGGGGGAGAGAAAGGGGAAAGTGAAGCCTGTGAGTTGAGATAAAGACAGTTTATTAAGACAGGAAAATAATAATAACAATAATAATAACAATAATAATAATAATAGTATTAATAATAATAATGTGTACGAAATAAGTGATGCACAATGCAATTGCTCACCACCCGTTGACCGATGCCCAGCCTATCCCCGAGCAGCCGGCCCCCCCCACCTGGCTAGCCACCCCTATATATTGTTCAGCATGACGTCAGATGGTATGGAATACCCCTTTGGCCAGTTTGGGTCAGCTGTCCTGGGTCTGTCCCCTCCCAGCTCCTGCTGCATCCCTAGTCTGCTCGCTAGCAGGACAGAGCGAGAAGCTGAAAAGTCCTTGGCTTGGTGTAAGCACTGCTCTACAACAATTAAAACATCAGCATGTTATCAGTGCTCTTCTCATCCTAATCCAAAACATAGCAGCCTACCAGCTTCTAGGAGGAAAATTAACTCTGTCCTAGCTGAAACCAGGACACAGGAATAGCATTGTCTCCTCTAAAATGACCATGAGCCCTCCGACGGTTCTCTTTGTCCTACAAATGCTGTCTGCATGTCATCCAATACATCTGCCTGGGCCTTGCATGTTGTCTGTATTTACTGAACATAACTATGTGGACACCAGATGAGTCTTTCACATGGTGTTTGTCCTGTAGACAGCAGAATATGGCACAGAGAAATCAATTTGTGCACTGTCCCTTCCTGTTAAACATTGTGCTGCTGAGATGGTTCCGCACCACCCTCCAGACCTGACTTTAGGCCTGTACTGTCCTTCTTCATCTCCTGTCTGGGCAATGCAAGGCAATGTAGCAAGGCATAAAAGCATGGGGTCCAATGCACGCAGAATGCTGATATGTCCAGAGACACATCTTAACTCTCATTTGGTCTGTATAGCAAGAACAAAAACTTGTTCTTATTTTCAAGATGTTCTTTACCCCAGACCAGAATAACTGTGGACTGCTTCCAAGGTGGGTTAGGGTGGTCAAAGTGGAACTTCTCTGTTTTAACAGAAGCAACAGACAGGGGAATAAACTGCAACAACTAAATATGTTCCTAAAACTCAGTAGTTTTTATCTGAAATGCAAGACTAGCATTTTGGACTTTATCTTTTTAATACAAATGCAGAATAGCCGCCATCACATCTGACATGCTTCTTTTGATGCAGGGATGGGAATGGCCACTTCTGATACATTTCAGTAGTGCTGTATAACATCTGCAGCATAGACATCACAACAACAGGGATCTGTCTGAGAATGGGACAAAAATGAGCTCCCTGGGTAGAGAGTAATGAGACCATCAGGGAACATTCCTTCCTGGGAAAAGCATCACTTACAAAAGGGCTGTTGTTTCTCAGGGCAGTCAGGAAAGGCCTGTGGGAAAGGAGACTGCACTGGGATATCTGAAGGAGAGAATAACAACTTAAGTGGTCAAGAGTTTTTTTTTTTTTTTTTCAGGGTACATGCATTGCTGGGGACAGGACGAAAAGGCAGGTCTGAATTTGCCTTTTCTCTTCCTATTTTAACACATGTGAAGAAGCAGAGTGTCAATCAGTTGGGCCACCTATGAACAAAGTGGGTGGATCAGTGGGACAGGCCCTCAGGGGTCACGACCATCTAAGCAGGTGAGGTTGTGGGCTGATTCTTCGTTTTGCATTAGGCTTTGATGTTCTGGAAAGGACTAAATCTCTAGGCTAACACAAAGACTGCTGCTATGCTGCACTTTTCTGAAGGACTGCCATGCAGAAGCACCATAGAAAACATTCAGACTGAACAAAAAATGCTGTGCAATGGAAAACTGAAGCTGTATAGAAGTGCCAGGCATGGGAGCAGGCATGCCCCTTTCTACCTTGTGGATAAGTACAGCTTCTCAATATACCATGGAGAACTTGAGAAAGTAGATTTGATTCCAGAACATGTAAGTCTAAAACTCATTGCTTTTGGCAGCATGGAGAGACGTGATTTTCAGGATATATCTTTAGGTTGTCAGCACCAGAACACAACTTAAAATGTGCATAACAGTAGCTGGAGAAGTTTTGAACTGTTCACATCAGTGTGAGCACAGCACATTTGACATGTTCAGGCAAGATGCTTATGCATTATCTGTGTCCTAAGCCATCGTGGTCCTGGTGTTGGTAACTTTCTTGCTACCAATTGTATGATTCAGCATTCTGAGGTGATCAGCTCAGGTAAACCTGAGATGAATGTGTATCTGTGCTTTGTGAGGTGAATCCGCCCTAAGGGAGGACAGTGGGGGAGAAAAGAAAACTTACTTTATTTTTCCTGCTGTCTATTCTTTTCTTTTTGTTTCCTTGTTAGAGAATGACAGATGCCTGTCTGTCAAACTGACACATCGTCATGTGTAATCTTGAGCTAAATGAAGGCTGTAATTTGACTAAGGGGCTCTGACAGGTTTTGAAACAAAGAAGTTTTAATACTAAACCTGGAGGATTTCATTCACTAGTAGTATAGGTGCTGCGTAATCCAGTTTTCATAAACCTTTCTAATTGTAGGAGCTGGAATGTCCCTCGGTCTTCTCATCTTGCTGAATTCAGAGGGACTGAGCAGAGGTGAAAGATCTGGTGGAACAGGCAGCTAATGAAGTGAAACTTCAGGAAGGTCGGATTCAGCAAATGAAGATCTTGGGTGATTTGATGGCTGCTGAGAGAGCTGTGTGGAAAAAAAGCTGAAACTCTTGCAAAACACATAATTGGTCTGAGATTAATTTCCCAGCTCTCAGTTCAGATCAGTGTCACAAAATTAATAAATTGGTATCTTTTGACGAAGTCTGTACTTACACATGGGGGCGGGTATAAAACTAGTTATGATTCAGTAAAGTGGATTAAAGTCCATGATGCTGTCAGCATGGATACAAAGCTTGAGGTGAAAAGCTGTAGGTCAGAACTGAAGCGATTTTTCACTTGTGCTTCCTCAGAGTTTATTCCACAATAATCTTCCTGTGCCCCATATGAAAAACATAGTAGCTGGGTGGGAATCAAGCACGTGGTTCAGACCTAATTGCTCTTAGCTCTGACAGATCAGGTTCACTTGGACTCTGGTTTGCATACAGGCAGACGGGATAGTCTTACGGAGCCTCCAGAAGAAAGCTGGGCTTGTACTTTGCCCAACATCTGTAATGTTTAGGCTGAAAGTCTTTGGAGGTAAGCAAGCTGGTTAAAACAATGGAGTGTTTTTCTGTTCTTCACCCTCAGAGGAAAGGGCTCCTGTTTCTTCATTCTGTAACCAGGACTTGGTCAGTGGGCTGACAATGGGATGCAGGTTTCCCTTCTTTGAAGACAGCCAAAACATCATAATAAATGAAGGCTTCCCTTCTCCTAGCAAGTCTCAACCCTCTGTTAGAAGGGAGGGAATCTCTTTTCCTTTGCTAAGAGTCTGCTTTAGTAGCACCCACACATTGATCCCTGTATTGGAAACTTAATAACTTCACTTGAACATCATGCCTTTTTGATGGCAGTGGAAATAACATGACTTTTAAATAAGTAGAGGAGACTGTCATTGAAGTAGAGGCAGTTATGTGGGAGTCAGATGATTAAGGTAGATAGGATGTAGGAGGGAAGAAATACTATCATTTGGAAAAAAAATACTGTATTTTGAACAGGTTTAATGATCTCTTCCAGGAAAGTGGGGCTGTTATTATTAAGTGCATTACCAACATTTAGATGCAGGGCTTGGTTCTCTGTTGATGTGCCTTCTCTGTAATTGTTCACAGCCATGCAAATAGCTTAGAAAATGAGTCTAAGTTGTTAGAATTGTACAGTTATAGTCTAGGGGAATTGTGTGCTCACTTTTTCAGATGTAGAGACAAAGAGGCAGAGGGTGAGGTGAGAGGGGGTTACTCTCTCATCCAGGTCATGCCAGTGTCTGCCTGTCTGTCTGTAATGCAGTAGCCAATGATCTATTTTCTGATCTATTCATAAGGTCTGTTTCATTCTTGGTTCTTTTTAACCTCGTTGTCTGGCCTGACCAGAGTCCTAGCTTAAGGCTGCCTGACACTATTGCCTTTTTTATATTTTTTTTATTTTTTTATTTCCTGTGAGTGACAACACTGCTCCAGCATGGGGAGTTTGCCCCTTCCAGGATTCCCAGTTCATGTGTGCAAACACCTTAATTCATGCCTTGGTTTAAGGCATGTGCTCATTGCCTTTACATGCAGCAGTGATCAAAGCTGGCACCACCGCAAGCAGCCTGATGCAGTCAGAGCAGCTGGGGGGCCAGAGACAGTACTGGTGGAGTGAGCATGGTGCTGGGTGTCAGCCTCAGCAGATGGGCACTGGCTGATGCTGAAAGGTCTACTCTTGTTTCATCCTGGGAGTTTTGTGTCTGTCTTTGCCGCACTCTGAAGATGTCTGGTTTTTGGAGATTGGCTTCTACACGGGGTCTGTTCCTGCTTTCTCTCTGTGAGACCCACCCAAAGCCAAATGAGGCAAAAAGACTTGGATGTGCCCAATTTGGGTGTTCAAATTGGGGAAGTAGAAAACCTGCATTGAAAAAGGGAAGTAGAAAACCTGCATTGAAAACCTAATAATGATCTAGATGCAATAAATGTCTTGTGGTCTGGATGCCTTGTGGTCTGGATGCAATCAAATCTCAGTGTAGTGATTATGTAAATGTAATAAGTCCTTGTGATGATATGGTTAGACTTCACTCAAAGGCACAGGAATCTTTCTGTTGGTTTTGGTGAACTCAGGGTGTTCTCACACTCACTGGCTAGCTGCTTCATCCTGGGGGTCTCATCATATACCCCTGGGTAGCATTTCATAGGAATATCTTTCTGTACTTTGTTTGTGCTGTAAATAAAAATTTTCCACAAGAAAATTTCCTTTTCTTCTCCTTGACAAACTTGGGCAACTTTCAAGCTGATAGAAAAATAAGGTAAAATGTTATCTCTGCTCTAGATGCTTTATGCCAGATTTTAGAATGCAGCTACTTTCTTTCTTAGCACAATTTCTGCTCTCTGAGTTTGCAGAGGAGGAGCTCATTGACCCTGAACTCTAGCCAGAATGACACCTACTGCTGTATAACTTAGCCTCTGAGCCTGCAAGATGTTCTGCTTTAGCAAATATGTTTTGATTTGCATTAATTCCTCCACTTTTCTCTAGCTTTTCTTCCCACGTATGTAAACACCATATCCACAAATGAGTTAGAAAACAGAAAAGTAAAAACCCTGTTACTCACTTGTTACTTTGCTTGGGATTTGAGTGACCATGTATATTTGAGCGGCTTTTGCTTCACTCCTATGTATTGTAATGTAAAGCTCAGTGCTTTTTGCAATTTGTGGTTAAAAATCATTGAGAATACTATTATTATTTTTTTCTTGTCAGATTACAACAGTTTTCAGGGTCCCTTTAGCACCAGGCCTTCAGACTCATGGTAATGAAGTTCAAGCTCATAAAGTTTGGAGTACAGAACGCCAGTATCCCAGCACAAATTTTACAAGATTTTCTGGCATAAACTTATTGCAATTACATGAAGTATATGGAAAATACAGTTGCTGTATATTATCACCACCTAGGTGGAGTATCCTTCTTTTATGAGACGGTTCATCATTCAGTTTTGTGATACTATGGTGTTTCACGACAGACATTATATCACATGATAATGTATTGAATTGTATTATAAATGCTAGTATGTATTTATGTGTTAACCTGCAATTTTTGCTTTCACAGCATCAGTTATACACTGAATGGTAATCTTTTGTCAGTAAACCTGTTGGTGCTCAGTGCTATTTACTTCCCCTATTGTTTATACAACATATAGGTGTGTTATGTATTTTGCCCATTTAAGTAAGTTATGTTCATCCTCAGATTAAATATTAAATTGCTTTAAAATTGATTTTTTTTTCTTTTCTTATCTTCTTAAGTTCTGCCTAGCTGGAATAGTGGAGTTAAGGCATTCTGTACAATGCACTGCTGCTTTTACCTGGAAGGTATCTGTCTGAAGTGGCCAGAGATAGCTCAGTGCAGGCTTTTTACGGGGGAAATGAGGCTGTTCCTTGTTCAACAGTTTAAAAAGAAGCAACCTGAGGATTACACACTGTGGCACTCAGAGACACCCTGAGGAATTGATCCAGGTCATGCCTTAGTGGATGGTGGCATTCTGACCAGACTCCTTTCCCCATAATCCTTTCCTTGCTGTCTCTAGAGTGGGATAGATGAGAAACTTTATCTTGGTCTGTCTCTGTCCTGACATCACCAGAGTCCCTATGGAAGTAGCCCTAGTGAGCTGCAAAAAGACCCCCATTGAGGGGCTGAGCACATGTCCAAGCAGGAGGATGGTGTTACTGAAAGGCAGACTCCAGCTGCCTTCGGCCTGCTTGATGGGGTCCCAGATATGTGATGCCTCCTGCATCCCTGTGGGACAAGCATTTCTTGTCGTCCTCACATCCTCACAATTGCCTGGGGAGAAATGCAATGTGCTATCATGGATCTGGGCTGTGAGGTGGGAGTGAAGTCCTGAACAGAGAAGGTATCCATAAATGTTAGTCTTGCTCTCGGTATCTATAAAACACACTGCTGAGAGGCAAACCAGAACTAGAAAGCTTGACAAGTTGAGCCTTTATTCTCACACTGGTACTGCTGCATTCTGCCTTGCTCAGCTCCCCAGGCTCCCTCTCCTCAGGTCCCAAGCCTTCAACCTTTGTGTAAGCATGGCTTGGCAAGGAAACCCTCTCAGCTGGGTATTTTCTGACACTAATGCACTGAACAATCTCTCTCATGCATCAATCACAACTCAAAGTGGTGGTTCGTATTTGGCCCAAAGAACACTGGATATTTATTTATTTGGTTTTTAGACACAAATTTTTGTTTTTGTCTTCATTTTTCCAAAGTTCAGGGGCTTGGCATAAATAGATACTGAGATGGCAGAAGAAACAACACATAGCAGAAGCCAGTTTAGCTGAGCAGCTCTCTTACATCCTCAGGGACAGACCTTACAAAATAACTTAAATATTTTGTTTATACTTTCATCCAGCTGTTTTATATATAATACTTTACCCATACTAGTGGATAAGATGTGACTTTGCCATATTAAGTTAAAGATGTCACTTCTAATTGGTGCTTAAGTGCCTGTCAAGTGCCAAGAGCAATTCCTTCAGTTTGTTGTAATTCCTCACCAACATCACGCCTGTCTTCCTCAGTCACACAAATCCCCTTTCAGCTTGGTGTGACTCAGCCAATACTTGTTCACATCTAGCCTGGCTGCTGATATTGCATCACTGGATGTTTTTGTTATTGTTTTGGCCCCTGGAAGATGTGTGATTAGTCTATGTAACCTCCACATGGGTTTCTATGTCACAGTCATGCACTACATGAAGCCAGAAGTCAGAACTAGCTGAAGAACATGGGAACAGGAGACCACACCACTAGCCTATCATCCTCTTGCCATTCTGCAGTCCTTGGGTGGAAGATACTGTATGAGTTGCTCTTATAGAAATGGCTATGATTATTTATTGCTTTCTGTGTATTTTTGGGGTTGCTTTGCAGTCATCAGAAAAACTTGTCTGCTGTCTTTTCAGCATCACAGATTGTGCTGTTGAGCTCCATTATTATCCAGAAGAATACTTGGATATGCAGAGATTATTTGGCTTGTTGGGTCCTCAAAAAAAAAAAAAAAAAAAAAAAAAAAGTAAAGATATGTAAGATATGTGAAGATATAAAAAAAGAGGAGGAGAGGAGTATGTTGATACCAGAACAGTGACGTCTAAGACCTCATATCATGAACAGGTTTTCATGATCTAAAACCTCCTTGCTGCTGACGTGAGAAAGGTTTAATTTGGAAAAAAAAAATAAAAATCCAGGAGAACTCATGGATTATTTTTTTTACTGTCATTGTTATTCTGACCTGCTTGATTCACCTAGTGTAATGAAAAGAGTTTCAAAAGGGATCTGTTCTCTGTCTTGGCTGCCATAAGGAGGATCAGCCTTGAGATCTGTGTGTGTTTACAAGAGTATCTAGGTTTTTATTCTAGTTCTGTTATAATTTAAATGAAATAATTAGCACATATTTGTAATGAACCTGCAATACCTGGTGAGATTTTGGCTCTTGGTTCCTTTCTGTGTAGCAGATGATGTACTGAACTGCATATGGCAGATGGAAAGGTTGGTAGGAGGTAGTGAATTGGGTACATAAGAAAGGAAGATATGCTGAGGTGTATTTTCCTGGACCAAGCATTGGTCCGAGCAGTGTTTGCATTTACCCTTAAGAGTTTGTATGATAAAATATTCAATATTTGTTTGGGCTGTCTTTGTAGAACAACTTACTCCATGCATATGCAGAAAGAAAAGTTACTGTGGAGAACAGAGTGACTGAAGGACTGCTGCAATACAACATGCACAGGGGAAAGATATCCCGCCTGATAGCACCATTCATCCCATAGGTATGGAGTCTTTGCAAATGTCATCAAGTCCCCTTTCAATAGGCAAAAGTTCCCATATGGGTACTTCATCTAGATTATAAACATTTATCTGCTTCTAATCTTCCATTTGTCTTTTAATTAGAGTCTTAATTGCTTCTTCTTTGAGGCCATTAGAGAGCTGACAGGCATTGCACAATTCAATTTATTCCTTTGGGGTCCTAATTCAAAGGCCACCAGAGACTGAGACCTACTCCATGGATTTGGGAGAGCTTTGGATCAGGCTCAAAATTTTATAATAAACATTTGTACACATTAGTAGGGGATGTTTCTGGACTGCATTTCTGTCACTGATGGTTTTGAATACTCTGAAAGCATTTTATAGGGTAAGAGAAGGTAAATGTGGCAAGGTTAAGATTTATGTTGGGTGTTGCTCTGGATCTTGAGTAATTTAACAGGGTTTTAAAACTCTGTTGTAGCTGTGTTCAAGCCCTGAGGGGAGAGTGTGAAAGTGGAGTTTGTGCACTGTAGTAGAATAAGCTGTCCCAGAGCATAGACAGGCAACTTTCATTCAGCTGTTTCTAATTCATCTGCAAGTTGAAAATGACTCCTGGATCTATTTTGGAATATTTGTCTTTTGAAATGAGTTAGATATTTGTCTCATTATTATTTGCTATGGAAAAATAAATAAATAAATAAATGAGCGATTTCATTGCAAAATTTGGGTGGGGAAACAGAACAATTGTTGTTCTTCAGGGGAAAAGCTGGAGGAGGCCAACTGTGAATGGTGGGCTTGTGCTCATCCAGCTCTAACTGCTCTGATGCCTCCCCTAGAGATGATGTCAACCTCTCTGTCTCAGTTCTGGCTCACCTTCCTGCCCTGACCCACGCTGCAGCTCATGGTGGAAGTGCTGCAAGTGACTGTTTTGCTGTGGTCTTGACACACAACTTAATGCTACTTACAGCCTTCATCTCTAAAAGGAAGACTCTGCAGAAAGGTCTGGAAAGGCTTGAGTTGCTGCAATATGGCCGCACACCATGGGCCAGATCTATGGCTGCTACCTGAAAAGCACTGAACTTTGTTAGTCGTGTGCTGGTGAACTGCAGGGCTGTTGTGATGCACAGTCAGCTGCTGGCTTCTGTCTTCCCAAGAGAGCCTGCCTTTGATTTGTAGCGGGAGAAAGACATCTTGCTCAGACTGCAAAGCTGAACCCTTTCCACTTCACTGCCATGTAGATATGGCTACTGCCCTCAAAGCAGATTTTTGGCCAGACAAGAATCCTTGACTGACTCAAAACCTTTGGCTTTGGATTCATCTACATTTTTTTCACAGCATCTGTTATAACCCTACTGGTAGTTAGAAACTCTCATTGCTGTACTTATTATCTAAAACCAAAACAAAAGCCAAAAGCTCCCACTGTAATAAAGGACTAATGGAAAAAGAAGCTGAAAATTACAAAAAGGGGAGGACTTTTCCCATCTTGGTGATCTAAGTGTAGTAAGTTAATACTTTTTTAAGCAGGAGTGAAAAATCTGAACCTAATGTCTAGTTAAAAATGTGCCAGCACAGTTTAATTGGTCTGGCTGAGTCTTTTTTTTTTTTTTTTTTTTGCTATGGTGGTGCTTGGCAGCTCAGCCGTAGTCAGATTGATTTTTCTCCTTTAGTGCTAAGTCCCTCTCTCTTCAATTCATATTAGTCTACATTAGTCAGAAAGGTGGAATAAAAGTTTTCAGCCCTGATGTACCTTAGGGCTTCCCCCAAAGACAAATCTTAAACTTTTTGACACTGTTGTTTGATACAAGGCTATCTGCTGTGATGATGATAATGTTAACAATAATAATAACTAAGCAATTGCTTGTAATTTGCTTTGTAGTTAGATGGAGAGAGAAGCAGGAAAATGCAGCAATCTTCAATGCCCATCCCAACCTCTCTCAATGCCTAGAGGGACAGAAAGATGGAAAAGGGTGACTACAGCCAGGGGAATGGAACAAAATCCAGGATAAGCAGGGAACACTGTGACTTCATGCAATCTTTGGATCATTTTTCAAAGATCAGTTGTCTGGTGAAGCACTGCCTTAGAAGTTTAAGATATTCTCTTGTAGCAGACCTCCTGGAGGAGCTTCGTTGCATGGACTGCCTGCCTGCCTGCTTGCCTACAGCAATGAACTCATACTTCTTACCCAGTTCTACCTCTCATCTCTGAGGCACAACTGTCTCCGGTGGTTCAGTGGTTGCCACAGAGCAGCTTTCAGGTATATAAAACATGATGTCTTAAATGGTGACATGGGAGAACAATGTGAGCTGTTAGTTGGGCTATTCATTTTTCAGAGCCATTCAATTCTTGACAGCTATAACATACTAGGAGAAGCTGGTTTAGGTTTTTATAATCAGAGAATAATTTAGACTGGAAGGGGTCTATGCAGTCATCTGGTCCTACACACTGCACACTGCACAGCCAAATAACTCAAGTTGCTCGGGGCTTATCCAGTCAATGTGTGGGCACCTTCAGGGATGGCAGTTCTCTTCTCGCCCTGGGCCCCTGTTTCAGGGTCTGATCAGCCATATGGTAAAAAGTTTTTCCTAGTGTCTTACCATGTACCTATTGCCCCTTTTCCCATCACCCTGGACCTCTGAGACATGCCTGCCTGTCCTCTCTTTAACCTATCATTAGGCCAGTCCAGACAGCAATGAGCTTCCCCTTGAGCTGTCTCTTGTCCAGATGGAAGAGTCCCTGTTTCCTCTGCCTCTCCTCACACTTGTGTCCTGTGATCCAGCCCCCAGCTATTTTGGTGGCCCTGTGCTGGGCTTGCTCCAGTAAGTCCATGTCTTTCTTGTACTGGGGCATCTTGAACTGGACACAGCACACCAGAGGTGGCCTCTCAAGTGGTAAATGGAGAGGAGCAGTCACTTTCCTCAAGCTTCTTTTTATACTTTCACTAACGCAGCTCAGGAGGCAGTGGGCATTGTTTGTCAAAATAACTTATTTTGATGTGCAGCATTCACTCTCTTAAAAGCCTGTGCTAAAAGCTGTAGTTTAATGAATTGCTTAGGACTGTATCTGCAGAGACTTTTACTCATTTTACTCCAATGAGTTTAGTGTGGGCAGCAACATTCATTGTATGCATGAATCTGAGCCCCTTCACGACCTTGGAAAGCCTGAACCTCAGGGCTGAGGTAGGCAGTGGTGCTTGTCAGCTTCCTTCCTCATAGTGTCTTTTTTCTCTTTTAATCTCATCATCACTTTTGTGACATCAGGGACATGCTGACCTCTTCCATCTCCTTTTACTAACAGGTATAAACTCAACGACAAATCCCTGGGGCTTTGGCTCCCTTATCAACATGCCAATCACGGTGCAGTGAGCAGTCCTGAAACAGGTAACATGTTTGTGCTGTCTCCTTCCCTTGCTGTGACAATGGCCTGCTTTCACACAGTCATAACAGCATGTCATTTCCCTCCTCTAGTGCTCAGGGTGTGAGATAAAGTGCTGACCAGTACTGTCAGGGGAAGTTATTTGTACAGTTCCTGCCTTTGTAATATTAAACTGCTGAGAGGAGTCTGGGAAGCTACAACCTGGCATCCTTTGCAGGACAGGAAATTCCCTGGAATGTGTGTTACCTTTCCCACTATTTATTTCTGAGAAGTTAGCGGAGCTGATTCAAACTTTCCCACTGAATATTGCCTCTAACTAAAATTTTGTCATCTCTCAGAAATCTCAAAATGTTTCTGATAGCCACTGAAAACTTGTTAATGATGACTTTCATTTTTTGCTTTGTTTTCATGTTTTGAATGTTTCTTTAAATCAAGGTGCTTTGTTTGGATTAGTTGTAAGAATGGAATAGCTCCAATTCAAGAATCTTATTTTTATTAAGATCCCATCTTTTTAAACAGAAGTCTTGTTCCATTCCACAGAAATCCCAACAAATGAAAATTGTCAAAACCAGGAAGAACAGAAATCTTTGAAAACTTTTTTTTTTTCCTTTCATTCTCTCTAATTCTGTTGGGAATGGTTAGAAAGAAGGTGAGAGTGAGCAAGCAAGAGCACAAACCTGATTGCATGAGCTCTTTCTCTCTTTCACATTCATTGTCACAGTGGCTGCCATCATTCCCAGAAGATGTTCTTTCTCTTTCCATCTCTTTTGTCAATACAGCAGGTCTGGAGAAGGGAGGAGTGGAGTATGACCAGAATGTGGGTTGCTTAGCAGCCATATATGTTGTCAAAGGAAGAAATGTTTTTTTAATGTCAAAATCAACCCAATTGTACTAAATCATAGATGTTCAGCGTCACTTATGGGACTTTGGCATCTAACATTAAATGACTTGTTAAAATAATCTGTTGGCTGCAAGCTGATAGCATGCTGCATTGGAATATGACTATTTAGTAACATGTCCTTGGGTTAAAGCTGTGGACTGTCCTTCTCAATCAGTGAAAAAAGCCAGCTAGGTGTGCAGCAGAGATGGATTGTTCTGCTATGAATGGCAGGCATGAATCCTGGAAATGTGTGGCTGCTCAGCATAAATAGTCTATTTCTATACTCTGAAATCAGCGTCTACACTACTGTTTGGACCTGGTTTGAGACTCACTAGCATGGTATTAGTTTGTGTATTGGGTTTGTGTGTCAAGGTTTTGGTAGCAGGGTGCTGCAGAGGTGGCCTCTGGGAGAAGAATTCAGAAGCTGTCCCATGTTAGATAAGGGCCAGTTTCAGCTGGCTCCAAAGGGACCCGCTGCTGGCCAGAGCCGAGCCAATAAGTGATGTTGTTTGTGCCACTGTGAGAGAAGATTTAAGAAAGGGAAAAAAACTGCTGTGCAGCTGGGAGAGTGAGGAGTGACAACTGGCCCTGCAGACCCCAAGCTCAGTGCAGAAGGAGGGCAGGAGGTGCTCCAGGCATGCAGCAGCAGTTCCCCTGCGGCCTGTGGAGAGGCCCCTGGTGGAGCAGGCTGTCCCCCTGCAGCCCATGGGTCCCACACGGAGCAGATCTCCATGCTGCAGCCTGGGGAGGAGCCCCCGGTGGAGCAGGGGGATGTGGCCTGGAGGAGGCTGTGAGCCATGGAGAGCCCTCGCAGGAGCAGGCCCCGGGCCGGAGCTGCAGCCTGTGGAGAGGAGCCCCCGCAGGAGCAGGGGGTCTGGGGGGAGCTGCCGCCCGTGGGGGACCCGTGCCGGGGCAGTTTGCTCCTGGGGGATGGATGGACCCCGTGGTACGGAGCCATGTGGGAGCAGTTCTTGAAGAGCTGCTGCCTGTGGGCAGCCCCCGCAGGCTCAGTTCGGGAAGGACGGCATCCCAGGAGCAGGGGCAGAGAGTGACCATGAGGGAGCGGCGGAGACGAAGTGTCAGGGACTGACCACAGCCCCCATTCCCTGTTCCCCTGTGCTACTCGGGGTAGGAGTTGGAGAGGATGGATGGGGGGAAGGTATTTTTAGCTTGTTTTCTTTGTTTCTCACTTCTCTAGCTTGTTAGTAATACGTAATATATTTCTTTAATCTCTGTACGCTGAGTTGGTTTTGCCCATGACAATAATTAGTGAGTGATCTCCCTGTCCTTACCGCAACCCTTGAGCCCTTTTCATCATATTTTCTTCCCCTTTCCCTTTGAGGAAGGGGAGAGAGAGAGCGGTTGTGGTGGAGCTCAGCTTCCCAGCTAGGTAAAACCACCATAGTTTGCTCATCTTCTGTGACACAGACAAGCAGCTCTCTGACCCCCCTTTGGATGCATGGTTAAACTGGAGCTTGTCTGCTTTGTAGTGTCAAGGTGGTGAAAACCAGCCAGAACACTCCAGTGCGTCCAAACATGTGCTTAATTCTTCCTGAAATGCCATAGTTGAGACCTCTGAGATCACCTGAGATTCTGCATGGTTTGTTTCTGTCCCTTGTGGACTTTTATATTGTGGCCTCAGGATATGCAGAAGCTATGCCATAAATGGAGTTTTTAGTCGTGGCAACAGCTTTCTAGGATATAAAGCATATACTCATAAGTGTTCTCTGTCTTTTTTGTGTACTTTATGTAGCCATTGGGGTTAACTGCAATCCGTAGACTTGTTCTTTTTAATGTCAGATGTCGATTTGGAATTTTGAAAAAAAAGCCTTCCTTGCTCACTCTTCAATCTTTTAGGTCACTTTTGACTTTACAGTTACTGCTGTACTCAATTTTATGAAAACTTTCTGTTGAAGGTGAATAACCTATCTGCTCACATTCATCAGAAATTGATATAAATATCTGTAAATTTCAAGAGGTCTTACTGCTATCAAGAAGTGTAATGTAGCATGTTTATCCTTTGTTACAATTCAGTGAGACAGAACAGGAGGAAACAATATTATACATGTAGAAGTAAATAGACACCAAAGGGAAAAGTGAAAAGATCTTTTAGAGATATGGGCAAGAACAGATTTTGCCAAAAATATTTTTCAAGGTTTTGAACTGCAGACTACTTAAGTATGCTTCATATCTGGAGATCAAACACAAGAGAACAAGGTAATCAACATGAAAGAATGAATTAATTCCAGCAAAAGTTCCAGGGGTGAGACACCGCACTGACTCAAATCAGTGTGTGCCTGGAAATTCATCATGGTGCTCAGCAGCCTTCCTGTCCAGGTTGATAACTACCTGAGATGATCAAAAATAAAACTCCCAAATTATAGAAATGATTGTTTCACTTTTTCTTTTCCAAATCAGCTGCTTCGTGTTGACCCTTCATTTACACTGTTCCAAGACCAAATAGAGAATATGAACAAGCACAGATTAATAAATAGCCTCTATATTTAAATGCACTCAGAAATGCAAAAGGCTCTTTATTGTCCTGAAGCACTTCTCAGGAGTGCTCAGAAATCATGTCTCCACTTTGGAAGCAAGGGAAAAAATGCTCAGTGAACTAATTCAGCCTTGGGAGTCCTCTGACCTGGATAAATGGCCACTGTGCCCTTTGTCTGGCATCATCGCTTTTATTTTGCAAATTGGATATTTTTGTGGTGGAGATTGTGTGAACATGGAGGACACCAACCACCTTGATGCGCAGCTCATCTTCTGCTTTCTTGGTCCCTCAGGTAATACACAATCATTTCTTGGTATCTGAGTTGGGTCTAGAGACCAAAGGACATCTACAGCACCTTCTTTGCAAGTGCCTTGCTTCTCTAATAAACAGCTGAAAAACACTGTTGCTTGAAGCTTTGCTGCCCTTCTGCTAGGGATGCAATAGCATGGCCAGTGTTACACCACAGCTTTGTGTTCCGGTGATTCCTCTGGCCTTGGAGATCATGAGCATTGCAAAGGATAATGTGTAGACCCATACTTAAGTAGGACTGGTGAGCACAGATAAAATTGTGGATATCTGTCTCTGCTTGCCACTGTGCTGGGAAAGATGGCAAGCAGAAATTGTGGAGGTCTATGGAAGCATGCACAGAACTTGGAAGTGCCCTTTCTCTGTGTCCAGATTGACCTAACACAGTTTGCAAGGGCACGATGTGCAAAATGAAACTCTTCTGCTGAAAGTTTGATTTGTATTCAAAACAAATTTTAAAAAAATATCTAATTTGCTACAAGGAATTTTCATCATCATCATCAATCATCATCATCATTATCATCATCATCATCAAGAAGGATCTCAAACCCATCTTTTAGGGATCTTATTTGTCAGCAGATGATTTACTGCTCGAATCTGAATACTATATCTAAAGGTTTAGGGGTGATGAAGTAGCTGCTGTTGTGATGAGTTGAGCAACTAACTGTTGAGAAAGGTATGAAGGAAGGATAATAGGCTATTATCAAACACTGTGTAAAATGTTTGCATAGTACAACATTATTCAGAGGATAAAGCTGTTAAACAAAATGTGTAATTCCTTTTCCCTGCCTTCCCTGAAAGTGATATAGACACTCACTCCAAAATTGTAGTTGAAATGCTCAAAATTAGCGCATATCTTTTCTCATGAACTTAACTCCTTGACTTCTTACCATGTTGCATTTTTTTTTAAACTAGTACTGTGAAATTGTAACTGCTACATTTAGGTCTTATGGTCCCCTTCAACAAATGGTTTAATTTTTTCCATCTTTAGAGGAAGCTTCCTGAAAGAAACTTCACAATGAAATTGGAGTGGTCTTCTTTGCGGACATTTGGAGCTCCGGCTCATGACCACTTATGCTAACAACCTCATTTTCTGTGTTAAAATTAATAAAAATGAACTGTTTTATAATCAAGAAAAAAAAAAAGAAAAAATAAGGAGGGCAAGGACTGTAAGAGAAAGAGATTGCTGGCAAATACTAGGGAAATGGGATATAGGACGAGCTGAACCTAGATGTCTAAGCCTAGCACCTAGCACCAAGAAATGTTAAGACAGAAGGAAAAAAAAACCTAAGAACTGGAGAGCTATTGTATTCTCATTCCTGAGATGGTGATGATCCAGCTTAGAATAGAAGTCATTTATTCCTAACCCTGTTTAAATTACATTTCAGTCAATGTACATTTGTCACATCTGGAGCACAATGATCTAATCTACTTTCACCAGTTACCTTGCAGAAACCCTTGGGTGTGAGAAATACTGATTCCTTTTCTACTTTCATCTACATACCCTTAAGAAGTAATTTTAGAGTGTAAACATCTCTTCTTTGAAGAGCAATAAAAAATTCTGGTGAAAAACTGTAACCCGAGCAAGGCTTATTTGGAGAGAGAGCAAAGTCTGCTGAGATGTTTTGAAAGGCTGGAACTGCTGACATACATATCAAAGGGAGGTATTTGTTAGGATTGGGCAAGGATAAGGGATAAATATGGCAATTCATTAAGGTGAAAGCAAAAAGACAATAAATCAGTCAGTCAAAGGGACTATAATGAAGAGCAGGAACAGCTTTATACAATGTTTTTCTAGTTGATAACATCATTTAATATATAAATAACCATCTAATGCTTTCCACACACATTTTCCACAGCTGGCAAGTGTGTTTGTTTATGTATCTATAAGCCATTCTGCAGATACTGCTCTCAAGCTGCCTATGTGTCAGAATTATAAATGCACCCTATTGTAAGTTTATTTGTAGAATTAGCCATACAAACCTAAAGTTATATGCCCAGTTTTGTAGCCTTTTTTTTTTTGACAGTTATAAATGTGTTGATTTTTTTTTCTTTCTCAGATACTGTTTCATTTTTCATGTTTTTATTTTTAGTCAGAGGGAATCCCCAGAGTGTCATCTAGTGCACCCTACTGGCCAGACACAACTTCACCAAGTTTGAGGGTCTTGCTGGTTAGAGTACCTTGAATTCTTGTTGTTACTTTAAAAATGTTACTTTCCTGAGTTGAAAAAGGTTCTTTTCTGTAATTTAGTGCAGCTTTAGAGGAGGGATTTGAACCATGTTGTTTACAAGTCAGGAACTGCATTACCACCAAGGCTACTGACTGTTTGGGATTCTCCTCTCTCTTTTTTTTTTTTTTTTTTTGAAAATCCCTCTCCCTGAGTTTCTGTTTCTCTCTGTCCCTCTTGGTTTCTCTCATCTCACATATCTCGCTTTCCAATTTCAGCTCCCCAGATTCAAAGGACTTCCCATGTCTTTTTCTTTTTTTTTTTTACTTTCTTTCTTTCCTTTTTTTTCTATGTATATTGGAATTACACCTTTGAAAGTCTCATTTAATTCTTTTCAAATGGCTCTTTTTTTTTTTTTTTTTTTTTTTTAATGTTCACAAGACCTCCCTCAGAAATAGATTTCACTTAAGCTTAAAAGGCTTAACAGTGTCAAGCCTGTTGTTAGGAAGCAGCTGTTAAATTATCATAAAACGTGTTATTTGTAGATTTCTTTTTAAAATTTGAGACAAATAAATAAATTCTTCAGATCCAAGCTTTTGTGCATGCTGCTTAGGGGTGACAGGTTTCAGTATCTTTAAGCCTTATTTATTTATTTATTTATTTAAGCCTTATTTATTTATTTATTTATTTTTGGTGGATCCAAGAAGAAAAATAATTTACTCAAATTCCATTACAATAAACCTATCTACATAGTCTAGCAAATCTCTTAATTTATCTCTAGAAAATAGCATGAAAGCAGTAATGATATTTACATATAAACCAAATATTTTAAATGGTAAATTTCCAATACTGCTGTACTGAGATTGGTGTTTCAGTCATATTCTTTCCTGTTAGTAGATTTGCATTTAGTGTTGCAGCTCTCCCATAAGAAGGGGAGGGATGCCAGAGTCTTGTTGTTTCAATGCCACAGCTGTATTCTGACACTAAAAGAAGCAAAAGTGCCTCAGAAACCACTTCCCTATTAAAGCTAGATGTTATTTTAGTTCTTGCAGAGTTAGTATTGATTCTTGCATCTCACTTGCACTCTACCTGCTGTTAGCATAGTAGGAAACAGAACAGGGGCTGTAAAAGCTGGAAATAACAGATATGTCCTTTAGATATGGTGACATTTGGTTGTACCTTTTTTCCCCAATCCTGAAGGCTTGTCATTTTCTTCACAGCTACCTGATGTACTTCACAGTGCTGGGCTGTGCAGAGCTGACCTCATCTCATAAAGTAGCATGGCCCTCCAAAATGAGAAGTGTGAGGTGCTGCATCTTCAGCTGAGCCACCAATACTCGGTGGTGGGGGCTGTAATAACGTGTTAGCTGTGAGCACTACAGAACAAGACCAGAAACACTCACCCATTGATATTATTATTATTATTATTTTTGTGCATTTGAGAGATACGTGTCAGTATCAGGAAAGCCACAGGAGTAAATATTTGCAACAGTATTATCCTCTGAACCCAGAGGGATGTTTCTGAAGGTTGTAAACAAATAAGGAAAACTGCATATTGAAAGGACCCATGTTTTTAAAACCAGTGTTGTTCTGAGTTCTTGTTGATATGGTATGAAGGAGTCAGACTGACATCATGTCTTGCTGGAAGTACCTTGGTGAAGCTTCTGCCCTCAGAGGAATCTTCATGGTACATTGAATGTGAATAGTGAAGGTGTATTTTCCCTGGGCTAATATTTTGATATCTGCCTTGGTAGAAGCATATCTACTCCATTTCTCAGAACATCTCAGAAAGTATGGTGATGCCTCCAAGGGAAATTAAGGAGTCCTTGATTTGATCTTTCTTCTAAATTTTGGTTTGGTTAATTATTTCAATTTCCTTTCATAAGATGCATTATTCTTCATTTCCTGTCGTAACATGTAGTGGAGAGTTTACATGACACTACATAAGCACTTGTGTTTCATACTAGATGTAGCTGTGCTTTTGGATCCCTTAAGGTGAAAACTATTATGTAAGGATAAAATGATATCACTTGCTCAGTAAAACTTTAAACAGAATAATAACAATAATTAATAAAAATAATAGCAAATATTTATACTTAGCATTTTGCACTATGTTACTTCATTACTCATTAAAGAGATAAATGTTGCCAGAGTGGGGAAGCTCTGAAAACCGAGAAAGGGTTATTTTCACTTGATCAGAATTGGTCACCAACCAAATGAAAAAAATAATAGTGACTTTTCTGATGAATAGCGTAAGATAATGATATCCAGCTGTGTTTGTCCCATGTAAAACAATACTGAATGATATTGCTATAGCTAAGGTCGCAGATTCTTAACTTTAGCTTTAATATTTCTATATCCTATGACTTTGAGAAGTGTTGGAAGGTGTGATGTGTAGTATGTTGCTTGCTCTACAGGGTTGGAGATTGCTGCAATAAGTAACGTCTCCTGCTGCTCTCTCTCTACATTTGGTGTAAGAAGGAAAAGTGAATATATGATGGCCAAAATTTGCTTTCACTGTTTGCATGTGTAAATGGAAAATATTTGTAAAGATAAAAAATGAAAGTGTTGAGTTTTGGTGGAATGTTGGCCTGGTTGCACCTTCAGCAAAAGTAACACAATGCATGTGGAAAAACACAAGTAGCTACCACACAAACATGTTTTAGAAAATGTACTAACAATTATGACATTAGTCTTCGTGATGTCACAGTTAAGGGGCATTATACGGCACCCTTCCCTCATATTTCATGTTATATGCATGCTAGAGAGATGACCCAAATAGAACAAAATGCAGCAGCTGAGAATGGCAAATGTAGCTGCCTATCCAGCTGCAGAGTAACACCTTTACCCTGGTGTTTCTGAAACCTGTTTTCAACAGGTTTTCAAACCATTGTGTCCAGTCTCTTTATTACTATGGACTTCTTCCAGACTTCTAGAATTTTAGCATAGCTTTGCCAGTTCAAGCGATCTGAGAGGTAACCTTCTTCAGTGAAAACTGGTAATGACTGAGTGGAAGATGGGGGTCAGTATCAGAGCATCAAAGGAGGGCATAGAGGTCTGTGTGATTATGCAGAGGTCAATAGGAGGTAGGGGTGGGAGGGTGAAATAGCGAAAAACTCCAAGGCTTAAGTGAGTATGGCTACATTGGATACACTGCAGAAGTCTTTTGATCTTATATGTATTTTCAGTGAGATGCCTTTTATACTTCTACTACTTGACAATCATTTTTCTGGAAAGCGTTGTTCAGTAAACCTGGAAATATCTACCATTCTTTGGGATGTCAAGTTCGTTTGACTGTAGTACAGAAATTTCAGAATGTTTCAGCTAAAAAACAGCAATTTTCTCATCTTCTCATCCAAAGGTGATGCAGATGTTTGAAACCTTTGTGCCTACTGCATGTATCAGAAACAGTAAACATTTCATCTCTTTGATTTCTCTTCAGTGCCACCTATTTCCTGGAAAATGTGGAAGCTTTACATTTACTGCTTCAGATTCTCTGCCAAGTTCCTTTCATTTTTTTTTTCTCCATTTTTGTCTCACACGTTTATTATATGGTGACAAATGCAGTTTTCTTCTGACACCACATAATAGATGTGTGAAACACACACACATGTTCTGGTAAGAGTCTGCTCTTTATTTCCTGTCTCCAGTTGCAAAACATGAGTCAGGGTTAGGAAGGTCATACTTCTGTCAGAGAAGTGTAATCTGCATCCTTAAACGTTCCTAGCTTTTGTTACAGTAGTGGAGAAAAATGGCAAATCTAGTTCTATTTCTCTACTCAGTATTTCCTCCTCCTCAAGCACATTATTTCTTCATTTCCTAATCACCATTCCCTTGTATTGTTTATGTTTACTCAATTCAGAGATTGATGCTGTCATTAACAGGAAAAACATCCCTGCAGCTCCTAAATCAGCACTCTGACTGCAGTAGGTACAGCAGTTTGAGAGAAAGCATCCTCCTACTATTCTGGCTTTAATGCAAAGAAGAAACATTGCTTGTCCATTACTGTGAATTCCAAGCATTATTTTCTCTGCGTAGACTGACACCTGATGTTCTGCTGTATAATGGTAGTTAATGACCAAACAGCCTCTCTACAAGACTTTGGTGACATAATATGCCTTATTTATATGTACCAGCTTTAAGTGTTCTGTACACTTCTGCAGTGTGTAGGGAGCCTCAGTGAAATACAAAATCAGAGAGATCTTTTGTGAACTGAAGTGAAACAAGCCCCAAGTTAAAAGTTAAAACAGAAACAAGCAAACAAACAAGCAAAAAGAGAAAACTGAACACATTATCACTTCTGACTGGATCCAAACAAACTAGGAATTTCATGTGGCAGGCAGTTATTCTGCAGTTACCCATGGGTGATTGGAAGCAGCAGGAACTATGGTACTTCCATGTTAATCATAAACAGAGTTTTGTAATGATATATTTTTTTTCTAAAGCATTTTATCCCACACGGTCCTAGTGGTTGAGTTGCTCCTGCAATAGAATGAGAAATAACTGGGTGACATGCTGTGAAAAATTTAGAAAATGAGAAATGCTATCCCATTTTCCAAACAGAGCAGAAACAACACTAATTTCATTAGGCAAGATGGAACAGACAATTAAACTGGGCATGCTTTTAATTTTGATGCTAACCAGATAACTGATGCCTTTTGCAAATGTAATGACTGTTGAAGTGATTCCTTTAAAGTGAAGCAAAACCACTGGTTTTCCTTTCTAAAATTAAAGCATTTACCTTACACAAAGTATAAGAAATGTTACCTGTTGCCTCCACCATTCCTTCTAGGATTACAACAATTTCTAGCTCCTCTTTGGGCAACTGGGCTTTGGAAATCTCCCAGAAAGGACTCTGCTGGTTAATTTCATGGCTGATGATCAGTGGTGAAACCAAAAAGAGACGATCATCCCCTGTGTAATAACCTACGTTGATATCTGTCTGGTTGAGTGGTATAAATTCCCCCTCCTTTGTCTGTTTGGATTTGATCAACTTGGCTCGTATTGATGCCTCTACAATGTGTGAATTCCTAAGGTCTCCTACTCGGAACATCAGACACAGCTTTCCATCCCGCATGGAAATAACTGCATTTGTAGAAAAAACCAAGGTTTCTGCCCTCTTCTTGGGTTGGGATATTTTCACAAACATGCAGCCAACCATGAAAGCATTGACGATAGAACCTAAAACAGACTGAACTAAAAGCAGAATAATTCCCTCGGGACACTTGTCCGTGATGACCCGGTAACCATACCCAATGGTGGTTTCTGTCTCGATTGAGAATAAAAAGGCTGAGACAAACCCATTGAGGTTGCTGACACATGGGGTCCACGTGCTGTCCCCTATATGATCCATATCTCCTCGCACGTAGGCGATTAGCCACCAGATCATTCCAAAGAAGAGCCAGGTCACTGTGTAAACCATGACAAAAATCAACAGGTTGAACCTCCACTTCAGATCGACTAAAGTAGTGAAGATGTCAGTCAAGTAACGGTAAGTCTCTCTGACATTCCCATGGTGGACGTTGCATTTCCCATCTTTCCTAACATACCTCTGGATTTTTCTCTTGGCACATTCTTTGTTTAGATTTTTTGGCAGATCCTCTCTAGCTTGTTTGGGTAACTTTGGCTGATGAATAGTGACAGGGCTCTCTATGTCCTGCTCCATTGAGTCTTCTTCCAGTACGTTAGCTGCCATTAAAAACAAACAAGAAAAAGGCAGACATTATTTTTCTTATTATTTATCTAAATTAACAAAAAACTTCTTCCTGTATTACCAACACGATACCACTATGAATAAATAAAATTATCATCCTAGTTCTTTGGTCACCTATTAGATGCGAAATGCATAAGTCAAATGATGTTAAGCATCCTCAATTTATTGCTAAATAGAAATACTCTGAAGGAGAATGCTCTTCTTTCCTATCTATGAGGTCATCCTACAGTGTGTATATCTACACACATATTTAAATTATGCAAGATGTGTTCTAATAAATCTTTGTTCCCCTTATCCCCCTTATAGTTTAATAAATGAGCTTTTTTATGCACCAAGAAATATCTGGGGGACAGTAGATAGAAATGAGGAAATGGATTTGCTTGAGGGTTTCAGTCAAGATAAGCAGAGCAAATGAGCAACTGTTGAGGTATTTTTTCTATCAATTGCATTGCTGTGGGGAAAGTATTAAATAAGTTTAAGGATTTTCAAACAAAACAAAACAAAACAAACAAACAAACAAACAAAAACAAACCAAAAAACAAACAAACAAAGAAACAAAAAAAAACAGTAACCACAAACATTTTTTCAGCAAGAGCTAGTCCTATTCCTGTTGAAGGAAAGGTGGGCTTTGGTGCAATATATACCAAGACTAATTGAAGCACATTTCTTCAGAAAATCAGTGTCTCGCTGATACCGAGACAGAGAACTGTGTGTCCTTCTCCCAGTAATGTAAAACATACAGTACTTCAGAACATGATTTCATTTGAATTCAGGATGCTTGTGGCCTTTAATTCAAGTGTACCTTTTTCTCTAATGACATGGGCCTACAGAGTGCTCCCCAGTATGTATCTTACAAGAATATAAAACCCAGAAACAACAGTAACTGCCTTTTTTCTTTTTGCTTCCCAGCATTTTGAGATAAATGGCTTCATTAGTTTATGAAGTTATGTTTATGTACAAGAGAGAAGAGTTTACTGAGGAGGAAAGTGGTCTAATCAAATGCATTTTGCTTGAAGACGAGGACCTGGTGAGGTCTTGGGCAATTGTTGTCTTTTTACTGGAAACCCTTCTGCACTCTGGGGCTTGTTTCTGTGGGAATTTCTGCTCTTGAACTCTTAATTTTCTCCCTTCTGGATAGCTATTGTTCTATAGTCAGGCTGGGAAAGGAAAAGGCTCCTCCTTACTCTGCCTGGATGCCTAGCTCTGAACAAAATGACACTGATGTGATACTGTACCACCAGTTTATGGAGATGCCCTTGCTCAACAATCAAGATGTTGACATGCATGATGTCTATGCACCCTGCAATAGCCACTGTTTACAGTTATATCCTGTGCTAACTTCTGTGCAGGCTCTGCAGTGGGCTGCCCAGTCCTGCTACAGGTGATGACTCTCAAGCAGAGAGCCAGGCACAAGCATCTTGGTTTGGGGAAGTGCCTCATCTCCCTGAGCTCCTGTTGGCTCTGACCACCTTTGGCCCTGCTGGGAAATGAATGCATAAATCCACCAAAGCTCCGTCCTGACTCAGTGGTCACGTTTCTGGCACCCGATGGGCTTGGGTGTCTCTACTTTGCACTGTCCTGCGCAGTAGACCCAAACCCTTTCATGTGGACGATCTACTGGGGAAGGCCTGGACTCTTATCCAAAGAGGGGACTTGCTCAGGGGGCTGCTCTTGGTGGGTCAGTATGACTCGAACATTGTTTTGGTCTCTCACTCTTCACAGCAAGTATTATGTAGCAGACTGTCTGTGGAGTCTCATAGTACCTGTAGCTTTTTCAAGATGTGCAGATTTATCCCTGTGGAGGTAGATCACACGTTCCTGTAAAGTTTTAGGGGTGACTGAAGCACACAGAAAAAAAAAAAAGAGGCAAAAAAGAAAAAAAAAAAAAGGCTGTAGACTGGTTGTCTTTTCTCCTGGCCTGCTCCAGTGACAGCCACTGCCTCTGTTCAGCCCCATAGCTTGTGTTAAAAGAAAGGCATAGAAGCTGACAGTAGCATGGAACCTGGTAGCAATTCTGTGTTTTAAGACTGTATACTCCATCCTCTGCCACTTGTTCAGTTTGCCACTGTGTCTTAAGATAGCATTATTTTGGCTGATTGTAGTGGCAGCACTTGAAGTCATGTCCCAAACCAGTCAGTTCTGGATGAACTTATCCCAGTTGGTGACAGTGTGCCTACTTGGATTATCACTAGTGCTGTATAATGTATGACGAAATAAACACAATGAAAAAGCATTAAAGGAACCTTGTGAGGCAGACTTAAGCCAAAGCCGGAAAATTTGAAGTTAGGGCTTCACACTTTATACTTAACTCTATTGTGCCTAAGGAAATTTCAGTCCACAGGAGCTATCACATCGCTGCAGTAACAAACTCCTGAAATACTCATGAACAGCCTACAAAGGCTCTGGCTTTTTAAGCTTTAATGCTATGTATGTTAGATGAGTAAAGCTGGTTTAATGTGGTCCATTATGGTTCAGGCATTGTGAATATTTTGCTTTCCCCTCACTGTTAGAGGCTGGCGTGAGCACAGAGACAAGCAAGGTGCAGGTGTCCCCTGTTGTCTTTGAGTCTGTACCTGATACTAAAGGCAACTATAGCCTAGACCTAAGTTTATTAAAAACCTTAACAGGACTGGGAGGGGAAACAGGTGCTGATTTTACTAGTGGCATCAGGAGAAATTTGAAGGGATGTACCCATCCCAGGGATGCCTTCCGGTCATATGCTGCACCCATCTAACCTGCTTTGCATAAGGTGTTTATTTCTTACAGAAGTACTTACTAGCAATGAAGCATGTTTTATTCACACAACAAATTTTTCTCATGCTTTCCAAATGCTTTGTGCTGATGAAACCCATGTGCATCATAACCAGCATTACCTGCCTTTTATGGTACATGAGATGAGTGACAGAGCTAAGGGCCATGTTTTCTCAAGCAGCCATAGGTTTTGTAGCTGAAGCAAGGAGCTGCTGGGCTCCTAGCACACGTTGGTGGGCTGCCACTGTCACTGTAAGGGGTCTCCTAAAATGTGAGAATTTTCCTCAGACTTGAGAGGTGGCACCAGAGATGGATCCTGCCTGTGTACACAAAAGGACAGCTAACAACCAAACCCAGTGACTTCATTTAACCTAAGTCTCTCTCAGTATATCATCTACCTAACAGTCTTGCAGACATTGTAATCTCCCTGGAGGCATTTGGCCATTTTGTAAACTCTTCAGGCTCTTTCCAGTGCTGCCACTTCTCAACTCTCAGGCTGTCTCTGAGAGGAAAAATTAAGACTAATTTTTAAATTCCTTTTTTTTTTTTTTCCTTGTGTAAGATGCCTTTTTACTCTTTCCCTCACCCAAATGACTCTACGATGAGACCCCAAAAACACCTGTATGGGGAGGTTTCTAGGTCAGAACTACAGCCCATCACTGGGTGGTCAGAGTTCTCATTCCAGAGTGAACCACGGGAGCAGCAATTCCTGAAGTAAGTGATCCAAGGAATGTGCATCTGTATGTTTCCATGGAAATGCTTGATGAATAAGTTTTAAACACATGGCACGATCCCTGTTCACCAGTGAGGCTGAGGAACTGCCACATATTGAGGGAGCCTTTGCCACAAAATACTTTGACTAATTATATTTTTACTTGATATAAACCCAATTAGCTTATGCTGTTTATTTCATTTAATTTTCTTTTTGGTTATATAATGGCTGTCACGGTTCCAGGAACAAGGGAGTGAATAGCAGCTATCTCACTTGAGAGCTATTTTTACTCTCTCCATTTTTCTTCTTGACAAAAATATATACACATTATTAATCTGCACAGAAAAAAAAAAAAAAGGTACTTTTGAACACTTCCCCCTCTCCCAGTAAATATTGTTTGTTTGAACACCACAATGGCCAGGTATCAATACCATGCTAATTTAGCATATACTCTGTTCAAAATATCTGTTCCAGTGGGTCTCTCAGGCAAATACATGAAACACGTGAGATTTCAGTGATTTGTTTTATTTTTCCAGCAAATAACAAGAAGGACTTCTCTGAAATATGTCCCTGAATAGTTCACTTGTGTTTCATCATAGCAGTACATACTGGCTGTGTCTATATCAGTTAATTAAATGTGCCCAGGCTTATTCTTTAACATGGAGGCTAAATGTGGTGGTACAGCCCAAATTTGTACTATTTCTCTCCCATTGTTTTCAAAGTAGGGTAGGCTTATTTAGTCTGCTCATTGTGAATGGTCCATGTCCCATGCTAATACCTGAAATGCAGCAGGGAACTGTGTGTACTCAGTACACAAAACCACAGCAGGGGTTTTCCTAGGAATTTTACCATACAGGCAGTGCTAAGGAGTGTTCTATTTTCTAGTAAAAATGCAACCAGTGATAGTGTTCCAGCCTTGTCTATTCTATGACAGCCTTGGAAAGGCACAATCCAATGTTTCCAATCACATATTTTTATTTAGAGTCTGTGGAAGGACATGAATCCAGTGTCAACAACAAACTATGAGCTGTACTTATGCTTTCATGACCTTCGTGGCTGTGAACACAACATATTACCATAATCTTTAAGTAATCGTTTTATAATCAGCAATGTAACTTTTTGTGTTTTGGTAGTCCTTCAGAGATCTTGTCATGATATTGTATAAGCGCAAACCAAAAGGAATCATGCAAAGAGCATACTCGTCTAAATTTAATGCTCATAGCTTATTTTGACTGTAGGATGTCCTACAAAATAATTAGATGTTTCAACAGAGAATATTACAAATTGTAACTGACCATTTTGCAATAGAAGCTGATATAGGCAGTTCAGTGACAGTTTCACTGCAATTGAGTAGACTAATTTTATTTCTTCTAGTATAGTTGTAAACTGTTTGTGTGCAAATTTATTAAAAAATCTCTAATGAAAAAAAAATCATTTACAACCTACAAACTATTCTCGTGGACTTTATCACACAGATACAAATGTTGTGCAGATGTAGTTTTGACTGTGATTTCTGTCTGCAAGTTGTTCCTCACTTTCCTGATAGGACAAGTGCAACTTTTAAATTAAGCAGATGTTTGCATTGATAAGGTCCAAGCTTGCCTTTTGTGAATAGTCTTCAGTGTTCACCTCTCATTTGCTGTGATCACAAGATTTCCTGACACTGAGCTCACCTATGGAATATTGACAGTACCAGGTGGATATTACTGTTCCCCATTGTCTCTGGAAGGCCATTAGTCTTTGGCATCAAGAGAAGTCATACATACTATTGCACACTACAGGAGATTTTCCACTATGTTCAATACTCTGGTCTAAGCCTAGGACTTTTTGTTTCTTTTCTTGCATGTGATGCAAGAAGTCAGACAGAGGAAGCAGACAGGGAGCTTTTGAAATGTTTTGCCTGATCTCTGGTTTGTTTTAGTCACCATTTAAGAGCTTTGTAGAATCTCAGTCTGATGAGCATCGAGGGCACAAGAACAGATATTTTTGGAATAGAGGGGGATTTGCTTGTTTGATGAACTCAGGCTGTATCCCTCTCAGTGAAAGCAGGTAATCTGTACTGTGAGACACTGTATCACCACTTGATATGAGGACAAAAAGACTTATTTACAGAAAAAAAAATAGGAGCCTTTTGTAATCAGCTAACAATTGTAAGCAGTCATTATCAAAAATGCAGATTTTCCTCTGAAAAAGAAATAAATTAGGATCTGGTCCTGTGCTGTAGAAATCAATGAAAGATTGCCTATTCACTCAGCTGGGAACATTGTCTATTTCTCATTTTAAAATGTTGAACTATTCAATAAACACTGACTTGCCAAATTTCTTCAAGTGCCAAATTACTTATTTGCACCCGTGGGATCATAAATATAAATTCAGAGAGAGCATGAGTATGATTTAAATTTATTTCAGCTGCAGTTTTCACTAGAAAATAAATGCAAATTGAAGTATATTTATAATTAGAAAAGTGGCTGTAAAGATGACACCTTGTTTTTTCATGCTACCTGCTTCATTAATGCCTTCTTACCCAACTCAGTAGAAATAAATTTCTACTATTTTCATTTCTTTTAAGCCTGTAGAGTTGCAAAAAAAATCAGTCTGAGTAACACTTTGCCTCTCCATAGTACGAACATTTTCATGAATTTCTAATTCTTGACCTTTTTATTATGGAGGATGAAAAATGATGCTGATACGTGAATTTAAAAAACTTGATTCCATTTTTGGTAATCATTTGACCTTGTAGTTTTTATATTTGTTTCTAACGAATTTTGACATAAAATTTACCACTAAAGGCTCCAGAATGCTGTTTTTACATCTGCTTTGCTACATGTAGCTTCATTTAAAGCACAGGCAAGCCAAACATACTAGGCTGTGTTATGTGTGTGGTTAAGTATAAAAAGGCTACAGATTCTGAACCTGCAAAGATGTGTGGAGACAGTTAATTATCAACATCATTTGCCTTTCTTTAAACTAGGAACCTCAAACTGGATTACGAAACTTGTTTACTACCTGAATTCTGAGTGCTTGGACTCAATGTTAATTCAGACTCATCTCTTGTGCAAATGCCTAGCATTAAAAATAGATTTCTAGTATAAGGAGAGTTTGCTGCTCCTTATTCTCCTAGAAGAAAATCCTGTTTGCCTTTGCTCTTGTCTGATTAGTCTAGTTATACATCATTTTTACGAGACTTTTGACTTCCAGAAAATCTCAAGCTGGAGTTCTGGACTATGTGAGGTTTTCCCTAAAAGTGTGTGGATCTACACAAATTACCTATTGTTTTTGACTTCAGCATATATGCTGGCCATTGACCCCCTTACATATGTAGTGACTAGAGCCAATCCAGGGTGTTTTCTGGGGGCCCAGTTCAGTGCAGTCTCAGTGCCATTATTTTGAGCAGGCTTAGCATATCTGTGGGTTATTGCTGATATCACAGATACAGTATGGCTTATGCCATGCTCTTATTCATCAAATTCCCCTGGACAGTGCAAGTCATCTTTGTCATTAACTATATGTTCAACTTAAAACTCCCTCTGATTCTGTGTAGCAGATGGTCTATCATCTTTATCTCGTGCTCACTATCTTTTCATGGCTACCCTTCCCACTTGTGTACCAATGGAAAAGTAGACACTGGAAAGCTACAAGGAAGGCACAATCAAGATGGCTGCTCATGATGAGTGTGCAAGGCTGGCATTAAAATCAGAGACTCTGGCATGCCACATATTCATAGCAACATACAAAGAAGTCAGAGGAGTATGCTACCTCTTTTGAAAAAAATCAGACCTCAGTCTCTCTTGCTACGGCGTTCTTGTCCCATCCATAGCCAATGCAGAGAATGGCCTCCTCAGAAGCTCCCTCTCTTCTGAGAAGGTGGGAAACATAGAAAGAAAGCATCTGTGCACTTGGAAAATGCGTATGATCACCACATCTGCTGCAAGCAGTGGAGCAAGGTCAGTGGCAGAGAGAATGCAGGTGTCCCTGAATCATGCCACTGGGCTACAGGAGACCTTGTCTCATTTCTACTGTTTGCACGTGGTAAAGCTACTGACAACTGTTGTAGTAGAGATAATAGGGATCATTAATGATTCAGAGTGCTGACAGGCCTTAATAGCTGCAAAAGCTGGCCACATGTTTCCCTTCTGATGCCTCTGCTTCAGATGTATATCTCCCGGAATTTCTGTAAAGTGCCATTGTCTGTTGTGCCCCCTGAAGAGTTTCTTTTTACTAAACTACAGCTATTTCAGCTAGTTACTATCACATATGCTAATGCCAAAATTTTTACTTGTAAGTTCCAGTAGTTCTTCAGACATTTACTAAGAACTCACAGTTTCATTTCTGTGACTTGTACCAAGAAAAGGAGAAAGAATGAAGGAAGTATATTGACCTGAGTGTTAGTTTAAACTTTGTGTTTACATGGTCTAACTGCTGGAAATTGAATAACAAAATTTAAAAAATGTCTTGAAATCATAGAACATTTTGGGTCAGAATGCGCCTCTAAATGTTTCTTGGCCAAACCCATGCTCTAGACTGGACCATCTTCAAAGTTGGATGATGGTACTCAAGGTCAAGGATAGGAGTTTCCAAAGCCTTTCTGGGCCCTGTTCCAGTGCTGTATCCTTCACATTGGAAACATTTTTTCTTTGTATCTTATTGGAGTTCCCCTTGCTGTAACCTGTGCAGATTGATCCTTGTTTTTCCTGATGCACTTCTGAGAAGTCTGGCTTCATCTTATCTATAGCATCTTATCTATCTCATCTTATCTATTCATCTTATCTATAGCATCTCTTTTGCATCTTAGCTGTTGATTTTTTTTAGCTTCCAAGGAATTTCTGTGAGGGCTGCATGTATTTTCCTTACTGAATACATTGAAAAAGAAAGTTCTCAAGTTTTTGATTAGAGATTGGGAGAATTAGTCCCTTCTTATGATTTTTTTCCATATTTTTTTTCCCAACTGAAAATTCTAGAAACAAAATTTAACTGATCAGCTGGATATTTTGTATAGATAATTGACACATCTAATTCTGCAACTGTAATGTCACTGACATCTGTGGAGTTCTCCTGGTTATTTCTGGAAGCTGAAGTGTGAATAGGAGCTTGGCTGGCCTGTCCAGTGCTGATTATGCATATTGCTAAATATTAGCCTGCTGCCCATATTGGCTTCAGGCCATGCCAATAGTACTCTGAGACAATACACGGGAGTGGTTTGGGATTTGATAGTATGTGCCAGGTACTGTTCCCATTAGATAGCACAGATGAGAATGTATCACGTTTGGCTTCTTTCACTCTCATTGTCCAACTCTATCCAAGCAGGCTTTGCTGCCTCAAGCATCTCCAGAGACCCTAATGTCATCATCTGCCTCAAGCAACACATAACCTTGGTGTGCAACACAGACTTCAGGACCAAGTGCCCTGCAGCATGATATGGGTGGTCCGTACCCCTTGCTTGCAAGGCTGCAGAACAATTCCTGACCTTCTTTTGTTTAGCATAGTAGATGAGGGATCTGGAGCCTATTCTAGTATGTTAAATGTTTAGAAACGAGGGCAGGCAGCTATTGTACTGGTCAAAGTCTATTTGCCCAGTTAAGTCACTAGGGTGGAGATAAATAGACCCTTGCAGAAGGAATTGCAACCAACAGTTTTCCCACTTTCCTGTTGACAGGAGAAGTCAGCAGTTCTCTCTCCCTGTAGTTTTCTCTCCCAACTCTATCAGAGACAGTTTTTTTTTTTTTTTCCCCCTGCAGTTCCTGAAGTAAGAGTGGTTTTACTCGAATCCTCATCCCTGGGACAGCCATATACTTTTTTTTTTTTTTTTTTCCTGCATTGCTGAAAAACCTTGAGACAGCTCTGTGCCTGAATATTCATACAGCTTCTTCAGCAGGTGTTGGAACAATATTGACTGCTGCACAGACATACCCTGACAGCTCTCTTTTCTTTGATCAATGAACTATCATAAGTATAAGGCGTAGGAAGAATGGAGAAGAGTATTTTTGTCAGAAAGGAAGAACTTGATTCCATCAATACGCGGTACCAGTCCACTGAAGTCAGTAACTTATGCAGTGAAGTAAGCTTGCAGACGAAGTGCAGGAATTTATAGTACTTTCCTCCAGAAACAGGCAGAAGATACTATGTTATTGATCCAGATCTTGGATCTGATCAGCTTAGGTTTAGAGGATCGGAAACGAAATTGAGTGTTTAACTTTCCTCTGCAAAACATCACCTACACTGAGTAAACTTTTCCTAGGTCAAGGCAACCTTCTGCTGGGGAGACAGCGTGGTGTTGGTGCTGTGAGCAGTGTGTGTGTGTGCTGTGATACAAAGTGGATTGATTGCTACTTTGCAGCTGATTTTGCCTACCAGCAGCTTTCCAGAGAAGCAAGGGTTTGGGAGAACAGTGAGAAAGCCATTAGTGAAGATGAGATGTTTGTGTTAGAAAGAACTGTCACTTGCTATGTCTGCTTTTCCAAGAAATACGGACTGCAGAGAACAGAGTGACTTTGAAGTACAGATAACTGATTCCCTCCCCTTGTCCCCCAGTTCTCAAAAGAAGAAAGAAAAAATGTTAAAAACTCCCTTTCTTAAATTACGTTCTCTTTTTCCCCTCAGTTTACATCCAGCTGTACCCCAAACAGGCTGCCCCCAGGTCACAGACATTGCCTAAGTATATTGGTTTTCCTTCTGCTATTACTGTTAGATGAAGTTACAAAAAGTATTGGAAAGAGTGGGAAAAGTGAAACAGTCAAGAACTTATTTTGCTTTTTATCTGGTAATGGAGATTTCTTTCATTATAACTTCTTTGCAAGTCAAGGGAAGATTTCAGTGGCTTCTGCTTCTAGGCAACGTGTTTCAGAGGAGCAAAATATTCCTCCCTTACAAAAATCAGACAGGATTTTAATTTAACTTTTTTGCACACTTGAAAAAAATTACTAAGATTATTCTCATAGGTGGTAGGGAAACAAGGTTTTTGTGACTGCTGCTGTCTCTCATGGTGGTTACTTGGTTTATGTATGAAGCTTGTCTGTTGGTTAAGATGACATTGTTCATACAAACGGTATAACTTATAAACCCAAACTCTTCCATACAAATACTGCTGCACAAAAACTATCCTGGGGGCCTGCCACTTATCCCTCTTACAATCACTCAATTTATCTGAACAGATGCCATGTTCTTTCAATTTTTTACCGTGGTTTATACCGGGGCTCTGGCTGTTTTCTGTAAGCTAAATAATGCAACCATCAGTGGCTTCATCCACTTTCTCTGCCAAAAGAACTTGCAGTGAAATACAAATGTCAAGTTTCTTGCTACTGACTTCCCATTTCTACTTTGTGCAGTTTATAGACTGCAGAGAAAAAAAAAGAGAGAAATAAAGCTGGAAGTGACATTTAAAAAGACATTTAGGAAAAGAAATTAAAGAAAAAAAATCATAATTTGAGCTGGATCAATGTTTTGTTTCAGGTTGTGGCATTTTGATAACCTGGAAACAGTATGTGCAGAATAGTACATTAACTATATTTCCTAAGGAAATGCTCCTTACCAATCACCTCTGTCTGGCCTCCTCCCAGTCACTTTTGAAACTTTAGCTGATATTTAAGTTTTTAGATCTCCTATAGATCTTCAGTTAGATTCTGAAAGGTAAGCATAGCAAAATTTGGAAGTATGTGGAGGTCTCAGGAATATTAAATTCCTACTGGTGTCATGAAAACAGACTGAGTTAACCACACTATCAGATGCCAAAGAATCTGTGAGAGGGAGGTATAATAAATGGTGCTCCTAAAACTACCCTGTCACAGTCAAATATATTTTTCTCAGATAGCTATTTCCCACAATCTCCCTATGAAATATCTTCAAAAACATTGCTCCCACTCTGCTTGGAGCCAGAAGGGACGTATGCTTTTGTTTTCAGACAGTGTAGTCATGGCCTGGATCTGACTGATGCCCATGTTTGATAGAAGGACTTTCCATGTTCAGTGACAGATTTGTTTAGATCAGAGTCCATAGCTTTGTCTCCAAAGAAAACTGTAGTGCAAGAAAATAAACCTGACTCAACTCATGCTTTTTTTTTTTTTATTTAAGTCATTTAATTGAAGCAGAACAAAAGATTGAATGAACACATATTTAGTTTCAATCGAGACTTTTTCTTACCTTTGTTTATTTTGAAAGAAAAGCCACATGCACTTGCTGCAATGTGAAACAGCTGTACAGGATATTTTACTCTCATCTACATATGAATTTGTTAAAAACATATTCAGGCAAGTACAATCTCAGGTCCAACATGACTGAAAATATAAGCCAAAAACACACAAAAAATGTTTCCATGTCAACAAATAGCAACTCTTTATGTTGAAATAAACAATTCAGTGGTGTCTAAACTACCATTTAATATGTTATTTCTTTTAAGCTACATAATAAAGTACAAAGGTCTATAAACTTGTTTGAAAAGAAAGAATCAAAGGAGTTGCTTTAAAATTGCTATAACTGCTATTATCCTTTATATATATACATATATATATATATATATATATATATATAGGGAAGTAGGTAACAAAAAGGAACTATAAGCACCAAAATATTTTGTAAGATTAATTCAATTTAACCAACAGGAATTTCCAAAATATTTTGTGAAGGAAAAAACATCTAATTTCAGAGTTTCAAAACAGTGATATTGTTTGTGAAATTAATACTGAAGTCTAAGAGCATTTTAGCAACAGTTTTAGGATTCAGATTTTCACTCCTTTTTCACAGTAACTTTTTACCTAGCTTTAGGCAACAAATAAGGTTGTTAAGAAGGATTAAATAAATAAACTCAAAATGGAGGGATTATATTGAAGATTTTGTAATGCCTGTTTTGGTCTGGGTAAAGGTTTTCTTTTTGTTTTTGTTTCTTTTTTTCCCCTTTCCATTTTGTTAAAAAATACTTAAAAGACTTTTTATTATGTTCTTAATTTTTCATATATATATATATATTTTTTTTCCAGTCTGACTGAAAGCTATTGATCATTCACCAGGGTTGCTTCCATGTTATGACTCTCTAAAAGTAATGTACTTTGAGGGTAACTTGAACCTTACTGAACAAACAGAAAGATTTGACAGTGCTGGGTTCTCCTGTTGTCCCAGCTGGCTAGAACACAACATGCAGTTTTTGCAAATCCATTAAGGAGTCTTAATGGCATTTGGTTCTGGATGGCTGAATTTATAGTTTAATACAAAAATAAAATCCTAGTGTGGATTTAAATTTTCTTTCCACAGAATGTGTGGGTCTTTCCAGAAAAGACTGAACTGGTATTATATTTTTTAAATAGTGGACATTTTGGATGGTACATTAGCCTTCAGCTAGCAAAGCCCATCTATCTTTATTGAAGCTAGTGAAGCTCAGCATGAGCACAAATAATTCAAAGCTTTAATAGCTTTGAGATGTCTTGAGAGAAAAGAGTTGTTCTGCTTTTCGTATATCCCCTGATTTGTATAGGGAGAAAATTTGCCTATGAAATGTATGAGCTTTCTTTCAGGGATTTGCTCATAGACATCAGAAATACAGGTTGCTCTTGTTAGAACTACTACATGAAGCTATATGTTGGGATAAAATGTGAATTCTGTGTCTTTTGTAGTCAGGTACATGTAGTTGGACTCATTTAAAGAAATAGTTGTAAAAGAAGCTGACCTTTTTAAGAGAAAAGAGCTTCTGTGCAGTAAATAAAAGTATTGAGCCCACGGAAGAGAGCTTTTGATTAATGAATAGGCTGGTAACAAGAACACATTTCTTGTGCATCCAAAACCAAAATTAAATGGAAAACCGAGATGGTAAAAATAGAGCTTGGCTGCTTCAGATCTGCTTTCTGTGCATGAAATGAGTGGCACATTTGCAAACAAATTAGCTTGTGTGTTGGATAGGTTTCTGTTTTGCTTCTGTTTAAAACTAACTCAAAGCCCATTTGTGAGGCTGAGGCCAGCAGCAGAAGGGTAACGCTTTGCCAGGAATGATGCAGGGGTTCAGCTGCCCACTGTGGTGCCTGAGTCCCCCAGCAGCTCAAGCGCAATGGGAGCTCACCTGGCTGATCTAAAGGGTGTGACTGATGGCTTTGTAGGTGGCCAGGCTTTCTCAACAGGGACAGCAGCTACAGGAGAGGACTTTCAGTCAGGGCACGTAAAAGTGCACATGGATTCATTTTTAATGAAATAATAATAATAATAAAAAAAACCCTTTAAAGACCTTCCCCAGAGGTCTGATTCTGCTTTCCCAGTATGTGTGCTGATGTGGGAACATCAGTGAACATGAATGTATCAGAAAGGAACGAGGATCCTGGGATGTCAGAGATGTGGGGGGAAAGTTGACAGGCAGAATGAAATGTCTGGGCACTGTCATGGGTATGTAAGGGATGCTGCCTCTGAGAGCACTAACAGAGGGGTTGGGGTTGCAGTGGGAGTTTTGGGGGAATGGACCACTAGGCTTATGTGTTCTTCCTTTCCTGGCATGGTAGGGCACTTCTTCTATTCTCCCAACTCTATAATGTATATATTTCTCTTTCTGAAGTCATTGACAAAACTCTGAGGTTAATGAGTGGTTCATAAGATGTGGACAGATGCTAAGAAAGATATTTTGTTTCTGTTCTGATTGGATGATTTTCCTGCACATGTAAATACCATGATGAGTTGACATCAGAGGTGATTGGACCTTACTTCATTGCTATAAAATGATTTCTGAGTTCAAATACAGAGACTTATTTTTTTCCTAGACTTGCTAGTTTCCAAGGAGATATCACCATGTAGATTGTCTATGAAGGTGGTAATTAGCCAGCAGCGAGCAAGATGGACACAGAGAACTTCTTGGCAAAAATCAAAATTTCAAAGCAGTTCTCTCTTTTAATGGGTAGTATGCAGAAGCAATCTGATCAGTTCTTTCCAGACTTTGAAAATATATCCTCATTTGCCTTCACAGTATGATTTTTGTACACAACTGTCTTTCAGATTGGTGACTGAACTGATAAAAGGAAAACGTACATAGATTGATTTGGATAGGATATTTTTCACAATATTTGGAAATAAAAAGTAGGATCTGATGAATTAGTCTGCCTGCCTATAAATAAAAATAGTTTGTATTTATAACTGAATGCTCTGAAAAGTCATAGGGCAGGGAGGAGTAAAGGCAGGTGCCATTCATAAAACATTTCTCTTTTTATTTTATTTTTTTTAGTGTTAAACATGCATGGCCATTATATGGGGTGAGATTTGGATTTGCCTTTGAGTGAAGCAAACACAGGATTTGGACTTGGGCTGTTTGCCTTTTTTTTGACTGGTGCCTACAACAGGTGTTGGGAGTGAGGAAGGGTGAAGGAGGGCTAAGAAAGGTATTAGCTTTTCCTAACTCTCTTGGGAATGCCACCCACATTTCCTTATTAATCTAACCTACAAGTATAGTACAGATTCTGTACATGATGGCTATACTTTCCACCTTGGGAAAAAAAGTTAAAAAAATATGTAGTTGAAAAATATTTAGTGAGTTCGACCCGTACAAACAGATTTTAAGCTAGAATACTTAAAACATCATTTGTCCTGTAAATAAGCTATTTGCCATAAAAATATCTTATAGCATATGTCTTGATGTGATTTTCAGGCACATCTAAGATGATGCTTAAAGAAAGGCTTTAGAAGAAAAGTTCTTTGAAATATTAATTGTGGAAAGGTCAGTGTGGCTGAGAGTTAGCATTAGCCAGACATAATGTGTGGGTAGAAGAGTGAAAAATATACCAGTTTAGTCTGACCATTTTATCATTATTAGTATAATTTTTTAAGGATCGGATTAAGATTTTGAGCTTGTCTCTGACTTTCACACCTCCCGTATATCCCAATATGGACCTTATTTGTGTTAGCAAATGCATATTTATTTCCGTCTACACAGAATATGTGGGAGTCATGTGTGAAACGAATAATGAGGACCTGAGATACGTAGAATACAAAGCAATGAATATGTATTCAGGAAGAGTGGGGGAGACACATAGGAACCTCTTCCTTATCTGTATACAAACATTTTTTTTTTTCCATCAGATACTGAGCTCTGAAATGGTGACTAAACCCTTTATTTTGGGGCTGTTACTCCTTCTGCAGTTTGTGCAGTTGATACTTGGTTCTGAAAGGCCAGTGTATGAAGCTGCATTGGAAACATTTTTTTTTTTTTTTCTGATGCTTCTCCAAGCAGGCAACAGGGAGCAGCAGCAGAGCAAACATTTCCTTCTGCCTCATGTTTGTGGCTGTCAGCAGACTCGAGATAGTCCCCACTTTACTGCTTTCCTCTGAAACCCAAGAGAGCAGTGAGTTTGTAAATCAGTATTCCCAGAGAATCTGGAATGATCAGAAGCTCTAAAGGAAGATGGAAAAAGCACTCCTTTCCCCAGCCACAGCTGGCCTCTCTTGGTGGACAGGATCTGAAGGAGCAGGTAGGGCTTACCTGCTTACAAAAACTGGGCAGGAGGCCTGGATAAGAGTGTTATAATAATGCAATACAACAGAGATAATCTCACTCACAGACCTTCAGAAAGAGCAAGGAAATGCGTAATGACCCACACTGGTTGTGACTTGTGCAGGTACCAAGGAAGATGCAACCCCCCTTTCTCTGTTAACCTCCAGGCTGAGCTCTGACCTGCAGAAGGAGCCGATGCCCTGAATAGCTGCAGGACTGTCCCCAGCATGCAACATGACAGGCACTACACCTTCACTGTGATAAAGTATTTATTGCCACTGTCTTCTATAGAGCAAGCTCTTCTAGCAACATCTGGCAAGCCATTAATGACAGCTGACTGTGATAAATGTCTGTTAGTTACAACTGATTTCAGCATTTCATGGCTGACCTGAGTGTAGGCAATAAAAGTGTAATACTGTTCACATGCAAATTAACTGCAAGTTCCTACTGCAGGGTTGCTGTGGCTAAATGGGTAACATTTTGGTTTTCATCTGTGATCTGTTTTAACAAACTGACTGACTTGCTTGCTTTCACCCCCCCTCTCTTGCAATTACCTTTATTATTTGTTTTTATACTTAACATTATTGTATGACTTGTCTCTGTAAAGCCACCCTGTCAAATTGATAAAGAACATTGATTCTTCTCTCATCCTGTCTGTCCTCTCAGTACTGTTTAACATAATGTACTGATGTTATGGGTTCGGGCAAAATTAATAATAAGAGCTAAAAAAATGCAGATTAACACATGGGTTTTTGAAACGCATGTTTGTTGGAGGCAGCAATGTATAATGTTATCTCCAAGTCAGTAGGGAAAATGCAATGCTCGGTGCTGTTCACAAAATGCTCCCTTTCTTTGGCTGGCTGAACACGTTTAATTATCTGTGGTGTTATCCTAGGATCATTAACACAAAGGCAGCCTGGGATCCCCCCTAAGAGAAGTTATATTTTAATATATATATATATACATATATGTATGTATATAAATACATATATAAATATATATATGTTATTTATTATGTATATTTCTTAATCAACAATTTCAGTGTGGAATTCCAGGGGACAAATTGTTCTGGGCATCAGATTCAGTGGCTTTAAAGGACCTTTTTGACCTTTTAATCAAAAGGACTCCTGGCTTTTTTTTTTTCCTCCACCACCTCCTCATAAAGCCACCACTGCTTTCAGTCCTGTTTCATTCTCTTCCTACTTAAAAATGAAATGAAACTGATGGCCTCTGGTTAAGAAATTTTGAGCTGGAAAATAAGCTGATATTCATAGGAAGGAAGGTCTGTGCTCTGTTTTCATATGTAAAGCCAGGGCTAGTGACAATTATGCAGTGTGGAATCTGTGACCCGGCAAGGCACTTGGGGCTGGACCCGATATTGGCCTCAAGTCCTGTGCTACGGGATTAAGTGCTCAAAGTGTTTCCAGATTCAAAGGACAGGATGAACCTCCCACTGCCACACTCTGTACCTGTGGCACCTTCACACTTTTGTCCAAGTGGCTCTTGCTGAATTGGGCCTGGTGCTTTTGCAGAAGACACACTGCCGGTGTGCTGGGGTTTGGCACTGAAAGCTGGGAGTCAGCAATTATCAGAAAGGGGGAGCCAAGCTCCTAGCTGTAGCACTCCTGGTTTGGGGGACCTTTTTTTTTACTTTTACAAAGCACAAGTGCAGAGGAGAAAGAATGTAAAAACTGTCTCTGTAACATGCTAAACTTTGTGAAGATTATTTCCCATGATTGAGGCTCTGCCAAACTCCATGCTGTGGGCTATCCAGGTGCTGGTAGGTGCTCCTGGGCTCACTGTGCCTTCTAATTTCAAGCAGTGGATGCATGGGGCAGGGAGGCTTGCAGGGGAGGAGGAGTGGGAAGCTTCTTGCCCACAGGAGTAATGCATATAGGGGGTTTACACAGTGGGTGTACTTGGCAAGTGGCTGTTTTCCACTTGTATCTGGATGCTGAAAAGGAAGCTCTACCCATAATGCTCAAGAAAAGAGCAGCAGGTAGGAAAAAGTAACTGTCCTGGTGAAAGGACCTTGGCTTTATCTGGTCATCTCTGTGGGTCTGCTCAGTGCCATGTGTGCAGATGGGAGGACAGGGGAAAGGTGGTTCACACAGCTCTTCCCACTGACTCTGTCGACCAGCCTACTTACAGGGTGGTGATTCTTAATTTTTTAGGGCTTCCCCAAAGGAGTGTTTGACAACACAAAAGCCAGCTTGTATTCAATAAACAAAATGAAAGAAAGGAACTGTATGCAGATGTCTTGTTAAAATAGTGAGAATGACTTTTCTATACCATTTGGCTTGCTCACAAATACAGCCAATAGAGAAGGAAAGGGAATGAGGATGTGCTTTCTGGTGTCTTTTAGGAGAGTTGGTACAAGAAACCTCTCTGACATTTCTATGTGACTTTAACATGAGGAGATACATGCAAGTTCCTGCTTTGGATTTACACTGGCTAATATAATTTGCAAGATTACTGGAAAATCTGGCTTCACTCTGAAGGGTTTGCTGATTTCTGAAAGCCTGACATATTCCAATGCTTCTGGAGCTGTTGGGCTCTTACGGATGTGTTTGAACAATGCAGGTCAGAGGTGGGTTTAGCATTCTCTGTCTTAGCATTATGTTAATAGGAAGTTGTGTGTAAGTTAAGAAACTGGTGCACTGGATTGAGGATTGGCTGCAAAACTTCTCACACATGAATGTGGAAGGCTGTACTCTTAAACACTCCTTGCATACATGTCCTCCCAGAGCACTTCACTGCTTTCATACAGACTCAGAAGCATCTGTATCTCTAGTTTATACTCATTGTCTCTCTTCAAAAGCTATAAAGGAACTTTCATGGTGCAAAACCAAAGAGAAATGCAACTGAGGAAGGATAACATACTGTCAATGTAAATATTTCAATATTGCAAGGAGAGCAAGAATTTACAACATCCTGTTCCTACTATGGAGACAAGTAAAAAGATCCTCTTAGGATCTTTCTGCTGGTGGTTTATATAGTCCTGAATAGTTTGATAAAATTGTGTAAAAGTAACAAATTATTCTCTCATTTTAATGGCCATGTTAATATTTATTTTTAATAGATCCACTTTGATGAAGACAATCAGACTTTCTGCTAGTTGCAAATTCTAAGGAAACTTCCTATATGGAAAGGAATATTTGAAGTATTAGATTCTTTGAAAACGTTCTGTTTTTTCTGTTGAGCCTTGCAACCACCAATATGAGACGAGTGTGCCGCTCAGTCTGTTGATTAGGGTTATTGCTAGCATTTACTTACAATCTATGGTTTCTTCTATTTATGTATTGGTGGATGTATGGTAGTCCTTTGGAGTGGAAAAGTGAGATGCTCTGAAAATGGAGAGAGCCTGTTATAGATGAAGGGTTTCAAAGAGGTAAAAACCACAAGTAGAGTTTAATAGGTGTGAGACATAATATGTTAGTTGCAATGGAATAAATCAGCAAAGAATTCTCAGGTTGTGTGCTGGGATTTGTTTTTTATTTCTTTTCACTAGGCTTTTTATCTTCAATAACTTTTCTGTCTAAAATAAAAGAGAAATATAATTGATTTCCAAGTTGCACTGGGATGCCTCTGAATGTAAAGGCAATCTGGATGTTCTGTTTTTCTTTTCTCTTGTCATTTTTCTTTGTATTTTTATAGCTCCTTCTATTTTTAGAGCTATGTAGCACAGGTTTTAGTTACAGAAATGGTGGAAATCGATACCATCTTAGTGTCTTATATTTTCATGGTCTTTTCTGAATTGTGCACTATTTCCAAAAGAGTTGTCAAGGTACCAGTCATGCTAACGTAATTTATCAGTAAAAGCACCCTGAACATTTTAAGTTATCAGATGGTGAACTCCTCACCAAATATGCTAAATACTTTAGCAACTATTCAGCTTTGCACTTGTGGGCAAAAGTAGAGCTTTGAAAGACTCTTAAATGTCTGGACTGTAGATGGTGTAAATCACAGAGGATAAATTAGAAACAGACAATGAGAAATTGGAGAAGTCACAGCTGAGATATTGGTCTGCCTTTTCAAATACAGTTTACTACCCAGACATTGTCTAAACAATGTCTTTCAGCAGTCAGTACCTGGTATTAATGTAATTATTCATGCCAAGGTAGCTGTTAACTGTATCAATATTACGTCTTCTTTCTATTGTGCAATCTGTCAGCCTGCCATAGCATTTCAGATGAGGCAGTTTGCAGATTTATTTTGAGTACTAACCTAGTGCATACACTATAAATCCAGTCACCTCCTATCAGGAGTACTCTTCTAGGTAATTCTTTTTCAGTAAAAAAAATCTCCTTTCCCTTCTACAAGCTCTATCTTCTTAATTTACCTTAAATTATTTATTACCTTAAATAATATCTTTTAAACTAAGTCCTCCCCACAACAGCTCCAACACTAAGGGCACCCTTTTGATTGAAGTTAAACAGAACCATGTGCTGAGAAAGGAAACAAGTGGCCTATGCCATATAGAAGGTAAGAGTTCAGCTACTTGACCAGTGGAGAATATATTAAAAATGGCACTTGGCCATGTGGTTGCTACTGGGACATTGTCGAGCAAAAGTGGCACTTGTCAAGAGCAACGTTTCTGGGGGCAAGAGACAAAGTGTTATGGTCTGAAAATATAACCCTAAAACTGAAGGTTCCTTTGAATATTACTGATTTTCCCTTTCCACCTCTCATGTTTCTTCTTTCTCCTTCTCATTTTTAAGCTTTGTCTCAGACCTTAGAGAAGCTAAATCTTTCCTTTTGTGGAATTACAGAGTTAAGTGTTTTGGCATCGCTGCAGTTTTATTTACTGTGACTATTTTTACTTTAATTTCAGGTTGTTATTTTTTCCAGAATCTTTCCTTAAAATTTTGTTTTTTCAAACACACCCAGTGTTCATCTTCTGTTACAATTTCCAGCACTACCAGACCTAGTTAGCTGTGTAGGTCTATAAACTTTCACTGCAGAACACAGAACGTAGGCTGCAATTTTCATGGTAAATGGTAAGATTATTCCTGGGAATAAATGTATATTTAGGTGTTAAACCAAAACTTCATCCTATAACTTTGTATTGATTTTGTTTATTTCTCGAATTAGAGGGAAATACCTGGGAGAAGGAAGCAGTACAATTACAGTTTCTATTGTCTGAGGAAAATGCAGAGCTTCTTCCACCTAGAAAATTGAGCGCTAGTGTGAATTTAATTATCACACTCTGCTCCCAGGAGCATTCTGTCTGCAGAACAGCCAGGCAGGCCCTTTTCTTTTACTTATTATTATTTTATATTTTTTATTTTTGAGACTGAGTCTTTATGCTTCCCTGGCTTGCACATTTGAAAGTTAAAATTTTATCACTGAGTTTAAATGCTATGTGCAGGTACTTACTTTTAAGGCAGAACATTTCTATGTTGTGTCTGTGTTTTCCATTTTGCCCTTCCAAGAGGTTTTAGATAAACAATTTCATTACAGTTGATTACATACAGGACATACTGCCTTCTGCTCGCTTATTCATGTACTGATCTGGCTGAGTGTCTTCTGTCCCCTCTAGTGGCTGGACCTGTGATACATGTTTTTAATGCTTCTTTTCTAGTGTTTGGAGCAAACTTCTTGTGTCAGATCTTTGCTGGGACCTTTTCCATTTGTGGAGCATACAGCTGATAAGGAAAGACCAAAATGGAAAATAGATATGGAGCTGAGCAAGAGATATGTCATACAAGGTGCTTTTTATTCAACAAAAAACTAGTGTTCCTCCAAAATTACACCAGAGAGAGCACAGAAGAAAATTTCTAGAGAAGAACTTGATGATTTTTTGTTCCTTTATTTTCTGTTCATATCTCATGACACTGTAACATTCATAACATCTCATGACTTCTTGAAACATACTGGAAAACATTTCAGAATTTTTTTTTTCCTGAGATTTTTCTTTCCATTCCACTTCTCTTTGATGAAATGATCCTAGAGAGTTTGCTGCAAATATTCAATATGTTGCATTTGAAATCTGTGCTCTGTTCTCCAGCTGGGACTAGTCATATAAATCTCATGACACTATTGCTGTTCCTGGGGTCGAGGGATAGAAGAACACAAGGAAGCTCTCAATTTGTCACTAGAGCAGGGAGCCACTGGATTGTGTCTGGGATCCCCAAGCTAGTGCACTTTTGCAGTGCAGAGCAGTGCTCTGTTGCATGGGCACACCAGCCCAGCTCCAGAACCAGCTATTACCATACTAGTGCAGTCCATTGCCTGAACCCCTAACCAGAGGAAGTTGCCTCTTGTTCATGGCAGTCTTGTGTGATTTTTGTTAAAAAGCTTTGGCTTTGAACACTGGCACTGTTCTGAGAGAGACCAGGTTATAGCAAGATGCTCATGTTACTGTGAGTTAGCCTTAATCTTGTTATGTTTGCCATTTTATTATGAAGGATGAAGTCTCATCCTTTAGGAAGTGCTTTGCTCTTTCACAGCTATGGTGAGCCGTATTCAGCTTTCTTGGCATGGATATTCAATTCATTTGACACATAATGAAGACTTTTCTGACAAATGTCTGCAGTCTTTTTATTTAAAAAATTATGCCATTTGCTTTTAGCATACTTTAGCCTCAGGATGCTGTTTAGGGAAAAAAAAAAACACAACTCTCTAAATTGATATCAGATGTTAATGCTTACGGACTATTAAAAGGAAAAACAAACCTGCCATTAATTGGGTGGTAAACGGTGATTAAGAAAAGCATGCACAACTCAGTTTTAAATGGATTGTTCAGTATTTAGTAATACCTTGCTGCATTTCTGTTCTTCCTAGTCCGGGGAAGATAAAATGTGTTAAATAAATTACGTCAAAGATTTCTGTCCAGCTGTTGTGAGTTCTACAGGACCAAATATAGAATGCTGTGCATTAGTTTTATGGATAGTGGCACCTAACTACCAGTAGACCTGCATTCACCTCTGTACTGGTTGAGGACCATGTTATCTACATCCCAAACTATAGGCTGAAGTTTTCAAGTGAAATCTAGCAAGTTAATGCAAAGTTTAATTTAAACAATATTAACTTTCATTAGTAGAACTTTATCAAAGCATCTTGACAGTGGATTTTCTTTTTCCTAGTGTATAAAGATGCAGAAACACAGAAGGAGATAAATTAGATGTCCAGCAGCAAAATCTATTAACAGATTTGCTCCGTTAATCCAGTTTTCCAAAAAAAGTTTTTTTTTTTTTCTGTTAATGATTTAGCAAATAATGAGATTGAGTCTCTTCTCAGTACTGAGCAAACACCAACATAATCAACTCCCACTTTGATTAAGTCTAAAGAAAACCTATTAGATTTAATTTTTTTTTCTCCCCAGTACAGTAAAAATAACTTCTCAGGAGTACTTTGACTGCTTTTGCTGCTTGCAAAAAGAGACAGACTCCTTATCTGGGCTGAGTCACAGAAACCTGAATATATTCCTACCTGATAACCCCATCTAGACTGATTTTCATTCATTCTGTAATATCCATTAGATGGCTTATTGCAAAATCTAGTAGAAATGCTTTGTAAAGGTTTGTTATCAAGCATGCTTGGCTTGCATCTGAAATAAGTGCTTATTAGGTAACCAGTCACCTCCAAGGTGCATCCTTAAATTTTAATTAGCTCAAAGTAAAAACATAGTAATAAGATTTTGAAATTGTTAATCTACAAAAGTGAGGTTAATGCTTTTAATCACGTCTTTAGTTTTGCTACCCAGTTGTCTTAAAAAATCAAGAAAACTTCTTTGTAGTATGTTTTATCATGCATTGGATCTTGGCAGGAAGGTGTAATTCACTTGGGACTCCTATCATAATACAAATTTAAAATAAACTGGTTGCTATCAAAGCTGTAAATTAACAGGCTTAACAAAACTAGATACCACAGATTCCATGGAAACCAAAGTACCTGACTGAGTCAACAGAGATGTAAAGTCAAATGCATGTTTCTTCCTTTTGATTGTCTCTTCCAAGTAATTGCCAGAGCAATTAAGGTTATACCTGCAGTCTTTGGAGGCCTTTAAGTTAGCTACAATTTGCAAGGTTTAAAAAACTATGAAAAAAACCCAACAACTAAAACAAAAAAAAACAAACCACAACCAAACCCCTAAGAGCGTGAGAGCTTTAAAAAATATTGTAACATTGAAAATGTTTGAAGCTTTTTTTTTTCAATTCTTTTTCTGTACTAGCATAGAAATGATTTCCTGATCATTAGCAGGGCTTCATCTGCTGCCTGCCAGCACTTGAATCACAAAATACATTGTTCTTCCTGACCACAAGGGCACAGTCCTGCAATCCAGCCCTGCACATGGAATGCACTACAGCTGCAGTGGGAGTTAGATGCCTTGCTCTGATTTGCTATAGGCTAAACACTCTTCCATGGTGGGTCAGAAGGGCTCTGGAAATCAGCTAAGTTTCCCAGAATGTGCTTTCATTTCCCAAGAGAAGTAATCTAAATCTGGATGCAATAGATGTGTGGTATGAAATTGCAATGTGCAAGACACTTGAGGTATTTGTGCACCTTTGCAAATATAAACTTGAACCTAAGACTGTTTAAAGACTTGAAGTCAAGCTGGCCAGGAAGCAATTGGTATTTTATGATAGCTTCTGCAATTTTTGTGACCACTTTCAAGGTTCTGAAATTTTCCTTCTGCATTGAAGTAGAACCAAACCCTTAAGAATGTGTTTTATAAAATTAATCAGTGGAAAACCTCCATTTTTGTCTAGGAAGGATCAGATTTTTCAGCTTTACTTCCTTTCTGCAATCCCTCTGAACTGATGGCCCAGTTTGCAGTCTTAGAAACTCCCCTCTAGTGCTAATTTCCCTGAAATTGGAACCCACCTTACTACGCATTTTGACACTTCAAGAAAAAGCTTTCTGAAGGAATTTCTTTGCCAGAACCACTCCAACAACCTCTTTGGGTGCCTGGCCCCTGCTCCCCTATCAAGCTATGCGTAGAAATGTTGTAAGAACCTGATGGATTTTTGGACGTTCCTCTGTCTTGCCTCATGCCACTTTACATAGAGCACAAAGCCACCAGAGGAAATATAAGGTACCATAAATATTTTGTTCAAATTGTATAGAAGCTGTTGAAGTTTTGCAAAACTGCTGGGCCAACCTGGACTCTGGGAGACAAAGGAGAAGTCAGGAGGGTGAGGAGCAAGACATATACTTCACTGAGAGCAGTGCAAAATATTTCCACAGCTTTACTGTTCCTATGTTGTTTTCTTTCCTATATTTAATCAAACTGCTACTAACATCAAGCTGCTTTGTCTTTTCACATGAGAAGTGGCATATTGTAGCACAATTCTGAAAAATAGCCAAAGTCTTTATGAGATGAAGCTGTGTCTAGAACAGCTTCTTCTATCCAGGAACTGACAGATGTTGTGCCCTACATCAAGACTAAAATAACTGCTGGGGATCAGGGGAGTGAAGGAAGTATTTTTCTGGGATGAGCAGGCTAATCTGTCAGGGCGTTGAGGTTTTCTGGGTTACTTCTGATATAAGAATGCACTAATGTGACTATTAAGCACTGAGCCATCTTTGATCTGTGAATCAGTCATTCAGTATTCTTGGCCCAATGAGGGCACATCTGTTCCTCTTTGATCCATGGAGCAGACTCTGATCTGATAATCTGCTTTCCCCAGGGCGTGTGGCTGGTCACAATCTGTTGGGTGGACACAAGATAGTTGCCTTAGCAAAGACTAGGAACTTTTTAAAATCCAGGAAGTTTATTGGACAACAGATAAGTTTGCCAGTCTCATTTGCTGCTGAGACTACCTAGACAGCTATGGTGCGTGCTGTACATTAGGCATGATCTAAATTTCAAGTTCATGTTTTTGGGTGACGTGCAAAGTACAGATCAGTCTCTTTTCTCTTGTAGCTGGTGTATGGTGTTACAAAGTGCAGCACTACTACTTCACCTTGGTCACATCTGCTCTTTCAATGCATTCACTCTGGGACCTGCTGGCACCTGTCATTCCACCCGTGATGACAACATTCGGATGGCTTGACCTGTTGTCTTTTGACTGTTACCCAAACAGGCATGATCCCATTGCGCTGTGCTGCCTTGTCCATCTCTCCTCATGCTGTTCACCTTTCTCCATCCCCAAATAGTCCCTTTTGTTTGCTTCTAGGGAAAAAATAGCAGTTGTGATAAATAAAGCCTCTCCATATTTGTTCTGCTTGATCCTACCCTTCAGTGAAGAGGGGATGATTTAAGGGTTGTTTGTAGCCTGAAATAAAACAGTAGTAGTTGCTGATTTTTATTGCTTGTACTGCAATGATTCAATGTATTAGGATGAAATACTATTTAGAGTAATGAAAGGAAAGGATACTTCAGTGACAGCATTGATTTTCATCTAACACAGAATAATATCTAATGCCGGCACAATGCAAATCACAGCCAAATGAGATTTTCACTCACTGCAACAGAAAATTATTAAAATGCAGTACTCAGTAAATGCATTAACATATGGTGATACAACTGTGATTCTCTCTGCACTCCACAGGGCTCATGGAGAACATGCTAAACTCTCCCCTCCCCCAGTAGAAGAACAAGTAAGTAAAGTGTGCTCCTGTTTCAAACTCATGTTAAATTCCAATACTGACTGTGACTCCAGTTGCCTAGGGTCAAAACTGGATCTATCTTTCACATTTATTTTAATTTCCTTTGGATGCTTCTTGGCAACATGTTCCATAGCCAAACTTCACCAGCCATCCAGGGAGGAGGTGGAGTCACCGTCCCTGGGGGTGTTTAAGGAAAGGTTGGACGTGGTACTTAGGGACATGGTTTAGTGGCTGCTATTGGTGGTAGGAGTGTGGTTGGACCAGATGACCTTGAAGGCCTTTTCCAACCTTGATGATTCTATGATTCTATGGTAAACACAGTTTGCAAAACTAAATAAAGACCCTCCACGACTTCACAGGAAAGACTGACCTAAAGGTTATTTCAGTTCATTCAGTGGTAATTCATGGAAGGAATTAAAAAGATGTAATATTAATCAGGACAGAAGTAACCATACAACCAGAATAGTCCTGATGCTTGTCTTCCAGTCTCATACTTCAGGTACAAATAAGACTCCTAAATGAGATTCCTCTTCTGATTGAGACAAAGCAAAGAAATGCTGCAGCTGGTGAAAGAGATTCTCAATTTTTGGCTTCTCTACTGAGAAGTAGGTACAATTTTGAACATAAGTGTTTTCTGGAATCTGGAAAAATGTATGTGTTTTCGTATTCTAGAGAACTGTGAAGAAAGGTGGAGGGGTTCAATGTGGTTTTGGTAATTCACCAAAGCCTCAGAAACATCCTGGGTTCTTTATGTTTAATTTCAAATTTCTGGTAGACTCAAGTTCTGGTCGAATCTGTACAATCCCTGTAATCATGAGTAACAGTCATTTAGACTCTTAGTCTTAGCTTACAAGGAACACACAAGAAAAAAAATGCCCAGAAAGAAAGTAGGACAATAAAAAGAAACAATTCTGAGAGTCATAAGAGCAGAAAAATTAAGAAAAGGTTTTCTTGCTTCCTGAAGTTCCAATCTTAGGGCTTCGTAAAAGAAATACAAATAAAAGAACATATCTCCTTCCTTTCTAGCAAAACCAGTCTGCATCCTAATCTGTCAGGGTTTCCAACAGACGCCTCAGCTTTAAAAAAAAAAAAAAAAGCCTTTTGAAAACCAAAAATTAACTTTTATCATGCCACATTGCAAGACAGATATTTTGAAGTTTTAGGTCTTCCAGCCATAGAATGCTTTTTAGGGGAAATCTCTCTTGTGCACATTGGTGGTTCGTTGCACAGCTGGAGCGCTTTTGGCAAATGAAAGGGCTATAATGACATTGCTGGAGTTTTGTGTTGCCTACCTCTCTGTAACCACTGGCACAAAGCAGCTCTGAGAGCTCTCCTGCTGCATGAGGATTTGCAGACTGCTGGGGGAACAGGGAGCTCCAGAAAGATAGCTGAGAGGGAGGAAAACTGATCCAAGAGAAGGCACTGAACCACTGCAAGTGGATGTCCCCCTAGGAGAATTGAGGGCAGGGACCTGGTAAGAATATAATTACAGGACATTTGCTTCCACACATGGATACCACTGAGAGCAAACTCATGGCTGTCCTTATCGCTGAAGGTGCAGATAGGATACCACCACCTGATGGGGTGTTAGAAGTGCCCTGCCCTGCTGCTGGGGCCAAGAGGGCCACAGCTGTGATACCTATGTGGCTGAGGATATTTTCCATACCTGGGGGATACCAACCACATCAGCTACCAGGTGTGGGTTCCCCTAGAGCAGGCTTAGCTTTTGTGTTGCATTAGATGCCTTCTCCTCACAATACTTAGAGTGTGGTGCAATGAATAATAAACCCCGTATTACTGTGGAATTGTGACTATACCACACCGACCTTTAAATCATTGAGCCTAGCTTAATGATGGAGTAAGATGTAAGTAACTCTGTTGGTGTTAGAATGTGTGTTAAGGTGAGATAAGTGTGGGTTAAAATCTGTTGTTCTCAAGAGGTCTGAGAAAATAAAATAGCATAAGGAATGAATCTCTGGCTGGTAGATACTGTCTTCACTAGAGCCTTGTTGATGTATATTAGCTGGAGATCTGATGTAAGGCATTCTGCTAGAAGTACTGTGGGAAGACAAAAATAAGATTTCAAGTGAGGAGAATGCTCCATGCTTGTAATTTAAATAATAACTACGTATGCTTTTACTAATGCCGCTTTTTTTTTTTTTTTCCTGATCGTTAAAGTTGTCTAGATCAAAATTCCTTGTGGGCCATCAGCATAATTGCATCAAATAATAAAGCTGGAGAAAAAGTCTATAGTCATAACAGAATGTCAAAGAGTAAAATGATAACAGAGCCATTAAAGCCCATGCCAGACAATCAGAAGCTATTTCCATTGAATTTTAAGTCACGCTGGGACCAGAAATTTGCTGAAACACCCTCTTTTTCCCACTAAAGTGAGTGTAAGTTCCTGCACTGTCAGATTTGCTGCCTTTGTTGTGCAGTAGGTTGCTGTGCTGAAAGTGCTTTTTAGCACAATTAAAAAAAATAGACATCCAATAGGAAATCTGGCTCTTTTTAGGTACTAGCTGGTATATACCTTCATTTTCTGCATAAGCCTTTTGATATTTTTGTTTCTGAAAAAGATTTTTTCCATGTTTTCATTGCTTGTATGGAGAGTATATAGAAGACCATTTACATAGTAAGGATTTCTGGAGGATTTGCCTTCAAAATCTACCAATACTAGTTTTAAATATTGCCTGGATTCAGAGAAATAAATATATTGATTTTTTTTTTCTTTTTTTTTTTTATTTTCCTTTTTTTTCTTCTTCTCCTCTCTTCTGTGATAAAGGAGGATAAAATAAGGTTTCCCTGTAAGAGGGATACTTTGAGTATACCAAGGGAAACATGATAAGGACACCACCTTGTCTTCAAATAAGCTGAAGAAACAATTCAATTCATGGCATAAACAAGGTTTCTAGCAGGAACAAATGAGACAGTCATTTTTAATTCTGCATCTGCCAGATGCTATCATGAAATATGTACTTTGTTTTATTGAGAAGGGATATTACATTGTTTGAAAAAGTAGCTTGATTCTGTTGGAATCCACTCTGTATTTTGGAAATGGATGAGAAGAACCTGCCTTTTATCACTGATGACCAGACCCTTATGTACCTCACCTCAGCAGAAGACATAACATCTGTATACCAGAATAACCCCTCATGAAAAACTTTTCACAAATTGCTCAGATTTCTACTGCTGAGCGGTGCCAAGACTACAAAGAGAATTAAAGTAAAACTTCACATCAGCCTACAGGTAATAGCCACTGACAGTATGATACTCATAAACACAATAGACTGAAAGCATCTTGAATGCTCTGTCTTTAACTTCAGCAAGGACAGTTGTGAAGAGCAAGTCTCCAGAGATGAATGTTGGACATTGCTTGCTAGGTATCTCTTTGGGGTGTAGTCTAAACGTTTCTTGCTTATTCATATGAGGGGAGTTTTGGATTGTGATAAAAAATGATTCTCTTTCACCAGCTGCTCTGAGTCTTCCTGGCTGAGGTGCCAACTCAGTCTCTTGATGATGCCCGTATCTTTTTTCAAAATTGGTATCCTGATTACTATAAAGTGCCTCTGATCCCTCTCTCTGCTTTGGGCCTGGGCTGCAATACACAGTTTCCACAATGGGAGTCGCCTGTCAGAGATTACATGCATCCATGCACACAGTTAATGTAAGCTGGCTACACTTCACTTGTTTGCCCCTGAATACCACCTCCTTCTCCAGCTGTACAAGCCTGCAGGTAACAGATAGCTACCAGAAAAACATTTTCCCATCAGGAAGCAGGTCAGCAGCTGCAAACCAAGACATTTGCTCAGCAGATCTTTCTAGTGCAGATACAGTTCTCATGGCTTTTAGCTTGATTTACACAATCTGGGGGAGGGCTGGGGACTCTGCTCCAGCAAGATTTGGGCTCTGTGGTTGGCAGGGCCGGGACACCATTTGTTGAGTGAGAGATGGAGGGTTGCCCTGCCCCAGCAGGATTGTATTATATGGGACTGGCATGCTGTACAGTACAGTATGGTGGTGAGGAGTGAAAACCCCTTCCAAAAGCATGTGCTGACTACCTTTTAAGGGTTTTGTTGTTCTTGTTTTCCTCCATGTGCCAACTGTCTGACCTAACACACAGATTTCCCTTTGACGTGGAGAACTGTTTGCTGAATAACACAACTCCATCCTTCACTTCCTGGCTGTCTGCTCGCCTTCCCACACCTCTTTTCTAACGAAACATACGTTCTTCTCTTCTTTTGTGCCCAGATTTGCATACGTATTCTTTGATTGCTAAAACTTTCCTGCATTAATTAGTTTGATCAGTTCCCAGATATTTATTTGCATCTATATGTACATCCCAGCAGTCCTCCCCCCACTTTTGTAAAAACATATAAATATTTGAAGCAGAAACCCACGAACGTAATTTTCCTACTTTTGGTGTTTTTAAGAAGTACTTCAAATATTGCAATGTGGTGGAAAACCAAAAAACAGCAGAACCCACACTCAGATGTAGCATTATTACTTGTGCGTTAACAGAAAAGAACTGCACTGTTTCTAACTTCAAACGGAGTTTAGTGTTATGCTCCTTCAGCATATGGAGGGGTTGTTTGATGCAGACTTGATCAGGATTCTCTTGGGATCTATTCCACATCCTGCCCATTTGTTTCCTTAGACAGATATTACACACAATCCCCCTCCCTTCCCTCTGGAAATGGCTCATTGCCCTCTGTCTGAACTGCTTTACAAGGACAGTGGTAGGGAGCGTGTGGTGATGATGACGAAGACTGCACTGCATGCCAAACAATGGATGGTTCCTATAGGGGAAAATGCAGTCTGCAGACACCCTGCCTCCGAGTCTGACATTAGAGGCAGCTTTTCTCCTTATCTCTCAGCACTTACAAATATGCTGTTAGGCATGTCTTTTGCGCGAAGTGCTGGGTTTGAAAGCTGAGACAGGTGCAAGGAAGGATGAGATGCATGGGCAATTTAGGAGATACAGTATACGTGGGTACAAAAAGAAACAGTTCAGCAAAGAAGCTGGTTTTCTATTCTGGAGTTTTGTTACTTTTTTGTGTCTCCTTCATTCTGAGATAGTACTCAGATGTATTTCTTCTTTGTTCTTAATAGTGGCAACTTTCTTCTGGGCTTGCAGAGAAATCAGAATCAGGAAACAGGAAGAAATTATGGGACCGGCAAGCCTGTGAGCCATAAGAGAAATCTAAACAAGAAAGAAGTTACTTATTTTTAACAGGGTGGGAAATTGTTCCTTAGGTTACTCCCACATGGAAGGTAAGGTGACTCCAGATTACCTGCAGAAGGAAATTATATCCTAATAGATCGACTCATATAATTGGGGACAAAAACAAACAAACAAACCAATATGCATTTAGGCAGAAGAGTTCTTTTTTAGTTGGGAAATGGAGTGTAGGAGGAATACATTAGCAAATTAATAACCTCTCTAAAAGGGTAACTGGATGAAATTTTCTTGCAGGTGTTATACAGAGCTTTTGGTCTCTTCTGGCCTTAAAAACAGTAGAGAAAGTAGGGAAAAAAAAATTCACCTTCCAGCAGAGAAGAGCTTATATTCCTTGTTGACATGAAGGTATGGGTTTATTGAAGATGGTAAGAACAGCAGAGCTGTAGCATGACCTGTTCAGCACATGTGCTTTCAAGATGGCCTTGTTGTACAGCAAGATCCCCAGCTTGATTGCCTTGGTCCCACTGAACTGCCCCAGCCCCTACCAGTGCCTGAATGATACAGATCTATACAACTACACAATTTTCCTTTTTTTTTTGTGGCAACTTTTTGTTTGTTTTGCCTTTTCCAGGTTTGTTGGAGAGTTTTCTTTAATGTCAAGGGGTGGGTGTCTGATTTTTTTTTTTTTTTTTAAATTTTGCTCATGTGATGAGTCACATGAAGCCTCTTCACTCTGTTCTTTTCTTTGCTGTGTTTGTTACCAGTCCTCAGCCTGAAAATGCTATAGTGCAAGCAAGACCCTGGATGGGTTTGTAAGGTACAAGAAACCAGTCTGTGAGAATTATCTTATAGTGAGACAGGGTGACTTCTGCATGCTCTTCATGTGCTTTGACTCTTGCTTTTAGCAAGAGAGCTGCAGTTATTTGAGCCTTATTCTAGTCTTATTCCTTCACCATTCCTTCAGCAGGCTTGATCAAAGAGGAAATATCTATATTTTGTTGTGGTTTTGCAATGTAATTTTTCTCATATAGTGGTTATCTGATGACATATGGCATCCTTATGTTTCACGTGATGTACTTTTAATATGAAGATAATGCATACTAGCTGAAGGATTGGGATATGCAGAGTAGAGTCACAGCCAAGCACATTTTGACTTGGTTTGGAACATGATTTCATACTGTTCTCATATACAGTTCAGAAGTATTTGTCAGAATATGTCTATCTAGCTCCAGAGTGAAGGATTCAGTATTTATCCTCAATATTTTCTAGACTACTGCTTGCCTGGATCTTGCATAAATATGGATACCACAGCTAAAACACCTAATTTTAGATTTTAGTGTTCACAGGCCCCTCATATGGTCAAAGGAGAGAGTTCAGTACCATCCAGGGATGATATGGCCTATATGACTGGATAATCTTTTATTGCAATGTATTCCTTTCTCTACAGAAGTTGACCATGTTTCTTCTAATGCAGCCCCCTCAGGTAGGTGTCTAAAGCTATGTATGACTAACGCAAGTCTAAGAGCTTTGATTTTATAATCTACCCTGCCTAGGTAGCGTGATCTCCTTGCCTTGCACTCTCTCATGCCTTGGTAAATTCAGCAAAGGTTGACATGGATGCAGGGGCCAACATGAACAGAAATGGTTGCAGGATCATTGCCCAACTTATTCTTGACATAGGGAGAAAAAATATATTTAGTGAGAGGAGGAAAGAGGATACAAAAAAATACATGGCTTTAGTGTAATGTAACCAATTATTTTAGAATATAATTGAGCCATTAATTGGGCCTGGGTGTTAACCGAGAAAGAGATATATTCTTTAATAATATAAAGTAATTATCTACTGCCATTTCTCTTTTTGCTGCCATGCTTTCAAGCCTGGCTCAATTATCCATTGTTCCACACAGTCTATTACTAAGGTCAGCCTCTGCAACATTGTGCAAATTTCTGTCAGTTTTCTTTTGTCTTATTGTGGCTCTGTAGCAAAACCCATGAGAAAGTCAGTAATTCTGTTTGCTGAGCTGTGGGTAAATGGTTTACAAGAGACAGTGTAAAGCCACGTTAACAACAAGGATAAAACAAAACACTGAATATCTTCCAGTCAAGTGAACATTATACATATCTGTGCACTGAATTAGACAGGACCCATAGAAACAAGAAATAGTGTTGTTGAGTAATGAAATGCTCTTCCATAATGTATATACTCAAGGAGTGGGAATATGAAGTTTTTCTGAATAAGCACATTTCCTAATTTCTTTCCTCCCTGCCACATCCAGTAAAATGTTTTGTCTGAAGTCCATAACTCTCTGTATTTGCCTGGCTGCTACATTAAAGCTTAGGACAGGAACCCCCAATATTTTCTCGCCCCTGGGCAAGTAGCTATGTCATATTTTCTCACTCCTTAATGCTAGTAACTATTATCCTTTCTGATAACTTCATAGATTTTAAAACTCAGCTGTTTCAAATTATGAATAAATCACCAAGTTAGAGTGGAAAATCCAATTTCCATGTCTTTACTGTACTCCTAAATTAACTGATCCCAACCTTTCCTTCATGATCCTTTGAACTGCCTTCTGACAGGGAGTAGCTGAGAGTGGATTCCTGTAACCAGGCCTTCTGGAAATGCAATGAGATCTCCTTCAGAGAGGAAGGGCACTGTCAGTGCAGCTGACTTTCTTAACAACACTTGCGGGGGTGTTTTATTATTCAGTTTATTCAGAGCAGGATTAACATTCTAAAAATTGTTCTAAACAATAATGAGTTCAATCTAGACAATGTGCAAAAGCCAGAATTCAAATTTTCAAAGAAATACCCACAAAGAATATTTAAATGAGTAGTCACACTGCATTTATCCTCAAGATACCTAATAAAAACAAAGCTATCAGATTAATAGGTAAGTTTGCCATTAGCTTTGCATTTCATTCTTTTTACTTATGCATTAATTGCTTCTGTCTGATAGGAATTGTTCTGAAGGAAGAAAATGATTTTTTGATGTGTAAGGTGTGTTAATATGTAAATATGGCAAATATGCAGGGAACATGGTAGGAAGGATGAAGTGAAAAATTTCATGTGATGGGACATTGAGTTAGAATTCAAATTGCCATAAGAAGTGAGTTTTCTTTTCTCTTACAGAAATGGGAGAGATGATGATAATAAGCTATTGTTACATGTGCTGAATGCATTTGATACTTTTAATTAGGATGAATAGACAGATGCTAGAATTTTCCTAATGGGTCTGCGTATTGCTCCTTGTCATTTTTCTATAAAAATAACTGTTTTCTGTGCGAGAATCACTGCAGATTTATTTGCCATGCTGACTCGCTTCTCTCCTTTGGGCTTTCCTGATTTTATTTTTTCCCCTGTCATTTTCAGGTATTAAACAGTATTTAATCAATGTAAGAAAATGCCCAAGCCTTCATAAATGTGGCTTTGCTCTTCTAATGGTTGCCCTTTTATAATGAAGCAGATTCAATTATAGCACCTTTTCAAAATGTTCAAGGGATTTGGGCTGCTCTTGTGCTTTCAGGCTTCCCACAGTCACTCAGGGAGCATGGTCTCATGATGGCATGCTAGTGAGAGCTTTGCATTCTCCTCATTTGCTTTTGGGGTTGCCAACAAGCTAAATTAACGAATGTGTGGCAGAAAATGAAAATGAAATTGTAGTAATCTAGAATGTCAAGATGTATAGTGATTTGTTTTTCTTGGGAAAAGTATCTATTCCCTATTTTACAAGGGAAACAAACAAACAAAAAAGAGGCTGCATCCTCTTTTTCCAAGGAAGCTACAACTTAAAACATCATGTGTCTTTTTATGAACAGGTTGTTTAAGGCCACTTATTACTGAATATGGAGTGGGGTGTAGCTTTTTCTCTCCCTTTTCTTTCACTTAACTCAAATAATGCATAGCACAAATATTACTTACCACACATAGAGCAAAGTGTACTGCAGAGTGCCCTGCAGGGACCTTTCCCTTCTGGAACTACCCTGCAGTAAAACAGGAGAAGGGAGAAGACAAGACCTAGGCAGCTTCATGTTGGCAGAAGTCTGTGGTAGTGCAAGAGGAAATAAAACTGAGCTGATTATCTCTTTGGTTGCCTGCAGGTTTTTATGGTACCCAGATGAAAGACAGTCCAAGGAATTGGGAAAGATGAAGGAGGTAGTGGACAGAAGATTCAGACTGAAAAATACCCTGCTAGTGAGGAAGTGGGATTTTGATACTTTCAACTTCTGATAAAACAGTATTTGGTAATTTTCTAGTTTTGAAGTACATTCACCATTGTAGCAGAAGGTACCTTGCCATTACACGTTAACTTAACAGAAGATACAAGCACCATTTGAAGCAAGAGAACATATCTTGCATACTTTCAGATGTAATTTGAAGGTTTGTGCAGAATTGTCCTGCAATAAGAGTTTAATTACAGGCTTAGTTCATATGGGTATGGGATGGACCCTGCTGGTTTCTGCTTCTTTAGAGGGCTTCATAGGGACCCTGTTTTGTGGAAAGAACTATGTTAAGAAAGACTGTGCTGGGTAAGAGAGAGGAAGCGTCACTGTGGGTCTCACACTTTCTGTATGTCAAATATCATTTGATTTCCTTAGAAAGTTTTCTGACGCCTCTTCTGCTATATTGTGCCTGGCAGGAATGTTGCTCTGTACACTTGATGATTCTGTTGCCAATGAGCAGTTGTCACTGATAGCTCCTATTTCTTTAATAAGATTTTGTTTTGTGTTATTTTGACAGTTCATCATCTTCTTGGTGGATTACATAGGAATTTACATATTAATTTTACTTGTTTCTGAGGACAGAAATAGTGTTGCAAGAATTTTGTTCTGAAGTTGGCTTGAGAAGTTTTTATCTCGACGTAACTTATCAGTTTCTCATCCACAACGACAACAGTTGAAATATATATTTTGGTTAACAATTGAAAGAACCATGTCTGTAAGGAATAATAATGAGAGCAAAAATTTTATGTGTACTAGTAGCACAAGGAACAGACTCTGTTATACCATATTTTCCTGTGAAGTTGTTTATTGCTTGCATGTACTCCTAGGGCACATTTGACTTCCTCTGACTGTCAAAGGAAAGGAGCTGAAGATGTGATGTGCAGCAAGGCTGGCCTGCTCTGGGTGAACTCATTGGCTGGTCAAGCGGGATGGATGCATAGTGCAGAAGGGAGAAATTTACCAGGCCTAGGGGACTAGCTCCAGATTTAGAAAAAACTCTCTCCGCTCTTATGAAGACTTTCATGACTATCATTGTCAAAAATGTGTTTTGTTGCACCTAATGATCTATTTCTCTGGGGCAGCTTAGATCACATTGCAACAGTCATTTTTAAGTTGCTCAGATGTATGGGATTATGACTGATACCTGCAGAACATAAGAAAATTTGCTTGATACTCCATGACAAAAACTGCAGCAGAGCTTTTCGTCATTTGGAGGAAAATGAGGAGGGAGAAAGAAGGGAGCAAGTGGAGAATGTGAATAATTTAAGCTATTTGACTGATGCTTTCTTGTAGTTCCAGACTGCTAAGTCTGATATAGCTGTTTAATTTCAAAGGCAACTGAACTAAGTTTCCTGTTTGTAGGCCAGAGCTTGGAACCAACAAGACAACAGCATGCAAGAGCTAAATGATTGATTTTCTTCCAGGTCAGCACTTAGCACTCTCAGAGTTAAACATTTCCTGTAAGTTATACTTTTAAATCAATCACTGTCTCAATGCACTAGTAATCCTGAAACAGATGAAATGGAAGCCCTTTTGTTATATTAAACACTTTAGACTCTTTTCCCTTGGGGAAGAAAGGTTTATTTCTTCAAGAAGCCAAAATCTGCATAAGAGAGTTGTGCATAGGTGATGACAGAGCACATACCGGTTTGGATTGATTTCACATGCACACTTACAGCCTGGGGTCAGACCTTACTTCCTCTCCAGTGATGGATCTAAGGATTGCAAAAGAGAAAATAGTTCTTTAAGAGATCTTCTGTCCCTTCCCTGGAGCCCAGAGCCCGGGGCTATAACTCTTGGTCTTAATTGTTCCTTTCTGCTCTTCAGTGGTCCCCTTACTTGGGACAGAGAAATTATATGATGGATATGAATGGATATGTGTGAGTGAGTAAATGTAAAAGAAAAAAAAAAGCCTTGGAAACAGATGTCAGTCTTCTTCCCTCTGCATCTCCCACATGTGTGACATTTAATTTGAAATGGGGAAGCGTCTGTCCAAAAGAACTGCTTTGAGATGGTCAAACATATCTTTGGTTCTAGAGACTGTAAATGTCCATATTCCCACAACTTTCTCTCAGACACCAGAATAGGAACTTACATGACCAGGATATTCTTTCATAATGCTGGTAGGCCAAAAAACTGTGTCTGGTGTCACACATTGGGCAATCACTTCTACATTTTCACTTGTCTGGCAAAAACAATTATATTCTCCTAGCTTTATATCTCGGTTTTCTTGGTTGTTTTCTGAGTGATGTTTGAGACTCTGAGCAAGCTGCCATACTTTGGCCCCAAAGGATGGGACACTCATCTTCTCCAAGTTAAAGAATCCTCTTCTAGATATTCTTAAACTTGGAGAATCTGGAAAAGGGTGCTTGCCTTCTGATAATAAATATTGTGAAACTGTAGGGGATGGTCTCAACTTCAATACTTCATTAGAGATAAGTGTAGGGAAGCAAAGGTCTATCAGAATCAAGTTAGCTCCTGCCTGAGAGCATGGCTAATGGCACAGGATCAGGGCCATTGCATTTCCTACTGGAGATGTTAAATATGCCTTGAACAAAATATCAGTTCCCAAACAGCTGAAGTAGCTTATAAATCCACACCTTTTTCTTTTGCCTGGCCCTTTTGTTTGCCTCATTGAGTAAGCCTTCCTTCAGGTTTGGACACTAAAGGAAATAGTTTGCTGCAACTAATGTTCTGTCTACTTACCAGCTATCACATGGACTTCAGACTAAGCTCATGTGCACAGAAATCAGAAACTTAACCTTTCATTTTTTAAATGTGCATCGTATGTGCAAGCAACATATTTAATATAAAGTGGCTGGGTGACAAACATGGAGGAAGGGACTCTTTTCTGAAATCCCAATGTAACAGGAATACGGTGATAGTCACAAAATACTCTTCCTTGTTAAGGGGGAAGATAATTTAAGGAATTGATGTTGTGTCAGTTCTGTGTCTTCTCCCTTAACACTGAGAACTCTGCATCAAGCTGTAATGCAAACTGTATTATTAAAAATTACTCCATAGCTATACACGGCAAGACAGTTATGTCCTGATGCAATATATGTCACCCGAAGAATGTCACACTTTGTTCTCCTCCCTGAAGTAGTTAGAGTTATAAAGAAGTTCTGAAGTGTTTTCACATGAAAGAATCCAATCCTAATGAATGATGACGGGTTCAGCCAGCAGGCTGCAAAACTCCTAAAAGCCTTTGTAAAGGTCTCTTCAGAAAAAGACTACAAGGAAAGTGAAACACATGGATCTTTCTTGGCTCATGGTGTTGGAGTCTTAGCAACTGGTATATCTCCCTCTGCATTATTAAGGTGAGTTCTCACCACCAAGCTTTCTTCATAAGACTTTTCTGTTATGTGGAGGGGGATATTGTGTATGAACAGGAATAGAAATACTTCTTATCTCACTATGGTAAAAAGACACAGTATATAGTATGTGATGCACTGCAACTGTAAAACATTATAAGTAACCAAGAGACTTTTAACAGAGGTATTTTTTCAGAGTTTTTTTAAAGGTTGTTCTTCTATTATAATCCATATTCAGCACGGCTAGAATATGACACGTTGTAAAGATCTTGTGGGCTGAGTGCACTACACAATCCACAGGCTCTTTTAGTTCCACTACTATATTTCTTTCTCTACAAGCTTCCTACAACAGGTGGGACTTCCCTCACAGGCTTTCCCTTCACAGTCTACAGTCAACTGCAAGGATGGTAGAAGTCAATGATTCTGCTAACTAGTTGCAGACATGTCTGCAAGTCCTTCATTGACCCTTTTCTGGTTGCTGATCAAAATCTATTCACTGATTCCCTGAATGTTCAGTGTACTTTGGGTCTGATTGTATGTGTTTTCTATCCAAAGGTAGAGACATAGAGAAAGAAGTGACTGCACATAGTGGCTCACAAGTGTAAGCATTGACGATACTGTGCTTTACCGAAGGGAATGTCTAAGCACATTTATCAAGACAAAAAGCCTAATATAGAGTCAAGAAGGAAGCTGCCTTCTAAGTCAAGAGGGCAGCACATGGAAGTCCATTGGTAGAGCAGGAAAACAGCAATATGCCATGGTATTCTCTGCTTAGATAAAAACTCCAAGCAGGAAGACTTACTGAGCTAGGCCACTATCTTTAAAATATTGCAATTCCTAGAATAACATAATCTTATTTCCTTATGATCATTAGTTGAACAAACAGATGTTCAGAGACAGTTTATTGAAGGTAAGATATACATATAGTTCAAAGGGTCATGAGGCTTGCTAGACAAGCTGTGGGTCCCATGGCATGACAGACCCTCTCTGTTAGGCATGTTTCAATGTTTTCTTAGTGTTCATCCTTTTTAGTGTTTCTAACAATGAGAAAATCCCAACAAATGGAGCTCACGTGCAGTTATTCCATCAAAACAAACTATATTTTGAAAACTTATTAAGACCCTTAGAAGCCAACCTCATTTTTTTTTTTTAAATAATTAATAAAGGAGCTTAGTTGCATTAGATGTAACTACTTGATTTGTTTCTTTTGTCATCTTCCCATTTGTAGCTCCTTTTTCTATCACAATAAATGACAATAAAAATAAATGACTGGACAATGAAAGCATGTAGACATGCCTCTAAATGTCCTACCTAGGAAAGAGTAAATTATAGGGACTATTTTCACTTGTCCACAGTTTTCAGAATTCACTGGTTTTTGATTTGGAAAGTGAAGTTGAGTTTTAAAAACTTTTATTTTCACTTGTAAGGCTGACAGAAGCAAAACTAAGCCTACACCTAACCCTTACTGTGTATGAGGACACATGCATAGTACCAAAACCCCCAGGTTGCTTGCTTGAGTGGGTGACCTGCTTGGGACATTATCTGAAACATTGCTGCCTCTTGCACTTTTACTACAGGTTTTCAATGAGGAAGAATTTCTCATAGATATTACAGGAATGAAATGACCTCTCTTTACTTTTGTAAATCCATTTATTCCTTCACAAATAGTCAATCTGAAGCATGTTTTTGTTGTTGCTATCTTTTTTTTTTTTTTTTTTTTTGAATTATGCCTACAGAGGCTAGGGTAATTGGCTTGGACTTGTAATCTGAACATGGAAACTTACAGCTGAAATGAATACATGCAGATTTAGGCTTCATCATCTAGGATACTGATCTTCCCATCTTCTTTCTGGAGGAAGCTGGGGCATAGGATCTCCTCCAAGGCTCCCTAGTTCAGAGAATTTAAATTGGACACCTAAACTAACTTATGCAGAAGCCCCAGAAGAAAAGCTTCCTGACAGCATTGGGAGTTAGATGGTGTCACTGATTATTCTGATGTTTCCTAAAATGTTTCCTGGACTATTTCAGGTGGAGGGAAACAGCTTGCATTACTGCAAGAAAAAGATAAAATTAAATTGCTTAATAAGAAAAATGTTTATCTTTTCCAACATTTCCAGTGCTTGATGGTGCTACAATAAAGTTTTCTGTTTGTCCATATTTTATAGAGACAGGAAAATGAGTAGAATCGATTCTGGTAAAGGAACGATAGACCTAAGAGACTAGAGATTCAATTCTCATTTGCTGGCTCTTGTATCGTGTTGGGTGAGAGTTAGCTCATTTCATGAAGCAATTCCTTCAAGTCTGGGCTCCAGTGCTCCCGCTGTAGAACTTGGTAAGAGAGTTTGAGAAGCTTTCAGACCAAGCTATTGCCTACAAGACCATAAAGAATACAAGCGTAAGGAAGAAGGAATACATGTGCATGTATGCTTTAACTAAAAAATGTAAATTAATAAAAGCACCTTCTTGATGACACAATCCAAATGACATTTAATGAAAGGTGGTGCATTTTGATGTGGCAGGCTTGGAAAGGATTTCAGTGACAGTTATGAAAACAAGACACTAAAAACCCCTGTGAGTTACTGATCTGCATATAAGTATCATATGACACTAAAATAGATGAGGATAATCTACCTCCCCAGAGGAGTAATTGTGTTTTGGAAGGTGGACAAAGGAAGAAAGAACACTCTTGATCAGATGGCACAGTTTTTTAATTTCTCTGAAACAGCAGGCAAATTACTGAGAAGTGTCACAAAGACTATGAAGAAAAAACAAAACGTGATAGTTGCATTTTGTTTCTAAGGCCTTTTTTTTTCTGAGTGGCTGAATCATTCTCAGTGCTTCAGGAATAACAATTAGATAAGTCTCCCAGGGATCTGAAGTTCTCTTAACATCTCTTGTGTAAGGAATTTGGGAGTGCAGGGCTCTCCCTGGCTATTTTTTTGGAGGGAGCAAGTTACAGTCATTTGGTTTCTGTTTCTAGTTCTGTGCTAACTAACTGGGGGTGGGGGGTTAGGTGGAGTGGCATTCATGCATATCTATCCATGTATATCTATACCTGCATCTATTTATTCATATGCATACATGTATTATATTTCCTGGTAACAACAGGTACAAGATGCATTTAATTCAACAGTTCAGAGTACAGAAATAAAATAAAATGGCATATATTGATACTATTACCAGTAAAAAGCAAGAGCATATGCTGTATTTTATGTCCACTTTAGAGAAATCATCAAGTTCTTCGGTATATCTGGGACTGCATTTTAGAGTTCAAATATATTTGCATTTCATGGCCACCCTTTCCACTGCTGGAGCTGCTCTGCCAAATATCATAAGGCGCATCAGGGCAAAATCTGATATGGATCTCTTCTTCTCTATGCCTTTGTGCTACTGTGGTACTTTAAGAGACTGATAACTCTCCTTGTATGAGTGACACATTTCACCCAGCTGCCGAGCACACAGTTCCATCTAGCAAAAAACCTCTGATTTCCTTCAGAAGTATTTTTTACTATGAGCTGACAGTAACAGACAAACGTGGGCTCTTAAAATACTGCATTGTTCTTCTAGCACTGTAGAGTAAAGGTGGTTAGGCTTTATGTGCGCATGCCTGAGGGAGAACGAGAAAAACTCTAGATACTCCTGACATGCCATCTACTTGTCAAAATGACAGCCAGCTGACGTGGATCTGTATTGTCTGCATCCAGAGAATTCCCAGTGCTATTTCTGAGTTGTCCTCAAAATAGTTACTCTGTGCAAAGGAATTCACAGCACACTAAAAAATTCTCCGTGTACCTAAGCAGTCTTTGGGAATTCAATGAAAGATTCACTCTGGGGCATTTCCTACAGAAGGCAGTAAGAGAAACTACTCTGTATTTGCTGCTCACTGATTAGTTAATGGCAGTTTGGCACATCGATGAGGGCCTTTTCTAGCACAAATAATACAGAATTCTGCACCCCTGGTCCAAGGGGATCTGCAAGGCATGTGAGGTGCCTTGAACTCTCTCTGTCAGGAAGCCAGTTAATATATTTCATACTAGGGAACTGTGATTCCCCTTTGCCTTTACCCTTCTGCCTGAGATCTGCCTCTGCTGCAAATATGCATAGAAATATATGCACTGCAGCTGAGCACAGACACAAACAAGAGAACAGTTGGTGTGCATGCACCAGTCATGAAAAGTAAAATTTTGCTTCTGAACTGTGTGTGTACTGGAAATTTTCATTCCCATCTTAGAGGTCAAATGGACACCAGGCTGCTGTTCAAGGGAGAGCTCATCATACCCAGATGCCAAACAGTATGTCATCTCTAGCACACGAGCAACCAGACTTTGTAAAAGAAAAGCAGTTTTGCCTGTAAAGCTGCAAAAATTTATCCGACACTGGGTAGTATATATGGAGAAGGCACCATCTTCATAGGCAGCAATCCATTCTACCAGCTTCTTATTTCCAAATGAGATGAAAGGTAAAGCCACTGAAGGCATAACATAGCAGCCCATTCCTTACTTGTGAGCTGAATAACAGGATTAGGCTCAAATGATTAATTCTGTATTGGTTTCCTGTGCAAAGTGTGTATATGAGACCAGATTTCCTCTCAGGCTAACTGGCATATTTATGCTATTTGAGAAGCTAGCAATGAGCTCTAAGGGTGACCTGGGGTATTTCTGTAAACCTTAGTTAGATTTGTACTACAATGTGTCCCAGAAGAAGACTGAATATGGGCCCAAGGTGCAGAACGCAGGAAATCTGTTTCTAGTATTTTCAGACATACCTTGGTATCTCTGGCAAGTCTTATAATCATATTATTATTATTATTATTATTATTATTATTAATTTCTGGCATATGTCCATTGACACTGGGGGATTTGGATTTGGTAGTTCCCTTTGAACAGCGACATTTCTGCTGCAGTGCATCACAGCTCAGCTCAGACTTTTTGAAAATATAGGTCTGTGTTTTCACCTCAGGGAACAACACCGCCTCACGTTGCAGTCCTATGAGAAGGTAAAATTAATGTTTCAGAGGAGCTCAAATATAATATGGCAATGCCTTTAAATAACAAAAATCAAATCAATTGAATTCTCATTGCCCAAACATTCCTAGTAAATTGGCTATTTTCTTTTTGCCTTCAAACAACTGAAGATATATTATTAAACCTAAGCAAATACAAATGCTAAGTAGTATGAAGAGCTTGACTCATACCAAGAGTTAAAGCTGGAAATAATTCTGTCCTTAATCCACCCTGTATTGCCCTGTGGTAACATCAGTTGTCATACCAGAGGTCTAGTAGACTGCTTACATTCCCAGTAGATAGCAGAACAAACTGGCCAAGGCATATTTTTTGCTGAAACATGCATTGAGCTTCTCATTGTGCTTCTAGCTGGCATTTAAAAGATCATTTAAAAATGTAATTATTATTACCTGATTATTGCAAGAAATTTATTTGTTGTGTAAATGATATGTGGAAATGAAAGTTCAGGTTGCTTATGGAATACATGAACTGATTATTTTACCCTTGCACATTTAAATAAAACTTGACCTGATCTCAGAAGCTTCAAATTGTAGTGTCTTTATATTCTGTCTTCTATAATAATAATAATAATAATAATAATAATAATAATAAAATTATTAATATCTTTCTTTGGCTTTAACCAGTGAATTCCTTGGCTTGAGGAGCTTTCACATATAGAAATACCTAAAAACTATGCACACGATGTATTGATATAGAGTTGGAATGATTTTCAAATACATGGAAGACATTTGGTCACTGAACGCTTTAAAAATATGTAAATATTTTTCTTGCAAACGTATATATAATATATCATGTCTGTAGTAAAGTTATTTAAAGACAAATCAGTATTGCCACACCTTCTTATATCTGTGAAAATGGAGTCACTGGAGTCACTGAGGAGGCACTGGTGATGAGATTACTGAAAAGTGGAAGAATAAAACATATAAAACTCAAAATCCCTGTAAAACTTTACGACTTTTTTCAGCATTGATAATGTGGATGAAAATAATGTGTATGCCCTGAGACTGATGCAGTGCATAATTAATCGACGTCTCCAAGGCTGGATAGCAGGTTGTATCTCAAATGCGACTATTGTTGGTCAATGCCTGGGAGAGTTTTATACAGTCACTGCTGACAATAGTCATACTGATCATCCCTTCATTTTACACTACTAATTGGGAAACTGGCTTGTGACCAGTTAGAGGATGTCTTCATGTGTCTTCCTTTCTTCGTGCATTAAGTTGGGTTTGCCCACCAGTGCCTTCTGTTCTGTTCTGCTGTGTTTATATCTGCAACTAAAAAGATATAAGGTATTAGATAACTAAAAGATATATGCAACTGGAAGGGAAAGCAGCTGACAGTGCTCAGTCTAGACTAACCAGCTGAGTAAATATTCAATTCTTTAATTGATGACTAGGTATGACTGAGCCTGAAATGTCACGGAGACTGCTGATTTTTTGCCTTAAAAAGGCACACTGTGAGTTGCAGTGACTGGAGAGCTGCCTGCTGGGCAGCTCAGACCTCTGGGCAGAGTCTCTCAGGCCGACCTCTATATTTGGGAGCATCCTCACTTTTCCCAAAACAAGCTGTTGTTACCCTGTGCCAGAGCTGTATCTTTATCAGGCAGATTTTGCTCAGTGTGAACTTCCAAGCTGATGCTCTTTTACTGCTAGGCAGGTCCATGCCAGCTGGTTTAAAACTGGCGTTGAATGCTTGCACAAGCTTTGGTCACAGCAGGGACTGCACTGCAGATATATCCTGAGGCTCCAGTTCAGCAACAAAGTGCAATGGTCCACCCATGTCATTTAAGCTTGTTGCATGATTGGGACCTGAGCATTGGACGTGAGTCTGTCCTGGAATACTGGAATCAGTAAAACGCCTATAATGGCTAATCAGATAAAAAATGTATTGATGCTTTCTTGGTTAATTTCTGATAAATAGAGCTGTGATCTTACATGACCTTCATTTCTCCAGAAGGCAGGCTTTTCTATCAAAGAGGACTACATTGCAGAGGAAAGCAATGTAATTATATAAAGAGTTACACATAGATAAAAGGGTAAAAAAGGGTAAGCGTAAGTAGGCAGCCTTAATAGGAGGGTGTGTTCCTTCACATTGACAACATCTGGTTTACTTCCCTACACCCACTTCTACAACAACTGATGATTTATTTTAGTTCTAATGGCAAAGTCAGATTTCAGATTTTATCTTTTAGTTCTGCATCTGTATTCAACAATCCAGTGCAGCAGGGATGTGGACATTTGTCTGTTTGGCTAGGAAGGCTATTCATTCTAAGTATTAAACTATTTTATTAGGACTGTAGCAATTAGTTTAAACTAGATAACTACTGACACAGTTTAAAGCAACAACAATATTATGACTGTTGAAATACCATTAAGAATCTCATAAACAGGTGAATTTATGCTATGGCCTTTTCCCAAGGCTTTATTAGAACTTGCACATGAAAACTGCCATACCAAAAGCCAGCCTGCAGTTGGTTATTTTAGCCTAGGGGAAAATGCAAATGCATTTTTAAAGCAAAAATTCAGGCAACTCAGAGTCATTACAATTGTAATGTGAAATATTACAGTACTCAGTGCATGTGTGTTGTTCATTTGCACAAACGTTGTGTGATGTTTTGCTTTGTTTACTCCTCCATATACAATGGATTGTTAAAAACAATCCCTTTTCTTTTTTCTTGAATAGCTTTCTATTCACTGTTTGTAGTATGTACAAGTACTGTTCAGCTAGAAGACTTGCCTTGAACTAGCTTAGTTTGTAGGCTAGATAGAAGTGGTCTCTGGGCAGGGTCAAAAGACAAAGATGTCCATGTGCATCAGCCTCTTTGCACCCAGAAATCATCACTGCTGCAAATAGTTTGAGAGTATTGTAGAAGGTAGCAGAGTTGGATGCACAGTGTTTTTTCCTTGCAGGGGAATTTTGGCCTTCTGGATCTAGGCATATAAGATACAGTTCTACTGAGGGATATGGGATCCAGGGGAACCCTTCAAATGAGAATTTTCTGTGATTAATTATTATTTTTTTTAATCTATACATACTTTTATTTCCCGCCTTTTGCTCACAGATTAAAGTTCTGACCTTGGAATATGAAGTATCACAGATTCTGACATGCTGTTGCACTGGCTTCAGCATCAGTAACTGCCACTATAGCATTGAGCTCCAAAACCAAGCTCTCCTTGGGAAGAATGGGAGCAAAAAGGCTTTTGCTAGACTTTTAGCTCCTTATTTATAAGCTTCACAAAAGATACTGAAGAACCTTTGAATCAAGAAACACCTTTTATCTGATATGTGACTTTAGCTGAAGTGAATGCTCATTTTTCAGTTTTGTCTGGGGTTTATTTTCAGGTAGATTATTCTGGAAGAACTCTAGGTTTTTACTTACTACTTATGTCAATAATGCTGTCACTGGAATCTTCTTTTTTTTTTTTTTTTAAACAAACAAACAAACAAAAAAACCATGTTATACTTTTGATGGGGACATAGGGGAATAGAGTATTCACCTGGCCTTTTCACTCCCCCTCTTGTGTGTGGTGTGGTTGGGAATTCTCAGTAAGTGGACCAAGGACAAGACACAGGGGACAGAGTGGCTGTCCTCAGAGGGTGAGACATTCATACCAAGTTCTACATAGTGGTAGGAGATATGTCCACCTCCTGTCTAGAAAATACTAAAAGGGGAAAATGGTGATGATTCAATTTGTATGTTCTCAGATGAGTGCAAAACGCATCATAAGCCAAATGTAATCCCTGCTCTTGTCCTTATTAAACAGTGTGGGCATGTAATAAAACTCTGTGGGCTTCCTTGGTGCAGAAGCCTGTTAGGGAACATGGACAGATGGAAAGCTATCGGAGAGGACCTGTTTTTCCTCTGGCATCTCAGGTGTTAGAGCACTGGTGCCATGCTTCCAAGCTACCCTGTGATATGAGTAATGTTAACCTGTTCTGCTAATGGAAGCAGAACAAGATAGGGAGGCATGGTGGGAAAGAAGGCATTTGTTCACCTTGTCTTCACAAAGTATTGTGATGGGCTTATTAGGCTGAGCAAAGAATCTTTGCACATAACTTCCCATAACTTCTCATGCTGAGATGAGATGAAGCTCCTTGGTGGTTCTCACAATTACATCTTTGGACTCTGAGAACCACAAATTGCCTGCTGCTGTCCAGCTTACGTTCTGTTAGGTTGTGCAACTGGGAAATAATGACAGACCAGAAATGCTGAAATGACCTGCAAAGTCACAGTAATTGACTGCTCTTTGTTGCGTGTTTGCGAGAGAATCAGGATCTGCATGACTGTGAAGAATACAGGACCACAGAGACTAGATGCACTGGCAATTTTGTCAGGGGAAGCTTGCAAGGTGTCTCTCTGAGCTGCTTCTGGCTTTATCCATTGCATTTGTATTTGCACAAGCATTTTATCAGAACAGAAGCTTAAAGTCTCCCAGACAGCATTGATTTGAAATATTGCTTGTACAATTTTACTAAAATACACATGAAGTGAATTTCAGTTAATACATTATTAATTTTGTTAATGTCAGATCCCTAGCAACCTCAGATATATGAAGTAATGCATGTGAATGTTTAGAAAATTTGTCAAATCTGTCTACCTTAATGTGTGCACACCTATGTGTGTGTCACACAAATGTGACCCTAGGTTTCTGTAAACACTCCTTAAGATAGCTTCTTGGTACACTTTGGAAATAAAAGATTTGTATCAGTTTTTCCATTTAACTGTTTATTTCTTTTTTTGTGACCTTTTGTTTCTAATTCATTAAGGGAGCTGAAATGAATGCTTTTGCTAGCTATTTCTAGGAAAAGGCTTTAAAATAATATTTAAGATGGATTTTTCAAAGAACTTTTTTTTTATATTAAGAAGCTGGAATAAATAATTGCATGAGGTACAGAGAAGCAATTCCTGCTTCTCATGTTTTTATAGTCTTCATAATATTTATCACTTTTAAAAACTCAGGTCATAACTTTTGTGTACTGCTTTCCATCAAAGCTAGTTAGAATATATCTTAAAATGACAATTCATTAAGGTGTTGTCAATGTAGCTGCAGAGCTTTCTATCATTTTCTGAACTGTATTGCTTATATAATGAAACTAGTAGCAAATAATAACCTTCAGTGACATAACTCTCTGCTCTTGGGATGTATTTAGAGGGGAGAATGTAAAATAATGTGAAGTGATGATTACAGGAAGAGAGAACAAGGATTTACCCCATCAGTTTTCTGTGCTGCTATAGAAGAAATGACTACTGCAGTAAAATAAACTGTATGATCTTTGTCACTTTATTCTCAGGATGGTGCTAAAGCATAGCAATACATTTTAGTACCTTCAATTATTTTGGGAAAAATAAAACAAAATACATATTTTGCTTTGTATGAATTGACATTATAGAAGAACTAATTGATTTCTTTTAATTTCTATTTTAAAACGTGTATATGTATGTGCACTTGGAGTGACTCCAGATCTATCATTTTTTGTTAAATAGGCAAAAAACATTGAAACTCAGCTTCCTGAAGGACTGTTTTCTTGGTCCATTGTGTGACCATATTTCAAGATCATTTTTAGATGAAATTCTTATTGCTCTCTCCATAGTACATAAAGAAGTCTGCTGCATTAATTCAAATCCAAAATAAAAATACATTAATATGTTGGATTTTTAGATGGAAACACGGTACAAGGTCGTAATTTTTGAATAGTTGGATTTTACCATGAACATTGTGAGAATTAGCAGCACTGAAACCTTGTATTCTAAAGACAAGTGCTTTCTGCCACACCCCTCTTCAGGAGAAGTCATGAAGAGAGCAGATCCTCATGTCTTTTTGAAACTTGTTTAACTGATTTGGGGGAATTTATGTCTGTTCGCTTCAATTAAATAGTAAACTGTTTTACTGCTTTTTTTTTTTTTTGAGTGAATGTGAAATGCTTGGTAAATCAAGTAGCTTTTTTATGCTTGAGTTTTTTGGTGTTTTGCTAATGCTTATCTTCATATGTGGTAGTGACTGCTGTTGCTCACCTTGCTGTGAGGAATAAGTGACCTACTACCTGTCTTGTAGGCAGTTAGAGATGAAAAATTAAAATATCTCTCCACTGTATCTGTGAGAACATATTCCCAGTGATTCTCTTAGATGACTTTCACATGATGTGCAAAGCCAAATATACTGCCAGCTCACTTTTCTTTGATGTTAAATCCCAAAGAGGCATTTTAACCACAACCAACTGCCATACAGATTTCGCTCAGTTTATGAGGACCAATTTCTTCAGTTTTCTAAGACCCATGGGTGGAAGTAGCCCAGAAGTTTTACCAAAAAATATGAAAGAAGAGAATCTGAATCTTCTTTGAGTGTGATTGTAGTGCAATGAACACCTGCCACCACAAGTGCAGAGGGCTCTGACAGCCTCCATCTCTACGAGGTGCAGATATCTGTCATGCTGAGGTGGCTTGATGCTTCCTTCCTTCCCTCCTTCCTTCCTTCCTTCCTTCCTTCCTTCCTTCCTTCCTTCCTTCCTTCCTTCCTTCCCTTCTTCCTTCCTTTCTTAATGAAAGTTAGGCTTATTCATTCATGGGATGGGTCAGAGCTGGCAGCAGAATCAGATTGCAGCTTTAGCAACATCTTTGCCCATCAAACCCATTGGCACTGCGTTTCAGAGCAAACTGTGCCTCTTTCCTCTTGACTAACCTGATCATGTAGCAAAGCCACTAGTACATGTTTAACACAGACATTGCTATTTTAGTAGATTTTGTTTCTCTAGTGCTTAGTTTAAGCAAGATGAGAGCTGCCTTCTGCCACTCAAGCAGTTATTTCTGTGCCATACAAGGGAATCTGCTGCACTAGTATGGGATCTGTATTTTAGCTTGCTGCTCCTGGGATGTACACATGCATCCCATGTATATCCTGTCATGGTACAATAGTAGACAGTTTCCTCTCCCTTTTAAAAAGAAGAGTTGGTATTCAAAAGTAACTGTATTAAAAGATCTTTTTAAAGCCACACTGTTAGGAAAATTAGGACATATTTAATCAATAATATAGTCTCTAAATGTTGTTTTTGATTTTCCCTTGAGAAATCTCCATCTGCAGAAGGAATAGAATTTAGTGGGCGAGTAAGGCATATACGATGAAAAAGGTGGCTGGTTGTAGATCTAATTTCTCTTTCACTCATAAAATCCACTGGTGTAAAAAGGATGACATTGTAATGAGAAGGTTATTTAGTTCTTGGTCCCCAACTCTCATCTAGTTCTCCTATTTGAAAGGTTACAGAAATACTTCATTAAAATTCTGGTTGGCTGTCATTAAAACCACACACTCTTCATTTCCTGGGTGCTCAGTTGAGACCTGGAGATTTTGTTTTTAATCTTGGTTACCAAGTTTTTGCACCTGACACTGCTAAAGCTTAGCTTCTATGGCAGAAGGCCAACTGGGAAGCCAGGACTAGGACCTGGGACATCATTAGTGGTAGCCCTTCTCTCTGATTTCTCTAGTGGCCTTTGGCAGGTAATTCTGAACTCCAGTCTCAATTTCTGCCTGCAAGGTGAAGACAGCAATAACTTCCTTTATTTTCTGCAAAGTACTTTGATACAGTGTTGAAAGCCCCACAGGACAGCCCAGGAGGAAATGTGTGAGCAGGTGTTGTGAGCTGAAGGTTGTCTGGGCATGATAGGTCTGGCAATTCCTAGCTTGAAAACACTCTGAAACCACAGCTGCTTCAAGTCTTTCACTGCAGACTGATGGGTATAGAATATGAATAGACCAAATTGCTTTTTACCTGCTATTCTCATACTTCACTGTCATTTACAGATCCAACTGTAAACAGTTTCTCGTTTATGTTACTGGCAATGTAAGGTTTTAAACCAAAACAAATTCCCACCCAAAAAGTCATTCCATCACCATCTCCTCTGAACTAAACAATCTAATCAAAATTTGTGTAAGACACTTAATTTATACATTCATATAAACACAAATCTGTGCGTATATGTGTGTATATATCTATTCGGTATTTAAGAAATATTTTGTGCACATAAAAATAACATCATTTTAAATGAAAAAACCTCAGGTCTCTAATCCCTAGTTCATCAAATATTACTTCTGATTATGTGGAAAGAGGGTTGAAGAGAACATTAAAACCTGAAATTACTGAGCTGTTCATAGAAGTAGTTAGTGAATGTAGGCAATAATCTGTTGTTTAAAAAGCAAAATCCCCAAGGATTTTGAGTCCATGTGTTCACTGTGCATGCATGGCATGTATATCTAATAGATCAATATTTCACAGACAAAGAACAATTTACATGACAGACTGTAAATTATAATGGCTCCAAAACCAGCCAGTATAAATGGAGTCTAAGCAGTGTGAATCAATAACAGATGCTTCTCTAATAGCTTCCCCACTGCTGGTGGGAGACAAACACTAAAGCACCACATCTGTTCTGTTGCCACCTTGGGAATGCCTGATGCTGCGTATCCCATCCAGATCTTTGTTCTGGTCTTTTTTTTTTTTTTTTTTTTTTTCATTTTCTATTGAAAATCTTGGCAGGGTAACCTGCTGCCTTGTAGCCATGCACTTGAGATCCTCACTGTTCATGCCTAAGAAAATCAGAATTTATGTATACACAGGTGTACAGCTGGCATTTATTTGAGCAGTGTACCACTGGCTTCATAGACAGGTGTCAGGAATGGGGCAATATGGCATAATTTTGCCCCCAGTGGTAAATCTCAGCAACATAATGAAGATTAGGCAGTTAATATGATGTTATTTAATATGGTTAGTTAATGATATGATGTTAATTAATGATGGTAGTTAATACTTCTGGCATTCTAAGTGTTAATCATAGAGAAGCTATGACAAAGGATTTCTAAATAGACACAGCTCACCTCTGACAACCCTAACTTTCTGTCTTTTTCTACCACATCTATAAAGTATTCACTTGTGCTACTCCTCTGAAACTACTCCTGTTCACGTTGCTAATAGTCTCTTTCATTTGTTTGTTCTAGCAACAGAGTTCATCAATTCCTTCTATGCTTCTGTAGATCTGTAATGAATTTTCTGTACTCTTCTCTTTCTAAATCTCAGGTCTCTTGTTCTTTCTCTTTGGATCACTGCCATCATTGAGTTTTAATTTTCTCTCCCCATATTTATTTATTTATTTTAAAACTGTCTCTCATTCGTTTTTGCTGATTCTAATATGTTTTATTCTTTAACATATTAGCATTTATAGTGTGGGGGTTATTTTTAAAGAAACATCATTCCACAGAGGAAAAGACAAAAAAACATACCAAATGAAACCAACAACTACAACAACAACAACAACAAGAAGTCAACTCCTCCTTCCCCCAGCAACCTCTGATAATTGTGTGTGTTAAATATATTTGCTGGTGATAGGAGTGAAAACTTGCCTCTGTCCGTGCTGTTCCCCATTGCTCACTCAGCCCCAATCCCATTAGTCCGTTCCATCTATCCCAATAGTCTCTCTACTTCTGATGCTTATTCATCATCCTCTACCCCTCTGTGTGGTTGTTTTGAATGGTGAGTTATGTGAGGACGTCTTCTAGTACTTGTACTCTCAAAGAGTGTGTAAGACTGTGTACTCTCAAAGAATTGTGTAAGGTTATACAGGTGAACATAAGACATTAAGATTCTCTCTTTTCTCTTCCCTCTCCCAACTTTTCTCTGTTTCTACTGAATTGTAATGAATTCTCTGATTTCTATTTTGTTTCTGCTAAGGTCTGACAGCTGAACCTTAGGATGTCTAAGAAAGGATTTTGTGCTCTGCTCCTCCCTTTCAAAAACCCTCTTTTGTCTTCATTCCCAGTTTTAGTCTTTGGTGTGAACAGAGGGCTCTGTTCCTTTTGTTTCCATAGCATTTCATCATTTCAGTACCACCTTTAACTCCCCCTGCTTTTCCTCACTATGTGTTAAGTGTTTCTATTATGATCCTGTACATCTTTTCTAGCTAACCATATTACTAAAGCTGCTCTAATATACATTCTGTATAAGATACATACGGATACACACTGTAAATCTGCTGCTCAGATTTCCCCTTCCTCCCCTCTGCAAACATATACTCTCACATCCCCCTCCACTGTTCACTGTTGCAAGCATGTTCCCAGTTTTTTATGTCTCTGCTAGCACTTTTCCTTTCTATTATTAAATTAAAGCTTCTTATGCCTTTCAGAATGTACAAGAAATCAGATCCCTGTTATAGGTCTGCTCTTCTCTCTGTCTCTTCACCTTGCATCCCTTAAAAGTGGGTTTCCTCAGGATGCACCATAGTCATGAAACTACCCATCAGTAGTGGTCACTGAAATACACATTCTTCATTTTGGTCTTCTTTCTAGTACATGTGAACTCTCCAGGGCAAGGACTGTATTAATGATCTGCCATAGATCTTCTTTTCTGCAGGTCACTATATGCATCTGATACTCTAAAAATTAAAAACTGTAATGGATGTCTGCCATGAAAGGGAAGAAACAGTGGATAGGGGTACAGCAAGTGAATAAGCAATAAGGACAGTTAAAGCTGCCCGATCAGTCTTACTGGAATAGTGTTTTTTCTAAGCCTCAAGGCAAATACTGTAGATTACTTGGTGCACTTCTGTGTATAAAAGGGATAAGAGTGGAAAAGAGGAAGAAATAAACCAGCCTTTTTTTCTTCCTTTCCCCCCCCCCCCTTTTCTGCAGTAATCTGTAGATACTTGGCTGAGATGGGCTAATATTAAAATGAAACCACATTGTCACACTCTTCCTACACCTCTAAGCAACAGACAGAACCATACATAAGAGACAGTACTCCCTAACATCTGACTGAAGCACATTTGCTTTCACTGTGCCAAGTGGAGGGTGGAAATTGTATCAACACCTTGCTTTAAAAATGCTGTAAGCAAAGATTAAAAAAAAAAAAAGAACAGAAGAAGGAGGCTTATATATGGAGCTCAAATTGTGGTTTATACTGACAATTTCAGTGGTAAGCAATTCCATTGTTTCTTTGCCCATTTGAGAGGCTTTTTACCTTTTAGCTCTCCCCGAAGCTATAAACCATCTCAAGCATAGTAAAACAGCAGTTGCAGCTTCCTCTTAGGCAACAGTACCTATTCTCCTTTGCTGGCTTCCCTGCCCCTAAAAGTAAGATATATTATGAATGTATAAGCATTTTCCCCTCCTTCTCCCCTTTTCTCCTTCCCTCTCTCCCATCTCTCTTCCTTTTCTCTTTCCTTCTTTCAGCAACCTCCCTCACTCCTCACAGATATATGGTCTATTGTGATTCCTTAAACTTATAAATGTCAGTCCTTCCCGCAGCCTGCCCCCACCAGATTCTGCTGTTTCAGTTCTCCAACATCTCTTGCTATATATAGCCAATTTGTCTAACTGAGTAGAAAAAAAATCCTTTACTTTCTGTAGGGAATACCAGCAAAGCAGCAAATATTGCCATGGCAACAAGCCTCTCAATCCATCAGACTCCCGCAGTATCTAATACATAATCTGTGAGGCGGAGACAAGTGTTGAAAAATGAACATGACACATGTCACTTCAGGATTTAATGTCCTTTCCCCATGACCTTAATTAGCTCACCTTATTTTGGGTAGTTATTCATTTTCTGGTAGAAACTTCTTTTTTATTTTGCTATATTGAGGAAGCTTATGTGTGATCCACATTCATTAAGATGCAATTTTTGACTTTTTTTTTCCAATAAACATGTCACAAAATGGGAGTTTCTATAGTAACACACAATGCAGACTTAATTTGAAATTATAATCTCTTGATAAAGATGAGATTCCCCCCAGCCCCCATCTCAGAGTATTTTATTTTTTTAAAAGAAAAACATCGTTTTTGTCACAGTGGTATACCTCTCTTCTGTTCCAAAGGATGTTTGAAAAGAGTTTCTTAAAATTAAGACTCATCACCTAATGGCACTACTGAACTTAAAAATACATATTCTCAACACTTATTTTCTGTGTACAATATTTTCTCTTTACAATATAAATTTTGTATAATTCTCTTGGTTTATGGCCTTATCTTATTCTTAAATTATTAAATTCTTTCACTATGACTGTTTGTTTAATGCCATGGAAAAAGGATAACTTCATTAATCAACAACAATTGCAAGGACTACTGGAAAGGCCTTTCTCAAGTTTAATATACCTTGGATTTTTAAACTAGTTTTCTAAGACATATACTGTTATTGATTCTGTTTATTCCTCAATGTTATGACTTTAAAATATTTAATCTATTGACCAATTTCAACTGCATTTAAGAAGTATTTCCAGGCCTTCTCCTATTGGGTGGGAAGAAGTAGATCTGCAAGTTCTTCTGTCAAATATTGGGAAGTGGAAGTGAAAGTGGGAAGGAGGGAGGGAAGAAGGGAAGGAGAAGAGAAGGGTTTTCTTACAGTTGTAACATCCAAAATGCAGAAGGAATCAAATGTTTCATGGAGAACTGGACTATCCTAGTGAGGCAGAGAGAGTCAACAAACCAGTTCTAAACAGTGGGGTGTCTGGGGAAGGAACTAATACCAATTGAAAATGGCCCATGTGTAAATTGTTTGACACACCACCTTTTATGAAATCACTTGCACAGAATGAAACCTAATGCCCACGGTTACTTGCCCTGCACTCCCAACAATGTTTCTTCAAATCAGACTCCTCTTGGCCAAAAGGTTCATCCTTTGTAATTAAACGTTCAGGCTGTGAACTTGGCTATGGAGCCCACCGCCTCATTTTCCTCATGTTTCTGCATCTCATAGGAATGGACTCAGCTATTGAACCCTGATTGTTCTTCATAGACATCTGCTCAAAGGTCAACAGGTGTTTCTGAACAGCAAACAGAAGTGTGCCAACAGCCTGACTCAGGCTCTGCTACCAGTCTACCTGTCCAACATTTTTTTACATGGTTGTTTCAGATCTACAACAGAAGAAAAGGCAAACTGTTCTGATTTAAAGAAATTTACTTTAAAATTGCACCATTTTAAGCTACTTTGAAATGTGGTTGTTTATAATGTTTTCCTTATACCTGCAAGCTTTTTAAAATTTATTTATTTATTTATTTTTTTTGTTGTCAGCAGCCTTGGGAAGTTTTATGAATGTCAATCAAGTGCATGACAAAATCCAAAAAATCTTTTGCAAGGGCACTGAATGAACCAAGATAACACTGGGTTTTCAAAACTGATCACAGGCTCATGACCTTGACATTGTCAGTCTTTCCATTGTGTGGACTGCTCTCCCTGGTAGGCGGTTGGGGAGGGTCATACCTTAATGCAGAGTTCTACTTGTTCGGCGTTGCTTGTGTAAAGAAATCATTTAAATGAGTTCATAAGTCTCTTTCCTTCCTTTTCACGTTAATATCATGAGCACCTTATAAAATTAGGGAGGTAGGAGAAACAGTAGGAGTTTTTTTTCTTCACTTTAATGGGTTTTGTGTCATGCTTTTCATGAATTCATTTTTAAACATTACAGCACATGTGATTGAATGGATACTAAAAATATGCAACATTCACCCACAAATTAGTACAACAGCATGAGCTACATGTGCCTTAAATAGTAATACTCCCCTAAATAATAATGTTATCACCAAAAAGACACTCAAATGCATGCAAGAGCAATATGCCATAGGAAACAAACTGACTTAGCAGGAGGTCTGTAGATTTTTTCTGCCTGATTAAAAAAAAAAAAAAAAAAAAAAGGAAGAAAATGTACTCCAATATGGTATTCTATGTTTCAGTAGGTTTTGGAGGATATTATTCTTTGCCTATCATTAAAATAACTATTCAAACAATATGAGAAAATGGAGCAGAATGAGATATTTAAACTGCCTCCCAAACCTGTCAAGTGAAAATATAGGTTTTCTAAACTCAACAAAAATGTACCACTTTTAAGGACAAGTAATTGTGGTATTTGTTGTCTTTTTGATTTACAGCTAGATTAGCGAACCCTTCATGACATGTGACGTGACTCCATTGCCTAAGTTCCTAGGAGCAACAGAAGAAACCTGCAATATAGAGATAGTAGGCTCAGCTTGACAAAGATAAATATGTCAGATGATGACAATCATTCTGTTTCTTGTGAATGAACTGAAGTGGTAATTTAAAGTATCATGATTTGGAAGCATAATCATCTCTGTATGCCATTCACAATCAATTGTAGTAGAACAGAGCCTTATATTGTTCTGTGCATAAAGTGTGAGCTGCGTGAAGATTTATAGACAGATTTGGAGTTGGACAGGAGCATAAAATCTGACCTCTGAAACAAAATAACCAATTAAATTTCATCAAATGGCTGAACTCAGTCACTTACATACAACTAAAACATGACTGACTTGATGGATATCAGGAGAAAAGCCTATGTTTTACAAGCCAACAGTATTGTGAGGTTTGTCTCTAGTCTCTTTGGCCACACTGCTCTCAGTCCCCATGTTAACAAGGTGAGGAAGGACCCAGATAGGGAAGGACAGGTCTCAGTGAAAACTGTTGTGATGGTGGCCAGCAACTCTTACAGCTTCAGAAATGTCATTGGTTTTCTGCCTCTTTACAAGCTGCTACCTTGGCCCTCTTTGGTTATTTGGTAGGATCTCCAGGGTCTTGGGACAAAAATGAAATAATTTTGAAGCTGTACTTAAAGCTCTTACAACTGCTTAGGTAGCCACAGGTGGCCCATACTGATGCTGGATTAAAAGGGTACTTGGCCTTAAAGTTATAAGAAGATGGGGAAAGTTATCTTATAATTACTTAATGATACTCCTCTTGTAGGGCCAGTAATGGTGATGGTAATAAGTGGTGAAGAGGGAGATATAAAGCAGTATATCAAGCAGACTGATGTGGAATAAACCATTCACAGAATAACTTTTACGTAGTTTTCATAGGTTAGTATATCACTTCCTTCTATATTTTCTCCTAGTGGATTATCACCTTCTAACTCCTTATATTTTAATATCTGAATTACTAAACTGAATGTTTGTAGTCCACGCCAGCCAGGATTCCTTTAAACTCTTTGCCTACTCTATTGTACTTTGTGACAAACTGTTCCATAAACTACATGCTCTGTGGAAAGTATTTCCTCAGATGTGTTGCTAAATGTGATGGCATTAAGATTTTCTGAAACTTGTCTTTTCACCAGCTCCCCTTTCCACAAGCTGGTGCTGTCAAGTTGGGTAAATAGAAGTGCACTTATCTATGGTGCTATTCCATCTGTTGAGCTGTGTCTGTCCTGAGGAAACATGGAATTTTATTTTGTATAAATACTGATTCTGATAAGTTCACTTAGTTCAACATTTATTTATTTATTTATTTATTTTCGATGAAGTTGTAAGACATTAAGGCAAACTAGGATCAGAATGTCGTATCTGGGCTCTGACTCCAACATCCAGTGGATGAATTCCACATGAAAAGGGATATACAAATGCAAGCGCTACGCTTCTCAAAGTAACTTTGTTGCTGCTACTTCTGTATTGAGAGTTAAAGAAACACCACATTTCTTAAGCACTTCTTTTTAATTGCCAATTAGGTGAGTAAGAGCTGCATGTCTTCTTTTGCTGCTACCAGTAATCTTTTTCTTTTCAGCAAGCCTTACTGCTTTTCATTATTTTGCTTATAGGTATATGGATTAAAAAGTGTGCTTACAATCATGACAAAGTGGAAGGTGCTTAGTAAAGAACAACAAAGGCTGGAGGCACAGAATGTTGAATTGAGATTATAAAACCTAACCCTACAGTTTAAATAAGGGGGTTAGAGTATGTTTTTTTTTTGTAAGCTGGCAAATATTTGAAGAAGGGAAGTAGGGGAATTATTTACAGAAAGGATGATAGTAGGAAAAAGGAGCAATCTCTAATTATACCTCAGTTTCATGCAGTACATATTTCTAACAGAGAGGTGCACAAAACTGTGCCCTCCCTTTCTGTCAGAGAGATGTGTCTGTACAATGTATCTGACTGGGATGGCAAAGGGAGAAACACTGGATTTTGTAACAGACTGATGTTGGACTGTGAAAGAGCCACTTTGCACAGTCACCACAATCCCTGCATCTGGAAGGAAACAGTGCTGCACTGCCTGGAAGGAGGACAGATTTACAGGTCTCTTCCTTTTTTTTTTTTTTTTTTCTACTTTTTTTTTTTTTCTTTTTAACAGCTCATTTATTGCTGGGAGTGACTCTCACTGGAGTCTTTTTGGTTTTCTCCTGCATGTAGTTCAACATATTTTATGGCAGAAGAAATAGTGGTAAATAAAGTTGGAGGAGCCTGAGGTATGAGTACAGGCACTGGCTCAGAAATAATGATTTGATGTGTTCTGTACACAAGAGAGAACTTAACTTGTTGGTATTGTTTTGTCTGTAATATGGTTAATACGGTCCCTGATATTCCCTCTCAAATGTATGAAGAGCAATGGAGGCAGGTGAAAAATGCAGGGACTATATAGTCTGGTTTTAGGGATTAGCTTAATACCCGATTGTAGGCTTTTAAAAGACATCTGTCAAAAATACCATGATAAGACCTTTCACTCATTGTTTATATTGAATATTTTGAATAATGCAACTGCTCTCTTTTTGCAGTACAGTGGGATATTTTTCTTTCAAATCAAATAGTTTATCATACCATATTCTATGAGGTTTCCAGACATTGATTCTGGAGACCTTTGCAACTCATGTTCAAAGTCTAAGAGTTTAAGAATCCAATATGTTTGTGGTGCTACCTTTTAAACAGCTGTTCTTGTATATCTCAGATACCTTTTTTTTTTTTTTTTTTTCCTGGATTGTTTTTCTGTTAACAGTTGACCCGTTCTTTGCTATTGTCCTTTGTTGAACAGTTCTTTGCTATTGATCATGTTATGTTTATTTCCTAGAACTAAAATCCATTACGGTCTCTTATCTGCTCGATAGCTCAATAAGTCACATCTAAGTTAGATAGTTTTCTACAGCTTTCAGAAACATTGATCCTGTTTTTCACCATTTCATTCATCTTGACTGCTCACCGTGAAGACAATTGATTGGTGTCTCAGAGATTTTTAATGTCTTCCTTATCCTATCTGAATATGAATATTCATATCCTATATGAATATGAATATGTACATGAAATGAATATTACATGTACAGTGTGGGCTTTTCTTTCAGCACTGCATACTGCTCACTTCTCCAAACAAAATCTGTTGATGAATAGCACCTTTGGAAGATTTAAGCACATGTTAAATAAATACAAAAAAGTTCTGCATTAGGAGAGCATTCAAATTGTGAAACCAAGCACAAAACAGCTGGAGATACAGAGCTGTCAGTGCTTGTGCAATGCTGACTGGTCTGTATGTGACCATAACCAGCATAGCTTATTATAAGGGTATATGAATGAGGTAATGTCGTCTCAACATAGACTTTAGCCACCTAACTGACATTTTTGGCAGCTCATTCCCAAAAAGAGGTCCTCAAAAACTGGTACTTAAAATCTGAAGTGACTTTTGCATTTGATATTAAATTTCCACGCATGCTTAAAGTCCAGCCATGTCCAACAACATCTGTGTCCCCTTTGAAGAGTCTCTTCTCCCTAATTCTCCCTCATACCTAATCTCATCCAGATTCACAGTGCTGTTCAGATGTTGTAGTGATATGACTGTTTGAGTTCTGTAGAGAGTGGAGTTGTGGGAAGATTTTTTTCCAGATGTCTTTGTGCCTAGACCACTTAGTTTTAGTGTAGAAGGTGAGTGTTTACTTTAGGAAGCATATGACTGTAATAACCTAGCTCCACTGTGATAGGGACCATAGCAATGCAAAGCAAAGGCACTGAAAATTCTTAGATATTATCAGACAAACTACAGCCTCTGTCTTAGAAATGATTAAGCCTGAGTGAATAAAAACTAATGGTAGGACTGACACACACACCTACCATGCAAAATGCAATCTGAATAGAATATTTTTTTTTGTTAACATTGTAGGTAACAGGAAATACTGTACTTCAGTAATATGCACTACAACATAGCCTATCTACACTCACAGCTTCTTTCTGGAAAAAGAAATACAAAAACAACCAGAAATTATTACTTCATTTATAATTCAGCTCTTGGTTTTCTCATCCCTGATAATTTGAGTTTAATTTTCACGCAAATTTTAGCTTAATAAAGTAGTACTAAGCTTCTGGAATCATAGGATTATATGAGAGTCTTCATTGTCATTTAGAAAAAAAATAATTTTTCTGTCCCTCATACTTGCAGAGAGAAATTAAAGGAAAGACACCTGGAACCTAAGAGAATGAAGAGCAAAAACTCTTCACATTGTTTTATAATCAGTACTAGAAATACTGTCAATCATCTTCCTGATTAAGACGAGTTTCTATACATTGTGTCTTAGGGCAGTTATTATTTCATAGCTCTTCTAAACCCCTTCTAATGCAGCACTGAAACAAAAGAACTTTCTGCTGTCCTGCATAATGAAGTTCTGTTTTAGAATCTCATTCTACTCTCCAAACGTGACCTTTACTATGTGGAATAGACTGTATTTTTGTTTAATTATAATAGCACAGTTCTCTCTGTTCATTTCATTATATGCATTAGTTAATTGTTGATGAAATAATAACAATAATAACAAAATACACATTCTGGTTAGTTGTAGTTTAAATTTGAACAAAGTCTTAAGTAATCAATTTTGAAAGAAACTATATCAATCTATATATACACCTTCAAGTCAACAGTAATTAGTTATTCCATTTAATAAAACAAGTAGCTCTATGGCTTAATATTTGCTATGAAACTGTTTTTATAGAAATATCTATCATAGCAGAGCTCTTGTGTTACTGAAAATGTAAGAGATGATGAAAACACATATTTTGGAAAAAAAAACAAACTTACTATTCTACTATTGGCATGCTCTTATAAAAAGGTTAACCATGAAATTATAACTGAGTATCTTGAAAATAAATGACTGTAACTTTCTTGAGAATGTGAGTCCCTTTATGTATGAGTTTTCTGAACACTCTGGAGTTTTTGCACTTGAATTTTGCCGAGTAAAAATCTGCTCTTTCTAATTAAATAATCACATGTAATATCAGTGGAAAATGTTGGACTGGATATTTGTACTTTTATTTGTTTTATGAGGCAAAAGACTCAGTCTTCTAGACCTTTGAGACAGAAATACAGCTTTTAGGATCATTTCTTCAAATTCCTAATTTTGTGTGTGTACAGCTGGTGTTGTGTTCACACCAGACAGCATTTACACATGTACCACCAACTTGTGATGTAATGGTAAAGAGGGTCATGTTTCTTAACAAAAACATAAAGAAAATGAGGGCAGTATAGGGGGAAAACATTTGAAGTAGAAAGTTCACAATATTCTATACCAATATATAGTATATTGGATATGTATTTACTGTAATGTACCAAACTCTTTTCTTACATGTTTTAAAACAGTAACTCAAAATAATTAGAATTGCTGAAAAAAATCCAGACCCTACCCGAGTAAATGTAAATCTGAAAATGCTGCCACTTTAAAGTAACTCAAAGCAGAAATATTTTTTCTCTTCATAAAGCCTCTCTACAAGTGTGAGAGAGCACTAGGGACACCAGATTCAGATGGTGGAGATAAAAAGAGAACTTTAGTGAAAAGCACTCTATCGCAAAACAGACCTTTCCTAGGGTTTGTGAGCTCCTGAAAAGTATTTCAAATTAACTTGAAACATTTTTATTTTTTTCTTTCTGAGTAAAATTAATGGCAAACATAATTTAGAAAGTTCTATTCAGAGTCATCTAAGGTCTCAATCTTCGTTGTTTCACTAACATTGAAATTATAATTACACACATTTGGGATATATATTTTTTTAACAAATGAAGAAACATCCTTCTTTTGACCAACTCTTCTGCTTCTGACTGGTCTAACACAGGAGCATGATGTGGCTTAACTGGGAACCAGAACAAGCATGACTGTTTTCTGACATATCTCCACTGCCTGAGGGCACCTTAACTGGATGTCACTTCTCTGTTTAACTGGTTTAAGACAGCCAGCTATGCCCATTTCTGATTGTAACCCAAAACAAGTTCATGCTGCTCATGTCACACGTTGATTATGCTGCAGTCATCATATGGTGCTCTATATCCATGCTTCTGCATAATTCATAGTTGAGACCTTGGACCTTCATGTTACCTTAGGGAGAAAAGTTTTTCCAAACTTGTCTGTAAACCAGTTAGCCTCAGAGATAGGTCTGGATGAAAGACAAGGGACAAGCTCACTTGATCCTCAGGAAAGAACACAGCCCTGGCAGGGCTTTTAGAAATATCAGGAGCCTGAGGAGAGCTTTGCAGCTGCTATCCAAGCCCAAGAGCCATCGTGTTGCAAAAGGAGAATCCAGGTAGCCCCTGACATAAGGCAGACATCTCACAGATGCTTATTAGGGGCTGTGATGTAGACAGGTTTCTTTCACCTGAGGCAGCTCAGGAACATGCTGCACACCCTGACTAGATGGATAGCAGGAGGAGAAACTGGTGAGGATATTTTTTCCAGTATTTTAACACTGTGACCTAAAAGGAATTTTCTAAGCTACAGCCAAGGTATCACCGTATTTGGCTGCTCACTAAGGGTCTTATAAATATTCTTATTCAAAATGGTGATCATTCCTGAAGACTGAATAGTTCAGTACAGGATGTTTCTCTAAAGTATCTAATTTTTCATATTGGCCAAATGTTTAACGTTGGCTGTTTAACTTTGTTGGTGACATAGAGGGTCAAGTGCATCCTCAGCAAGTTTGCTGATGACACCAAGCTGTATGGTGCAGTTGACATGCTGGAGGGAAGGGATGCCATCCAGAGGGACCTTGACAGACTTGAGAGGTGGGCCTGTGTGAACCTCATTTTGTTCAACAAGGCCAAATGCAAGGTCCTGCATCTGGGTTGGGGCAATCCCAAACACAAACATGGGCTAGGTGGAGGATGGATTGAGAGCAGCCCTGAGGGTGTTTATTGATGAGAAGCTCAACATGAGCTGGCAGTAAATGCTTGCAATCCAGATGAGCTGGCAAGTGCATGCTTGCAATCCAGAAAGCCAACTGTACCCTGGGCTGCATTAAAAGCAGTGTGGCAAGCAGGTCAAGGGAGGGGATTCTTCTCTACTCTGCTCTTGTGAGACCCCACCTGGAACACTGTGTTCAGCCCTGGGGCCTCCAACACACGAAGGACATGGACCTGTTAGAGTGGTTCCAGAGGAGAGCCATGAGGATGTTCAGAGGGCTGGAGCATCTCTCCTATGAAGGCAGGCTGAGGGAGTTGGGGTTTTTCAGCCTGGAGAACATAAGGCTGTGGGGAAACTTTATAGTGGTCTTCTAGTACCTATAGGAAGCCTACAAGAAAGCTGGAAAGGAACTCTACCAGGGAGTGTAGTGATAAAACAAGTGGTAATGGCTTTAAACTGAACAGGGTAGATTTACATTAGATATAAGGAAGATATTATTTACTATGGGAGTGGTGAGGCACTGGCACAGGCTGCCCAGAGAAGCTGTGGATGTCCCATCCCTGGAGGTGTTCAAGACCAGGCTGGATGGGGCTTTGGGCAACCTGGTCTGGTGGGAGGTGTCCCTACCCATGGCAGGGGGGTAGGAATTAGGTGGTCTTTCCCTTCCAACCCAAACCATTTTGTGATTCTATAATTCTAAATACAGCAGACCAAACTTCTGCTACCTTCCTGTGCTCCTTAATATTTACTCTACTATGTTGCTTGCTGCGCTTTAGGTAGTCCCAACAAAGATAGTACCATCATTTGGTTTAAAAATGACCAACAGTGCATGGGAAGCAGGAGAAAAACAGAAGAAAAAGAAAAGCATAAGGAAAACATTCTGGTTCCTGGTTTCATTTGTACCTCAGCTTTCAAGTATTCTAAGATTATATGAGGTAAATTGCCCAACTCAGGCTATAAAGAAGTTTCAGAATACATATGGATTTTAAGGCATTATAAAGCAGTTCTTGGACAGCTCCCCGGGGCTCAATGCAATTATGGTGGCTTTCTATTAATTTTGTGCAAGTGTTGTAAAATAATAACTTGGGGCAAAGAGTGCTCTTATGTGCTACACATTTCTGCTTATATATCAGCTCTTAGTGACTATCAGCACAGCATTTTTTTCTAGTTTGCACTTTAACTTTTATATCAGAATTATTTCTCTCTCTCTCGCTCCCTCTCTCTCTTTTCTTTTCTTATTTTAACCCTCAAGGCAGACTGCTCCATCAACACACGCAAGTGCAGGGCTCTGTCATGATACCTCATATCTCTCCATCATCATATAGGTCCTATAGAAAAAGGACAGAAGGTATTTAAACATTTTTTTTGTTGTTACTAATTTTATCTATAATATGACAGATTTCCCCCTCCACTGCCAGATGAACATACAGAATGTGACAAAATATAAACTGTTGTCCCTGCTAGTAAGGATAACTGACTTGGGACAACTACTGCACCAGTGTTCCTTTTAGTGCACAGTATGACATGAATCTGAGGTACTGAGATTTTATTACTGGAAAAACATTCAGAGAATCCGTATGGAGAAGTAAGGGTACAGAACAGTACTTGGTAACTTCATCACAGCATTTTGGTAGAGAGAACAAAATAGAGAAGTGGAGGGAAGGTGACGGATTACTTTTGGAATTGTGCAAAAAGTTGAACAGAGGAAAGACAGAAGATGCAGAGCTTTTGGGTGAAGGGCAAATAATCATTTTGCCATACTGGTGCCATGAACAAACTATTTCTGGAGGCCTTTATTTATTTTCTCAGTTTCAAGAAAAAGGCTCTGCAATCCAAACCAGAGGTCTAAACAACCTTTGCTTTTTTTAAGAACTATTTGACCTGTTTTGCCCATATGCCAGTTTGTTGCTTCACTGCCCATAGAAACCTGAATTTTGCCTGGTCTTACTAGAAGCAGAGTGGGGGACAAGAAATAGAAACAGCAGCATTCAGATATCAATGCACAGCTCAATGGAAAGAACTCCAGCCAGTGCTTGAACAAGAGTTTAACTACCCATCAGTAGATTGCCATGTATCTTACACTGTTCCCTGCAGCTTGCTACTGGTTAGTAAGGCTCTCCCAATTGGGAGGGGAGCTCTTAGACTGATTTCTGAGTTCTGTATGTGTGCACAAAGCTTTAGGAATATGGCCTCCAATACCTGGATGCTTTGATACCTCTATTTTTTCTCCCAGGTCTGCAGCATTTTTTGTGGGATAGATCACTTCTGATACTGAAATAATATATACATTTTTATAGCTAACAGTAGTTACTCTACCTTGCAATAACATATGTAAAGAAATACAGTCAACGTTTTCAAAAGGAAGCAGAGCAAACAGGATAGCAAAAAGGCATGAGAGTGCTCCCCTAAGAACAGTTCTTGGAACAAACAACAACAACAACAACAAAAACAAAAACTGGAAACAACTTCCTAATGTAAATGAGTCTTATGTATGTCTGTGTTTCTGTCTTTCTATGGGTTCTGGTTAAACAGAGTAAAAGATTTCTCTCTTTCAAGTCAATTTATTTAAGCTTGCATAGGCTGTGGAGCTAGATTTGTTTTGGGAAAGAGATGGTTGTTTGCCAGGATTTCTTCCTAAATTCTCTCCAAATCTTATTCTGGAATAGATTATCCTGTCTGAGTCTCTCAGATACAAGTGGTTATAAGCATTAATCCATTATCTGGATCTGGTATTAAAGAGGAAGCACAAATGACTTCTGGGTTGCATATTCAAGACGATGCATGTGTCTTAGAAACCAGTGAAATCAATGGAAAGTTTTCTTCAAATATCTCTGGGCATATTTCCCGTTGGATAAATCTGGCACAATCCTGAATAATTGCACTGGATTTAGTGGGACCTTTTGTAAGTTAATGAAGAAATTTACACTCTAACCTGAATCAAATAAATTAGACACTCATTACATATACAAGTAGATACATTCTCTTGAAGGCTCATGAAGTTTAATAGCAGTTCTGCTGGATTTACATCCAAATACAGGTGATTTAAACAGTGAACAAAGAAAATAGTCCTTCCAGTAGGGGTTCTTTTTCTTTGGCAGGAGTGGAATGATTTATGATGAAATTAGGAGTGAAGACAGGGTTGGAATGAGATTCCTGAATGCAAGCACTATTTTCGGTTTTTGTGGTGTTATGTGAGGCAGTGGAACAGATGGAAAAAGAAAGTAGTTGAACTTCCTATTTGTTGTACTCACTCATCGACTCTGTCAATTTGGCCATCTCTGTTTCTCTTTTGGACTTCTCCTGGGGGAACAGACAAAATAAAAAACAAATATATAGATATATATATATAAAATACACTTGAGTGCAAGTGGCAATGTGAGGGAAGGACATTACTCCTTTATATATTTCTATTGTATTTAGGGATATATATTTGCTTCTAAATAGCCAGTGCCCCTGTTATTATTATTATTTTTTGTTTACTGTAGTCTCTGGATTGTATCAACTTTGAAGGATGAAACATATTTATTTCTCTGTGTGTGCATGTGTATTTGGTTGGAGTAATGGAACTTATTCATTCACTGTGATAATGCAGAAAGAAATTCTCTCATTTTATGCTCTGTACTATAATTTTCAAGTGTGTTGGGGCTTTCTGACAAAATGTGTGAAAATGGCCATCACACAGAACAGATATACTGGGAAAAAAAAAAAAAGCTTATTTAGAGATATATGAATTTCCAATGGAAGCTTGAATGAATGACGTGATATTGGGCCTGACAACTAAATGAATTGACTGAAATACTGTTTGTTTGTTTGTTTGTTTGTTTTTTCCCTTTGGTGTGTGAGGGACTCCCACTCAAACCTGCTTGTCTTTGTCACTTGTTTGTGAAATCAAATTTTTAGTCTGCTTTGTTTTCTTGTTTCATGCACTTGTATCTGCAGTAACTAAGCCTGTTTTGGCAGATGGCTTGGTCAGTCTTGGTCAAACTCAGATTTGGTGGAGTTTCCCTTAACAGGGACTGATGCCCAAAAGCATGCCTCATGGAGGCTGCATCTCACCTACTGATTACAGAGCAAGAGTTTGGGTTGAATTAAAAATGTCAACCCTTCACAGACGTTTAAAACCCAGTTAGCTGTTTCTGAGAAGTTGTTATGGCTACTCTGACCCTTATGATCCCAGAAACTATACAAGCCTCTTTAGTGACTCATTCTCAGCCCTGTGGGTAAGCAGAGCTAACAGTTACCTGCCTATTACACCACAGCTGTCTTTGAAATGCAAACATTTTAGATGTTCACTAGCTTTAATCACAGCTGACAATTCCAGATGAAGGGAAAAGTACTGGGTATCAGCTTCTATTAATAACGGGTGTGGGAGCTGTGCCTAAGCTCCTGTTGAGGTCAGGAGACAGGGACTGATAGGACATGAGTATGCAGATGTTGACTTTTTATACAAGGAGCTTTTTCTCCCCAAAATATAAACAGAGTGAATTGTCTCCAAGATATAACTTTAATGGACTGTAACCCCAAGTAGATGTCCCTTGCTCCCTATCTCAGCTCTGGGACAAGGTGCTGACTTCTGTGTGAGGTGGCCTTCGGTAGCTGCTGAGATGGCTGGGGACAGGATTCAGTGTGGCACCATATTTCTTTGGCTGAGTCTGTATGAACAAACAGTACTGGGGTAAACTGAATGTGAGAGTAGCCCTGACCAGATGTTATTTGACAGTGTAGACATAGTCTTACAATGCTATTTGACTATGATATGAGAAGAGAGAGGGTTGTTCATTTCTGTTTTATCCCAGTACTGGTTTCTATTTGGTATAAAAATCTAAAAGAAATTTTCTATACCAAACATACTACTACTTGCAATTCAGAAAGCCCGGGATTTGCAAACAAAAGCTCACATATCATAGCAATAGGAAACATTGGAACTCATGACAGGAACTCCATGACAGGACATAATGCTTCACTACTCTATGCATACCCTTTAGTGTAATTAGTATTAAGAGAAGGGTTTAAGGTTATATCCTGCATCAATGGCAAGGTTAATGCTATAAGCCATGTTGATAACATATCATTCAGCATCAGATTCATGCATGACTGTGGAAGAGAAACAAAACAAATCAAAACAAAACCACAAAACGAGGAAGAAAGAGAACTAGCATTAGAAATAGCACAAGAGTGCCAGTAAAAAAAAAAAAAAAGTTAATGTTAATGTATAGCAATTTCTTGCATAGCATTAATCATCAAAGCAAAGCACAGCACTGTGAAAATCATCAATAATTTTTGTCCATGTTGCTGTATAATGTGACCTTAAAACACCCCCTCCTACTAGAGAACTCACAGTTTATCAAGAATGAACAGTTGGGGAAGATCAATGTGGAGCCCTGAAGATGGAAGGTTGGATTTATTAGACTAATAGCTAGTAGTGATTTTAAATATTAATACTTTTCTCTTGCATATTATTACATACTTTTCACTAATAATGAAGTCTATCGTAAGGACATAGGAGACTAGTATACTATTTCCCTTTTAAATGAAAGTATTAAATAAAATATATAAGAAAAGGTTATACATTTTTAAGCCTTGGAATTCTGCTAATGATCAAATATTTGTTTTGAAGAAGCTGGTACAGGCAAACACTAGCAGAATGTACTTTTTCCTACTTCTTCCTCCAGTAGTGTTTGGAGACCACTGACAGGTAAGTGCATGAAACAGAAATATTTATTTTTAAAGAGACTACAGATTTTCTCTACAGCAGTTAGGGTATATCATGTACGGCAAGAAGCTAAGGTTTTCAGGCTTATGAAACTGTCACCCATGTGAATTTCCATATTTGAGAGACAACATGAAATGACTGACAAGATTCAGCTAATTGCTGCACTTGAAAATATAGGAAGAGTTTGGCTGCCTTTTCTGGAAGGAAATGACCAGGACTACTCAAGTTCTGATCTTCCTTCTTCAGAAGACAGAGGTAGTCTTGTAGGAGTGTGGTTTCTCAATAGGAGAGGTTCAAAAAATGACATCCCTTTTTCCAGGTATTTTCTTGAAAAAAAAACTTTTTACTGTTATCACTGATGTTTAGAATCTGTATGAAACTCTTCTCAGGTTTTGAATTTTTTCCCCTTCCCTAATGAATATTAGTTTGTGCACACATACACACAATGAAGTCCTTCTAGAAACTCAAAGCATATTTTCTCACTCATCTGTTTTGTCAAAATGGCAAATTTTAAGGAAATTGAAACAACTCTAAGAAATTTGATTTTGATGGCTAATAAGTAAGAAATTCCATCCTTTCCAACAGAATGAGTTCTGACAGACTAGCATGGGGGTAAAAAGCCATTAAAACATTTTTTTTCATCCTATCTTCAGCAGGTGTGGTTTCCTTTCAGGTCAGAACTCCTCTTTATACTACTCGCTGGTAGTATTCCTCCTCAAGATTACTGGGAAAACAAGAACTGCAACTTTAGAAAGTACACCAAACAATTCAGTCCTTATTTTTCATCTCTCCTAGTGCTCTTATCTCTCATAGGCTCATATCTTTTTGTAGCTATTTAGTCAGCATGTAGTGATTTCTGGAGGGGTTTGAGTCCATGGATTCTTGCTAACTGGACCTGTTCTAGGGCCAGGAATGCAAGTTTTCAACAACCTTAGGGGAGCAACAAAGACAGATTCTGCTACTGTAAGAGACTGGTCTGTGTGCAGCTATGTGCTACCCTTGCATATCTGTGTGAGATGGCTATTGTCTTCCTGGATGAATAAAAAGCAATAAAACCTGCTCTTCGTATTTGAAATCATATACATGTATATAGTACAATGATGTGTGAAATGTACAAATATGTGATGTGTGATATGCATGATATATAAATTAGTGTGTGAAGCATGCTGACTTAAACTAGTAAAAATGGATATTTAAAACTCTTTATACTTTTTGCACTGTCAGTGAGAATTGAGGTCATTATTCAGCTGAGGGTGTGAGAAAGAAGCAGCAAACGCTCTTTTCCTAGGGGAGTTTTTTTCCTTTTTTTTTTTTTTTAAAGGTTTTATTTGACACTGCTATGAAATTTAATTATCATTCCATGGCATCTTTTCCCACTGTACAGTCAGAAAAAATATAGAGATATTTCCTTTCTATAAGCTTCGTAAAGGCAAATGAACTGTTGCTCAATACTGCAATATTTTGAGATTGTGCAGTCCTTAATCTTAAATTGAATTAAATCTCAATTTTTTATCATATCATTACATGCACAGAAATTGTGGACTTTAAATTACTCTTTTGCTTCTCAGCCAAAGAAAATGAGGCACCTTTGTATAAAGCTCTCACTGCCTGACTTCTCTTGCTGTATGTTCTGCCATAGGTACTGTCAAAGCATGCATGAGAAGATGTTAATAGTGCTAACAATACCTTGCAGACTTAACATGTTCAGTGTCATGCATTAACAGAGAATGAGGATTGCAACAAATTCCAGATGGGAATCAAAATATTGAGTGTTGTAAGGAAATATACTTGTGTTGTAAGGAAAAATTACTGAGAAAGAGAGTGATGATCTTCCTGTAATTTTTCTAATCGAAGGACATGGGTACATACTGGAACTTTCTGGTCAATGGCTGTTTACTTCAGCTAAGACAAATTGATGAGAGCATTATCTTTGTTTTGTTTGTTTACTGCACAGCTGAAAATACTCTTGTACTTTTGCCAGTTCCCAAATGAAGAGCTGCACCAGCATGCTAAGAATCTATTGAAGCAATCTAGAACTTTGGCTAAAATTTCTAATAGTACTTCATGAGTCCTGTACCGACTGAACTATGGATCAGAACTGAGATACATTATATCCATTATACATTTTTTTTCTGAAGGTTTGTTACTTTCAAAAGTAATTCAGTGGCAAATCCCTAGTAATTTCGTTGATATATCCTTTAAGGCAATAGCTATTCAATTGCTAAATGCAAATTCAATGAACAAGAAGAACCTTTTCTGAAATTTTAACTCAGAGTAATCTATCTTGGGATATCTTAAATTACTTTTCAAACTACATGGAAATGGTGTTATGTTTGAAATACTATTAAATGAGAATAATAGAATTTCATTTTATGTAGTGTCTTTCATACTCATGACACCCTAAAATGCTTTACAGTAATGAATTAGATACTGGTTGTTAAGTGATGATGTGTAGGCAAATGCAGCACTCATTATGTGTTATTCATTTTAGCAATAGCCTACACTTAGCTCTCGAAAGCATAGCTTATTTTAGGTGGAGAGGGATTGTCAGAAGGAGGTGGAGCTCTTCTTTTTGAAAAATACCACAGAAACTTTCATTTTTATCTGGACACATATACAACAAAGAAAAGTAATGGCTTAATAGCTCATCTTTAGGACCTTTAACAATAAAATGAGCTGTGTTGCTGCGTTCTTCTACTATTACTAAAATACCTGCCGTAAGTAAGACCTGTCTAAATTTATTGAGTTGCCTTCATCTCTCTCCACCCTGAAACTAAAATATGGTATGTGTCTTCTTTATTTTTATTATTTCATCTTGCCCTTCCCAAGTAGGATGGTTAGTCCTATCTTCCTGGTTTGTTTGTCTTCTAGAATTAACATCTGGGATAGGGCCTGTACGGGCTATATTTGTGCCAGACCCAGAACAATGTGTTCTCAGGCAAATTGGCCTCACCCTCAGCTTCAAAGGTGAGAATGTGAGCAATTAATCCATATTCCCTTGCAGTGATACCAGCATTTGAATGGCTAAGAATATATTAGAGATGAATATACTGTGCTTGCCACAAGAGGCGATTTCAATTTGCATTAGTTGGAATGAACTTAAAATACAGTATTTGAATAGATGAAGTGAGCAGAGTTCACTGAGGATGTACCTTACCTGGATTCACTATACTTATTGAGCAGTAGGTGTGAGTATGGCTCATTAAAGTGTTCAGATTTTGTAAAGCACATTCAGTAGCTCTGATACCAGAAGACTTACATGGAGGAAGTTGGCATTAACAACAGGAGAAACTGAGTTTATTTCTCTGAACTAGAATATGGTTTTTACATTTCTCATAGTTTTTAGTTAACTTACCCATCTTTCATGCTTGGACTGTGAAATATGTATGGAAAAAATATATATACAAATATATATACACACACACATATATATATATTTTAGGCAGAAAATCCAGCAGCAGTACTAGAGAAGCTTTTCAATTCTCCTTGAACTCGAGATACAGAGCTCACAGAGTATTGCATTAAATCCACTGCAAATACTTTGTCATTCTCTAACAAGGAGATACAAACATTCCTGTATTATATAGTGGGGATGGCATATGGTAGTTCCAAAGGTAGAAAGTTTTTCTGGGAACAGGAGGAGCATAAATAGCTTTTGCTGACTGCTACTGAGTATGTATGAACATTTTCTAGTGTACTTGCATCTACCAGAAGAAAAATAAATAAATGAAATATAAAGAGAAAAAGAAAAAACAGTTTTTAATTTATGTTAGCAGGAGAGATAATACTCATATTTACAGAACAACAACAATAATAAAAAAAAAGAACAAAAACAAAAGCAAAGGAAGAGAGAAAGTGACTTTATATTTTTGGTATTTTAAGAGAGATATAAGCTGCAGTAAATCTCAGGTTTTCAGTTTTTCTCAAATAAATGAAAAAACTTTCCATTTAAAAATTTAGTGCAGAGAACATGAATCTAAAAAATAATATTAAAAGAACTACTTTTGTCTGCAAATCTGAGAACTAAAAACTTTTAATTATCCCTAGTTTATTGTGGTAACGGTGCCAGAATATACAGATTATTTTACAAAAAATTATGTTTTACATTATTATGCTGTTAAGTAATTGTTTCTTCTGCTGTCAACTGTAGAAGAGTAATTTAAGTAGCAAAGTGAAATAGCCATTAAGAATCTAATGGGAACATTATAGGTAAAAAAAGAAATATCTGGGGTAAGGAGAAAGACCAAAGGTAGGGGTTAAATAATTTGCTGGTATTATTACATGATTAAAGGCAGGTTTACGTTCTCAGATTCTTTGCTCTAGTGGGTAAAGTATGTCAGTTTAATTTTCATCTGCCATTAAAAAGACCCTACAGAATACCCGAATATTTATTTGATTGCCTCAGATCCCAGTAAAAACACATCTTTTATAAGAAGAAGTTGTGTTGCCTAACTAGGAGAACTTCAATTTCTGTACTTTGTCAGCCAATGCACTGTATGTACTGCTTGCTTTTGAGAAACTGGGCTTGAATGTTCTAACAGATTATGGACAAAGGTAATTGCAATGGCGTTGTTAAAGCTTAAATGTAGCATTAGTAGCCAACAATGTGAAACTAGCAAGTGTACGTGTAAGATGAAAATGAAGAAGAATATCCTGGCAACAAAATGGTGTAGTGATGCTATACTAAAAAGTATAGCAAAAAAGTACTTTGGGTTGTTAAAGCTATATTGGACAAACCAGCATAACTTACATCTCAGCAAACAGTCTTCAAGACGGAGTGGATAATTTTACATATGCTTTGTCATCTAAATCTCCTGACGGCTGGAAGGGTGACTGTATACAATTAATGCATGTTAAAAAGCTATATAATCAGTGGAAATGCTCTTAACAATTCAAAGACCTGTGGATCAAACTTTTAAGAAACTGCTATTTTCCTTTTTAGGTCATAATTTATTAATATATTCTGAATTTTAATAGAGGAAATAAAAGGTACCTTGAACAGCTTCCTTATATTAAAAAAAAAAAAAAAGTTGTTGGTGGAAGCATAAAAGAGGAGAATTGCTATAGTAAACAGACTTAAAAATGCCCATCTATTTATTTTCAGATATTAATACTGTCTGCATTTAGTTTTTCATGAACTCATTGCCTCTCTGACCTGCAAAGGAAAGACTCATCTTGTTGTTTGTATTCTTATAGCATTAAACTCCAGATTTTTGTAAGAATCACTTGAAGACTATTTATAAACTAGGGATTTCACATGAATAATTATAGGTAGAAGCATGCCCAAAGAAATCTAGAAACGATTATTTAAACTACTTAAGAGAATAATGATCTAATAAAGTATGCTTTGCTTATTACTTGCCTTGATGTATTGTAAAAAATAAATCATAAGTGAATAGAATAGATCAAACATTTCAAACTGAACCTATTTCTTCAGGTACCTTGTGATCTTGTTTTGTATGAAAGTTCTTAAGCAAAAACTGTCCTCAGTGTCAGATTTGGCTCCAGATTGAATAATACCGAAGTATCTCACAGAGTTTCCAATTTTAGCACCCTTTTCTTGTTAGATCTGTTAAAATGAATCTTCAAAAGCAAACGTTGAAAATGAACAAGCAGTGTGTCAGATGATGCAAAAATGCTAATAATGAAAATCCCTCCCTGTCCATATTATTTACTACTCCTGTACACAGATATTTTTCAGTGAAACTGCAACAACATTAAAATAGAGAAACATTGTGGTAAATCAGCTTTTCTGAATTTGAGAACTGAGACTTTGTTTAAGGTTTAAGGTTTGTTTAAGTCTTCCACAATGATAACTCAGAAAATGATAGTGTAGTACTTTCTGCATGATTACTTTGTTATCAGTAACCTTCCAACATAGGGTGAAAATCCCCCTTTCCCTAAATGGACAAAGTCAGACCCTGGCCTTCAATTTGCCAGCCTCTCAGAGCTAATGAAGATAATAACAGGAGCTGCAGATGAAATAATCAATATGGGGACGTTTAGACATATGGCTTGGGACTCATGCCACCTAAGTTTATGTGGATATACATACTATACACATAAACTTATCCACCTAAAATTGTGAATATACAGTCTAAGTAAATTAAACTCCCTGTATTATCAACAGAGCAAATATTGAACATCTAAAGAAAAGTTAGTCTATCTTAATCTGGGTGCCTCGAGTAGATGAATCACTGCTGGCAGTTCTCAACTCATTAGAAATGCAGTATACATGACTAAATCAGACTAAATACTTACCTGTTAGATGGCTAACAGGTAATTCTTTCTGGAATTTCTGTGGTATTGACTGCCTTCCTTCTGCTGTGCTAAAGGTTTGCTCCTATCTTTTACCTCTTGTTCTTCTCACCCTCATGTGCTGCTGCTTCTCCCTTGTCTTATCCAGCTCATCATCTTTCCTAAAATGCTTTCTCCCTTCCCTTTTCTCTCCATTTAACTTGTTCCTTTATTAAAAACAAACAAACAAACAAAAAACAACAACAACAACAAAACAAAACAAAAAAACCTTCTCCCCCTCTTCACACTCTCCCACATTTCCAATAAGAACGGTTGTGAAACCAGCATGCTGTTTGTTGCAATCACAGTGTATCCACCTCCTTCTCTACACCTTAAACCCACAAGTACTATCTATCTTATCTAAATAGACTGTACATCTTTGAGGCAGGGACTGCCTACTATTTGAACTGCACATGCTCAATCATAGCATCTCCCAAGGTCTTTCAACGTTGTGTTGATACTCTTACTTTAATATTATGTACAATCTATTGTGATGTATTATACATGATCATAAATGACAGAGAAGTGCAAAATGTTCATTAATAAAAATACCACACAGGATGAAAATAATTTTAATATTGCTCTTGCCATTATCCTTTTATTTAGACCATGCTGACAAAGGGTCTGACTGCTCTGAGACTCATGCTTATTGTGAACTGAGGCTAGAGTTATCATTGGAATTTATTGTTTCAAACCAAAACAAAAGGCTGTTTTCGGCAAGGGAATGCCTGCTCAGCATAGTGCAATGCTGCCTAGATATCCCCAAGCAGCCACTGAAAGAGCAATAGCTGTCAACAAGTAAATTGGTCTGCAAGAGCCTTGCACTAATGTAACTGCACCACTAGTACTTGTTAGCTTTTTACCTAGACATGGTTGTATTGTGCCATGTGCCATGTAGACATCTCCTGTATTGCATCTTCGGGGTTGGAATACGTTTAAACTGAAATATATAACTGAATATATAGATAAACTCTATATGAATCAGACTAAAGATTAACAAGCCAGACAGAGAAAATCTATATATTCCTTAGACAGTACAGCTGATTATATTTTATACACTTTGTACTGTATATATGGTTCCATATCTTGGGGAGGTTTCAAAATGTGCTAGCTGGAGTTCTCTCTAAGTTTAACCATCCCCAGAATACTATGTATAAAAGGTGATAAAAGGTCAGGTCATGAAGCTAGGCATTTATGTTGCTTTTAATCTATTTAAGTGTTAATGGTAATAAAATATTTATATCTATTATTTTCTAAAGGCTAAAATATGTGCTCTAATAGGGATGGGATAAAGCACTTTATTCCATTATGAAGATATTAAACTGTGATGATATTACCTCTTGCAGATACATCTTCTGGGCTCCTCTGTTCTACCTTGATGTCTCTAGGCAGGCTGCCCATCACCTTTCTACGTCTACCATTTCTTCAGCCATCTTGCCTCCTGTATCACACACCCTTCCCTCACTCACTATCTGGGAAAGTCCCTGCTTCTTTGACATTACAATACTCTACATTTTCCTCCAACTTTTTTGATTGTTTTAACGTTTCTTCCCTCTTGTCTGAAAAGCCTCCATGCATAAGGTAGAAGCAGCAGTATGATAGACTGAGAGCTGGAGCTACCGATGGTCCTAGGAGCTGTTTGAAAGCTGAACACTCCTGGTGTGGATGAACACCTTGTACAATGACACAGAGAGTGCAGAGAGCACAGAATATGCTCAGGTCCAGCCTGAGTATGAATGTGTGAGGTGCTCACTTTGTCCCAGAGCTACATGAACACAGCACTCAGTGAGGGCAATACCAGACAGCAAAGACTCCCAAGAGCATCATGGAGCATCAGTATGTCAAGCAAGAATTGGTTATCAGTTGGGAATCTCTTTTGGTTTCTGTCAGCTTGAGAGCAGTTACTTGCTTACTTGGGATGTCTTAGCACACTGGCCACAGTGCAGAGATCTCCTGTCCACCACTGACATGAGCTAATGCAGCCACATGCCTGTGGAGACTGTATCTCCATAACACTGTATGCTATGATCATATTTAAAATTTGTTTTTGAAAATGCCTTTATTTCCCACTCTACTAACCTTTTCTTCTCCCCAAGTTCTAGACTGTGCCCAACATTCATTCAGTTAACTGCAAACCTGGCTAATGAGATAAGCACATTACAGTTCCCGTACTGTCCTATTAATATAGGTATTCTACCACTGTGCTAAATAGATGAGATACATAAAAGTCCTAAAGTCATAAAACAGAGTTTTGCAGCTTGACTTGATTTTGATGTCTGTTGCGTAGTTCTTCAATGTTTAACACTTCAGACAACTCTAGTTAATTTAAGGTTAAATTAATCTTTATTCACAGAAAATGGGAACAAGATTTAGGTAAGATGCTTTGTTGTTTCTTGACATCTTTTATTTAAAATGTGTTTTTTTTTTCTTTTTCTTTTTTTCCTAAAAAGTAAAGCTTTTCTAAACTAAAAAAATGGTAAATTTTAATTAGATATTAGGAAGAAATTCTTTACTATGAGGGTGGTGAGGCACTGGCACAGGTTGCCCAGAGAAGCTGTGGATGCCCCATCCCTGGAAGTGTTTAAGTGCATGCTGGATGGGGCTTTGAGCATCCTGGTCTAGCGGGAGGTGTCCCTGCTCATGGAAGGGGGTAGGAACTAGATGATCTTTAAGGTCCCTTCCAACCCAAACCATTCTATGATTCTATGATTCTTCCAGTCATTCATACTGCAGCATTTCTGGGTTTTTCCAACTACACAATAAAACAGTTCGTATGCAACTTGATGTGCAACTTTATAGACTATGTTTTATCTCTTTTTGTTTTTCTTTCTCTTTCAAGAGCAGTTTCAGCTGCAGAAGCCTGGAAAATGCTATCCAACACAGGCATAAAGGCTTTGATTGTGAAATTCAGTGCATTCGGACCAGTTACATGTCTTCATGAATTGCTGCTGGATGTGGTCAGACCCCAGGTAGGCTCAGTCTGGATAGAGCTGTCTAAGTACAGGGTCATGGCTTAAGGTTCTGACTTCCTTGCAGGCTCTTCTGTAGTATTTGAAAAGCCAAGCATTAAAGTGACTACCTCAGTTTGAATTCTGTTGGGTGGAAATAAATTCTTTCTTTCTTTCTCTGAGTGTGCAGTAGTAATCAGATATCTTCATTTTTCTGCCCATCCTCTGAAATCAACACCAATGACACACCTGTTCAGATCAGAATGATTTTCACTTGGCTAAATTGATTGCTATGTAATTACTAATTACAGACTGGTATGAATCATGACCACAAAAGGTTTCATATCAAGAACATGAAAACAACATGATGTTTAACATAGTGATTATAAAAAGTATTGGAAAATTAAATGTAGGCACTCCAAACATTTACCTGAGGGGAAAATGACTTGTTTGGGCTTTATGAGATGGTGTGTATTTGTTTCTGCAATTGACCAGATAAATTTGGTTTATGGAACATCACCAGAAAGGCCCAGAGCTTCTCAGCTTACAACTGTTGGTCTTTTTTTTTTTTTTTTTTTTTTTTTTTTTCAGATGTGGTCCCCAGTATATTGGAGCCCAGAATAACATTTCGGTGTTACACCCTAGGGATTAGCCTCTTGTGAAAGGTTTCATCCAATACTTCTGAGGGTCCAATTCTATCACAACAGCCTTTTCCATATCATTCATGACTTGCTTACAATCTACTCGTGAAAAATACAATTTCCCTTCAAATTTTATATGAACTTTATTATTCAACTTTAATATACTGTTTAAATTTCTGTTTCTGCTGCTAAAGGAAGTTGCTGTTATACATAATAACCAGGATCAACACTTATTACAGTTTTTTTTCTCTTCATGGAAGATAAACAATAGTAATAACAACAACAACAACAATAATAATAATAAATATTTTTCCTTTCAAACTTCTCTGTCTTCCTTATTTTTATGTAATCTGTTCTTTTAATGTTTGGTGTTGCTATTCCATTTTGTTCACAGTTGCTGCTATTTTGTGGTTTTCTCATAATTCCTACTTTTCATTTTCTGTACTGAAATTATGATGAGAGTCACAATTTTCCAAGTTACCAAAAGTTTTCTGATCCCATTAAAGTTGTGGGTGATGAATACCTTTGGAAATTAGGCCCTGAGTGTTTTAATAGAGTCATTATCGCTGTATGTTGTCACAACAACTAGACCCTTTCAGTGATTCAGATCCAAATGGAAAATCACATCCCAAAATTATAATAAATGTGGGTATATGCAATTATCATCACAGAAGGCACTTCAGTTCCATGCTCATTTAGTCATGTTTTTCTCAGCTGAGCCTGCCAACAGGGGTACTAATTAATGTTTTTTTATAATGTGGACACCTGCCCATTAGGAGCTACCAATCCTTTGTATATACAGAAAGCTGTCAGATGGTAATTACCTTTTGTTTTCTGTTACTCCAGCCTTTGAAGGAGAACTCTTTCTCACATTATCAAACAGGCATGAGACCTCTAGCACCTTCAGATTATTTTTAATTTTCTGCTTAGAAGGGGTTCCTTATGCTTGTTGTTTTTTTGTTTATGGGCTCTATTTGACCTTATCCACAAGGTCACATCATTTCCAAAATCACTTATTTTGTGATTTGGGGGGAATCTGAGATTGAAGGAGAAGGAAATTATGTCCATATTACTAGACATGTCCTGAAAATTATTTGGCATGCCCAAACACATAATTAACACTAGTCAAGAACTAACGGATTGATCATGTCATTGTTCCACTTCCATAAGATGTGCACAGTGTATCTAACTCAGGCACTTTATACTTCTTTATGATACTATAATTATATTATACTTCCTTATTTGAAAAGAGAAATATCCCACTGAAGTTTTTTTAGTGAATAAAATCTGTCCTACTACTTTGAGATCCCTAGGCTGTATTCTTCAGCATAAATTTTGTTATAATGTTTTAAAATCATTTCTTCATTCTGTCTAGCACAATGCAGTACATTTTTTTATTACAGAAGTTATTTGCAGTATCTCTATTACTGAAATTCATGATTATAATCTGAGCCAGATTAGAAAAATTGAAAAGAGCCATGAATCATCTACCCACCCCCTGGCCTGTCTCCTCATGGACCTCTCTCCTTGTAGATGGACAGCCCAATATGGCACTCTTCATGTTTCGTTTGTATATTTGTTGAAATGCATTGTGATTTAAACCTGTTTTTCTTAGTGTTCTCTGAATTGGAAGGCCTCAGATCTACAGAAGGTACATTTAATGCACTTCCCTCCCCCTCCCCCTCCCCCTCCCCCTCCCCCTCCCCCTCCCCCTCCCCCTTTCCCTTTCCCTTTCCCTTTCCCTTTCCCTTTCCCTTTCCCTTTCCCTTTCCCTTTCCCTTTCCCTTTCCCTTCCCTTCCCCTTCCCCTTCCCTTCCCCTTCCCCTTCCCCTTCCCCTTCCCCTTCCCCTTCCCCTTCCCCTTTCCCCTTTCCCTTTCCCCTTTCATTTTCCCTGCTGTTGCTATTTATTTTATTGAGCTAAAATCTTGAACTTATTCTTCAAGACCTGTTCTACCAGGCATAGCCATATAAAATGGTACCTTATTCCTAATTTCTATGGGGATAAACAATGGAATTTGACTTTTTGTAGTTAGTCCCGAGGAAATGACCTGCCTTCAGCAGAACCAGCTCATGCTGCAAGAATAGGGAAAAGGGGGCAATAGAGGGAGAATATCAGATAGGGGCAAGGAAATATCTCACAGAAATATTTCCTCTTCCCTTGAGGGAGGTCAAAGGAATACAAAGGACAGAGAAATCCATGTGAATTATGAAAGAGAGGATTGCTTGGGGATGGGGGACAATGTGAGAGTCTGACTAGTTGATGGGGCAGGGGGATGAGTTTTGTGGTAGAGCACAGCCCCGGTTTGGAGACCAGAGGCAGAACTGTTGTGTTAGCAAGGCAGAATCTCCTAGAGGAGCTAATCAGTTTGCTGAGAAGCCAAATTTATTAGGTTAGACGTAGTACTGTGCTAATATGTCTGCAGTGTGTTTGAGTCTTGAGCAATTATTCATAAGACACACTGTGTGAAGGGTACCAGCCTATTTAGATCTGTCTCAGGAGATTGGACATTGTTTGATGGGTTTAGTGTAAGATGTTTGAGGAAAAGGGGAAAGAACTGAGCTTTTGGAGTTTTGCATTAGACCTTGAAGGTCCAAGATGCTTCCTTTTGTTTGACAGAAGAAAGTGAAAACAGCTTAATAGGGAGGGGAACTAAATAAAACCACTCTGGAAATGAGATAACTTTTAGGTTCCAATAGATTATGTGGACATGTGCATCCAAGGTTTTTTTCTTTTTTTTTTTTTTTTCCCCAGCCAAAACAATGGCAGTTAGATGGATGAATCACTGGTCTTTTCTGGCAGTGCCGAAGGAAAATTTAAACTGGTGAATTCTTCTTTGCACTTTAATGGAGATGCTACAGCAAAGACAGATATTTGGCAAAAAAAATGCCTGAATTCTTCTGTTTGGAGACATTGATGTTAATACCTGGGGCACAATTTCAGACCCAGAGTAATCATTGCCTTTGGTGTATTTGGTTAGGTTATGAGTTTCTAGGTACAAGATAAAAATTTTAATCAGGTAAAAAATTATCTTTAAATGTATTCCATAGGCTCTTCCTTGCACACCTTTTACACATGGAGTAGCTCTGTATTCTTGCTTTGCTACAGCCCTCTGCTTGCCCTGTTTTCTGAAAAGAGCATAAAGTTACATCCTCCTTATTCTGTATGTGGTAAGGCTTGGAGAATAACTCAATGTGTAACTGTCCTGACTACAATGGATATTTACTTTATTATTATTATTATTTTTATTTTTATTTATTTAAATGGAAGTCTCTAGGATTTGACCTCATCCATGAAAAAGTGAGTTTGACTTTTCATTTTATCCATATCCAGTTAAAGTCATCTAGCAGTACCAAAAGAGTACTAATTTAATGTAAAATATGCATTAATTCATCCCTTTCAGAGATTAATTTAACACTGTTTTCTCCGTTCTTTTTCAATAGGTAGTATAAATACCTTAGCTCTGATAATTCTTGAGCTCACCTGCTGATGACTATACAAAGTACATTTAGTGCTGTAGTATTTTTGACTGAGCTGAAAATTATTGATTGTCTAAAGTTCTTGACAAAGTCTACACATGTTCTTGCTAACCTTCATCATAGATTGAAGTAACAATGCTGCAAAATCTCTTTAATCATGAAAGCAATGGCACACCTGTTTAAGTGGATGGTTAAATGCCATTGAACTTGTTTTGTGGTGATATAATAGAGAAGGGCATGATGACTTCTATTGATGGAATACTTCCATCCTGGTTAGATGTGTTGGTATTGAGAAACTTCCTTGAAGTTACTACCAACAGTGCAGATGGATGAAAGAATGGATGAGGAGAGGTGAGGAACAGGTACCGTAGTGTTTTTCTCTTAACAGGAAAGAAAGACCAGGTCTGAAAATTCTGGATGATAATTAGTAAAGGGAGAATTATTTTTTACATCACAGTTTGGACCTTTTCTTCTCCCTGGGACAGCACAAGACAGATTGTGTGATGGCAATCTTATGTGTAGTGTTTGAATATGTAATAGAAATAGGATCCAGCAGCATGCATATACATGGTGCAAAACAAAATGTTCTGTAAACCTTGTCAGAAAAGTATATGTCCTTGCCAGAAATAAATATCCTTGAAAGGCATAGAAAGCTGTTAATATGTGTACAGTCTATCAAGAGTGGAATTGAAAGGGGGAGGTGAGACGGGAGATTTTGTGGCCTCTATTTCCATTTATCACTCTTGTCAAATCAGCTGTAACCCATGAAGCTACCCAATATCCTTTTAGGAGTACCCCAGACTGAATTGCTGAGTTCCCTGCAGGGAATTCATTCATCAGTATGCCTGCCCTTGTGCACAATTTAAATCCTTCTGGGCTGCTCAGAAGGCTATGACTTTGGTTTAACTTTACTGGCTGCACTGGTCAGAAAAGACACAACACAATGACCATAATACTCTCTTCTATTTGTGGTCTCTTTTCTCTGCTATTTTACACCCTGCCAGCCTAAGAAACACTGTGTCAAATTATAGAAGACATTGAGCTCTGGAGTACAGACACAGACACAGACACAGATTTCTAGGTTGGAAGAGACCTCAAGATCATCGAGTCCAACCTCCGACCTAACACTAAGTACTCCACTAAACCATAGCGCTAAGCTCTACATCTAAACGTCTTTTAAAGACCTCCAGGGATGGCGACTCCACCACCTCCCTGGGCAGCCCGTTCCAATGCTTAATAACCCTTTCGGTAAAGAAGTTCTTCCTAACATCCAACCTAAAACTCCCCTGTCGCAACTTTCGCCCATTCCCCCTCGTCCTGTCACCAGGCACGTGGGAGAACAGACCAACCCCCACCTCACTACAGCTTCCTTTAAGGTAACTGTAGAGAGCGATAAGGTCGCCCCTGAGCCTCCTCTTCTCCAGGCTGAACAAGCCCAGCTCCCTCAGCCGCTCCTCGTAAGACTTGTTCTCCAGACCCCTCACCAGCTTGGTCGCCCTTCTCTGGACTCGCTCGAGCACGTCCATGTCCTTCCTGTAGCGAGGGGCCCAAAACTGAACACAGTACTCGAGGTGCGGCCTCACCAGAGCCGAGTACAGGGGGACAATCACCTCCCTAGACCTGCTGGCCACACTGCTTCTTATACAGGCCAGGATGCTGTTGGCCTTCTTGGCCACCTGAGCACACTGCTGGCTCATATTCAGCCGACTATCAACCAATACTCCCAGGTCCTTCTCGGCCAGGCAGCTTTCCAACCACTCATCTCCCAGCCTGTAGCTCTGCTTGGGGTTGTTGCGCCCCAGGTGCAGGACCCGGCACTTGGCCTTGTTGAACTTCATACAGTTGAGTATGTATTCATACAGTACATATGGAGACTGGTGGAAATTTCAAAAACATCTAGGCTGGTGCTGACACTGATAAATGAATGAGAGTAGATGTCCAGCCAGTTCTGAAAGCATTTCATGGGATAGATCTGCCTATTTTGGCACCTCAAAAACTTAAAGAACATGACCCTCATTTTTTTTTTCTTTTCTGGAAAACAATACGGACACATTGGTTAAATTACTCCAAATGAGAGTATGTAAGCAACATGGAAGTTTTACATATCTACAATTGTTAGTACTGCAATACTAATTCTTCAAAAGGTGAGCTGTAATCTGTGTGGTAACTAGCACCAAGTATTTAGTGGCAATGTTGAAAAATGGTTTTGAAATATATTTTGAGAAGTATTTGTGATATAGTTGCATTGTATGTGTTAATGTATTTTATTCTAATGGCTATACTTGTATAAGGATCTCTTTACTGCTATTGGAATGTTTGTACTTTTTACTGGAAAATTGGTTCTGGAGTTGCAATAAGAGGCGTCCTCTCTGTGACAACTTCATGTGTCTCAAGTTAAACAAGACATGATATTACAGATATGCATTTTTGATTGGGTGGATATGTCCTAAGAAATACTGTCAGAACAGCTATATCAGCAAGTTGCCAAATCTCTAAACAGTGCTTTGTTGGTAGGAATCTGTGGTGTAAAAATAGCCAATACAAATGATGGTATAATCTCAACAAAATTTGTTCGTTTGCTATTAATTTTTGGTGTATATGAGAATAAATAAATAGTTTGGGTTGGAAAAGACCTCAAAGATCATCTGTTTCCAGCCCCACTGCCATGGGCAGAGACACCTCCCACTAGACCAGGTTGCTTAAAGCCCCATCCAGCATGCACTTAAACACTTCCAGGGATGGGGCATCCACAGCTTCTCTGGGCAACCTGTTCCAATGCCTCATTACCCTCATAGTAAATAATTTCTTCCCTATATCTAATCTAAATCTACCCTCTTTTAGTTTAAAGATGTTTTTAAATTACCCCTTGTTCTTTCACTACACTCCCTGACAAAGATTCCCTCTCCAGCTTTGTTATAGGCCCCCTGTAGGGACTGAAAGGCATCTATAAGGCCTCCCCACAGCCTTATGTTCTCCAGGCTGAACAACCCCAACTCCCTCAGCCTGTCTTCTCAGGAGAGGTGCTCCAGCCTTTTGAACATCCTCATGGCCCTCCTCTAGACTTGCTCCAAAAGGTCCATGTCCTTCTTGTGCTGGGGACCCCAGGGCTGAACACAGTGTTCCACATAGGGGGTCTCATGAGAGCAGAGTGGAGGGGGAGAATCACCTCCCTTGCCCTGCTGGCCATGCTTCTTTTGATGTAGCCCAGGATACAGTTGGCTTTCTGGGCTGCAAGTACAATTGGCTGGCTCATGTTGAGCTTCTCATCAACTAGCACCCCCAAGTTCTTCTCCTCATGGCTGCTCCCAATCCTTTTTCTGCCTAGCCTGTATTTGCATTTGGGATTGCCCTAACCCAGATGCAGGACCTGGCACTTGACTTTGTTGAATTTTATGAGGTTCTCTCAAACCTGCAAGGTCCCTCTGGATGGAATCTCTTCCCTTCCACATGTCAACCTCACCACACAACTTGGTGTCATTGGCAAACTTGCTGAGGTTGCACTTGATTCTACTCTCTGCGTTACCGACAAAGATGTTAAATAGAAAAACTGTAGTAGCAAAATTGTATCCTGAATTCCTGTGTTTATCATTCCTTATCAATTGCCCAACAATGTGTTCTGCTTTTTTTTTCTTGTTCAAAAATCATTAGGTTAAAACATTGACTTTTCAAGTTGGACTAATTAAAATTTAACAGTAACAAATGTCAATAGTACTTCCTACTAAACAAAGATTTATAAGTCAAATGGAACTTTGAAATATCCATTTTATTTCCGCTTAGTAATCACTTTAGGCTGTAGGCCAAATATCTGAACTTGCTAGAACACAAACCAATCTATACAGCTTTTTCATGTATCCCCTAGGGTGTTCACTTTTGTCTAAAAATAAATGGACTGATTTGGATTATAGATGTATCATTTAATTTGGATAAAATAAGGAGCTTCCCCTTTCCAAATCTTTGTTCATTAATGAAATATAGTCTAAAGATATTTGCACTGAGATCTGTCTTCTATCCAAAAAACTTATAAGAAGAGAGATATTTGTATTTGACCACATTGAGCTTGAATGAATCTACCTAAACACAGAGCTAGGGTTTGCTCATGATATCCAAAATCACCATCTGCTGCACTGGTCTAAAGGAAGGACTATTGTCACATACTTTTTCACAATAAAAGATACATATATGTATGTATATATACAAATGTCTGTTTGTCTGTCTATCTTTCTAGCTATCATATGTGTGATATCAACTGTTGCTTGATATCAGGACTCAAACTGCATTATCTCTTTCTACAGGGCAACAGAATGATTAATTCATTCATTAGACATTGTTGGACTTCAGTTCGTGACAGCAAGGTAATGGTAATAGTGACATAAGGTTTCAGAATACTTTCAGTGTGAAGGTTTAGGACTATGAGGATAAATCAATTTGTGAAGTGAGATATATATTTTTCTTTGGTCAACATTTTTATACGCTCATTCAGAATACATGTTGTATCTTGTCTAAGGGGAAAAATCTCCTCTTTTTTGTTCTAGAGACATTTATTTTTTCTTTCTAAAGGTTCTTTACTGTCTCTGACTTTCTTGTTTATTCTTGATTTAATCTTTTTTTTTTTTCCATGTTTACTTCTTTCTTTCTCAAGAAAAAAAGGATTATCACAACTAGTGATCAATAGGTCATTGATTAAAAAGAAAGTATATGTAAAATAGTACCTAAGGAGTTAATCTGAACAAACTTAAGGTAGTGTTATGAGTTACCCCAGAGAACAAACAACAGTATGAAATCACTTACTTTTTTGCAACCTATCTTATAAAGATTAACTATCAGTCATATCTGTTTTCCCATCAGGGTCAGTTTAGTCTTGTGTGCATACTGCATGTTTATAAGGTAGGTTTTTGAATTCAGCTGTACCATTCATTAACCAATTAATAAAATAAGGAATTGTTCAAAAACAAAACAAAATGAAAAAAACAACAGATTGACTGCGACTCTATTTTTCCTTTCCTATTGGTCATTGGGAAATAAGATTTATTTATTTATTTATTCATTCCAGCTTGCATAATGTATGCTCTTGTGTGTTTGCCCAACTTTTCTGTTTTCTGGCTTGAACTGAGGATATGCTTTTATTTTGATTAGAACTAGAGTACAGAGGATTATATCTGATTTGCATGGCATGTAGAGTTCCAGCATTTCAGATGTTTAAAATATTTGCCATCGCAAAGGAGTCTACTAATTCAACTTTGCTCTTTCAGTAGGCTGAAGAGGGTGTTAAATTTGGCAGAGTCCATGACTTTAAACTGACTCGTTTAATAACAGGCCTAACTCCATAAATTTTTTGACAAGTTCTTGTTTTCTCACTAATTCACTCTGCCCCCCCCCACCCCGGGTTTTAAAAATTTTTTTTTTTTTTTTTTTTGTGGGAAAAGAGCAATCATTTTACAGCTTAGAATTATCACAGGAATGGAAAGAAGACATATTTTTTTCATCATGGATAATTTTTAGTCACAGTTGAGTGAACCCGCCTCCCACTTGTCAACATATTACATTACATTTCTTCTGCAAATCTTTCCAATGAATCAGAATACAAGAGAGTAAACAGATGTTTGTTGTGTGGGTAGGCTTTTGTCTACTTATGTTTTGGGGTAGAGAAAAAAGATGTGGCTGCTCTTCAGATATGTATGCAAGAAGGCTCCTGATCAGCTTGACATTACGTGTTTAACAAGATGCGAAAGAGAAGAGTAACACACTGAAAATCAATGGTTTGGTTCTCCAAACTCTTATTTGGACTGCTAATAGCCTTTCAAGCTAGTTTTTTTTTTTTTCCTATGACATTGCTGAGTCAACTTTTACAGTCCCCTGTGTAACAGTCCTTAGAAAACTCAGGAACAGACATATGAAGTTTGTGCGTATGAAGTCAGACCACACTTGGGAACTGGGGAGGATATACATTGACTAAGAAGCAGGCTAATATATACTGTAAATAGCTAAGCAGTTAAAAAGAAATATTTTGGGAAACTGAGGGCTAATATATAATGCGCTTAAAGATTTTCCATTCTTTACAAACTGTTTAGCACTAAAATAGTCGGGACTCTGAGCTAAAAGTAATTATAAAATCAGTGTCATTCCTTGATAGAGTCATTGGCTTTCAGTTCTTACAAGTTAAGAAAGAAGGGCTACCTGATTGGTATGATAGAAAGATCATTGTCACTGGTGAAAGCAGGACTGGCTTTGTGTACAGGCAAATGCATAGGAAAAGTAGACACTAAACTACTGGGAATTTCAAAATTGTGTTTGTCTTGCAGCTTGATCTAGCCAAAGCTCTGGAAATTCAGGCTGCTTGAGATGGGTATGTACAAAGAGATGGGGACAAACAATTGCAGAGGTATTAATTTCTTGTCCTTCATCCATTCAGGGACAGGAGCAGCAGCAAGCCTTTCTCACCAAGTCCTTTCTCTACCAGCTTTGCTCATTACCCATTTCAGATCAGGAGTAGCTTGGCTCAAGCTCTCCGTTTTGGAATATTAACCTTTGATTCTCCTGGGAAGCTGTGAACCGGCTCTGGGTGAGGATTGGCATAATATAACCAGCCCTGACTGAAAGCAGACATTGGCTTATCATGTTTTTAATGCAGTCATATTTACACTCTACACACTTAAAGTTGATCCAAGACCCATTGAAATCAGTGGGAGGCTTTCACTTGGCTTCAATGAGCCCTTGTTCAGGCCCTTAATTAGTTATACTTCCATTATTGCTCAGCAGGAGTCTAAAGACAGAACCTTGTACATTCCTGCCTCTTTTTCTTGAGAACACTCCTGTTATTGAAACATGATGTGATGAACCTCCCTAAGGTACAGTAAAAAGGGCTTTTCTTATTTTTTTCCTTTCATGATTACACAGAAGCTTATAACTCCTTTTGCTTTTCTTTTGTTTGTTCAAATTCCCTCCCACAGTAAGCACACTAATTACCTACTCCTTAAGCCTTCCTACTTTCAGTTAAGCAACCTTACTGGAAAGGACTAGTAACAAGAGAGACTTCAGGATCTAGACTTCAGCAAAATGCAGTTTAATATGTAAAAACATCTGAGTGACATGGGTTCTGTTATCACACTTTGAAAAGTTACATTGAGACTGATGAGCCTAAAATTTCTAGTGCAAGTCTGTGGGAGTTTCAAGTGCAACTCAGGCTAGTGAGTTCTAGCAGAGTACAATCTTCATAACTGTAATCCCACATAACTCTGCAAAGCTTGCTCCAGGAGTAAAATTATTTTTGAAAAAGATTTTGAAAGACAAAGGTGAAGACATTCTAAACCTCAATGAAACAAATTAACAATTCCAGTCACACACATCATAATACATTTTTCAAACTAAAGATTTTATTTATTTTTTATTTTTTATTTTTAACTCTGTTAGATTCCCAGAGAGTCAGGTTGTGTTTGCTTAGGCTGGAGTGGTCCCCATTGGGAATATACTGTGTAGTATGTCAGGGTGAGCATTTATAGGAGGCTTTCTCTCCTGCACTAAGGCACTGTGTAAACACTCTCAGGACAGCCTTCACTTCAGACACCTGAAAATTAAGCATCTACTTATGCTGAAATTAAGCATTCTACTTCTGCACAGCTTTACTCCTTCCTAAAGATGGCATGGGGAATCACTCTCTGTCTCTTTTGATTGGTTAGATGGGGAACTCATACAAAGGTCTGAACCCAGAGATCTAACTTATTGGCAGTATGGTGAGGGATGAGAAGTCATCCTTCATTTCATGAGGTGCAGTAAATATCTTCACAAGCCCCAAATATATAGTCTTTTCAGTTCTGTTTGACATGATCTTCTTCATAGTAAAAATATGGTTCAATATGTGTAAGTGTGTTAGAGGCTGCCTGGGGTAACCACAAGGAGAAAGCAAGATTACGGACAACCTTGTCAAGAAAGTGTAAACCTGCGATCCCAATGCCTGGAAAACTCTCAGTCTATCTATGGTGTTATCAATACAGAAAGTTTTGGGTGCAATGGCTAGGAATATATGTCACCAAGAGGAAAAATCATCTCACACACCAAATACATATGCGTTGCAGTATTTGAAGCATAACCTGTTACAGCAGAAAGATAACCATCTGGCCCACCATTTATGGGCACTGCACTTTTACTGTCAGTTTTTGAAAAGTTATCTTAACACCCACCTCCAGGCTAAGTCTTTGCGTATGCAGCTCTATTCTAAAAACATTTGCTTTCTCAGCTGGTGAACTTGCTCCTCTTCTCCTCATCTCTCTTGCTATTCTTTCATGTTGCTGGTGCAAGATGAGACACCGAAAACGGCTGCAAGATATGTATGTGTATGTCTTCAGAGGGGGTGAGGAGAGGTGGCTGATGCCTTCGTACTATCTAGAAGAGCTTTAAAAAGGGTTCTCATGACACAGTCTGAATGTGACCACAAACTGAAATTAAAACCTAAGGTAATACTTGTACAAAAAGGTATCTTCTGATAATTGTATACAATTTACCTAATAGACATACTGAAGTACTTTTTATGTGAACATAACCTTATAAAGCATTTTCAAAGCTCAAACTTAAGCTGGCACTTCATCTACAACCCTTCATGCCAGTTGTTTTCACTGATTCTGTATTTTTTGCTTTCTCTAAATAGTACACTGTTTGCTAGCTGACAAAAGACACTAATTCTCAAGGAAGGATTTTATTGTTTCTTCTTATTTCATAACATCACTGAGGAATCCTAGATGGTAAGAAATAAATCTTCCTGTTGTTTTAAATTTTCAGGTAATTCTACTGCAATAAATTCTATTACACGTAATTGTACCTGAAAAATAGACATCTGCCTGCACAGTTAGTCTGTAAGTTGTAGTTTGAGCTGTGCTAATTGCTTATTACAATGTATGAGAGGAAATGGAAGGCTCGAGAAAAGAAAACTGGCTGGAAGCGTTCCCCTCTGATCCACACTAAATTTTCCACATTGTCAACGGACTTCAGGACATTTGCCCTATTCTTTGAGGTATATTGTTCTTTCTTCTCCAAATATGCAAATCAGACTGTAGTTATTGAATAAGATAAGAAGTCACTGTAGCTGAGCTCTGATAATTGGCAGGGCTAATCAGGTCATCCTCTAACATCTGAACAAAAAATGAAGAATCTTAATTAGAAACACATGCCGGGGCTTGGCATCTTCTATGTTTCCATTATAATGCAGGCTCAATGGCAGCAACACACAAGAACAGTTCAACATTCTACAAGAACAAAACACACTGCCTTTTTAAACACAGAAAACAATCTTAGTCATCAACTGGAATTGCTTTACCCCTATTAGATTTCTGAATTTTTGAAGATTTTGCAATATCTGTACATCAGAGATGCATTGCTTGCTTTTTAATTGAGAAGGGTGATCTGTTAAAAAGAACATGGTGGCAGCATTATCTTCCCTCAAATTTTCTGTAATAAATGAATTGGGGCAGTAAAAATTTGAATCTTGCAGTCAGTTGTGTTGGATAAATCCTTTGAGACAATAAGGTTAAATTTTTTTTCTCTGTTTTAGCTCTGTATCTCAGGTTATTTTCTTGTCTTTCAGGTGTTCACTGGTAATGGACTCATCCATGTTTATGAAGCATGCATGACAGAACTGTAACACAACCAGCATCATGAGGGGCTAACAATGTCAGACACACATGCCTTGATTGCCTTTTAAATAATGCTACATGGATGAACCTGCCTGCCTATATCTGAGCTGCTTCAGCATCTCCACATAGCTCTATGGTCTGCTGTGTTATCACCTCTTCAGACAGGCAGATCATACCTAGAAATTGACTGTCACAGGAAGGGTGACTCTTGCAAACTCAGTTACAGTCAGGCTGCTGAATTTTTTGTCCCTTTGAATTTATACACTAGTGCATGCATGCACAGACATAGCTTTGCATGTGCTGATGTACGCAAACATGTGGGCAAACATGCACATGCTGTCCGTCCGTCCGTCTGTCCATCCACCCATCCATCCATCCATCCATCCATCCACCCACCCATCCATCATTTAATTTGCATTTTTATTTTACTACACACATTTTCCTCATTATTCCTACTGATGATTTTTGTGAATTCCTTTCTTTTTTCCATATTGACTCCTGAATTCCCTTCATGGCAAGTTTATAGAAAAGCCAATGTATGGCAAAAGAATTCGAGGAAAATTCTTCTCTCCAGACAACAATATACATTTCTTATGCATGTTGGATTTTACTTATGAGTATAGTATCTCCAATATGCTTGCAAGGGATATTATGCTGACAGTACCAGTGAAAAATATAAGAATGATTCACATTGAAAATTGGTGAGGAAAATTTGCTATTTACAGTGAAACAAAGTCCTCCACAGACTTCTGACTATATAACCTTTAATATAGAAAAACAGTTAATAAGAGTTGCTTGTAGATTTGCAGTGTTGAAGCAGAGGCATGGAACTGAATCTATAATGGCATTGGGAGGCTTTCATCATTTTCAGAACTGACAAAAAATAGTGGATATTTAAATATTTCATCTTGGCTTATTATGAGCTGGCATTTCTCTGTACTTACTAATAACTGAATGTATTGTGGCTTAAAAAAGCTTCAGTGCAGCATACTTGAAGGTAGATACAGATGGCTACAAAACACTGGGGAGAAAGGGAAATTATGACAAAATGCATGTGTCTGCATATGAACTACTAGGTCATATGGTCTGGAAGGAGTGATAATATGGGTTTCTTTTAAGGTTCTGGTTTATACCTATCTTAAGCCAGCATATCCTGGAAGCCTTTGCCATATGTAATCAATGTGGAATTATTTGACAATATAATTTCATGTTTGTAATTAATCGCAGTTCAGTTAGAACCACAGATATCTCTGATGCAGTGGAGGAAGATGTGTATAATGAGAAACAACCGAGAGAATTTAAAGCCAGACAAATAGAAACAAAAAGAGAAGCACAAAAGTTTAGTAATATTTGTGTAATAACCTGTGGGCACAGCTGCCAGGTATGATGTGGATTTACCACTTCTTAAGTTCTGACAAAACCTGAAAACAGCCTGGAAAAAATATACTTTTGGCAAAGACAAGCCACTAGGCTAGGATTATTTGGTATGGACTGATTTTTACAAAAGTAAGAAGAAATGAATGAATGATGATGTCTACTCTTAACAATAATAGAAAAAAATGTATATTTGAGTCATGTGTTTCCCTTAGTTCACAGGCCCTGGCCCCAGAAAGTAGAATTTTATCTAAGGTCTTAACAGACCTGGGAAAAAAGTAGTGGCTGCTATTAATGTTTGAGGTTTGACTGCAGATTCATGGGAAGCATGGAATTTGTGTTACCAGATGTCCTAGGGACTTCAGTACAGTGTGCCAACAGTTAAGCATCTATCTCTAAATCCACATTCATCCTAGAGGAGAGAGGGGATATAAATAAATTTCTTAAGTTGCCTTTGAATCACCTGATTTTAGGGAGTTCTCAAATGTGTAACTATAGGAACATTTAATGCAATTCTATCTCTCTTTACATTAGATAGAAGTCCCTCCTAGGTTCCAGGGTGACACTTTAACGGTTTTTCAACTAATTAATCACCTCTTTTGTTGAGATATATTTTTATTTTTCTGCCCACTGAATGTCAAGTTCTTCAGTTTGGTATTGAATTACCTGCTGGAATGGTCCCCAGCTTCTGGGAGTTTGGAATAACATTGTTATTTACTTTAATTTGGGATTAAATATAGATTCAAGTCACATGAAACCATGCAGTAATCTAAAAATATGTCTTGCAGAGTTTTGTCTATGAAAGATGTAAACTGAATATACAGATCTATGATAAATCTAGTATATTTTTTCTAGATTTATGAAAAAAATATTCAGTTTTGGTATTTGTATTTGACAGTTATTCTCCACACTACATATGTCCAGTAAAATCTGAAAAAGATTTAGTTACAACATATCCTCATATCAGGACCATATTACTTCAAGTTCATTTTCATAAAGTACAGTGCTGTTTGAAAACCTTCGTAGTAGTACAGGCAGATATTTCACAAACGATTCATGAGGCTACAATGAATGTATTCTCCCAAACTGTTTTTGAAGAGCTATTTTACCACACCATTCTCCCTTTAAAATACCTATTTCTCTCAAATTTGTTGTTACTGCTTTCAAGGTCCAGCATACTAAACAAAAGCTAAAAGGCAGGAACTCCTGTATTCTAGCATCAACTTGCCATATCACTTTAGTATCAGGTCTCTTTCCTTTCATCAGAATGCCGCAAATTAAACTTTCAGTGGAACTTTCCATGCACACATTTATCACAGATAATATATTCACCAAGCCTGCAGAAGGTACAGAAATCTTAGGTGGCAATTGTGGTGGCATTTCACCTCGTTTTTTTTCTTTCTAAATGACGATGCCACTTCTTCTGCAGACAACGAAGGCAGAAATAAGCAGGCAACAGGCAGGCACTTTCAGGGATCATTTCATCCCACTGAAAATGGGATTTGAGACAGGAAGTGTTTATTTCCTCTTCACTGACTGCAGAGGAAGCAGTCGAGCTTACTCTAAATTCCTAATTTTCAGAGAACTGCTGTTTCTGAAATGGCTGGTTGCTACTAAGATATACTTTAAATGATGACAATTATTGGCCATTTTATTATGCATTCTTGATGAAATACTAGTATAGAGTACTTACATTCTGTTTTCCGGGGTCAAAAAGGGATAGTTGGTATGATTCCAATCAATATGCTTCTTAGGTCTCTTAGATCCAAGATCTACATGTGTAAGTAAAAAAAATGTGCATGAATGTTGTTGCCACTTGAACTCAGTTGGCTGTAATTTTAAACTGTTAGAAGGCCAATGAGCATAATGTTGGCCTAGACCAACAAGCAGTCTCCCACTCTCAAGTATTGTCTGGGAAATAACATGGGCCCGAGCCCATCCCTGACAAACAATATGGACATAACTATAACTTTTGGAAACTGACAGGGTGTGGTCCTAGTGCCTCAGTGCCAGAGGTTAGTCCCAGGCATGCTTAATTTATGATGACAGTGACTTACTTATCTATGCTCCCTCTTTATGAGATTTTTAGCATTATTATAACCTGTTGGGCTCTGTCAAAGTAACTTTACATGTCCTACAGGCATTAGGGGGGTGGGGGATGTTTATATTCCAAGTCATATAAAATTGCTTTTAACATATTACAGGTGTCCTACTCGTTCTGGGAAGCTAGCACCTTTATATATATGTAATTGGAAATTGAGTTCATTCCATATTCTTTTTACTTTTTATTTCACTCAGCTTTCATTTGGTGGGAGAAAATAAAGTGTCTACAGTACTGGCTACATGAGGAACAAGGGCCATTTAGTTGAAAGATATCAATTTATTCCTCAATTTCAGAAAAACACTTTTAAGTGGTAGAGTTTGAACAAACATCGTCTTTCTGCAAACATTAAAATTGCTCAGAGCGTCATATCATTGTTCCACTTAGCCATTCCCCTTCTCCCTTGAATCACGATTCTTTTTTCTAGTTACTAATCTCCAATTTTATTGCTGGAACACCCACCTATAGGATTTACATTATATAGCACTGTCTAGTATTTTATCACATGATCTTACAACTTAAAGTGCAGATTGCAGAAGTAGTAAGCTGCTCATTGTTTATTTTTGGACTTCTTATTTTTTCTTTCCTACTGACAATTAATTAAAATGGAAGACAAATGATGTCTAATGTCCAGTGAACCTTCTGCTTCTTTGTATCGTATCAGTGACACATTCCTAATGTTGTACATCTGATCAACAGGTGGATAATTTTTGTAGGCTTTTGTTTTTATTTTTTCCAAAGACATCACATGCAACTCCTAGCAAAAGAATGGTGATTTAGAAGAAATATTTGTTCCATGTATCAACGTTGGAATTAATAGTACTCATTCTCCAAATGACTTTTTTTTTAATTTATTTGTCAACAACTGACATTTTTACTTCTACATCTTCTTTAACATCTAACGTTAGAAGTAGTCAATGTTTTATGTAAAATTAAGCATTTATATTAGGTATCCAGATGAGATGTATGACACAATGTTGAAGTCTATTTGTCCTGCTTTACTTAGGAAGCTTGAATTCAAAAAGACACTGATAAAGTAAGTTGCAAAGATAACCCTGAAAACGTCCTTCCTTCTTCACTGGAAGCTAAATGGGTGTCATAGATGTCAAGGATTTTACATGTATTTGTCTTCAAAGCTTACTGTGTGATAGATATACATGCTAGGCTTTGCAAGGATTGTGGAATACCAAATTTGAAGGGGGGGTAGGGGGAGGGGTGGAGTGGAATAGAAGACTGCCAAAACATGGATTACAAAGCAACAAAATCTTAGCCTCAAAGGTTATTCAGAATGGTATTGTGTAAACAAAGGAAGCAGCTCTGCTGCCCTACTGTTCTAAGGATACCAAAAGACTTGCTTTAACCTTGCCAGGGGGCTAGGTGCCAGTGACAAAAAATAACAGTGTAACATCTATTTTTTGTGATTGTCACTCAAAAATGAGAAAGGAACAATCAATTTCTTCAATATGCATGACTGAAAACAACATGGATATTTAGCATCATCTTTATCAGAACATGCTTTTGTGAGCTGATGCTTTTCCCAGCCTGTTCTCCTATGCAGCCCACATGTTGTATGGACTTCAAGACAAGGACATTTCAGGACTGGCATCAGGGCTCCTCCCCAGTCATAGCTGTTCCTGGGGTCTCAGGTCCAGGGTGACTCAGTCAGTGTTCTGGAGCCTTTCTTGCTAAAGGCCTCTTCTTACCTCCTCTTCCTCCAGATATCTCAGTGAGGCAGCCAAGCATGCTTAATCCTTTCTCAACATTTGCTAATAGGGCAGGATGCTTCTGGCACATGCAATCAGTCTGTTGTAATTTACAGGCAACTTGGTAAAACAGCTGTCCTACATTTCTGAAGTACTGAACACGTTGAAGAAGCATTTGGCTAAAAACAATGTAAAACAACTTTGCTCTTTAGAGCAAATGTTCTGTGAAAGCAAAGCATAAGAAAGAATGTTAAAAAGTCATCAGGCATGATCAAACCTAGCTGTTAGGTGCTTGCTGTCAGGAGTGGGATGCACTGCTTATTTTGTGCCTAACTCCCTAGAGTACAGAGAAACATATATTTCAGGATGGAATACGGAAGATCTAGCATGTTTAGGAAAGCTATGTTATTCTCTGGTTGTTCCCGGTCCTTTGTTTTTGTAGCCAATTATTCTTGTTTGAGTGGAATAGCCTGTATTTGTTGCTATTGAACTGGATTCTATTCGTTCAGACCTTTTCATCACTTTGTCAAGGCCATTTGGATTGCTAACCTTATCCTCTGACATACTATCATACTTCGTAGGTACAATTTATGTAATGGTGAACTCCCAACTCCTTGCATTAAGCAGAGCATCTGGCCTAAACAAATAACCATCAATGGCAGTTGTGATGGATATGTGTGGTGTGTCTGATCATGTTGTATCCTGGATCTGGGGAAGACAGAAGACAAATAGCCAAGGGCTAAATTGAGCAATGCATCCCCACCCACCCACCCCACTCCAGTGTTGGCCAAATTTGGAAGAAAATATGACTCAAGCGTAATTTGAAAGAAGATAACATTTGTATGCAAACATGACCTTAAGTCAATCATCTTACCCCATAAATAGTGAGCAGCCCAGGAGCCCTTTGACCTTTCCTGACGTGACAGCGGGCTGCACGCCAGGACCTCTGGTTGGGCAGGGATGCCTACCAAGGTTACTTCTGCAGATTGAGAGGACCCTTGTTGCTACAGATAATTGGTAAGTGGATTGGGAAAGAAACAGCATGCTCATGCACTGTAATGGTGCTTTTTGATTACACTTTATAATTTTAGGTAAGTAGCATAAAGGATTCACACAATGTATATTATTGTTTAGACATAAACCATTGACCAAGTCTGGGACTAGGAGTGAATTCAGCCACACCTATGCTCCTTACCTCTTTGGTTCAAGGAGTTTAGAAAGCAAGGGTGTCCACTCTGAACCTCATGACTCAATAGGAGGGTTTTCTTGATGTAATGTCACCTAACCCAGTTCCTTACGCAGTCTTTATGTAGTATATAATGTTCTTCATTTAGTGTCTTTGATTAGTATATGGTGTTTTTTATATAGTGTGTAATTAGGTGCAAATGACAGTTATAATCAGGTGTACCTTGCCATCACCGAATCTTTGTTAAGTCACATAAGCTTTGTTATCAATAAATCATATTGCTTCTTCTCTCTTCCGAGTGAATTGCTTTATCTTTAGTGAATTGCAATATCTTTATCCTTTCACACTGGCAGTTATCAACTGATAACTCTTCTTTGGCACACTTTTATAAATAGTTTTGTAACCATAATTAGGTAATTTCTTCTAGACCAAGTTTCACTGCTTCCTTATTAGAATACTGTGGCAGACAGGGCAATATCTTCACAAGGTTAAAAAATATGACCTTCTCAGCTTCTTTCCTAGCCCATATTGATCTACTATGGAATGAAATTAGATTGGCTTGATGCAATGTGCTGTTGACAAAACCAAAACTAGCACCTAAACTAGTTTTTGTTTTTTTTCCAGGAGCTTAAGGTGAGGTGAATGGTCCATAATTCACTGGTTTCTCTTCCTTTTAATTCCAAGTCCTTGTCAAAGTTACTCAAGTTTGCACATAACTAAAAGTTTCTGTCATCCTTCCCTTCAAAGACAGATAAAATCCTTCTCCAGTAAGTTTATAAGCAAATGTGCTTTTTCTTTGTCTTGAGGAGATGACACTCCTCTTTCCACTAGTTCATGGAACAACATTCTGTGGTCAAAGAATCCAAAGTCTATCCCATTTTATACCATCTGAGCAGCTGGGTCTGAGTGCTAGTTCTTATCCCTTCATGAGCTTGGAACTTCACTAAAAGAACGGGCCAAGATCAAGATCATTTTCTTGATGTTCATGTTCCTTTTATTTCCCTGAGACCTTTGCTGCAGCTCTCTGAGCTTCTTGATTAATTTTGATCTGTTTATTGAGGGTAGTAACAGTTTCTGGAGTAAGAAGTGTGGGTAGTGACACAAATAAGCCCGAGTAACTTTTCATGTACTTGGTTCAGACACAAGCCCAAGTAACTTTCCATTTACTTTGTTCAGACACAGGCTGTTTGGTGGTATCACATCTCCTGGATTTTTGAAGAGTCCTTTGGTAATAGACCTGGAATAAACTTATTTTATTTTATTTTATTTTATTTTATTTTATTTTATTTTATTTTATTTTTTATGCCCACCTGGACAATGTTACTGTTCCTGATATCCGTTGATAATTACTCAGGAGCTAGAAAATGTTTCCAAAAATGAATGCAGCCAACTTTATCCTTCCTTCTATTCTGTTACTGGTACTGCTGCAAAACCTATACAAGTATCTACTGACTTTGTAGAGGTTTCCTGTGATGAAATTTTTATGATCATTGATTCATCTGATGGCTCATTTTTTGCAGTTTTCTTTCATGAGTCTTACACAATTCCATGAAGTGACATTTCCAATATCTTTTCCCTCTCAACCCCCACTGAAAGGGAAATACATCCCTTGGAAATCCAGTCCAAGACCTGGGATGAAGCACTGACCTCATCTGTCACTCTGTCACTTATTCTCCTGTGCATCATGTCCAGTATGTGCAAATGTTGCACATGCACGTGTGGCACCTTGGGGAATTAGTCTTACTGAGAAGAAGGATTTACTTCTCTTCATGCTAATGCCAATATGGTGTGTTGCTAGCGTTTCTGGATGCTGTTCACATTCTTGCAAAATGGATACCAAATATTCCCATCCTGATTTTCACAGGGATGTATGTGACTCTGCAGAGTTTGAGGCACGGAAAAAACATGTTTATGTCACTTAAAAACTGTCACTTTTTAAAGAGAACTTGTCAACTGAGAATTTGTACCTTTCTCGAAACAGGTAAATGAATATGGCTCTGTTGCATTGAACTTGGCTCTTAAACTGGATTTGCATCCAGCTTTTGCCCATGGCTGGTTATATAATACTGCAGCAGCATGGGAAGGCAGGAACTGCTTGATGAGGAAAGTGACAGTCGAATGGAGCACTGAATTTCATTATAAAGGTGAACAACTTCAGTTTATCACAGCTAAGAAAGTGAGGTTCTTTAACAGGGATTATTTGAATTAGAAGATAATTGTACTGGGCAAAATGTCCATCTCTCTGTGAATGTAAAAAATTGCTGCAACCCTTTACTTTAATTAAGTGTCCTGATAAAAAGCATGCATAATTGTGTACTTAGCAGTAGATTCCTGTGGTCCTGGTTTGGTTTGAATAGTTGACTGTTTGCAACCACTGACCATGACATCGTTCTGTCATTCAGGAATCCCCAAGTGAGCAGAGCTGTATGATCAGGTTCTGGAATGTGGTGTTCTCCACTCATGGCACTAGACCGAAGGTGCTAGGAACCAACCAGCACAGTGCAAAGCAACTATATCATCTATGCCAGCAGAGAACCAGACATTCTATTTCATCCTTGGATCAGTTTTCCATACCTGTACTCACCCATCTTGAGGAACTAGCTCTGTAGGGATACAATTTCTACCTGGTGTGGGTTTGTTGCACTCAAACAAAACTCTGTTTCTGTCCTCCAATATAAGATTCATTCCATATAGCACACAGTGAGATTGCATGACATGCAAATCAAGAGTTAGTTTGGCCTGTATCTCTTTTCATCATATCTTCCTTTTACTACACTGTTATTGTGGAGCTGCAAGCTGTTGTATGCTGCATCTATGTTAGTGCTTTGCTAAGCTTGAAATGTTCTTATTTCTGTAGGAATTGCTAGAGGCAGGAGAGCTTCATTTGAGAACCTAATTAAAAGTTCAAAGTGTTAGTAATTAGGAAAAAACATTATTTGACTTTAAACAGAACATGTGTCATCTCAGAGTCCTTGATGAGTATGAGAGGGAATAAACAGAGATCTGCAACTGACTTCTCAGTCATTGTCCTGATACTGCTGCTTTGCTTCCTAAGATGAAACTGCTTTTTTTTTTTTTTTAATTTTAAGGACTGTGTTCTTTGATCCTGTCCCACTGTCTGTAGAAGGTGTACAGGTTAATAAGGGCTATAATTTCTTTTTTTTTTAAAGAAAATGGAGTACACTGTCTGCCTATGGTTCTGAAGTGTTTCTTAGCACTTCACCCCTGCATGATCTTGGAGACAAAGTGTGTCATTCTGGTAGGAGAAAGAATTTATGATTCCAGTGGGTGAATGAAAACAATTTCAGTGTAGGTGAGGGCATATACTAGAGGACAGAGTTTATTTCCTTCTAATCTGGGAAAATTAGAATTTGTCTACTCTTCATAACAGGAGAATTGGTTCACTTTTTAATATACCTCTATAGCCGTGAACTTTCTCATCAAGGAATGTACAAAAAGAGATGAGTGCCTTCAGGAGGGCTATGGGAATTCTGTGGAGGGCAGCTCCCTCCTGTGTAAATACTGTGTGGAGGGCAGCTATGGCATGTTTACAGAGGACCAGTGGGGATAAAATACTTTGTTCAGCAGACTTGACAACCTGAATGCAGAAAAAAAAAGCCTCTTTTTTTATTTTATTTTTTTTTGATGCAGATATAAGGAGCAGAAGGAGCATAGGGAAAAGAAGGTGGGGGAAAGATCAACAACTTGGGGAGTACATCATGACTATTTAGTTTATTTCAGTACCTAAAACAGCTCTGGTGGCACAGGGTATAGTCTAGAGACACTTGTATTACTGGAGCTAAGAAAGAAGCTGGAGGAAACAGCTGATCAAAAGCAAAGCAGAGAAGGGGTATATTTGATTCAGAATTACTTGTAAGGCTCTTGCTGTGCTCTTATTAGCAGATGGAAATTGTAATAATTTCATTCAAATCACTACTGTCACGTTGAAAGTCAATCAGAAATCTGTCTTAGAAAAAAATACTGATTATGTGATAGTTAATGCTGTTAATTCACATTTACAACATTTGTCCCTCATGCGTCTATGAGGAGAATATCACTATACTATGATTCTTCCATGAAGACTGATGTGATGTAGGTGATAAAATTTAATTAAGGACCTGAATGTATTCCTCACTGAAATGAGTAGGAAAAACTCCTGTTCACTTCAAAAGCAGCAGTTACTTTGTACGTATGACTAGTAGCAAAAATACCCAACTGAAAATATCAGAAGAAAACAGCTCATGTTAAGGGCTTAGAAGTAACTCAAACCAAAACTGAGGTGATTTAATATTCCTGTGAATAACTATATATGCCCAGATAACCTTATGGACTCCAGTTGTGCAGAGTGACTCACACAACAAACATTCGCCATGAGAATGATTAAAATTATTAACATTTACTTTTGTTTTGCTGAAAATGAATTAAAAGTTTCTCCAAATGATGTAGCTTCCTATTCTAGTACACATACACACAGAAAGAATGTAGATAAAGTATTTGTTGAGGGAAGGAATGTAACATTTTTGAAAGGAAAATTCCAAAACCACTTTTTGGACTGGGATGCTGTACACCTACTTTCTGTGGGAGAAAGCTTTGCAAATGAAATATAAGCCTTCTAGAAATATGACACAAATTTGGAAAAGATTGCCAAGTAATCATCTGATGATAGACTATTCACATAGAAAAATCAAGTTATACACTGAGAAGCAGCCAAGTTAGCAGCAAGAGACAAGGATATTCAAAGTGGAAGGAAATCTAAAATTTAAAAATGAGAATAATGAACATGAGAATATTAAAAATCAAAATAGATGAGGGGGTCCCTGATGACTGTAAACAGGCAAATGATATGCCTTCCTTTTAAAATAGACAAGAAGGTGGATTTAGGAAACTACAAGCTGATTAGTCTGTCTTCAGTCCTTGAGCAAAACTGTGCAGGAAATTCTTGAAAAGATATTTCCAGACACATGAAGGACAAGAACACGATCAGGAACAGCCCTTTGAAAATCATGCTTTACCAATCTGGCAGTCTTCTACAATGAAGTGACTGGGTCTGTGAATGAGGTCTGTGGGCAAAGAGAGGACAAGTGGACTAGACAGGTAGACTGTAAGGAGGAGTGAAGAACTGTCTGGACCTTTGAGCTTGAAGGGTGTGCGGTTTCGAGTCTAATGGTGGTGCCAGGGGTTCATGCCTGCTGGGGCCAATGTTGTCTAATGATTTCATCAGGGACTTTTAACATGGCCAGCCTCTGGATAACACCAAAATGGAAGGAGCAGTTGGTGCACAAGGTTGGTAGGGGTGTTATTCAGAGGGATCTTGACAAGCAAGAGAAATGGGCTATGAACATCATAAAGTTCTACAAGGACAAATGCAAACTCCTGCACCTGGGGCAGAGCAAGCTATGCATCAGTGCAGTCAGGTGACCAACTCATTAGGTAGCAGCTCTGCAGAACAGGATCTGTGGGTTCTACAGACAGCAAGTGCACATGGCTCAGTGGTGTACCCTTAAATCAGCGAAAGATGAATGTATACTGAGATGCATTAGTAATAAAATATCAAGAAGGATGAGGGAAGTGATTATTCCCTACTGCTTGACACTGATAAGGTTTGAATAGAGACCTGCAGAGGTCCCTTATAACCTACTTTTTGTATATTTCTGTGAAATGATTTCATAATTCTTATATTCAATCATATTAATTAAGCTTTTTTGAGTGCATTAGAGATCCAATGTAAGGTTAAGATAGAGTAATTGTTACACATACATTCAACAAGAGCCTGTTCACATGAACCAAAATCCTGAAAGACTGTAGGACATACAAGATTTGATCCTTGATTATTAGATATATTCACAGGTAATGCGAAGGAAAAACATTTTATTTTGCAGTTACTTGTGTAAGTATTTTTTATTTGGGGGATGAAGCTTTTTTTTTTTTTTTTTTTAAGTTTTAGTTCTAATAGTTCTAATTTTGACCTCTGTACTAATCCTTAATACATGTTTATCTAGCTGCAACAGAACTACACTGTTCTCCTCCTCTTTGCCTCCCACATCGGTGTGTAGGATTAAGTAGAAGTGCTAATTCTAGGTTATTGAGTATCGCTTTGATGATTAGAGTTATAACCAGAGAGCACAGTTTGGGATTGAGTTTTTGGTTTCTTTTTTTTTTTTTTTTTTTTTCCTGATAGCACATCTTTGGTGAAGCTCAAGTGAATATGAGAACAACTGACAAAATTCAGTCCTTAGACTGAATATGTTGAGTTTTGGAATACACACTCTGGGTCCACCCTCACTCAACTTTAGGTCTCACTGAAAATAAAAGCTAGCCTGAAGCCAGAAGCCTGCTTGGTGTAGAAAGTTAAAGTTCTTCCTCTGTGTAATGTTTAAAAAGTGAAGCCTGACTTTTGTCCCTCTTCTACTCATAAGGCAGTTGCTTGAGGTCTTGTTTTAAAGAACAACATGAAGATTTCCTGTTGATTCAGTTGGTGGTGTTTCCTCTCACCTTTCCCAATTGCACAGCCCAGCTCCTTAGCTTGTCTTTTTCTTGAACCATATGGTGTAGCCCTGCCTACACACTTGTTGGCTACAACTTCACTTGGTATTTCAATGGGCCTACTGCTCAAGAAAATAACTTTTCATTAGGCCTGATCTAATGTTTGCTTACTTATCGGGAAGGTCGTCTTCACACAGTATCTAGTCCAGCATGATTATGAGCCATAATACCTTTTCCACAAAGAATATCTTTTCCCTTCTCTCAGTTTCTACTTCATCATAGTGGTCTGTCTAAACAGCTGATCTAAACTATTTTTGCTTTGCTCTTAAACTTAAACTTAGACTTATTGTCATAAATCTATATGGGTCTGATCCTGCACTACTTTTTTTTTTTTTATGGAAAATTTTACTTAAGGGAAAGTAGCAGTAGCAAAAATCTGACAGTTCTGATTTTTTAAGAAGAATGATGATATTTCATTTGTTGGTGTGAGGAAGTATAACATGACATTTTTTATGTGTCTGATTTTTCTATTTCAGATGTGCTCATCTACTGCTGTTTACTGACATTCTATGCAATTTGCAACAGCCATCCATTTTAAAATAATCTCCTTTGAATTGTATTTTTATATTTACTCCCAAATCTATGCTTTGGATCTAAAACAGACTGATCTTTGTTCAAGGTCAAGCAAAAATACTCTGGCTCCAACTTCTGGTAAATGTTTGGGGTGATACACAGCCATCTTTGTTGGAAATGTGCTGTGCTTACTGTATTCCTAGGGAGCTGCTAAACACCCATAGGAGTACGATGTGCTTGTACTGCAGTGAAATGTGAGAAACTGCATCTTAAAATCATCATGAAGAAGAAGGAATTCAGAATATTAGTAGACACTTCTAAAATATGTTAGTTAATCACTTTCTCTCCATCTCCTGGCTGTACTCTTAGAATTACACAGCGCAAATAGGAAAAAAAATTAGGCTGGATTATACAAAGATTTCTGCTGACAGTTGTAAGTAATGAAGCCATCCTGAGCTATACTAAGGAAACTGTATGTCAGACCACTCTCTCGTATGTGCTAGCCTATTTAAAATAAATTTACATTTAAGGTCTGATATGAAACCCATTGAAATTAATGGAAAGACTTTAATACTCTTTGACTCAAATGCATATACAAGATCACATATTTCCCGTGATTCTATTTCTGTAACGGGTTGGCAGGATTTACTATTCCTATACATTTTCAGCAAATTTTCCTCTGGTCTCTTTTATTATCATTACTTTCCATCATGATCACATCATACATCTTTTCTCTTCAACATCTCTAAGGGCCTACCTGATTTTTCCTACCAGCCACCAGCTTAATTCTCTTCTAAGATGTGAGCTGTGTGTGACTCCCCAAACCCACCAGTTTGGCTTCTGAATGCGGGTGTAATTAAAAACAAAACAACAAACAAACCATGAGTTCTTTTCTTTGAAAACAGTTCAACCCAGAACTTCTTCCTAGTTCTGCTTTCTTTATTTTTTAAGTCTTTGACTTTATACAGTATTTTTGCTTGAATTCTGTTTGGAGATGAATTTTTTTCATATCTGCTATTGTTACCTCTTATTTCATGAACAGAACAAAGTTATTCCCTGCAGCACACAATGCTGGAATGCAGCGTGACAATAATAGACATTTGTAGCTTATACACAGTGCATACTATTTCTTTTCTATATAGCAGTTTAGAATATTTTAGTAATTATTTTTTATATGTCCATAAGGCAAGGACACTGCTAGTGTTAATTTAGTGTATTAGCTATGTTGTAGTTTCTTGTGAAATGTATTTCTGAATCCTGTGACCTGGTAAGAGATTGATTTGTATGAAAACGATAAACTCATTAGTTGCAAGAGGTAGAGAGATGGGAAATAGCAATCAACAATATTGAGAAGTTGGAAATAGCCTTACATTTTCAGAGAGCGACCCCAGAACGGTGGAATTAATTGTTCTGAATGTGGGAGGGTTTATGATCCAGTTCAAGGGTTGTTTATTTTTTTCCTTTCACTTTTTTGTATGTCTTTATTCCTTCTCTCTTGACATTTTCTCCCTCCCACCCCTTCCAGATTTTGACTGTCTTAAATTTGTGTGTAGCATCTCTGACTAGAGATGGAGAACTCAGTCAGACCCAGAATTTGGCACTGGGATGCTGTAGAAGTTTGTGGTCACTTTTTAAATATGTAAATCCAAATATTGAGAAAGAAGTAATGGCAATGAATGTTTAGAGAACAGTTACATGAGATCTGTGTTCTCACATGCGCTCATAGCACTCACAAGTGCCAAACCAACACTGGTCAACAACTACCACAAAATCATACTGTAAATACCCTATATATAATTATAGTCACCATCACTAGAATATTGCACATATTGCTGGACAATTTTTTTAATACATAGGATCTTCTATTTGCTTGCTTCTCTTTCTGATTTTATTAATAACTTCAGTATATTTCTGGAAAGTAGATTAGCATTACTTTGTTTTTAATCCTGAAAGACTTCTAATGCACTTTGCACTTTAATGTAATTATGCCTAATAGATGGAATACAGCTGCTTCATAAAGATTGTTCATATCCCTGCCGGATACTTTGCTGAGATAAACGGGTATCTAGTTTATTTAACATGATTAACTACCTGAAGTATTAAAATTCTTATACAGCAATTTGTAACATCCGAGAATTGCAACATTACTGGAGAGACACTGCATTTTATGGTGCAGCCCCAGTTTGATGTTCACACCACACTGGGTAGTGTTAATGGGCTGCAACCTAATAGCCTCCTTTCTCCTCCTCCCCTGTAAAAAATAATGCTGGGTGAAGATTTGATAATCCCTAGTTCCCATTCAGTAAAGAATTAAATGAGGCATTTTATTTATCTCCCATCTAAAAGGACTGAAGCACAAACCAATATGCTTTCCTGCATTTGTACCAGAGAAAGCAAGTAGCATGCTAAGGAGAATACAGCACCATGTCTGTATTGTTTCCACTGGAGCTGGCACAGTTTCCATTACTTCCCTTCCAGCTCAGCCTTCTTTCATCTCCACATTGACACAGAGGCCATGATTCAGAGCCCACTGCAACTGATGGCACTCTTGATGTCCTTAAACAACCACTGGTTTTAATTACCAAAAAAGGTTTCCTTCTACCCTTGCATATCTATGTTCTCTCCACTCCTGCTGTTGTTTCCAGTTCTGATGGTTTAAGGCCACCTCTGAGATCAGGAAGTGCTGAGCTGCTCCATGCTGCAGCTGAAGATCATCAGAAACAATGGGAGAAAATAACACCAAGCTTTATTTCCATGTATTCTTGAGATTTTTATAAGTCAGTCAGGAAAACAGTGATGTAGGACCACGCAAATCAAGAAATTTAGTGGGTACAATTCCGTCTGGAAGCTCTGAAAACAGGGTTTCATCTTCCACACCTTCTGCACAAATAGGATGCCACATTGGTTTACTTATTTGAGATGCATCCCATGAAACCTGAAGCACCAAAATGTGACATCTCTAGAGGTCTACTGAGACCTTTGCTGGACTGAAGTTTCACTTTAGAGTTACCCGTCTCTTCTCACCAACTCTACAGGGAGCCCAGGAAAACTATTCTTGAAAAGCAGACATTGACTGTTGAAGATTTTTCTGCGGAAATCTAGCCTCATGGAAATCAATGAGGAATTACCTCTTCATGTCCAGACAGATACTGAGCTGGAAGAAGAGGCATCTTAATTACAATCACTTAGAATAAATGCTTATTTTCAAGAATGGAAAATTGATCTACAAGCAGATAGAAACTGCAGACTATGTGTGTCAACAGGAGATGGCGGGAGAAAAAGTAGGAAGGTAGGAAATGTCATTATTTTCTCATTCTTCAAATTAATACTTTGAGGCAATTGCTAATGTCTTGAGTATGATAAATACTAAATTATGTGAGATAATTTCTCCTTTGCTTTCATTGACAAACTTGTCTGTATTGACTAGATACAATGAGAGGTTTTTTTTGTTTGTTTTCTTTGTTTTGTTTTGTTTTAAATAGAAAGCAAAAAGCAGAGGATTTCCTGCAATGCTGCAAAGTGCTCTGAGCTGGTGAGCCTAATGCAGGGATGCTTATGATAAAGCACTGCAGAACACAGTTGATTAGAGCATTGAATTAACTATGCTCTCGTGCACTCTCTCTCTCATCATCTTGTTCTTTCTTTCAGCCTTCTATTTCACCCTTTCAATCTGCACATTATTGTTTTCTTGTCCAGAAGTTTTTTTTTTATTATTATTATTTATTTTTTTCCTGAGGATTCAGCACAAATGTCAGCACTCTGCTTTCCTTAGAAAACAAGCCCCAGCATTCTGCTCCAGAGAGTCTCAATATGTCCTGTGCACTGGTGGCTTCCTCCAGTCAGGCTCCAACAGTCTATCTAGATTAAATGAATACAGAATAACACAGTACAGCTGTATAAACCCATGATCTTTACTGTTTATTTGAATATGAATTGCTGTGACTGGTATGACAGCAGCAATCAGAACTAGGACTTCTCTTTCTAAAGGTGCGGTTGAACTTAAAGACCTGATGCAGTTAGGTCAAAAGGTATGAAGGGAAATGAAATTCAAGGTTAAGGGTCTGTCTGCAGGGCTGTGGTAAGATGTAGGAAAAAGCTTGTGCTAAAGCTCCTCTCCACACCAACACTGTCTCCAGCCACTCTCTTTAGCCATTGGGGCACACAAGGATCAGGTGTCACTGCCTTGCAACTGAATGACAAAGATCACATTTACATTTGCAACAATTACCTGAAGTCTCTGAGTTAGAATGAGTCAGATACTTCCTCTGGATGGGATACTTTTCTGAAGGCTCAGGTCTCTACATACGTTGCAAAGTCTGAAGGTTAGCTCCCTCAGTATGAACCACTTCTGATGTACATGAACGGGTAGGTCATTGGCAGTAAGGTTTAATATCAGGCTCTCTGACTTAGATGTTTGAATGAGCCTTCACTGTCTGCACTAACAGTGTTATTAATGCAAATGCTTTAAAAACTTATATCTCTCTAGGACTGTGATTTAGTCCTGTGAATTGCAAGCTATGTGTGAGAGAGTTCAAGTTTTCTAACAAGTTTTCTGCCCTTTCAAGTTTTCTAACTAGTTATGCCCTTGGGTATACTATATTATTTTCCTACCAAAATGAGACGAGAAAGAAAATGTTTCTTGGAAGTAAATAATATTCAAACTGAAGAATTGTCTATGTTATAAACATATACTTCCATCCAAATTCTTGCATTCATTTTGAGGTATAGACAAGCCTGATAGAATAGGCCCTTTTTTTTTTTTTTTTTTTTCCTAATATTAAGGTAATATATACTATTGTAATAAAGCAATGCCTTTTTTTCTGATCTTATTGTCAGTTAGAGCTACAATAATGGTATGATTCCTGTTCTTGTGGATGCTTATACTGGTAATATCATGTACCTCATATGCAGATACCATTAATGGCTGACCTGAAGCTGTAACTGACAAACAGAAACAGTGAACCCATGGGTTTTCACCTTTTAGGTGATTTTTTTTTTTTTTTTAATACGAAACTCTATTAACTAATACTCCAGAGCAAAAGTTCTTCTTGTTTATGTTAGAGACTGTCCTGCAACCTCTGCCATTAACTGGGGCTTCTGCAGTCAAGACTGTATACAGTCCCTCCATTTACAGAGATCTTCACTGATTTTACTGGTCATTGTGTGGCCATGAGGATCCATTCACCTGAACTGCTGGTAGAAATTGCACATCATTTAAGAACTTTATTCTTATTTTTTTTCTTATTTTTTTTTCCCTGTACCAGAAGGCAGGATGTTCTGCTGGCCATATGTATAAGCTTGACAATAAAGTGCATGTCATTAGCTAGCAAAAATGCATTTTAATGTTCCTTTAAGCTGTAAATAAGGTATATTTCCTTCGTTGTGAAATTCTCTTAGCCCTGCATGATATCCTACTAGAAGTACCATGGGTGATATGTTAAATGAGGATGGTGCTTTGAGCCTCCTTATAATTCATACTTGCAGCACAGTACCTTTGCAGTTGCCATACCAAAGTATATAATGACTAAAAAATGTCAATCTCTGCACATGACTTCTGAGTTTTTTCCTCCTCCAGCCCCTGCATGGACAGGACAGCTACCATTCACTTTTTCAGTATGCTGAATTGGGGTGGGCTGTCCTTTTGACACACAATCCACAATACTGGCAGTAGTACTTAGCTGAATCTGAAAAGCTGAAAGCTTCCAGGTTCCATTAGAGTCAGCACCCTTGCACATAATTAAAAATTGTATTGTTGTATGAAAAAGTGGATTTAGTAACCTCTTATTTTCAAGTCTTTAATTTCAGCTATTCATAACACAGGTAATATAACTGTATTTCAAATACCAATAGCATTTTAGTAATACATCTGACACAGTTTAAAAAAATACACACAACTATCTTCCAGGAAATCTCTGTCAAGCATGAATGAGATTAGAACTTTTTCCTTGGGTCTACCGGCCAGTAAATTTAGCATTCATTGTTTAAAAGGTGTTGGTCAGTTTCTGCATAATCATTATTAAATATTGATATATAATATACTAGGAATATCATTTTCTACTATCAAACTGCCTCCACCACTAAATATCACGTATCTACATAAATGCAATAAACACCATCTCTCTCTTTTAAAACTGTCAGTGTTTAATTTTCCTAGTTAAAAGCAACATTTTGTAGCAAGCAGATGATAAAAACACTGATCAGAGCTCTAATGCTTTTAATAACAATGAAAATAAAAAAGAAAAAAACATGAACATACATGCACTCTACAAGGCATAAACCACTACTATTTAAGACACAGCTTAATGTATCTGAATTATATGCATTCTTTTACTTCTTACTTTTGTAGAAACACATAAATACATTCTTGAAAAAAAATACTATAAGGATATCATGACAAAACCAGTAAGCTTACTTCAACATTGTCCAGAGTTCTTGGTATTTATAGGTGAAAGAAAGAACAGCATATGATTAACATCTATGAAATATTTGAATAAATTCCTTGTGTTGGACTTTTTTATGAAAATTAAATCACACTTCTCTTTCATAAATTGAATGAATATAAAACAAGTTTACAAATAGATGCTTGTGAAAAAAATGTTTTCTGCAGTAAAATAATGCATCTTGGGAAGCTTGTATTAAATTTTGTGCAAATGCACTGGCAAAAATTCTATAAAGAATTCTGTCATTTACTAAACTGATTGAGGTTGTGGTTGTGGGATTTTCATTGATGTTCATATCTATATATATATAGTTCTGTTGCTTACAAGGTAAAATCATTTTGTAATTATCTGATAAAATTATTCTGACACTGCAGGAGTATTGCCTTACATAACAAAATCAATAGCTTCAAGTATAATAAATGAGCTAGTAACTGCCCTGAAGATTTGTAATCTATTACTTCTTCCCATTTTCCCACAGGAAAGTAATGAGTTCCGAAGCCCATACTTACAGTTTAGTCCTTAATTTCTACACTCCTAATGAGATAAGCCTGAAAATGTTGGGCCTGTCATTAAGAAATTCATGTCTTTATTTCCATAAAGGCTTAACTTGTTAGTTCACTTGACTTGTCCTGAAGTGTAGTTTGGGCAAAATGTGGATCTACAGTTCTTTACTAAAGGACTTCACTTCATCTATAATTCTTAGAGATAAATTTACTTGGGGTCCCTGCATGAGTAGAGATCCTGACTACCTCCCATGCACGGATAGGAATCACCTATGTGATTGTCTCTGGACTTATTTAAAATGGATAATTTATAGCAAAGAAGGAATCTAGAAGCAGGTGTGAATTTGAAATGTGATTATAGTTGAAGCATAACCTCAATTGTCTGGGAATATAGACTCAAACTCAATAATTCTGCATGTATCTATAGTTTACTGCCCATGAGGACCAGGGTAAGGTTAAATAAATCTTGTTTGCTGAAAAGAACATCCTGACATAGTGAACAGCACAAAAGTGACTAATCCATCTCTGTCTTCCCTAGTGAATATTATTCATTATGCTGTTTGCTTTTCTAGAATATTTTTCCTAGTCTGAAGCAGTAATTGCGTATATAACTACTAGTACGAGATATGTATAGCAACACTGAGCCAATAATTCACAGCTTATCAGTGTAATAAATATATATTTTTTATTTTCTTAATTTTTGTCACCAGCCTGAATCCTTCCCTCCCTCCCCCTTTGTATATTTCTTTAAACTGTGCACCAAATGTCTGAGAGCAGTTCCTGATCAGTAGGTGATTTTCTAATAAGTTGAATACTCCTGTCTGACTGGCACAAACTTCACCTGTGCAATTGTACACCTCAGCAGTGTGGTATCTCCCAAAGCTAAGATTGCAATTTCTTTAAGTGCAATTTCTCCACAAGTTTTCCTCGGGAAAACAAGTTGAGAGCATATATTTTTCACCATTTCTGCAGGGCTCATTTTATGGACGTTGTGCATGTGAACGGTCCTGCTGGGGAGCCATAACGAGCTACTGAGAACCACTACAAAAGACTCACAAGAAGTTGTTTCTCTTCACAAGAAAGCTCAAGCAAGTTCGTTTCGAGCATGCCATTCGTTAATACTTGCGCTCTCAGCTCCCGCAGCCGTTTGCCTCAGGAAAGTTTAGCGGCCCTAGGTGAGGCTTCCTACGGTTCCCAACACCCTGCGGGGAGCAGCATGGGGTTTTCAGGGGTGTCCCCAGCTGAGAGAGGCAACCGATTCTTCCTCGCGGACGCCTGCAGGGGTGCTCCCGCTGCCTCCCGGAGCCCCAGCGGTCCCGGCCGCTGGCCATGGTGCTGAACCCACCGCTGTTCGCGGTGCTGAAGCGGGGGAAGCAGAGCCCCGGGGGCCAGCGCGGAGCGAGGGGAGAGGCCGGGGAGCGGAGGGGGAGGCTGGTGTAAGCAGCGATGTGGAGCTCGCCTGGAAGCAGCTTCTCCCTCCCGCGAAACCTACCTCCCGCCGCGGCTGGAGAAGGGGCTTCCCTTCTCCACGCCGGGCACCGGCATCCCCGCGGCTGTGTGCGGAGATCCCTTCCCCACCGCGGCCCCCGGCCTCTTTAACGCTTTTACCACGAGAGGAAAGTTTTGTCTGCGATATCTCTTCTCCCCACCTCTTTGCGACGGGACTTGGAAGGAAAGGGGAGGCAGCGGCGGCGGGGGCCGGGGGAGGGGAAAGGGGGAGTTATCTCCTACTTATTTATTTATTTAGCTCTTTCCTCCCTCAGGTCGCCATGGTGATACAGAGCTCGCTCTCCCTCCGACGAAGAGAAGACGGGCAGCCCCTTCGCGAACAACCCCCCGTCCCCTCTGCTCCCGCCGCTCTTTTACCCCAGAGCAGACCCTTCCCTCCCTGTCCGTCCGTCGGGGCCGGGGCCGCGCTGCCCCCTCCGCACCTCTCCGGGTCCCCTCAGCCCGGCCCCGGTTGCCCTCAGCGCTGCCCGGTTCAGCCCAGCGCGACCCCGGCTCCCCCCAGCGGGGCCGCCCCCCGCTGGCCTCCCAGAGGAGCAGTGAGACGGGAGCAGCCAAAACAGCCCCTCTACACCCCTCCCCTTGAAGTTTTTCCCAGGCGGAGCGCCGCCGGGGAGGGGGCGACCGGGCGGGACGGGGCGACCCTGGTCTTCCCTCTCAGCCCTGCCCGCGGGTGCCGGCTGCCGAGCCCCGGAGCGTGGGGACCCCCGCGCAGCCCCGGCCAGGTCCGCGGCGGCACCGCTCTGCCCGAGGGCGCGGGGCTCCTTCTCGGGAGGCTCCCGCGACGGCAGCTGGAAACGGGGCCGCAGGGGCCGGCCGCCAGCCCCCCGCCGCCCTCCCCCCCGTGTCCCCTCTCGGCTCCCCGCCCGCCAGCTCGCCGGTTGCCCAGTGGGGAGCGGCTGAGACCGCTCGCCCCCCGGTTACATAAGTAACGCACACCGCATCTCCCGGCACCGCCGCTGTGGCTGCCGGGGGGCTCGGGGAAGGGCGTTTCTTGGGGGGTGCGTGTTTTGGGGGCTGGAGAAACGCGTCGGACACGAGCCGCCGGGCACCGAAACGCCACCCCCGAGCCCTCACGTCCTCCGAGTCCCTTCGGGGAACCCTGTCCTCCTTACCTGGTGGCGGCACGCTGCTCTTACTCCATGCTGGCTCCCCGCGGGACGGGGCAGGGCGCTGCTGCCCGGCTCTGCACCGGGTCCGGCTCCCGGCCGCTTCGAGCGTCTGCGTGTGTGCGAGCGCTGCCGGCTGTCACACGGCCCCCAGGCTGCTTTTGGGGTCCTCCATTCCCCGCGCCGCTCGCCCACCTTCCGCGCCGCACCCACGGGCACCCGCCGGCTCCCGGCTCGGCTCGGCTCGGCTCGGCTCCGCTCGGCTCCGCTGGCCTCGGGAGCGGGGGGCCACCGGACGGCCGCGGCGGCGCCCCCGTGTCCGCCTGGCGTGGGGACGGGGGAGGCGGCGATGCGCGGAGCGCGGCGGGAGGGATGGAGGGAGGGAGGGAAAAAGGAGGGAGGGGAGGCGGGGGACGCGCGGCCCCGCCGAGGAAGCCGCGGGAGGGCCCAGGGGCTGCGGCCGGCGCCGGGGGGCTGCGCTAGCCCGGCCGGCTCGGCGGCGGCGGCGGCGGGGCTGAGCGCGGCTGCAGGCAGCGCCACCTGCGGGCTGCGGGGGGCGGCGGGGGCGGCGCGCTTCTTCCGCGGGGGCGGCCCTGCCCGCAGCCTGCACCGCCCTCCCGCGGAGTGTGGAGTCTGTTCCGGGAGCCTGTCGCCCTGCTGGGTGCTCCAAGGTCCAGGTGGAGGCGTGGGACCGTCCCTCTCTGTCCCCAGGTGCGTCCTCCCCAGTGAGGCGTCCGGAGGAAGCAAGAGTGTGGCCAGGTGAGCAGTGGAGAGCAGCAGACAAGGGATTGTGTCCCGCAGGGCTTCTACGGTGCTTGAGGGCTGGTCTCACGCTGCAAGCAAGCCTCCACTTATTTTACGACACTTAATAGCATCTTCCACCACCCTCCTCCTCGAGGATTAGCCCATTGGTATCTTTGCCACTACTGTACCACTCAGGTTTGGTTGAAACTGGCCACCAGATTCCACATTCCTAGGAAGGAATGGTGGCTGCCAGACAAACAGGCAGGTGCACATGTTCAGACACAGACGGTCAATTTACTTAAGCCTCCTTCTCTTACAAAACCTAGCTAAAAAGGTTGAACCAAGAAGGTATTTGCCAGACATCATCCTGGCCATTTTCCTTGTAGGATGTATCCTTTCGAGGTTGCTTCACCTTGCCTTTTATCTCTCTTGACTATACTTTGTTAAATTACCCATATTCCAAGCTATGCAGTGGGTAGCAGAATGGGGTAGTGGCTCTTTAGGTAACAAGTAAGTCTGCACTTCCACTTCAACCCTGCCCATGGTGGGGGGCAGAGGGTGGGTGCAACACGACAATCTTTAAGGTCGCTTCCAACCCAAGGCGTTCTATGATTCTGTGTCAAATCAGCTTCTCTGCATTTTTTTTTTTCTGAGATTAGCTGCAAGCACAACCATCAGCTCCACAGCTCATCTGTGCTCTGTGACCACGGATCACCAGTGACCTTATCTTTTTCTCCTTCTGAGACAAAAGTAGGATTTTAAACCAGCACCACTTTAGCTTGTGAAATCTCCTTATTTGCATTTCCTTTCTCACCTCACCCTTCCTCTTCACACCTTCCTACATTTCCTAGTGTACTTTCTGGGAGTTTTTTTTCTTTTTTTTCCTTTCTAATCTCATCCAAGTCCATGCATTTTTGTTGTGGATGTATTATATCATGTTAATTAAAAAAATGGCTGTGTTCTAGTTTCTTTAGCTTTTGCCATAAAAAGGAACCTCACTGAAAAGAGCAATAGAAGACCTCTTCTTTCTTGGAGGTTTGCATGACTATTAATTTCTTCTTGCAAATTACTGTTTTCTTTAAGATCTCTTCCATTAGGCTAGGAGCACATCTACTGAAATGGTATCTGCCCTTTGAGCTGAAGTTGCTTGTCTAGAGCCTGCTCCACCTGTTACTAATTTTTCGTGCTTTCATTTGCCAACACAGTAGGAAAAGTGAGTATATTCAAAGTGGAGGAAGGACGTCTGTGTAACAAGGTTATGTATGAGCTTATCCTTGACTTCATGATCCTGACACCACGTGATATGTGATAGGTCCTTTTATCTTTATTAATTGTTAAATATTTCAAGAGGAACAGCATATGGATGGTTACATTGAGCTTGGAACCATATAGAATCATTAAATTGAACAAACTCTTGTGCGTTCCAAATGGCACTTTTTTTCTCTTGGGGCTCAAAAATTAAAATGTCTCTTGAACAGGTGCACAAATAATAATTTTATACTTAACCTGCTGTCCCCCTTCAATCTATTTGTCTCAGTTGCAGTTTTCTCAAAACCACCTCCATGAATCTCACTGCAGAACCTCTGAGAGTCTATTAATATTTATGCTCGCACACACAGAAAAGATGCCTACTACTTCTTCAAGTCTCAGGCAAATGTCTGACCCGTATGTTGCTGAGATTTCTTTTCCCCTTGTATTTCATTTAAATGCCAGTTCAGTGGTTGAACTGACAGTCTCTAAATCTGTATTGCTTTTTCAAGGTGATTTCAGTTAATGGGTTTTGACTCAGAGATCCCTCCCTCTCCCCTTTGGACAGATAGTCCCAGAAACAACCGGACTTCACCAGACCTGTGCTTTGCCTGAGGGAGCAGTTTATGTCAGGAGCAGAAGTTTATATCAGCTTGAGGTTTTTGGAAATGCTTTTGGAACTGCTTTTGGAACTAAGAGTATGTTTCTTAAACAGTAGGAGAAGCAGGGGCATAGGTTGATAAGCATAGGAGGTGAAGAGAATTGGTACATTCTACTTTAGGTGCCTAACCATAGGGATTACATGAAGAGTAAGCTCTTAGGCCACCGGAGAAAGAAAGGACACCCCAGAGGGCTATTCAGAGCACCTAAACCAAATTGGGTCATGGATTGCCCTTGGGAGGTTTACTCCCTCACCAACAGTTAATTGTGTAGAGATTGTGCGGAGGTTGCAGAGAGATTATATGGAGACTATCTGCCTAATCTAAAATCTGACACATGATTATTCCCTTCCAGTTTTCATTTTGCCAATGCAATTTTACACATGGTGAAGCCACTTGCCAGCACCTCCCTGTGAGTGATTTTGATGTATGCTTGCCAACCGGAGATACTTGTATTTCAGTGAAGTTACAGCTCCTGGTACAAAATGAGAAAGCATGCGTTATTCCCACGACCTGATCCTGCAAACTCGTGACAATAACTTCATGCTAGCATTATTTAATTCACATGCATAAGTGCAGGCAATGCCATCAACTTGCTACCTGCACGACAGTTTCCAATGCACAAAATCACTTATGCCAGTCCTGCATGCGTGGGGTTTGCTTGCTGTGTGCATCCTGCAAATGCAGTCCCATGCATGACAAACAACATGACATATTTGAAGTCTGCTGAAACTGAGCCAGAGCTCTTGTTTCTTCCCTCTGGGTTCTGAAATGTCTACTTTTCTTGGTATATGTTCCTCCTTTCCTCTGGAAGGGGTGAGCAGATGAGTCTGAAATGTGTCTGCAGAAGAATTTTGGCCACAGAATAGTGTTTCATACATGAATTCTGAGTTCTAACTATTTAAAAAGGTTAATAGTTTTATTTTGTCTTATTAAAGGATTGTTGTTTAGCTGTAAGATAAATTTTGTCCGAAGTTCTCAGAATTATGGTGCTTAACCTGTAGATATCAAAATTACTCCTGAATGCATCAGAAAGCATCTGGTTTTGTGTCTAAGATGTACCCTTTGACAGTATTATGGCTAGCTGGTTGTGAACCAAGGCTTTTAGACACTGTTGCAAAGCAAAAAGCACATACAGATCAGGCCTGAGGGAGTTCTGATGTACAAAGGGAACAAATCATCTGGCATATCTGGAGAAGTCTCCTTGCATAGAGCTTCCTTTGCTCCTCCTCTCATTTTTACACTTGTATCTCACTGGCCTAGAAAGTGTAAGTCTAGATATTGCTTCAGACCATATGCTGACACTGAGAGCTTTTTTGCACAACAATAAGAAAAGTGATGGTTAAAAATTTCTGCTTAAAGATCAGTTAAAACAGTTTTGGTTCACACAACCTGATAATATTGACAAAGGGTCAAAATTTGCTAATCTAGCAGTAGTTTAGAATGCTCAGTAGGTTTTATGGCTTGTTGAAGTTGGAGAAATCTTGCAGAGCAAGCCATTGGAAACTATAGGGGAGATAAGGAGAGACAAGTGGGTGGAAGCTGTCTGATTTTGTTTTCTGGCAGGAAGAATACCAGAGGGAATTCTCTTTCCCAGCCTACCACCCCCATTTTTTCCTTATTTACACATCAATGCATGACTTTTTGGTGTCTAACATTTCCATAATGCAATCTGGTAAACCTAGCACAGCTGTTTTGAAAACCTGTCTGATATTTAAGATTGCTTTACTGTGCACAGGCTTCTGTTTCACTTGCTAGCACTCCTGTTTCTGGATGTCAAGATAGGGAATGGTTATAAATATGGAGTTAGGTTTCACAGTGGCCAAGATTTATTATGGAGAGGTTTGCAATAACCTTATCCCCTTTGCCCTTTATCTATCTTTTGTATTCTGCAGGACAAAGTTTACCATTGCTGGTATTTTTGGATCATACCTGACACAACAAAGCAACTTTCCTATTTGCAATCAAGTACTTTTTTAACAGGGTAACAAAACAAAACAAATAAGCAATCCTAAAGCTCATCATAGAATGTTATAAAAACTGCTTATATAAAGCTGTTTGGCAACCGTCACAGAGATGCAATGTCAAGCTTGGACTTTTGGCGCACGCAGAAGAAAAATCTCAGCATGTTTTCCACAGTATCCCACTTGATGGGCAAACTGTCTTTTGCAATATGTAGCTTCATGATGGGAGAACAAATATCTTTGTATTTTTCTTTCTTTCTACTTAAGTTCTAGTATACATATGAATCATACGAAACAGTGTTTTTTTTATCATGCCAATTTAATTAATCAAATCTTGCTCTATTTTAAACCGCTTTTATTCCTTTTATGTGGAATTCTGTCAACTTTATTTATTTATTTATTTATTTATTATTTATTATTATCACAACTGACTCCTTTCAGCGCTCTCTCTCTCTCTCTCTGCCTGGGATTTCTTAATCAATTATGAATTTTAATTTTCAAGAAGTAAATATTTCTTATGGTGGCCAGGGTAAATATGGCATCTGTGGTCTTCCTTATATACATTATAGAGCAGTCCAGGACTGTTTCTCAGTCACTGCATCTAGTCTTTACTTTCAGTTACTGCCTACCTTGTATACTCCAGCCTCCCATTTACTGATATATGGATCATAAAAACTCAGCTGTGTTAACCTGCTTTGGCTTTGGACTAAAGACCCAGAAACAAGGTGCAAGGTCATTGGATCCTTCCTATGGCATTCCTTTCTTTCAGTGATTGCAGTTTACTGTAAAATCATTCTGGTGTTTTATTTATTTAATTCTTGCTACAATTCCTCAAACATTACTCACTCTTGTGATGCTTAGAAATCCACCTTTGCATTGTACTTTAAAATTTTACACATCTAGTTGAAATATTTTTGTTCCGGTAGTGAATTGTTCAATAAATTTAAGGCCATGTTTACATCTCTTCCTCCCTTCCCTTCATCTGATCCAATGTATTTATAGCAAATAACTTAATCCCTTCTTAGTCTTTATTTTCATAAGGTAAACTAGATGAGTTCTTGCAATCTTTTCCTTATACCTCAAGCTCTCCATTCTCCTGATCAGCTTGCTGGTCCTGCTCTGTACAATATCAGTTTAAATTCATCTTACTTGTGCAGGAGGAACCAGAATTTTGACAGTATTACTGAAAAGGGCTCATCAGTGTCATGCACAACAGAAAGAGTATTTCCCTCACTCTAGAGGAAATGTCCTAGCTGATATGATGTACGATCACATTTACTTCTTTATGGTTATATTGCACTGGTGGCTCTGTTATCCTCTGACTGAGGAGGATACAGCCAATTCTCTCTCTTTTCTTGTCAGTCCAATCATGTCTGTACCTGATGGCAGGAATTTCTCCTTAAAGCATGACTTTTCACTTTGTACTATTAAATCTCATTCCATACCTATTACTTTAGTCTTCAAGGTCATGCAAGTCACTATGATATTCCCAGTTTTTCTGTCTTACAGAGAATACTGCCTCAATTTGCATCAACATATTTCAATATAAATCAGTTTTGGATATCTGCTCTTCTGTCTTCTTACTAAATTACTGGCTTGCTTAAATAGGAGAAAGGAATTAACTAACTTTAAAAGTCAAAAGTGCTACTGGCTCTGATTTTGCAGTCATTTGATGGCAAGGCTCAGTGACTGACATTCCTCTGCCGTGGGCCTCTTCATAGGTGCAAGAATTCACTATTATGAACCCAAACAGCAAATTGGTGCTAGAGGGAAATAGGTTGCATATTGCAGGAAAAAGATGGCTGATGGTAAAGGAAGGTCTGTTTTTGACTGTAGGTAAGAAATGAGGCTCAGTACCTTGCCACTGCAAATTGAAAGCTTGTTTATTGCTTGGGGTAAATTCTGCCAGTGTTATGAAAGGTATTGAAACTGAAAGGGCAAAAAAGGCTTAGTGAAATGTGATCAGTTATAAAAGCAAAGAGCAAAATGTATTTCTCCAAAGTAATTATTATAAACTGCCCAATTAAGTAAACAAAGAAGTAGTTGAAATACCACCACTGACTAACATCAGATAATAAAATTAATTATAAACAGCAGCCAAAATGCAGCAAGTATGAACTAATCAAAATACTTAATTAGGCTTTGAAGTATCTACTTTTCTCTCTACCACTATTTATTACAATTTTGTCTGGGGGTTGGTGTCTTTGGTAAGGCTCCAAAGTGTATAATAAGTAGTTTAAAAGCCTTATGCTCCTACAAAATAATAATGTTTTGAAACACGGTACAGTTCAAGCTGACACAGCAAGCTAAGCAAGAAACCCCTTGCTCTAAATGGTTAGATTTGAAAGCTGATATTGCCTCTACCTGTTCTGTATCTCTTGTTGTATTAAAAGGGTTTCAGATACTCATCAATCCCTTCATTTTTGGTCATACTGGAGTTATTTCTGCCATCACAGTTATCTGTTCCAAAGAACACAGGTAAATTGACACTGAGTTTAAAAGTGCAAAAGATCTGTGTCAATAAAAACAAATCTGTGGATAGGAAACAAACTGAAGATGGCAATGTTAATTTAGAAAAAAAAAAGGTCTCAGAAATCACTATGAATATATTGGTGCAATTTAAGGTTAATAAAAAAAAGATAAAATAATAATAATAATAAAAAGGAAATCTTTTTACTTTGGATTTAGGGATAAGAAACAGCTATAAGAAACAGCAGGTTTTTGGCTCCTGCCATAATTTCAAAGTAAAACATGGTAATTAGTTAAACTACTACAGACTGTTCATATCAATCACAGATGCCCTAACACAGAAATAATATACTCAGAGGACATGCTGAGGGGTTTTGAAGGAAGCCAGATTCCATCCACCTGTTGTTTACCAATGAATCTTAAAGAGGCTATACCTTGGAGTAAAAGTGCACACATCCCTCTTTTAAGAGTGGTCTTTTGTAAGCATAGGCATTGAGTTTGGTGAAATGAACAGAAGCGTGATGTCTGGCTACAGAAACCTACTGGTTCTAAATGATTTTTAATTAAAATATATGGCCTCTCTAAAGCAAGAACACAAATATGATTTTTTTTTAATTTTAAAATTAAAATTTTAATTTTAAAAATCTGGAAAAATGGACTTATGTGAGAGGCATTTGTTGTTTCATGTCAGCCATAAACTGTTACTGCATAGCTCAGTGCTAGCAATTCTAAACCCCAACACTTTAATTAAAAGCTGATACCCTTCTTCCTACAACTTAACTACATTTTGGTTTTTGTTCCTTGTAAATTCTGAACTAAGTGAAATAGACATTGAAGAGAGGCATTAGATTAATCTCTAAGATTTTTTGGTCCGAGTCTATGATAACAGAGACACACCAGCTGTGGTGTTGGTGTATCATTTCTCTCTTGCCTCAAAAGAAACTAAATGTAATGGAAATACACATACTGCTGCTTCTTTCATGAGGTGATTCACAGTGCATGGATAATGCATTAGAATAGGAACAAGCAATTGTTTATTTGTCCCTTACAAAGTCCAGCTAAAAGAACTTGTCTCAAAATGAAAAATTGCTGAAAATCTAGAGGTGAACATGTTACTCATGGTAATAAACCAGATTATGAGATCCTTCCCTCCTTCAGCTCTTTCATATAGTGTAAAGTGGTACTGAAAGTTTTGGATGTGCTCCTGGGATTCCTTGCCTGACACATATCCTGAGAATTTTGTCCTAAATATGGCCACAAGGACACACACACACTCATCTTCACATCACCTTATGGCCTGGGATAAGATGGTGTGCAGAAACAGATTTGATGTGTCTTGTCTAACCAAGGTTTGAATTAGCGCTTATTTTGTGTGTGTTTGAGAAAAACAAACAAACAAACAAACAACAACAACAAAACACTAAAGCTGCTGCTATGCCCCCTGCCATCTTATAAGATATTTTAAACATTGGTTTTGCACTGGTATCTTTGGCCGTTTTGGATTAATAATAATCTAAAATTTAAGAGCAAAATGAAAGGCTCTTTCTGTGATCTGCAGAGAAGTAGACCCATTCTGTTCTTCATGTCATAGACATATCCTATTGTGACAGAAGATATTTGGGCTTTTTTATTTGTTCCCAGCAGGGTGGTGTTCCTCTATGAAGAGTGGGTGAGGAGGAACCCTACAAGGGAGAGGTTTGCTCCTTCTTAAGGAAAGCTGCAAAGCCTTCTCAGTGAAGCAGATGCTGGAGATCACTGAGTATGGGAAGTAAAAGAGGCAGGGAAAAATTCCCATTACGGTGCTCATGACTTGCTGTTCAAGGAGAGCTTGAGAAAGTGCTGGGAGGGTTGAGGACCACAAATGCTGTGGGCACCCAGATGCAGCAGGAAAAAATGGTGCAGGATGGTCTGGATCTTTGGCTTGGTTGAGTTCTAGAAACCAGAAGAACAGAGTGCAAGAGTGATGACTAAGTGCTTTTTATTTTTATGTCTTTCCTTGTCATGTAACAGCTTTCTCCAAGTAAAACTTCATCATTGTAGTTCATGTTTACCTAATTCCTTGCCTTTTGAAGTTTTAAACCTCTCAGCCTTTTTGTGGAGACACATCTACCTGGCCAGCTCAGGATACATTTACAGTAACAATGAGATAAATTATCCCCTGCTGATACTTCCCTCTCTGGAAGCTCTCACAGGTGCTCTTACAACCAGTGTGGATTAGATATCTGTGCTGGAATTAGCTCGTGTGAATCCTGTCCTGAGATACACTGTGAAGACTGAAAGATGACTGAGTGGCATTGCTTCTTGAGAAGCAGGAGAAGGACTCAGAGGGCAAACTTAGAAAAAAGGTTGCATTTCCATTCAGTCAAAAGGGCATCACCAGGGAGTTGTGTGAGAGCAGAAGTGTGGCTACATGAGAAAAACAGAAAAGTCAGTGAAGGAGCAGCACACAGCTAGGAAAAATCTCGAGGCAAAGCACAATAGACTTCTGGTCAGGACGAGATAAACTTATGGCAGGTCTGCATGTTCTAAAGCAACCTTATACCTATTCAGACATAAATGACAAAGAGAAAGGTGAAGGTCTAAATTCAAAGCTTGGATTGAAAAAGAGCTATCAGTTCTCTTTAAATAATTTGTACCCAGATACAACTTAATGTGAAACCTAGCAGATGTTAAGAAAAATGGTATTTTGGTTACCTGGAGCAGATTTCCATTGGAGTTACTTGTATTTCCATGTGTGCCAAAGGATCTGTAGTCATTAGCGTCACTGGAGAATCTGCCTTTGCCAGAAAGTGCTCAGGCGAAAAGAAACAGGCAGCTGAATTTCCTAAAATTTATGTATCTAGTTCCATGGAGATCTCAGAATAAGCAAATGGATGAGTTAGGAAAAATTATGTCGCAAAACTTACATCCTTAGTTCTGCTTGAAAACAGCAAAACATTTCTTACATCTTGCCTCTAGGAAAGACAGGTATTGCAGATACATAATAAAAGAAATACAGTATTAGAAATAATGCATTCACAGCCAATTTGCTTTTGTACAGTATCTGTAGTCTAAACTTACTAGCCAGTGTGGTGAGATTTATTTCCTACTGAGAAGGCCACTTAAAGCTTGGTAACTAATGTGGTTTAATAAAACACAGAATAATGCACTCCTACTTTCATTTTCCCAAATAGATATTAATCTTAGAAAACAACAAAAAACATGTAATTGTTTAAGCATGCTCTATTGAAAATAAGTTGTATCTAAACCAAAACACATATTGGGTTTAGGAGATTCTTATTTAGCTTGTACATGCAGTTTCAATGGAAGTGAGAATCTTAGGAATATTTCCATAAGCTTTGATGAGACCGTGGGCAGCCTTTGCCACAGTCTCTGCATGTCAGTTAATAAGTAATCCTGACTCTTTGTGAAAATGCACCCCCACCCTCTGTATTGAATGAGGACTTGGTTTTATTAATGCCAGTAGTAATTTTGCCCTTGCTTTCCATAGGGTTAGGAGTTCACCCAGGAGGTTTGTAGCTTTCAGTGCTTTCCACTCCTAAGTGGTGATAAGGGCTTATAATTTAATTTCTGTCAAAGTAATAACGTCTGAGATATGGAAAAGCTACGCTTTCCCCTAGCACATTTTTTATTACACAACAGGCTCATAAACAGAAGCCTAAATAACCACAGACCTAAAAGCTCCCCAAACCCAGGAGTCTGTGCACATCTCCTGAAGAGTGTGCAGTCTGTGCCATTGAAGCTGATCCTTGCAGGGCAGATTCCTGGAGGTGTACCGCCAGCATGTGAGGAGCGGCGGGCAGGCAGCCAGACAAGCAGCCAGCCACCCACACATCTCTGCAGCACGCCTGCCATACGACGTATGCTTTCAGCAATCCACTCAGATGCTTTTAACTTCTAGCTTTCTGCTTCGATTTTGATTCATTGACTTTCTGCAGATGGCAAAGGACGTCTAGGTGAGTGCAGGCTGGATGTTTTTGGGTACAAAGAAATTCCTTATCTTGAGGGCTTCTGCAGGAAATGGTTGGGTTTGTAGGGCCAGAGCTGCAACCGCGTGTGGAGACAGTCACATGGGCAGGGGCACAGTCGCAGGCTGGCTGACGGGCAGCAGGGACTGGGTAAGGGATGAATCCCCGCTGTTTTATCTAGGCCATCCACAGAGCTGACCTGGTTCTGCAAGTAAATCAATGTTACAATACAACAAAAAAAACAGGCAGAGGACTGATACAAACCCCTTCTAATGGAGAAGACATGGCATTTTTGATGAGTCTTCTAATTTTAATTCTGGCATGAACTGAGTTAAAACAAACAAACAACAAAAAAGTGGATATGGAAATATTGCAGCATCAGTAGTAGGCAGTGTGAAATTGCCCTCTTACTGTAAAATGTAAACAGTAGGCATCCAAGTTTGCCACTTCTATTTTGTATTACACAGCAAGAAGAAGGATGTTTTTTTTTAATCAAGTCCTTCCCCAGGACTTAATGTAAGGTAATACATAATATATAATGCTAGCAGGGGGAAAAATAGCTGAAGAGAATAAGAAATGAGCTGGAGATATTTTTACTTCTAACTCACTGGTTCAAATCCCATCCATGTTGGTAGTGATCAAAAGTCGATACCATCTGTTGTTTGGCGGCCTTTTTGAGTGAGCTGTATAGCTGTGGTCCCGTGGACAGGTGTTTACATGATGACACCATTGCTACGCTTGGCAGTTGCTGGCAACCTTGCTGGTAGCCTCTGGATAGGAGCCAAAGGCTGCAAGGAACTTAGACACGGAAATATCTTCTCGTTTCCCTGTGCAGTATCTAATTAGGTTTGTGAAGCCACGTGTGGGCTGTTTTCAGTGCTATGACCCGTATGGGGAAGCTCCTGTTGTACGTAGCTTCATCTGCCTGTTTCTAGTGCAGACTTCTGTTCTCCCATCCAGGAAGAAACACAGCAGAAAGGGCTTTGCCTCTGGGTGTCCATGGGCCTATTTGTCAAGCACTCACTCATGTAAAAGTCCAGTCAGGACTCCTTGAGTGGCAAGTAGAGACTGCCAGGGTAGCTGGTGGCTGGTTGTTGTTGTTATTTTTTTTTTCTATTTTTTTTCCTTTGGTAATATCTTTCTGCTTTTCTCTCTAACTTCTCTGCCTATGTTGGCTGTCCTTTCTTAGATGTTAGCCTGTGTGTCTTCCCAGCTTTGTTCTGCTTCCCAGCATTCTGACATTTCAGTGTGAGATTGATATAAATGTCTTAAAAAAAAAAAAAAAAAGAAAGAAAGAAATAGGATAGCTATAAGTTTGCAGTCCTTTGGTAGCCCTGCCAAATAGTGGGCAGTAGCCTGGGGCATTCTAGGCTTCTTTAGCACTTTGCAGTTTAAGCTGCCAGTATTTTCGTGGATTCTTCCTGATCTGCCAGAGTCTAAATTACATTGGGTCTACTGCAACTCCAACACTGAAAAGCAAATATTTCATTTTCAAGCAAAGTAAGCTCTACAATTTTTGTGGCTTCTGGGCTCCCTTCTATCCATCAAAATATTTACAAAATTTTGCATGGAGTGAAATGCACTACACTGAGCTCGACTCTCAGGATTTCTGGTTAAATAGCAGAAGTACGACTTCTGTTATGTAAGAGTATAAAGGCCCTTTCACTTGAAATGCTCTTTTAATCCACACTGTTTTTTAAAGGAATAAAATTTCCATCTTGCTGCGTGGGATCAAATAGAAAGCCAGTTGGTGCTAATAGAAAGAGTCTCATTAACTTAATAAGTTTGGATCAAGTCCTTTGAGATTACTGATGTTTTCGAGAGGCAATTTTGCACTCTTCTGCCTAAACAGCATGTCTTGTGTCTTTGCCCATGTTGCTTTACTCATTCATAAGATTTTTTGAGATGATATTTGTTCTGTGTAAAAACTTTGGCTGAAAACAGATGTATTTGTACATAGTAGATGTTACAGTTTAGATGTCTCCTGTCACCACCATTCTGTGGGTGGGCTAGTAGACTGCAACAATCATTCTTTCGTGCACCATAGTTTTTTACTGAGTCCTTGATGTGCATCCTGGCTCTGTGGCACAGCCTGGGAGACTCCACTGGCCCAGCTCATAGTCTGGAACAGGGGCACAGGCATATCAGAATGAGTGATTTTTCATGACAACATTTTAAAATGAATCAAAACATCTGTGGTAGTTAGCTTTTGACAAAAGCAAATTCTTTTCTGTATACAGCAGATAGTTTTCATGAAATTTTATTTATCAAAAAAACATATTTCCTGCAGAAAAACAGTATTGATTGAAACATTTTCAGCCAGCCTTAGTTTACCTCCAGCTAACTAGGAAATCTACTTTGGTTTGTGGACAGGCCAACTGTACAGTTTGCATCAAGTTTTAATTGGGCCTAATGACTTGCTTGCATAGGAAATGCTTTTGCTGAGAGGCCACTCTGCAGTCCTGACTCTGCAGGGAGATAGGTGTAAATTGGCTGGATTATAAATCCCCAGTCTTGACCTCAATGACCACTGACTGAAGGTTAATAGCTGATACTAATTAGGGAGTGTTTGGCTATAACTGCATGAAATGCTCTGTGGTGTCATTTGTATCACATAAGCCAATTCTGTTTGCACTCAGCAGGAAAAAAAAGATTGTCAACTTAGAGAGTGTTTTTTCAACCCACATTTATTGATAGATACATATTGAATCTCCTAATTATTTGGGATACAAAACTGTGTCACCTGTTCCAAGATACTATCTCTCCTGTCTGAGCAGATCAGCAGGACATTGCAGTTCTTAGCTTTCTCTTTTTTTTTTTTATTTTCTCTCAACTGTCAGAATTTCCCCTCACTCCCTACACGATCATCTGTTTATGGCTTATATTGATTGATTTTACTGGTTGCCTCTTTGAAAAAGTGTTTCTTCTGTGGGGTTGAGAGGAGTTAAATATTAAGGATTTATGACCTTGCTCATTTTCTTATCTGTTTCTCAGAAGATTTATGTAGTATCTCTGAAGTGCGCTCTTGCTTGTTGATGGGGGAGGTTTCTCAGACCACCGGATCTTGACTGTCCATAAGATTTTTTCCCTCTTACCTAACAGTCATGTTGCGCTCTGCAGTAAAATAGGTTCAGAAGTTCACCCATACTTTATGTCTCTGTTCATGGTTAAAAAAGGAGGAGGGGGAGCATGAACTTGCACAGTAATGTATAGATGTATAAAGTTCCTGTTTGTGTAAGTACTTAGATCTTTGATTCTCTATGATACTTGGTGGGTTATATACCAGCTTCAATTCTCCTAACTCTGGTATAATGCTGCTGTAGTTTGCAGCATCATTTTTATTTCAACGGAAGACATTTTTTATTTATTTTTTTTACTCCATGGATTCACCCTGTAAGTGCTGGCTCTTTCCTATTTCAAACTTATTGCTGAGCCTTGAGGTGTCCAAATATTGTTAGAAATGAAGTACTGACTTGTAAGAAAAATGGAGGAAGACAGCCTGATCTTGTGCACCTTCTGTGCTTGTGACTCCATGTCAGCCCTGTGAGAGAAAGACAGCAGTTTACCCAACACAACCATCTTCCCACTGTACCATTTTCTGGTAAACAACCATTGAAATTGGCAGTACTCTAATGATGTGCTGAACTGCTGGGAACATGGGGACAGAAGACATGTAAATATGGAGGGTGTCTTTGGTAATCATTTCTGAGTGCCTGCTCATTTAGAAATCAAACCTGCTTATGCTAAATTGTGAAATACTACTCCTTGTCAGTAAGACTTTCCCCGAAGGCTGACAGAGGCACTCTCATCCTCCCCTTGTATCTTTCTGTCTCTATTAGTTATAAATTAAGATACTTTGGTCTGGAACTCCTGGATTCCCTTTCCAGCTCTGTCTCTCATTTTATATATGATCATGGGAAAATCATACCTTTTACAAAGGAATTGCTCAGTCGCAAAATGTCTCCATACACAGTACTGCAGACTAAAGCACGGCTTTATGCTCAGATGGCAGATAAACCCCTCAGACCCATCTTTGTCAGGCAGGTAGTCTACATAGGTTCAAACTGTTGACAAATCCCATCTGCTCTGCCAGCTGGTGATCCTAGCAGTCACACAGGAAGGATACCAGCCCTCTCATTTGCCCTGTGTCAGGCTTGTATGTGACAAAGTTGGGAGAGCAGGTGTGATATACTGCAGGTAGCTGGGTTAAGCAAAGCACAGTGGAGCTTATCTGCTCTGCAGGCAAGAGCATGTCTGGGTGCCCTGCGTCAGCAATGGACAGAGCTGGAGTTTGCCTCTCAGGCAAGTGCTTTACACTTAATTTGTCCCTGAATGCAATTTTTAAAGTAAGTGGTGTATTTGTGGTTTACCAATTTGTTTAACAGATTAGCCCTAGAGCCACCCTTATGTAGCCACAGGGGTGGGGCCGTGCTGCTTTATGGAAATGCACCTCACGCACTTGTATGAACAACTCCCACTTACAAAACAGGCAGTACAGTGACAAGTGAATGCTATCATATAATACATATTATCTATGCATATTTTATGCAGATTTCTTTTTAAATATGACTTGTAAAACTTTGTGATTTACAACTGACGTTTTCAGGTGAAAAAGGTTAAAGAAGAAACATATTACTGTTTTCACCTTCACTGGACAAGTTTGCAAACAATCACATATGTTTAACGGATTTTTGTGCCAGCTGCAGTTATACCAAATGATACAATATTTCATAAATAAACTGTCACTTATTCAGCATCTTTATTTAGAGGTGCTAAACAAGAGACTTCTCCCTGCCTAGTGGAACACACATGGAGAGAAAAATGTAAGCACTCTATCCCATGAAACAGTTTCGGTTCTCAATTTCAGATATAAATAAAGTCCTATGGCCAGTTCCCCTGCTTGGTGACTCCTAACGCTTTTGGAAGGATACCTGTCTGAATACCCTGGGGCAGAACCCTGACTATAACTAATAGCGATTAAGCAGTGGCTGGAGTGAGTCTCCTGGAAGTCATCCTTCAGTTCACTCTGGGTTTGTACATCTTTAGAATAGGAGAAAACAAGACAAAATAATGCATTTGTTTTTAATGCATTAAAATGTACTTAAATATATGTGTATAATATGCAGTGGTATTTGTAAAACACATATCAGACAGATATCACAGTTGTTATGAGACTTTTGAAGGTATTTATAGAATCTGTGCCCCAAACTCTGATGTATAACTTCATAGAACAGGTTGCTTGATATATGATTAAAAACAATCAAACAAAATAGTTTTAAAGATATAACCTGAATGATGATTTCAAACAAAATAAACTGTATTAACTCTACTCAGCATTGAGCTTGCAATTTTCACAACTTGAATTGAGGAAGAATTTATGCACAGCCTGCTTTTTCTGTTAATTACTTTTTGCATATAACATGAGAGCTACTCATGAGTCAATTGCTCACAGGATTGCATTTAATATAAACAGAGCTCTAGCAATTGAATTGGTACACACTGCTACAATGTTTTACCCTTTCCCTTCTATCCCCACAGATCTGAATTCCTCTTACCGTGTGGATGAGGCTTTATTGAAGTCTCCAAGTCCCTCTTGTCCTGAAAAGCCTCTGCATTCTGCCTTGTGGAAAGATGAAATGCTGCAATACGGGTTGTTACATTAGAAGAGAGATTTTCTCATTTCCACTGTTGTCAAAATTCCTGTGAATTACACTCACCGTAACAAGGCTATCTCCTGTCTAGAATTAAAGCTGTAATTATAACCATTGCATGCTATTTGAACGGGGTCAGTCTTGAACTGTAATATGTGAGAAAAGTGATGCTTTTCTTCATATAGGGGTAAACCAGTGAAAGAAAGAGAATTTATTCAAAATTCTCATGTAATGCAATTTCTTGTGCAATTTCTTGTGTGGTATCCACTCTGCTCATACAAAATACTTTTAGACAAGGTTATTTGTAGTTCAGCATAATTTCCTGTTTTAAAGCCTACTGAAGTTGCAAGCTGGCTTATTATGATCCCTCTGGATAGGATGCTAGAGCAACAAGCTTGTGTACTGTCTCAGCAGGTTTTGTTCAGAGTGGTGGATGGGAGATGTGTAAACACGTGTTTGGTTATTATATTCATAATTATAATATGTGACAAGAAAAATTAGAGTATGTAAATGGAAAGTAAATGGTTCAATAGTTATATATGACACATTAAAGATTTTTTCCACTTGGGAATTCAGTTTTTGGGTTTGATTTAGTTTGTACAATTATCTCAGATACTTCTGAGATCATATATCTCTTGGGTTGGACAGAATTAGAAATACCAGCTGTGATTTTGTGCTCATTTGCACATGTACAACCCACACTAAGTTGTTCCTATTGATAAAAGCCTAATAGTGGTTTTATAGGTCTATTGGTGAGATGAATCAAATTTTTTTATGGCTTTCATTTTTCCAGGATTAACAGCCAAGTCCTCCAGTCCTTTTCTGTAGTTCAGAAATTAAGGGAAATAAGGGTCTGTATCCCACTGGAAACCCTAATTACGGTTAATACTGTAGCTTTAGCGGTAGATACCATTTGTACTTAAGATTAAATTGATTGCACTGGAGATGACTGTATAAATAATAAATAAGGGAGAAAAAGATATAAACATTGTCTTATCTATTTTTTCACTTATAAATGGATTTTAAATATAAAATATCAGAAAATAGGAAAAAACATAAATTTTATCTATGCTGTTATAGTGGGACAAAAGATGTCATAGTTCATTTACTTAAAAGGCAGCATCTCTGCCTTGATTTCTGTCTATATATGAGATTATGTCAAATAACTTTGGTCCATGAATACCATGTTGAGATTTTAAGGTTCAGAAATATCACCCCCAAATTAATATTACTTCTTTCATAACTTTTATCAAATATTTTTGCGTAAGTCTTAAGTGTTTGATTAAAGAGTATGTTCCAAATAATAATAGAAAAAAAATATCTCCATGCGAGTAGAAGGCATCATGGCATCTTTCAAATAAGGTTAATTATAATTCTGCCAAAAATAATAGTGTTATATCTGGTGTGAATTTATTTATTCAACATTCACAAAACCTGTTTTCACTAGACTGTATAAAGCATATAATGCTTTATTATCTGGCATTTTCTCAACTTCAAGATATTTAGAAAGAGTACTTGGGTCAGTTTGTTATCTTATTCATTAACTATCACATTTGGTCAAATTTCTGTTTTTCAATCTGCATAGTGCCTTCAACAGCTATTGGGAATATTTATTCTTCCCATAGTTCTCCCCAGTTTTTCATTTATAATTTCTGCAATGTGGACAACAGAGCTAGTAATAACAAACTCATGTGACTCTTACCAATGTCATTGTACGATCATCTTCTTGTTGTTACTTCTCTCTGTGGCAACACAAACATCATGTTTACTTTATTCCCCCACACCCCAACCCCCGCCCTTCCACCCCATTCAGTGCTGATGTGTGAATTTTTGGCTTGTGTGAATCCTCTGACTTTGAGACCATTTGAGAAGCTCTGCCAGTTAAAACACCAGTGCCTATTCTTAAGGTCTTACAAGTTTTGCTGGCTGAACACCACAAATTTTGCTTCTACAACTTTGCTTTTTCTATTCTTTACATATATGATACTTGAACAGGTTCAGCTTAACAAGCAATTCAGATTGCTTTATATAACTGATCAGTCCTCAATAGTATTTAACACTCCTTGTGTCCTCCACAAATTTCATAAATAGTAATTTTATTTCTCCCACTCTCACTATATCAATGAGAGCTGAGCATGCAGAAAAAGTATAGAATATGGAGTGCATGAATTGCTGTGATTCATTTGTATGGCTTTATAATATTTCTTGGTGATTTCCCTCTGCTGGTTTTCCAGCTTTTACATTTCAGAGTTTTGTCCTGAAACCAGCAATGGAATGTAAAGTGCATTTCACAAGTTAAGGTTGATTTTATTTCAGTCCAAATCCATCATTTATATATCCACTAGATTCTAACAGTATGCCATCTGGTAAGGAGACAACGGGGTGAATGACATGTAATGCAATTATGGTGTGAAAACACAGCCGTATCTGTTATTCATTAGATTGTATTACTAAAATACTTACTAAAGATTAGAATGTAAACTAATAATTCTTTTCAGTATGCCTATAAAAATATCACCATGGATTTTACTTTATACACATCTCTCAGGAATGTAATTCATTACTCATTTAAACCATAAAAGATTGACCAAAACAAAGAATATTTTGAGATCATTCCTGAAAGCTAGCTTCCTACCCTGGTACCTGGCTTCCATCCCTTCCTCCCACTCTCCTTGTCGTTTTCATTTTAATCCATTCATTTTAATGATGTACCTACTGAGTATGATCCCTGACACATGACACTATGTCAAATATTCACAGCATTATTTTATGCAGAATTGAAAAAGTCCAAAGTTCATAGTTAGAAAGGAATTTTTGAAGGTATTCATCAAGACATCTTGGGCTTCATGACATTTATGATACTGTGGTACTATGGTACTGTGATTTGCAGTGTTGTGCATATCCTTCGGTAATCAAATAAACAATGTACAGAGACACTCATACACTGTATGCTGGGTACACTTGTTATCTTGTTCTTTAAATTGTAGAGCATGCCTTGTGAGACTTTTCTGTTGTTATTCTAAAAAGAATTTTTCCTGGAATCTGTAAACCTGTATTTGTAAAGGACTTGCTTTAACTAATCGGAGTTTTGGACAGGAAGATATTGGATGGTTATGAACAGCTATACACTTAATTCTCATTTATGTGTTTTTCTGATATGTAGCAGAAAAAAGAAATATGTTATTCTTAAAAACCACATATGTCAGTTTTAGTCACATCCATCAGGTGTTTTTCATCATCAAATACTGCCTGAAATTCAACCAAAACACAATGACTATTGCTCAGTAGCATCTTCAACAGCATCATTGCACAAACCATTCTAAGCATTCTAAGCATATTGCCTGTCACTCTGACAGTGTGCATATACTTGTAACTGGGGAAATATAAATATATAAATTTAAATAAACATATAAATATATAAACCTAATGTTAGCAAAGAAGCTGGACAACCAACATATTAGCAGACGTTCTTTATCTTTCTATCTATCTATCTATCATCTATCTATTTATTTTCTTTCCATGTATGCGAGTATGTTTGTATAAGCTTACTTCCAGAGAAATACAATAGGAAGTCCTGCACTCCAGTTTCCATAGTTATTCAAACCAGTAATGCGGACTATATTTCTGCTATCTATATAAATAACCTTAACACTTGTGTTTACATTAGATTAGGCTAAAGTGCAGCATAGAATAATAGAATCATTTAGGTTGGAAAAGACCTCCAAGATCATCTACTCCAACTTTCAACCCAGCACTGCCAAGTCCACCACTAAACCATGTCACTAAGCTCTACATCTACAGTTTTTTTGAAGACCTCCAGGGATGGTAACTCTACTACTTCCCTGGACAGCCTGTTCCAATACTTCACAACCCATTTAGTGAACATTTTTTTCCTAATATCTAACCTAAACCTCTTTGGGTGCAACTTAAGGCCATTTCCTCTTGTCTTAAACTTAGAAAAATTAGTTTTTATGAATTAGACCTTCACCATGCAGGCACTTCGTGCAGTGATAAATAACACAGCTCTAAATATTTTGTAGAAGGACTCATGATGTACTCATTAATATTTGTTTGAGCATTTTCATTTGTGAGGGTACTGATTGCCTTACTGAAAGAATCTGGAACCGTGTGCATCAGTTTAGAAAATAGCCTGTTTCCGTCTTCATTGCATCCTCTGTTCAGGATTCTGTCAGACTAACTGAAGTTGTTTATCTGGAGTTGTCTACAAGGGTTGCTTACAACAGATCATCTTCTCCTTCTATAGTTGGTCCTTTTCCTACAGATCTAAGTCATATCCTCAAATGGAGGACATCTTTGAAGCAGAGTAAATGACAACTGCACTATGAATTCCAAAGTAGAAGAAGCGTTGGCTTTGGTTCTTCTGTATTAAAATCTGAAAATACTATACTTCTACAATTCTTTCAGAGGACAGAGAACCAATGAGCAGGGAGCAGTGGATCTACAAATATCCTGAGAGTTATAGCCACCCTTTTTAAGAAAATCTCAATATATCATTAAATATGACTAGGAAAATGAGAATGTATGTTAATTTTTCTTCATTTGACAGGGACTGCAGAAAATAGAGAGCTTTCTTAAAAATAAACATAGAATGTTCCTACCAAGAAATAAAGTCTTTGGATCCATGACTTGTTAAAATTTATTTATTTATTTATTTTCCCTAAGAAGTGTGAAAGCCTAACTAGGGTCTTTTCATAGTACAGTGGTAGATTTTACCTTCTTTAACAGGTACACAGAAGGTACTAAGGTAGCAATAGAAAAAGTATTTGGTCTTAATATTATAAATGACTTGACCTGGAAAGGGCAACTTTCTCTTCGGTACGAAAAAGTCCAATATTTCTGAAAACAGAGGTGTCGTTTTAGTAGACTTTACCTAGCTATATCTCACAATTATGGAGCTGTTCTTGATTTGAAGGGGTTAACTCTCTCAACCACATGCTTTGGTCATTTAAACTCACTTATGGCCACTGACTTAAGTTTCAACAGCTGAGAACTTGGCTCACAGAATGTGTTTTTTTTTTTTTTTTTTTTTTTTTCTGTTGCAGCTAAATTATCAGAAAATAAAAATAGTTGTGAAGTTTCGCTCAGAAAAGTGTATGTTTTTATAAATTCTGCTAAGGTTTTATAGTCATAAATATTGCTGGCCTCACAAATGAGTTATGTGGGTGTAGAATCTCTATGTGTCTATATTGCCTGCAGAATAATTGAAGATGATATATTTTTTAAACTTTATCTCCCCAAATCTAAATTAAAGATGTATGATAGAATTCATTATCTTGGCTACAGACTTCTTTTTGAGTTTTTTTTTCTTTCTTTTCTTTTTTTTTTTCCCCAAGCTTGATACGAATGTGTAAATGAAAGGTTGATATGGAAATTCTTGTGTCTCTCAGCTTCAGCTAGGAACACCATAATTTTGAACTTGTTTTGGATAGAAAAGCCCCACACCTATACCCTCACAGTTATTTATTTATTTATTTATTTATTTTAATGTGTTTGTGTATTTTGTTGCTTGTTTGTTTATTGCTTTGTTTTGTTTCATTCTTCAGGGAACATAAAACAAAAGAGAGCAAAACCCCAACCTCTCCAGCTTCCCCAGCAGTTGTCCTTTGAGGGACCACTTTTGTCTGCAGGGTTAAGTCATTCATAACCTATATTTCAACCTTTTCCCCTCTTGCTGACTTAAGGTAAATCTGGCTGCCAGTCTTAGACAGTGTGATGACCTGGGTGATATAGAGTCCTTTTTATTTGACAGTTGAACTAAAACTGCCAACTTACTTCATAGTATCATTTGAAGAACAAACATTAATTTAGAGTCTCCATTGGTCTGGGAACAATGTTATACATTGCTGGCACAACAGCAAAAGATTTTCACTATGGTACCCTGACTCATTTCATCCCTTTACATTTTCCTTCCATGCTGCATGCATCTTGCCTTGAATTTTTAAGAGATGATTTTTCACTCAGTCTTTCAGAAAATTACTTTAGCTTGCAACAGTAAATAAGTCAGATGAAGAACAAAGCTAAAGTTACTGCACAGGTTTCATCATTACTTCTATGCCTCTTAACAGAGTTTGATGGGTAGAGCTAAGAATATATTTACTTAATGTGAGCTGTAAGTCAATTCAGATATGAATGCTGAGATATTAAGCACAGCCTGATCCCTTATGAGCTGTGGAGTTTTGATAGCTGACTCAGGGTTTAGACTATTAAGCATCAGCAAATGTCTAATATTTACAGTGGAGCTGACATGAAAAGACTCCTGTTTGTCTCCAGCTGGGGATTTCATTAGCTTTATATTCAAATGATTGGGACCCACAAATACCAAGACCTAAGGAAAGAAGAAGAATTCATCATAGTATCAGTTTTAGAGCCCATTTCATATTCAATCACAGTGTACATTTTTTTTTAATGAAAAATTCAAGAAATTTTGAAATATATATTTTGGAGTTTGCTAGGGGAAGCTGTTAAAAATAACAGCAGTATGACCTATAACATGTGAAAGAGTGGAGATAAGGCCTCTTCTTTTAAGAGAGTGCCTTGTCTCTTCAAACTGAACAAGTAGACCAAAATGTCAGGTACCAAGTAATCTGTTTCTCAGACTTCTTAAGTCTGTGGTTAGATGCTGGCTCTATCCTGTTGTATTTAGACAGCAGTTGCACAGAAGGGAGCAGAAACTAGCTAACCAGGGATATCAGTTAGTTGGTTTGGTTTTAAAATGTTGTGAGGCATGATATAGTGCCAGAGAAGTTTGAAATTCAGAAAACTCCAAAGCACTCAAAGACTATCTTGTAAAATACAGCTCCAAATTGTTACAGAAACACAAGAGAAAAAGCAGAAGGACAAGCACAGACTGATATGGGACAGGGAAATAAAAAAGAAAGAAAGAGAAAAAAAAGAGGCAGCTCAATGAATAAGAGTTTGGAGAGTGGAGAAGGGATTGTCTTGGAGAGTAAGGGAGCACCTTGGCTGAAGGGAAAGAGAACAGTGAACTCCATGATGGAAAGTAATGCTTGTTGCAGAGAGATGTTTGTTATTGCTGTGCCTGGAAAGTGAAGGAAGGGTGTGGGAAAACGATGCATGCAATCCCTGAACAACAGGTAAATATGAGAAAAACCACATTTTTATAAGATCATTTAGACCATGATAATAGAAAAGATTCCTGGAACTTTTCCAAAGAATTATGGCTGTTAGAACTCTGAATGACAATTGTTTCTTTCTTTGGTTTTGCAATTTCTTCTTAGAGAGTTTATTCAGTAATTTTATCTAAAAGTCATGTAAGCCCTCAGGGTGGAATTTCCCTTACCTAACTTTAAACAAATCCAATATAGACATCTGCATCTGTACTACTCACCTGGGACTTTCTGTAGTCATTGAAGACAGCTGCATATTTCCAGGAATGGATACTGCTGTTTTCAATCTATTTGAGATGTTAACCCTAGGACAAGATGAATGATGTCCTAGACATATCCTTTCCTGTCTAAACTCCACCAGCCCTGTTCATTGCCTGTTAAGTACCTCATGCACATTGATAATTTTTATTTGCCAATTTTCACAGAATCACAGAATCACAGAATCGTCTAGGTTGGAAGAGACCTCAAGATCATCTAGTCCAACCTCTGTCCTAACACTAACAAGACCTCCACTAAACCATATCACTAAGGGCTACATCTAAACATCTTTTAAAGACCTCCAGGGATGGCGACTCAACCACCTCCCTGGGCAGCCCATTCCAATGCTTAATAACCCTTTCAGTAAAGAAGTTCTTCCTAATATCCAACCTAAACCTCCCCTGGCGCAACTTTAGCCCATTCCCCCTCATCCTGTCACCAGGTGCGTGGAAGAATAGACCAACCCCCACCTCTCTATAGCCTCCTTTAAGGTACCTATAGAGAGCGATGAGGTCTCCCCTGAGCCTCCTCTTCTCCAGGCTAAACAACCCCAGCTCCCTCAGCCGCTCCTCGTAAGACTCGTTCTCCAGACCCCACACCAGCTTCGTTGCCCTTCTCTGGACTCTCTCAAGCACCTCCATGTCCTTCTTGTAGCGAGGGGCCCAAAATTGAACACAGTACTCGAGGTGCGGCCTCACCAGAGCCGAGTACAGGGGGACAATCACCTCCCTAGACCTGCTGGCCACACTGCTTCTTATACAAGCCAGGATGCTGTTGGCCTTCTTGGCCACCAGAGCACACTGCTGGCTCATATTCAGCTGCCTATCAACCAGTATTCCCAGGTCCTTCTCGGCCAGGCAGCTTTCCAACCACTCATCTCCCAGCCATCTCCCAGCAATTTTCCTGCTTTAGCAAAGGCATTAAATTTGTAGTCCCAGACACAGGGACTGTTCTTGAGAATTTCTTATTCTCTCAGGCAGAAGTATTCTCACAGCAACTAGTACTGCCTTTAAGTCCCATCCTTCTACAAAATACCTGGGGATGGGATGTACCAGGACACAATCTGAAAAGGAATCACTTGCCAGAAAACAGGCTTTGTAAACTATGGAACTTTGGTCTAGGCTAGTTGCTTCTCATATAGTTTCCATTGTAATAATGGACTTCTGTATAAACCATGGATCTGATCTATCCATAGTTCCACAAATGGCAAGACAAGCTCTGAATGAAGAAAGCAAATTAGGTCTTACAAAAAGTAATAAAAAGCAACCCCCCCAAAAACAAACAAACAAACAAACAAAACCCAAATCAAATCAAATCAAAACAAAACAACTAAACACAACAAACAAATAAATCAAAACAAAACAGATCAAAACAAAATTCCACCCCCTGCAAGCTTCACAAACAATAAAACATGGTGGTTATTATATCCTGTTTTAACAGTTAAGGAAAACGAATAACATAGTAATAAAAAGGACTGCAGTTTAAATAAACTAATAAGTTGGGTGAAACACTAGTCCTGTAGAAATACTTAGCAAAACTCCTTTAATGCAACGTTTGCTTAGCAAGATAAGCATTTTGCATCTATATTATATCATTCTCAAAGTAAGTATGTGAGTGCCCGTATATATACATTTTCCAGACTTGCTCACTTGGAAAGTGCTAAGATGCAACTGGTGTTTTTTTGCCTTAACAATGAGATTGCAAAACCCAGGCAAATCTTTTTTCTTTAATATTTTTGATCATATACGGAAGCTCTATTTTATGAATGTGAACTTGAACCTAGTATCTTCCAGAGATCCAATTTAAACCTTGAGTATTTTTAATAATGCTAAAAGGCAGGTCAGACTCGCAAGAGGCAGAGCATGCAGTTTATGAGGTGATAGGTAGAAAGACTGAAAAATGAATACTTAGGAAAGTAATAGTAAGACCTCTAGTTTCTGTGCAGTGGGGGCAATGTAAAAACCTCAGACAGAAATCAGATTTTTCAGTGTGTTATTAAAAAATAAAATCTCAAAACCTTAAAATCATCAGTAGCACAGCATATGTCCAAAATATGCTGTTTCAAGTATATGGATGTTAGGTCTGCTTAAATTTGTTAGACTAGGATTTCATTTTTATAAATTGCAGTAACTCTTACCAGATTTACCAGCAGGGCTCACCTGTTCAAGTTTGTGAGGACAACCTTATTCAGGAGATGACTTGGAGCAATTGGTTTTCATATTACTCAGAACTCAGGTAGAAAAAAAAATCTGCACATTTTATTATGCTCAGAAAGAATCTAGTAGTCTCTGTTATACCTTTGTAAAACATATAAGTGACATGTTGCAGTGAAGTCTTGGAGTTGGACTGTGGGATTTGGTACAAAATCTAATACACTTCATTTACCAAGACAATACTCTGAATTATCATAAATAAGAGAACTTAAGGGTAGCTATCAGTATTAATGAATGAAGTGTAATATGTGAAGCTTTATGCTTGCTCGCTGCTTGTCTTTGATTATTCATTAATTTGAAATCTGTGGTAATTCACAATTCATCTGCCAGCCACTCGTGTAAATTAGTGAGATTCTGCTGCACGTATTACATCAGTTTACTGCAATTGCTTGTAATATGAAAGGGAATATTGTACAGTTAATTTTCTGATATGTACCTCTACTATGCACATCACTAGAAAAATGGATAAACATAAAAGCTGGGGATGTACTTTGGCATCTGTCCTGAGTATTGTTTTTATTTTAGGAGCCTTAAGGGAAACTCTGTTTGAGAGTTGCTTTTACATTTACTTTCACCGCTAGAAGAAAAGAGAGAGCAACAAAATAATGAATTTCTTTTTGTATAATCCAGCTATCAGGAGGGAAGACTTGTTAAAGCCCTGTGTTCTTTTCTTTGCTCCAATTTACCAATTTTTATAGGTGTTGAAACGGTTATCCAGGAGTTATTTCCTGTCTCTAAATACTTTATATAAATAATCAAGTTTCATATTTACTACTTGACTTAATATACTGCCGTTTGTAGTTGCATATTTTATGGTTTGTGGGGCTTTTTTTGTATGTTTGTTTGTTTCAACTGCATTATCAATAATGTTGTACATTTGGGCAAACTCTTTATTATAGCTGTGGTATCAAACTTCTGTTAAGTTACTGAAAGGTATTTTCTGTGTTCCTTAGGCCCCATTGGGACTAATGGGATTTGGCAATAAGCATTATGACTCCAGTTCAGCACAGCACTGAAATTAGTGCTAGTCCTGAAGCACAAAAGTAGGATCACTGAATTCAAAATTTTGAAAATTTTACATGCTTTATTTTGTTAAGGGTTAAAAGAATAAATTTCTATTCCACTAACTGTGCCAGCTGTTCCTACAACCCAGGCATCATATACATTTTATGGCATCATGTTGTACAGCAAGATACTCTCAAATTGGAAGTAATCATCTTGATTATAAATAATCCTGTGTGCATGTGTGTATATAAAATACCAAGTGCTATGGTTGCTCTTATTTCATTCAAGCTTACATGAAAGCTCCAAATATATCATTGTCAAGCATAACTTCACAGAACCTCAGAGCAGAGAGAGAGCTGTTGTACCTACAAAATATAGCCTGGTCCCCTACCCTGGTACATAAATGGAACCTTTCTTGCTGTGAAGTTTAATGGTTCTCTGGGGACAAAATTATCTGGATTGGGATAGGCCTGTCTCCCCCCATGGAGAGAAGTTCTTGTGGACTTAGAATACATCTTTTCTTTTTTTTTTTTGGTTGTCATTATTATTATTATTAATGTCACCATTAACTTCATTGCATAACACTTGCTGAACACAAAGGGAGAGTAAAGGAAGAGAGAAGAAAAATGTGGCAAGAGACAACTTTATAATGTTGCCATCTCAATCAAAAGCAAATAGGGTTATCTGTATCCATTGTTCACAGACAAGTCAAAATGCCTCACTGGTTAATTACAGCTAGAATCATAGAACCATAGAATGGCTTGGGTTGGACGGGATCCTAATGATCACCTAGTTCCAACTCCCATGCTATAGGCAGGGATGCCATCCACAAGATCAAGTTGGTCAAGACCCCATCCAACCTGGCCTTGAACACCTCCAGGAATGTGGCATCCACAGCTCCTCTGGGCAACCTCTTCCAGTGCCTCATTACCCTTACAGTGAAGACTTTCTTCCTGATGTCTAATCTAAATCTATCTTTTAGTTTAAGACCGTTCCCCCTTGTGCTGTCATTATCTAACCAAATAAAGAGTCCCTTTCCATCCTTTTTATAAGATCACTTTAAGTATTGAAAAGCTGCAATGATGTCTCCCCAGAGTCTTCTCTTCTCCAGGCTGAACATCCCCAGCTCTCAGCCTTTCTTCATAGGAGAGGTGCTCCATTCCTCTGATCATCTTTTTGACCCTCCTCTGGACTCGTTCTATCAGGTCCACATCTTTCTTTGGCTGCGGGCCCCAAACCTGGATGTGGTACTCCAGGTGGGTCCCCACAAGAGGCAATCACCTCTCTTGCCCTGCTGGTCACACTCCTTTTGATGCAGCCTATCTCTCCTGTAAAGCTTGTAGCCCTCCATTCCAATGTTCCAGCTGTGCTAGTATGAACTGTGGCTCTGAATTTCTACTAAGTAACAGTTATTAAATGAGTATAAAATACCCAGATCTGGGATTTTCCTTTTCCTATCCTGCTGTACAATTTACTCTGCACAGGTAGCTGACCTCCTGCATCTCAAAAGCACTTCATACATTTTATTTAAAAAAGTATTGTATAATAAATTCTGCAATTCTTTGCCACAAAATCCATGAAACATTAGCAGGATTTTTGAAAAGAAAATTGCAGTCACAGCACCTTCAGGTAGGTCTTTTCATCACTTGGTTAGCTGTTCTGTCTGTTGATTCCAACAACAACATACAGGCAAGTAAGAAGGAAATTAAATTTCAGATATTGGGTCCCTATAGAGAATGTCTCCTTGTGGTTCCCTTAATCAAAATATGCTCCACTTCAGTGAGGAAATTAAATTAAGGTGGCCAACCTCCCTTCCTTCTCTCCCTAATATGAATAAGTAGTCCAGAACTGTGCTGATTTATTGAGGAAAAGAGGGATTTCCAAAGGGTAAAAAGTGCATTTTGAACAGATGCACAATGTACCTGTAAAGCAGAGCAGAAGTAACTTTTCTGTTTCTGGACAATATAACTGTAGTAGAAAGTCTCACTGCAATATTACCAAGAGTGTTATCAATATCCTACGTGCAGGAAGATAAACAGTCTCATTTATCATGTGCTCCAGGGCATGAGCGTAATCATGTAACACAAATGGAAAGAAAGCTATGGTGGGTTACAGATTAAAGTATGTGGGTTTTTTTGTTTGTTTGTTTGTTTGTTTGTTTGTTTTGTTGTTTTTTTTTTTCTTCTGACACTTGAAGGGATCAATGTATAAAATATGAGATGTTTTGAATGCCCCTTGACTTTGAGGGCAGATGGGACACTCAGCACCACTCAAGGCAGGGCAAGGATAGGTCTCATTCACAGGGAGCTCCCAGAATGGCTCACTCATGAGAAGACAATGAGGCTGTGAATCAGCTGCCCACAAGCTGTGTACCAGGTAACTGAACAAGAAGTAAGCTAAAATATAGATGCTGACTACTGACTACTGTCCAGAAAGTATACTTCACTTCAGTTTTCCCTCAGGTTAATAACCATCAGCTGTGGATAAACTCTTGTGGATTTTTTTTTTTCCTTCCATAATTTTAAGAAGAAACAAATGAAAATGTCCAATACTAAGATCAACATTTTCAACAAATTTAGTAAGAAGACTCAGGTAAATAAGTTGAAAACATGATATTTTGTTGGTTGCTTAATAGAAAGGGTTAGTGGGAGACATTTAATGTCATATGGGGCACAAAACACCCAACTTCTGCCCATTTTCTATAGGATTTAGCCACTTAGTTGGCATCTGTGTCTCCAGAACGCCAGCATTTATCATTTTCTTTGAAAATAAAGTTTACAGTTAAAACAGCCCAACTTTGAAGTAGTGAGATTTTATATATATATGTATATATATGTATACGTATATATATATTATCCAACCTAGCCAAAAATCTTAGTTTAAAAACTATGGAACTTTTAGCCCAGAGTCTGTCCAAAATTATCACTCAAATTGACTTCAAGAGATTTTCTTCCCCAGCTTTGGGTGTAAATAGGGAAGCCAGGAGACCCATGTCTGCAGATAGGATTAGATGACTGGAGACAGGATTTCTTCGAGAAATAACCAGTCCATGAACTGGAGGCTGATCACTGGGCCCCTTACTTACTTTGTTTAGCTCATTCAGCATAGTCTGAGCTGGAAGAAGGCAATGGGCAAGCACTAGACTGATGCCTTACAGTTAAAACAACACCTAGTCAGTCAATGCAGAAGCATATGTTTCCCTGTCAAAACAGAATAATTTGCCAAACATTACCTTTAGATAACGTGTGCAGTACTGTTGGTGACTCATAAAGTTGGTGATTCAATGGCCTATATGGATTTTGCTATTAGATTGCTAGCTTCAGTTTCTTTTAAGTGCCATTCTAACAATGTGACTGATTAGGAGAATGAAGACTTATCAAAATACTGCTATAAAAGGACTACATTTTGCATATTTGTTTTGAAATGCAGGCTAAAACCCAAATCTGGGGCTTAGCTCAGCACTGAGATGTCTAATCAGCTGATGTTTTGTCCAGCTGAAAAGTGATCTTTACTCTTTCCATTGTGTATTAGATAAATACCACAGAACTAAACTTTGAAAGTATTATTTTCTAGAATTAATTGAAGGGTTAAAAACATGGCATCTACCATCTGACTTGTGAGATGACTGGAAAGAGTCCAATTTACTTTTTTCCTCCATTCTGTAAAATAAAAAGATATACTGTTTTGGAACTCTGAGAGCATTTTAAATGAGAATAGTGTGATAAGAATGGGCAAATATATCTGTTGCAGATGTGTGTATGCATATACACATATTTATCTTTCCTTCTCATAATGCTGCACAGTAATGGGTGTCATGAAATGGTCACTGCCAGTACAATGCCAGAACCTCAAAACTGCCTTGTATTGCTGCCTGGTGACATAAAGCTGTGTCAGCCGCTCTACATGTTTCTGAAAAACACTGTACTGGATTTCTTGGTTCCTGGAAGAACTCTCTACATGTCCACCGAATACATATGTTCTCCTCAGGATTTTTGTTGTGTGGGTGTTACTTTATGACACTTAACCAGATTAGATAAGACAATAGTCTTAATATATTAACAACTCACCTCTGCACAGAGACGACTATTTGGATAATTTTGTATCAGGAAATTTTAATTACACTACCGTCAACTGACTCACCTGCTCATAGAATCAGAATCACAGAATATCCTGAGTTGGAACGCACCCAAAAGGATCATTGAGTCTAACTCCTGGATCCACCCAGGACCACCCAAAAATCAGACCCTATGTCTGAGAGCATGGTCCAAATCTTTCTTGAACTCCAGAAGGCTTGGTGCCATGACCCTGCTGAGCCTGTCCCAGTGCCTGACCACCCTTTGGGTGCAGAACCTTTCCCTTAACACCCAGCCTGACCCTCCCCTGTCCCAGCTCCATGCCGTTCCCTCGGGTCCTGTCGCTGTCCCCAGAGAGCAGAGCTCAGCGCCTGCCCCTCCGCTCCCCTCGTGAGGGAGCTGCAGGCTGCCATTAGGCCTCCCCTCAGCCTCCTCTGCTCTGGGCTAAACAAACCAAGGCACCTCAGCTGCTCCTCAGACGTCTTGTCTTCTAGACCATTCACCATCTTCATAGCCCTCATTTGGACACTAATAGTTTTATGTCCTTCTTATACTGTAGTGCCCAAAACTGCAAACAGTACCTGTTCAATTCATGTTCTTGTTTAGTCTATGCTGCATTCCTGGCCCCACCTATCACCACTGAAGAGAGACAAATTATGCTTTGAAGACTTTTTTCTTGTCTGACACTAAAGAATTGCCTAAAGTATATGAAATGAAACTCATTCATAGAGGGTACAATACAAAAAGCAGGTTTAAGTATTTGCTGTCTTGCCAACTACTTTTGGTATCTAAAGTGCTCATAGTAGACCTGAGAGCACAGAAGGACAACCTGAATAGCTGCAGTTACAAGATTTCTTGTATGTTTTTTAAGACAGTGTGAGACAGACTCAAAAACTCAAAAAAAAAAATGTTTATATTGTTGAGTAGAAGTAACACAAGTCACTCAAGTTGCTCGACATTGAAAAAGTTGCAGAGTTCCTTCCAGTTCTCTGTTTATCCTGAAGCAGGAGTAGAAAATGACAGTGATCTAAATACTGAAATTTGTTTCTTATTTTCAGTGTTTGACTTCATAGTGGGGATGTGGGTACACTAAATAACAGGCCCAGGTTTTCCATGAAGACCCACAAAGGTTATCTTTCCTTCACTGTTGTGAACTATAAAGATGCACCTGCTACAATATCCTGTACAGCTTGTAGGTTGTAACTACTGCTTGCAAACCGAATCACTACTCCTCCAAAACTCACCTTTATATTTATATTGTATATAAAAATATTTTTATATTTCTTTAAAAATAACAGTATCTGAGCAGAGGTAAAAGAACTTAAGACAGATTTTACACCAAATTAAACAGTTTTGCTATACTCACTGAAGAAGTAGCAAAATAGGTTATCAGAGGGCAACAGATCTTTATACAACAGATGATACATGATCATGCACGCTTTATATTTACCCTGCCGAACAGGATGTAATTTATGCAAGCTTAGCTTCTTCAATGAAAGCTGGTTGAGTTAAGTCAAAGTACTTCAGTACTTTACCTTTTCTGCTTGTAGTGTATGTGTTGAGATATAAGAGATCAGCAGATGCATATTAAATTGTTATCCTACGGTAATGCTTGGATATTTGAGCTCTCGATTATTATTTGATATTCCAGGCAAGCCAATGCTTGCTTCTCTGTTTGGTAGGCCTGACTGGACTGTTTCTAAAATTGGCAGATGTCATTGACTTGAATGGGTTTAAAATTCAAACTAAAAATGGCTCTTTATGTAAATAGGCAACGTTTTATATTCTCAGCCAGTATCCTCTAGCAAAGCCTGAATGTGTTTGTGAGCAACCTATCATTATATCTTAAAAAAATCTCAACATTTGTTTGTTTATGTAGCATTTGTTTTAACTCTGTGAATTGTTTATGCTTGGTGGAAAGTGATTGCAAAGTCTTAATGACTTTGGATTATTCTGGAGACATCTATGACAGTGCTGACTCTTGTTTCCTCTTCGCTTTTACACACGAGTCACTCTGCATTTCTGTCTTCCTCAGAACAGGGCTACAATTATTAATCTTGATCTGATATCTGATGCTTGTATTTGAAAGCAGCAGAATTCACAGGGCTATCATTATAGGCAGATGACTCACATCCCGTCTTGAATTTTTTGGTTTATCCCACTTGCTGTGGGTAACATTTGCAGTAAGCTTTTTCATTTAATCGTAATACTTACATAGTGTTCTCCATGAGCAAAATATTGTACAAATATTAGCTAACTGATCCTCACAGAAACTATGTACTGTAAACATGTTGTAACCCTCAGAGGTGAAGGTAAGAGAGATAGGAGAAAAGAACAGCTCTCCTCCCTTCCTCTGCAAAAAGCAAGAAAAGTTATCCCTCCTCTTTCAGGTTTACATGAGATGTTCCCCTTGTTTCTTGGACTGTCCAACAGGGATTTTCTGTTTCTTTTGACTTAGACTTTTTTTTTTTTTTTTTTTTTTTAAACAAGGGAAACAACAGAGGGATGAAGGGAATTGCACAGGCACAATACAATGACTGTCTGGTGTGGCTGCATTCAGACCACGAACCACTCTGTCCATCATTGCACTCTGCCTGTCCACATGTGTATACGTAACCCTGTACCTACCAAACTGCTTGAGCTTCAGGTTACATGGATTTAATGTGTTTCCTTGGGTTTTTGACCCATTCTGTTAACAATCCCTGTTAGGTAAACACCCATAGATTCAAATGTAGGCAAAGAATGATTTGACATTCAGACTGCTGAAACACATCCGTAATTACTTGAAAGAAAAATCTCAAAAGTTGTATGTAAACTCATACCTTCAGGTATGAGAAGTACTCTGGATATCAGGTATTCTCTTCTGATTTTCAGAAGTGAGCTCTTGTGTTCTGTAAACACAGCTTGTCTGCAGTAAAGATGTCCTGCTGCAAGACTCAGTGAGTATCCTATTGCCCAACATGTCAGGAAGATAGATTTTGTTTTCACCACTGGGCTTGAGAGGCATTTATGTTCCCAGTATGCTGGGTAGATGTGAAATTACAGAGAAAACTTCACGTCCTCTCTTTCTGTGGCTTAAATCTCCTTTTGGACAATGCAATATAAACATAGGGAAGTTAGGACATGGGAACCGATGCACTGACATGAATATGATTCCTCATGTACTTAAAAATAAGCATATACTTATTTAAAGATAAGCAGGTACTGCAGTGTAGTGATGGTCACAGTACAATAGCTGAATTACATAAAGATCAGAGAGGGAGAACAATGTTTCATATACATGCATTTCTCAGTTTTCTTGTTTTGAGTTTAATGGGTTACACTCTGTAGTGGAGCCCTGGCTGAAAATGAGAAAGGTGACTACAAAACACAGAGATGCTGGATAAGGGATTGCCATAACTGCCTGTGTACCTATGCCAAGTGTAGAGAAGTATCACAGAATTTTTATGTGATATACTTTATGTGATCAACAACATGGATGTTACAGTCATGCAACTCCTGCACGTACTTATGATCAATCAGATCTCCAAATGCAGGTGTCTAATAACAGTGGAAAGCACATGTAAATCAGCAAGGTTTGTTATAAACTTGGCAGATTTTCCATTCAGCTTAGACCCTTTGTTTACTGCTATGCATTGGACCTTTGTCTGGCATTATCCCATCCTCTTACCATTGAAATCAACCAAGTCATTGTTTTTCTGATGTGCTTTTGAGTGGGTTATTCAATGAGACCTCAGCTGCAACCCGAGTTGTTATATTTTCCTTCCTTTGTTTCTGAAGCCTTTCCTGCTCTGTAAACACATTTGTACTATCATGCCCTATATAACTATCTTGATTCTTAAATGGGCAGAACAAATACAGCTTTTTCACCACTTATTATTAGCCTAGCACTTTCATTCAAATATAAAGGTTAACAGTTCATGTATTTCCCAATATTTTGCAATAGGGCTGCTCCAGAAAGTGTAATTTATAAGAATGGCAACAGGAAAAAATAACTCATTTTTGCTTGAAATTTGTAATCTCAGACTACACCACCTGACTATGGTTCTAATTTAAAATCAGAATTATAATAGCAAGGAAAGGATACTGAATTATTATAAGGAGTATTTCTGTTGCTTGTTCATTAGTGTTTTGAGGCAAAGAGATATAATATTTGTGCTCTTTCACTGAAATATAGAGAATATTGTTAGGAAAAGAGAGTTCACAACATCTGCTGTGAACATTCAAGGCACATCAACTAATTCCTATGGGATGGCATTTGCTCTTGTGTAAAGTACAAGAACAATATCTGCTCACTAGTTACCCTCCAGGCTTACACGCCCCAAGAGGTACCTACGATTTTTACTGCATTGCACAATAGTGTTTTTCAGCCAATAAGCAAATGATACTAACTTAAGACAGCATCTATAAAGCTCTACCTGAGCAAGTAAGTCATGATAATTTTTTTTTTTTTTCTGCACAAATGCAAATATGAGACTTCTTTATCAACTGAATAGTGCAAATGGTACCACAGGATATGAAAGAATCTGCTATCTTGCAAAGTCATGCCCTCTGACAAAAAGGTATAAGCTTATCATTTATTGTTAAGATGGACATAAAGGTAGAAATCTGTTATCCTTGTCTTAGAGACAGCTACTATCTATGTAATGCAGGATGCCAGGTTTAGCTGTTCTCCCTCTTTCTGCCTCCCCTGCCTCTTTGGTTGTGTGGGGCACGGGCAGTGGGCAGGCATCACTTCAGCTGTTGCTAGTGGTAATGCTGCCTCTAATGCTCACTCCGCAGTTGTTCCAGTACTGCCTCAGCAAGAGTTTGAAATAAATTTGTGACAGCATCTAAGTGTCATGGTCCTCCAAACTACAAAGTTAAGTAAGTGGATTAAAAACAGGTGGCTTAAATCCTTTACTGGGGACACTGATGAAGGGAAATTCCTTGGCAGAGCTATAAGTCTGTATCAATGATTGGCATCCTGAGGTATTTCTGGTGTTGCAGTTTGCTGGGACCTAAAATTTCGCATCTTAGCATGCATATAACTTACTTTAGTGTTATAAGGGTCTGGCAATGAATACTATCAGCAGAGACAGTAGAAGAATCAGCTCCTAATCCATCAGTGATCCTGATCATTTTTGCTGGTGGGCTGTAAAGTGCAGAGAAGACCTTTGTAGGGAAGAAACTCACCTCACTAGCAGAAGCTGAAAGCTGCATGCTGAAGGAGGATGGAGACAATTTGAAGGGAAAAAGATATTTCTTTTGCAAAAGGTTGCATGTTGCCTTGGAGAGTTGCTGCGTCTCTCTACCTGCACTGCAGAATCAGCACAATAATGCTGGTCAAATCAATAAATCTTGCCTAATTTTAAGCTATTAAAAGTTATGCTTATCATGCAAACTCTCTCTCTGTCAGTGGAGAGAGACAAACACCTCCAGAAGATTATTTGTTCCAGCTGTCCAGGTATAAGGAAGAAGAATAAGGCCTACCTAATGTCACTGGAGAGCTCTGAAGGTACTTTTTTTTTTTTTTCCATGCTGGAAGGAATCTCCCATATATCTGTCATGAGCCCTATTGACAGATCAATCAGAAAGATAACACTTTAGTCTTCAATGCTGATTTTGCAAGGTGGGCTGTAAATTAGGGTTGCATCACAGACTGAATTACAGCAGTAAAAAGCAACTGTAGAGCAATCCATTGGGCAATTATCATCCATTTTGTGCATGAAATGAGATAAGGTTCCCACAGGGAAGAAAGGAGTACATGACCAGGTACTTGTCATCATGCATACATACTGAAAGGCTTAATTAGGGTAAAATAGAAAACCACAATTTTGTTATTTCCTTACACACAAGGACTAATTTTGAAACCTCAGTGTTTCCCTCCTCCCCCTTTTTAATGTGAAATTGTTAATTTTGCACTGTCAATATGTCTAATAAGGTAAAGGCAGCAGAAAGTGAGTTGTAACAACTAATTTAGTGGCTGATTTAACCATGTCAAAGGTTAAAACTGATGTCATACTTAGAGCATGAGAGGAAACAGAGAAAAAGAGAAAGGAGTGACTGAGAAACAAGTATAAGTAACTGGGATAAAGTGAAGAAATTGCTAGTAGTAAACCTGGAAGACCAACATGTAACACTCTTGGAAAATGTGAGAGGCATTTGGAAAGCATCAGCTCTCTCATTAAGCCTCGTACTGATGTTTTTCCCATGCTGCCAATTTAAGCTTTATGCAACAAAGACAGAGTTATTTCATACCCTAGAAAAATTAATGTTTTATGAAACTCACTGTTGCTTTAGGATTTTCCTACTAAAGTGGCATAAAATGTGGTTACATCATTTTAATAAAATGAATGAATGTTCACCCAATTTATTTTCAATATTTGCCACCAACTGTTTCTGCAAACTGTAACAAAGGGAAATGATATTTTGTAAAACTAGCTGATAGAGTGAGAGCCTAGCAGCTGTGGTTCTGAATGAACTCTGCCATTTGATTCCATGAGCAAGATACTTTGCATTAAGGCAGATCTCTGAACTTTACCTTCTCCTATCTAGGAAAGGCTTTTGGCAAAAGAGCATCATGTATTTATAAGCCTTTTATTGCATCCCTCTTGTGCACTGGTTGGAAGTACCTGGAGCAGCCAATCATAGTGCTGGATCTTTGCAGAAGAATCCGTGAGCTTATGGCAGAAATGGTATTGGTGGCATTTAGTGGAAAGGAACACAGTCTGTAGGTTTCTGCTCAAGTCTCTTACTGATACTGAACTCAAACTAGCCTATGATGTTCATTTTATTCAAACAAGTTTTCAGTCTGCTGTCTGCTCCTGTGCAGGTATTCATCCGGTTTTGATGAACGGCATTTCTAATAGAAGTCCTCTCAGTGCATACAGGTTTTTTTCACTGTTTACAAATAGAACAGGACAGCTTGCTTTGAAAGGGATTCCCAGGGCTTTTGCTAGAACCTCCACTGATAATAGAAAGGGGTCTGTCTTTACAGAGTTTGTTACAATGTCTGGACATATGTACAGCCAAGCTTGAGCCTCTTAAAAGAGAAAAATGGATTTCAACAATAAGAAGTACAGCGATCTGTATTTTTAAGACAGCAGGTGCTAGATACTGTGTGAGCAAATGATCTGAAAAGTGAATACAATTCAAAGCTAAGATTAATATTATCACTGTTAAGCTCACTTGTCTTTTCCCTAGTTGACATCAGTAGTTCTCACAGTGCATTATCACCTCCTGAATTCATTTCTTCTGGAGGCCCTAACACCTTGCCTGCCCATTAAGAGAGCTGGTAAAAGCTTTCTTCCATTGAAAATCTTCAGTAGTAGGCAAAAAGTAACCCTGCTGCCTGTTTTCATTTAAAATACACATGGTGTTTCTATTTTATGCATAGCAATGGATTCATGTTTGCCCAGCAGGTGGAGATGTCATTGTTGAACGCTTTGCTTTCACAGTAACATCACTGCATCTGCTCTCTGAATTCCCGCCCATCACTGCAGGCAGGTGTGCTGGCAGTGTTGTGCACCTGTGTTGTCTTTCAACCTGGCAGTCAGCTAAGCACCACGGTGCCATTTGCTCACTCTATGCTGCAGTGGTGTGGGGAAGAGAATTGGGGGGAAAAAAGTACAACTCTCAGGCTGAAGTAAAGACAGTTTTAATAGAAAAGAAAATGGAGAGAGAAAAAAAGAAAAGATACACAAAAGAAGTGATACACAATGCATTTGCTCACCAGCAGAAGACTGATGCTAAGCCAGTCCCCAAGCAATGGCAGCCCCCCCTACCCAACTCCCCCATTTTACTGTTCTATGTGACGCCATGTGGCATGGGATATCCCTCTGGCCAGTTTGGGTTGGCTGCCCTAGCTTTGTCCCCTCCCAGCTCCTTGTGCACCCCCAGCCTCCTCGCTGGCAGGGCAGTGCAAGGAGCTGAAAATTCCTTGGTTTACTGCAAGCACCTCTGAGCATCAACTGAAACATCAGTGTGTTATCAATATTATTTTCCTCCTAAATCCAAAACACAGAACTGTACCAGCCATTGTGAAGAAAATTAACTCTATCCCAGCTAAAACCAGGGCAACCTGAACAGGCACTCCCTCTTCATCTCTCCAAAACCACAGTTCAGACTGCTCTATAGAGATAGTATCAGTCATTCTTGGTCTTATTCAAAACACATTTCAAATACTGTCTCAGCTTATATTTCAAATTACTGTGCTGGCATCCTGGGTCCTGATGCGAAGTCCACTGTCATCTTTCCAGTGATCAAAACTGAGTTTAAATCAGGCTTATATTGAATGGATTTTACAGGCTGTTGCATACTTCATTTATTTGATTAAAAAATCTATGCCATGCTACTCTTAATTCTTCTGTGCTTGTAATTTGTACTAAGCAGTCTTGTAGTTTAGCTTCATCTGTCACACACAAATTTTTCATGCAAGTGTTTTATCTAGGTGTAGCATAATATCCTTGCCCACCATTTAGTTTTACTATTTCTTCTCTGATTTTATTTTATTTTTTCCTGTTTTCTCCTTAAGACTCAGTGAATTCCAGATATTGCACTTTGCAAAGCTTTTGGAGACTGTCAATTCCCTTACATTTTTCATTTACTGCAGTAAAAATGCTTGCTGTCATTTGTCTTTATTTAAAATTTCATGAAGCCCAAAATGTAATTTTAAAAGATCAGTCCAATCACCAATAGTTTTCATTTGAATTTAAATAAAGCCCCTCTTCATACCAAACACAACCATTTTAACACTTTTCTGAAAGTTGTATTAGTTTTTTTATTTTCTTTTTGCGGGGAGCAGGGGAACTGGGAGGGGAGGTGGGAGAGAGAGGGCATTTGCTGGCATAATCCACAATGATTTTCTAAAACCAAGTAAGAAACCTTTCAACCACTTCTAATCAGTTCCAACCTTACCTCCCACTTGATTTGCCAAGTACTATATTCCCTGCTGTACAGTGAAGAATCAGAAACTTGTACTCAGATGCTTATAAAAACTGCTTTTTAAATTAAATGAAATCACATAGCTGGTCCTGTTCTTCTCCCAGCCCACTCTTGGAAGAGCTGTTTTCTTTCCATCAAGAGAAGTAATATTACACAAGGTTAAGGTGCAATAACTCACCTTTTTCCCCTAAGCAGACTTACTGAACAAGAGCACCTAAGGGCTCTGCATGGTTTCAGATGAGTTCTAATCAATGCATCTTTGCATTGCTGAGTGAAAGAGCCAGATTAATCTGGGAGCAAACAGGACATCTGACTGTCAGTCCTCCTAATCAGCTTTGCCAACATTCCAGCAATGAAAAGCAGCCTCAAAATGTTACCAAATATTTCAATTTGATTGATATTTCAGGAGTATGGATCCCAGTGATTGCATACAATTGTATTTAGCCCTTGTCCTGGAAGGCCATGGAGACAGATGCCAGCTGTGTAAAGAGAGCTTGGCCAATTGTCAGAAGTGTGTTCAAAATATTTGCCCCTACCCACCATCCTCTCTTCCTTTACAGGAATTTGACTTGCACAAGCAACTTTTTAAAATTATTATTATTATTATTATTGTTGTTGTTGTTATTATTTGAGATTTGGACTCCTGATAATTTCTTTTTTAAAATGACACCTTACTTGCATTCCTTTCATTGCTCAAATGCCAGCTCAACATTCAACAGACTGGAAAGTAAATTTTCTTTAAACATGAATTGAAGACCAGCTGACCAAATTTTGCTATTGATTCAATCCTTCAGTTTTGTTCTGTATTACAACTAGGTTTCATGCTGAATCAAAATAGGTTTTATACTTGACAACTGATAAATAAAAAGTCTAATTAAAAAAAATTGTTTCAAGGGAGATGAAGTTTGGAGCAAGTGGAAAAAAAAATCAGTCTATCAAAAGCAAACTTGTTGGAAATAAAACTAGGGGACATAAAATTTAGGTGAAAGACAAATTATAAAGACAGCTTCTTTGCTAAATCAGGCGAGTGTTCAATTCACTGTTTCCATGAAACATGGTTCTGTGTTCACTTGCCACAGACAATTTGAAAATTCCAGCAGGTCTCCTGCTTGGTCCTACCATCACTCCAGCAGATATTACATATTTGCTGTATTTTTTTTGTGTCACAGTTAAAGAAATTAACACAGATTGTAGACTAGCAGGAAACATTCATCCTTGGGGATGCAAGTTTGTATCCTCTCTTGGGCAGATGAGTCAAATCCCAGCACTCCTCCCCTCCAGGACAGGCTGGGAAGAAAAATGTTTAGCTCACACCTGCTCAAGGGGACATCTCTGCTAGAAATCTCTTTCAATAAATTAGTATGGAGATACAAAGGAGAAATAATAACTTATTTCATTAGCAAAAGAGTCCTCCAGTTATTCTCTTTCAGTAGCCACTGATTTAACTACTTGGCAACATATTGTGTAATAGTGTATTTTGGGACCTTATGAGTTGATTGTCTCATTAAGCTCTTGCACAGATCGTTGTTTCTTGCAAAAGCTCATTGTCATGGTTTGTTCCATTTGTGAATTTAGTCTGTAAACAGTATGAGGATGGCAAAACTTAAGGCTAAATGCTAACCACAAAATGCACACAGTGAGTCTGTCCTAGATATTCAGTCTTAGCAGAGCACCTGAAAATGACCCGCCATTCACCTTTTCTTCTCTTATGGGCATCATCTTCATGTTGCCAGTCTGTGGTTAATGCATTCTTTGACATATTTCTTATTGTGCTGTAAACACTGGTCTCAATATGTATATTATGTTCCCAGCTCCTGAAAATGGCTCTGCTTTGCTGCTCCAGGGAGCAATCCCTGACCCAGAGGCCAAATGCTGCAGAGCAGCTTCTGTCCTTTCTGGAGTGGATTGGCCACACGTACTGTGTAGCTGTCTGTCTGGGTCTCCTCTGGGCCCCATATAGAGCATCTAAGGAGCAAATGTTAAATTTCTTGTCATTTTTCAGCTCAAAGTTCCAGAAATAATGTCAGGATTTTGATCTAGCCTTCCAGAATAGCATTTTTACAGGATACGATGGTAGTTAGAAGCTGAAAATACATTGTGAAGGTATAAGTGTGTTGAGAACTGACAAAAGACTCCCTGCACACTAGGCTTGAAGGTGTTCAGTTTCAATGGTAGCAAATCTGCCTCAAAGTGACAGAGTCAAGTCTAACCTGATGAAAGCTGCTTCCCAACAGGTATGCATCACATATGCCTGTGAATTACTTCTTCAGCAAGGAATAAGGTGATCTACCAGTACAGATGCACTGTTTGGTTGCTCAGTGCTACTAAATGTGAGTGATCTCATGTGAAACGTTCAGAAGTGATTGGAGGGAGGTGACCAGCAGACTGACCATACAGTTGCATAAACCTTGTTTTTCAAGGAAACTATGGAAAATCCCTAGATGTCTTCAATCCTAACTGTCTTTATCGATTCATTTATTGAATTTGCATGCAAAATATCCATAGGACCCTATGAGAACCTTGGCACTTCATTGTGAAGAACATAATGACATTTTGCCATGATGTAGGCATGGGATCCAACAAAAGATGCATCATATCTGGGCAGTGATTAACCAGGAGATGCCTAAATGGCTCAAATTCTGTCCTCTGTTCTCATTGGCATGGTGTTAGGTATTTTCTCATGTCAGGTGCCAGTGTCACAGCCACGGGGCTTTGTTAACTATAACATCCCTGAAAGAACTCCAGGCACAAAAATTCTTTCTTAAGTATTGGTGGCAATTTTTAATCATGTTTAACGAGTGGTTTCTTTTAATTTGTGTTGCAAAGACTTGACAACTGCGGGCTCCTGGGGTTCCCAATTTCTCCTGTATCACCTTCAGCCTATTTCAGTGCTGAGGCGAAGGAGAGCAGCTGCCATTCTGCCACACAGCCACCAAGCAGAAAGTACAGCTCATTTCCAACCCATATTCCCTGTTTGGACAGGATTTTTCTCTACCGCTTCCAGTTTCTTTTCACGCTTTGCATTTTACTTGAATTTGTTTTTCTAACCCTGTGCTTGTGCTCACTCCTGGAGTTGCCTGGCCTGTGAGAATGCAATCTGACTCGAAATTGTGTATTCTTTCCCATGGGAAACACACAGACTTTCTTTTTTAAATCTGCCCGGTGCATGGCTGCAAAAATCTTCCACTGTCATTTCACATTCTAGGAATTAGCAGGGGAAGGAACATTTTTGTGTCCTTCACTCCCTGTTCATTGCAAAGGGGCTAAGGGAATATTTTGGTGAGGCATCGACTCTAGGTGATTTTTTATTTATTTATTTATTTATTTTCTGCAATGCTAGGCACAGAACTTGTGAATTCATTCCTGTGTTCGATCATTAGACATTTGCATCCAAATTTTCAGCTTGGGATTTGACAATGTGTTGTAACACTAGATGTATTTTATTAAAATCATGTGCTCTGTAATGAGGATGTGTACATGCAATATTAACTCACATTTTGACTGTTTCAACCTAAAATAGCCATGCAAGCTCTTTATGTGGGACAGTGCACTAACTTGGCTGTCTCAATTTCAGCTGGATGAGATATGAACAACAAAGTGAATTTCCTCAAATTAAACTGAGTATATGATATGTATTTGCTAGATTCAGCCTGGGTCTGGAGGACAGATTATTCCTGGTTTAGTATAAAGACTGCTGAGACAAACATACTTTTCTGACATCTTTTTGAAAAAGTTTCAACCAGCAAAGATATATTCTACTGGCTCAGCTCTTTGTATCCTGTATTTTTTGCATTTTTGGTCTGGTTCCTATACATTTCTGGTTCCTATACATTTCACAGTCCAACCAACCTCTCACAGAAAGATGGTCTCATAGAATTCTGTAGAAATTGTCAGGTTTGGCTGCAGATTATTGATGTGATGTGATGCAGAATGGAATCAGATGTAGTGCTTCGGATATCTTGAATAGAACTTGTCAGCAATTCATTGAACATTTCTTTTTTTTTCCTTTTTGCTTATTTTTATATTTTTCCCAAATTCTCCAACTATGTTCAAAAGCAAATATGGTAGCAAAAAGTAACCTGGATATATTTATTTATTTATTTATTTATTTATTTTGAAAAAACTTGCAAAGTACTCACCTTCTTATTTGACTGTTTTAATCCAGAAAACTATTTTTGGGTATCCAGGTGATGATTCAAATTTGTTTTTTCCCAAAAGATTTCAAAAACTAACTTAAAAAAAAAAAAAAAGGACAACAAAATGAAGTAAAAGCAAAACATTGTAATCACTCAGAAGCTACACGATATGACTTCAGATGACTTTTTTATTATTATTACTATTTATGTAGTTGTTTTTTTCTATTTCTTCACTGTGTCTTGACACAGGACAGACAGAATTTTTATTTATTTATTTATTTTTATTTAAAAATTCTTGTGGTATAGGGAAACTACTTCCTGCTTGTCACAAGTTTGAATATAACAGATTTTGTATAGAAAATATTTCATACTAAAATGTCCCTAAGAAATCGTTCAAATTTATTCAGCTACTTAGTTACCTACTACAGAAAGTTTGATTACCGAGAGTAAATGAATTAATTAGGATTTTTGTGTATGTGCGTTTTGGAGTAAATGTAGAATAAAAAACATTAGTCCTAGACTAAAGTGGCGAAAATGTCATCACAAAAACTCCTTGCACAATAAAAGCAATACTAATACTAAAAATTTAGACTAACCAAAGCTTGGTGTGGACCTGGTTTTGTTATGTAAAAAACAGGGGAAATTAACTAACTGTTCTGCAAAAATCTGTCCTGTGATATGAAGCCCAGACTTGCCAAGGCATCAGAACCAGCCTAAGACCCTCACAGACCAAAGCCCATTAGCACTGTGGATGTCACGCAGCACAAGCACCTGCACAGTGCAGTCCTCTTCTACAAGTTGCTTCTCACAGTGACGGAGGAGATGTTGCCCATGGCTGGAGTTACATATTTCTGTGCAGGAATTTATCAACAGGTTAGATAATGCCATGAAATAATTTGTGCAGTAGTTTTTGGGGCACTATAATGTAAGATTTATTTTTATTTTTATTTTTATTTTTATTTTTTTTCTGAGAGGTTCAAAGTTCTCTAAAAGGGACTGGCTGAAAAATAAATGATGCCTGAGGTGATGCAGAGGGAGAGCTTGAGGGCAAGTGAGGAAGCAATTTACATGGAAATCAATCTCATGTTTGCTGAGTATTAAGGCTAAGAAGCCTACAGCTCTGTGAGGGGGGAAAAAAAGCCCCATTAACTTTGTTGCCAGAGGAAATCAAATTTAAATTCAGCTGTAGATGCTTTTAAAATAAATCTGTAACTCTAACTTCAATAAGTGCAGCCGAGTACAGTAACCTCAACAGAATCTACCCACTCTTTTCTAAGCTTTTTGATTCATTGGACATGTGGGAACATGCGTGTGTGAGTGTAAGGGGACTGGAGGCCCATATGTGAGGAGATCCTCTTGGCAGCCAGCATTCCTCTTTGGGAAGGGATCCAAGACAAATTCTTGATGCACTCTCAGGGATTAATAAAACAGAGCAGAATGGGAAACTGCTAGATGGGCTATAGATACAGTGGACTGTTGCGAGTGATGAATTGCTGGTTATCCCTGTAACTTGGCAGGCAACTGAAGAGAGATTTCTCATAAAAGAGTTTACAAGTTGCAATGTGCAGTGGGATGACAGCACACTCACCCTGGCTGCAGAGTTCACTGCCAAAGGACACAGCCCATAGCACAAGCAAGCATGGGGGACAACATTATCTTACTGCCTCAGCTTCTATCTGGGTGAGCCAGCAAGTGACAAATAGCCTGTCAGTCCATGGCATCAAAGTGCTGAGAGGACCTCCAAAGTATCGCTGTCCAAGCTGTGTGCATTTATTTCACTGGAGCACTTCCCAAAATGTAAAGGGAGATGACATTTTGTTTGGATAGCTGCAGTGGGGAAAGAAGGAGGAGGAAGCGCTGTAAATGCAGTTGTACTGATGGGCCTGATGGGAAAGGACTCTAAGCAGTGCATTTGCCTCACTAGACTGGGGAAAGATGAGTTTTGGAACAAGCAAAACTTAGGCCCTCACTGGATATGCATGGTAAGGGTGCTGGGGGTCAGTGGCTCTATCCAACCTGGGCACAGAGCAGAGAAGAAGCTCTGGCATCCAGTTAGGAACACTGTGGGGTGCCAGGGTACATGGAGTGCACCACAAAATGAGCACACATCTCAATGAATATGTGGCCAAAGACATCTCCTAAACTGAGGACAAGAGTCACAGAAGGTTTGTGGAGATATTAGAAGGTTTTTTTTGTTGTTGTTGTTGTTTTTTTTTTAATTTATTTATGCCCCATTCAGAAGATGGTGCCAGAAAGAAATACAGAGATACAAATATGAAGAAGAAACAGCCTGATTTGGTCTGTGCTGAGCCCCATATTGGGGCATCTCAGTGGGATAGATGACACCAGTAGCTTAGATGTCACTTGACAATTTGACAGTATGCAGCATAGACACTGTTGTTATGTTCTGCAGTCTGTAACCATCTCTTCTATTGTGCAAAGATAGATATCTGTCCAGCATGGCCCTCCTAGCTATGGTGGCATTTTATCTGTGTGGTGTGTAAGGGATGCTAGGCATGGGAAGCAGGACAGTCCATCTTCTGAAACACAACATGCCACAAGATGTGGAGGACTGAGGGGGCCGTATCCCCCAAGCCCATTTTTGTTGGCTGCAGTGGCATGCTTCCTCCCCTCTGTGCCACAGCTAGATCTGAGTTTCTGTAGTGTCCCTGGGATATCCTTCTGCCAAAGGGCTCTCACCTGCATGGTGAGGTGGAAGAAGACAGCATTACTGTCGGCTGAGGCTTGAGACAAGGAATCCAGCAGGGAGAGCTTACTGCAGACCGAATGAGGACTTTGGGGTCCATGCCCAAGCAGGGGGCAGCAAGAGGCAGAGGAACAGTTTCCTACCGAACCAAGTGCAGGTGGTTCTGCTCCGGTGACAGGAAACAGCAGCCAGGGGAAAGTAGCTGGTACAAGCAGCTTTTTGACAGATAGCTTGGGAACTAGCTCTAGTTTCTCCAGAACCAGACCAAACTACTTCCAAAAGACAACAGCTGTTTCCAGCATTTGCCACTATTTCCCTACACAACTCTGAAGCTGCTATCCCTTATTTCCCCCTCAAGCATTTCAGCTGAAATTCTTGTTTTACAACATTTTTCTTCCAAGGCAATTGTGTTCCAGGATGGCATTGTATTGCTGGTGTGTGGAGGAATCAGGAGTGATCTAAGGTCAGTCTCCATTTCAAGGGGCAGGACTGACATACTTACAGCAGTCTTTTTGTCTGGTCCAACTTGCATACAAAAACAGCTTTTTTTTTTTTGCCTTTTTTTTTTTTGCCCTTTTTTTTTTTTTTTTCTATTAGAAATAACAGCCTGGCCAGCACCTCATTCAAGAAGGAACTGAGAACTGGATCCCTCCTTCTGAGGGTTACATGGAGGCCTGTGGAGGATTGCAGGGCTCATAGGTTGGAAGGATTGCTTTACTTTGACTTCCTTCATAGGTTTTGATTTGAACAAGAAATGTCACCTTGAGCCAGTCATCTTAAAGAAATTGAGCTAGACTCAGCCTCCTTCTCCTGCAGTACTGGATAGGAAGTGTGCACATGCACATGCACTTGCTTGGAGGATCACATTGTAGACAAAAAACTGATGCAACTAGCTGCAGCAAGAGGTCATCTAGTAAGGGTGCACTGGGAAAGGACACTGTTGGAGGCACAAACACTGAATCTGCATGTGGTTCTCCAGGTTTTCTCTGGCTTTGTGGCCACTGTACTGTGCACAAGTGACCTGTGGCACACAGAAAACTTATCCGAGGTATAGGTACCCTGAGTGGGAGTGGGTTTAGAGACCTGCATGGCTTATAGACTCAGGTAGTGCAATAGGGAAGCATTTGGCAGCTGCCAGATGCCTCATGCTTTCTGAAAACTCTGCAAGATAGAGACATAAGGGTTAGCTGGTGGAAAAGGTATACAGAATATACCTGATTTTCCTTTTGTTTCAGATATGTAAAACGTATTCCTTATAATATTTTCTTGTTGTAAAATTGTGAAAGATTTCTGTAATTGTTTATTTATTTATTTATTTTATTTTCCTTCTTTAGCTTTCCTACAGATTAACTGATCTTTCAGGAATTTCTGATCATGTAAAATATCTCCCTTATCCTGCATAAAGATCTTTGCTCACTGGAAAGTTATTGTCCAAGGTTGTTAACCTTTCCAGGTATTTTCTTTGTCATTAGTGAAATATTGTAGTTGTGCTAATGACCTGGCAAAGGAAACCACTAACCTAATTGGGGCATAAATGCAGGTGAATTTAATAAAGAGAAACATTAGCATTCTAGACCTTCACTGGGACCACCTGTTTTTTCGAATTGGATTGGAGACTCTCTGTGTCCTGCACTGGGTCTGCCCATGTTGCAGCTGCAGTGGCTCTGGGGGCATGTTCTGGTCATGAAAATCACATCACCTGCATAGATGAAGGTGTTATATGCACCAGAGGACTGTCTGCTTCATATAGCCAGGACCAAACAACATATATGCTAGTGGGTGACCAAAATGAGCTGAGCAGCCAGTTTGACTACAAACTGAAATAATCTGCCTTCATTTATTCTGCAATATAACCAGATCCTCAGCTGTGATGAAATAAAATAATTCCACCTGTGGTAAATGAGCTGGGGATGTGGTTTCATATTACATGCATTTTAATGAGCTTTCCACAGCAGGTCTCAGGCATAAACCCATCCACCCCTATACATCTGAGAAGAATGGTGAGACATGCAGACCTTTCACACCAGACTCACTCATCTGTCATGTGTTCATTAAATACATGGTTGGTATTTTGTGCTCTTACATCCTCAGTCCACAACTCATGTTCACATTCATGTGGAATGGTGGGATGGTTCACTTGTGAGAAAAGGTAACAATTTTCTTGAGCCTGTGCCTCTTTGAGTTAGACTGTATTTCTTCATGGCTCATGGATAAAGGGCTTTGTTGCCACTTGGCAATCAGACCACGAGTTAGATGCTGCCCCAAGCTGTGACCACAACACAGAGACACAGCTAAGACTGACGGGGCAAAGACAGGCTCTGCAGAGGCATGATATAGAGCTGGCCATAGCTATACCACTGTCAGAACATTCATACTGTCTGAGATGCTTAAACCAGTGGGTTTGGCACCTTGAAATCAGTGCTCGAGGAGAGAGAAAGTTCATAGCTCTCTTATAGCTGCAGATGCACTGCATATCCACTTCTTGACAATGACTTATGCTGCTAGGAAGCAGACTACTCCACAGAAAGCAATAATAGAGTTTGGTTTTGTTTACTGACTTTCACAGTCTGAAGTGCTCTGAGCAACCTCCACAAATGACAAGTTAAATGTTAACAGTTCAATGTGCTGCACAGTTTCTTAGTTGAATTAACCCTTGTTAAAGGCTTTTCACTTGCAACTTCACAGCCCACTTTCCACTTATGCCTTTGTACACTTTCAGTTAAGCTTCTTTGACAGATTTTTCTGTAGACTTGGTGGTAGTAACATTTTCCTTGTGGGTTTTATGCTGTTGTCCTGACAGCGTAAGGCTCAAAGGTACGTGCAAGCCCTGATACTGCTGTTATGGTGGGCCCTCATGGGAAGTAATGTAGGACATCAATGATGGGCTCCCCTAGTAAAGCTTCAGCATATAAGCCTTTCTCATCATGCTGTGTGCAATAAATGCCTAAATAGGCAAAATTCAGTAGCCAGTATATATCACCAGTTTGGTGATACCTAAATTAGTACATCAATGCATTGCCAGATGAATGGGGAGCACCTGCTGCACCAGGGTATTAAAGATCACCAATGATTTCTACCAATCCCCCCTCTGCTTTCCCTTGAACTTTGTTCAAATATACAAATCAGATGTCAGAATCCCAATGTGTCAGTAATATATATTCCTATATACCATCAGCTGCATTTATTTTTCTTAGGCTGTTTTCCAAAATAAATAAGTCTGGTATGATCCATGTCTCAGCAAAACCCTTTCTCTAATATCTTTTAAATTGGTTGGGCAAGTTGAACTGCAAATCGTTAAGATAACTAAAATTTCATAACTTTTGTGAAACTTTCCATCTGCAAGAGATAGACCCCAACTATTGCCCCGCTGTGGCAGGGCACAGCATTTCTACACTGTTAATCAATTAGCTGCTAACAGATATCCATGATAGGCAAAACATTTGCAATTAATTGACCACATGTGGTTTCTAGTCATATTATCAACATTTGTTCTTGTGTTCCCACATTAGGAGGGTGTCATGCAAGAGCTAGGGAGTATGAATGAAGGAGTATGACAATGAGCAGGAGAAGAAGAACACATATCTCTAGGAAATCAGTTTCATTAGTCCTCCTGCTCATGGAAAAACGTAAAAAGTGGGATTCACCATAAGGTCCAAAACTGGCCTTTGAGTTTACTCTTATGAAACCCGGTTTGTTCCTAATTGCAGATTATCTTAATGAGTCATCTCTCCTTAACTTCCTCTTCACCAGGGAAAAAATAACATTCAGGTGCATAACTCTCATTCTCATCTTACCTTTAGTTGGCAACCTGACCATCTGTCACTCATATAAGTCTTTGGCAGGCTTTAAAGACTAATTAATGTACTGTATTATCATATCTGTTAGGTTGTTTATCACAATAATTGACAAGTTCTTATGTATCTCCTTGCCAGTCTTGTTGTTTTGGAAAGTATGATGAAATAATGCATGCTTAAATCTGCCTGTGGCTGGGTACTTACTTGTTGATAAATCTAGTGACTTTCTTTTCCTGATTATTGCATTTTAAGCTGTTTATGACAGACTGTCTGACATATTAGACATAATAAAGAGCCTAATAAATTATTGAAATCCATATAGAAGATAGGTCAGAACTGTGGGAAGAAGAAAACAACTGTTAATTATAGATGGAAGGTTGGCTTCTGAAATTGCTGGAGGATCAGTTTTAAGGATGTTTATCTCCAGTAGGTTATGAAAAAGTTGAAAGGGCACATCCCTATCAACAAATATGTACAAATTAAATTTGGAAATAAATATCTGTTATATTCCTTTATCAAGTTATCAAGACAAATGAGATGCCAAAACTTAAACTTTTATCTTTAGTGACACGGTATTTTTCTGTTTTCTGCTTTTCTTTTCTTCCTCAAGTTTTCTCTTTCCCTCCAAGCCAAAATCATTTTTTCTTTCCTGTGCTTGGCAGAAAGCAAATGAGTCTTTAAATGGTTTCTAGATTCTTACTGATCCTTGCTAGTTCCTGGTTTTGTAATCAAAAGAATCTCCTCTCAAGTGTAAGGGAACATAGTCTTCTAAAGAAATCCTACATGATCACTAAGGAGGGTATATTCTCTCTTTCTGTAACTTGTTTTTTTTTTTTTTTTTTTTTTCTGTCAGCTATAAGATTCACTATAGTTTTAGAAATTCTTAATATGCTAAAAAGTGTTCTGCCTTTCACAGTCACTTGATAGTGAGTGCTGACTTTAACTTGTACAGGTTAATTTTATTTTAATTGGCCTGGATAGTTGCTAGGTACCTGGTGGTGGGCATATGTAGAAAAATAATTATTCCACACCTTGAAAGTTATTGCACTTCAATATCTCTGCAACAAGAATAGTGACCTTAAATAGATAGGTAATTCAGAGGTGCCATCCTCTAAATGTAAGACGTCCTTGGCATTTTTCCATCAAGCTTGCAAAGAGATTCACTAAAATATTCTTGCAACCAACATCCACCTGTGGATGTGTACAATTCCACAGTGATCCTTGTGAGGGTTCTTATGTATCACATGCAAAAATAACTGGTATAGTCTGTAGAAATATTTCTAATGAATGCTCTGTTTTGGAAACAAAACAGATTCCATAACAGATGTAGCATTGCTATGTGTAAATAGAAGTTATATCCATAATCCAGTGTTTTTCAGATTGAGTGTGTGAAATAGGAAAACAAAGCAAAGGGACATCGATCCATGTCATGAGACAAACTTACTGAACAGTTGGGAAAGGACTATTAAATACTTATGGGATAATTAGTAATGGTTAGAAACCACTGAAAAGTGTGTAGATTTTTGGGAAGCTCTGGAGCATGAATAGAGACATCCTAGAGTTGTATCTGGAATCAGTTTATGATCTCTTTGCAGGTCCCTAGAGAACAGAAGAAAGCAGATCTTTTCTTTATCTACTTGAGCGAGACAAAAATGTAGTTGTACAGAAACAGTAAATCAGTGGCAATGACTGCCACTTGTAGCAGTAGTCTTCTGTACCTGCCAACATCTGTGTGTGGTGCTTGGTGGTAGGATGTGTACAGAGCAGACAGCTGGGCATAGCTGTCTTCCCACTCCTGTTTTGTCCTGTTGATATGGTGAAAGCTGTAGATTCTCAGTCTGTTGGGATTCAAAGAATTGGGCCGTTCTCTGATACTGCTTGTCTGGTCCATAACTCCCTACAACACTAAGGCTCCCATATGGATTTCTTTCACCTTCTGTTTTAGCTCCATACTCTGCAGATTGCAAATAAGCCTGTTAAGTCTCCTGCAGTGACTGTGAGATACTTTAGCACCTGTCTCCTCACACTTGCCTACTGCAATGATATGTCTCACACAGTAGTGCTGCTGCTGCTACCTTTCCTTCCCTCAGGGCTCCCATCCACACACTCTTGACCAACAGCTCTGCAGTCTGTCCCCCAGCTGCACCTGGTGCATAAGTACATAGGGGCAGGAGAAACTGTGGCACTGTGCTCCATATGTCCCTGCACTCCCCTCCAGCAGGCAAACCCTACAGCCTCCTTGCTCATGTAGTAGATATGATCTCCCATTGCATGACTGGACACCCCTGGTCTGTGGTCCCATGTGTAAATCTCATATTTTGGCACTGAACTGCCCTGAGGAATCTGCAGAAGGAGCAATTGCTCCTGTGGGAACAGTGGTATTGGATGATATTTAACATCTAAGCCTGAAAAGCCTTTAGGAGAAGACATCTTCTAAGAATACAAATTATGTTTATACTTTTAAGCTCCTTCTTTGCCATTCAAAGTGTTTCAAACATGTTATTTAAGTATGGTAACAACCTCTGTGAGCAGTTTGGATTTTTATACTTCCTGAGGAGCAAAGGTGCAACCTTCCTTTCCCTCCTCTATGTACCTTGTTTGGTAGAAGAGAGAGATAAAAGGATTTATTTTATTTTATTTTATTTTATTTTATTTTATTTTATTTTCATAACCAGGGATTTATGTATAACAGCAAGTTGAAAACTGATGATTGACATCACTGGAGAATGGGATAGGGACTGAGTTGCTGGTGGGCTGTGACCTACCATTGTTTGTGGCTACAGAGATACCCAGGCCCTTTATTTTCCCTGGGGTAAGAGCAGGGTGCAGCCTCCAAAATCATTGACAATGTTCTGTTGGGGGGAGGCCAGAGAGGCTGAATGGATGTTGTTGTGATGGAGACGTGAAAGAGGGCTAGTATCTCCACAGCTGTCTTGAATTTCTCTGAAGGGACAGTAGCCAAAGTGACCATAAAAATATTAATTTATAACCTCTCAGAACTGACTGGCTGTTTAAGCACTACATATGTTTGCATTGGTTGAGTCTAGGGTCAGAGCATTTATTTTGTACTTTCCTCTCTCCCTCTGAAATGTAAATACATTTCTTCATGTGATGAGTGATTTACTTCAATCCACAAAGGTATTTCTGAAAGTATCCAAACACTTAATTTAAGCACTTGTTGGGTACTGTTTTTCATTTAGCCTTGTGAGTTATACTCCCAAAGAAAGGGGCCAGAATTCTTGAAATGTATTTATAGATCTAATGATGCCTTAGAAAAATATGCCACGTGGAGGTACTGGGGTCGTGTTGACTGCTAAGTGTTGAGAAACTTTATTGATACATCTCTTGGACTGTGAATTTTATATATTGTTCAGAATTCTCTTTTGTTTGCAGTTTACTGCGCATGTATTTTCACCTTTGATTAATCTAAGTATCTCTGAATTTACAGTAGATATACTTTGTTTTTTAAGTAATAACATCTCTTGCTTTTCTATAGTGATTGGTTCTTGTACTCATTTATATAGTGCTGACTTTTTTCACAGAAGGGCTAGGCAGCAGCTGTGTGTTCTTTTTTCTTTCCTATTAGATGTTTGCGTGTAAGAAATTGCTAATTAAGTTCCCTATTAGCTAATTTGTTTTGCAATTGAATCTCACTGAGTTTGTAAAAGGTGCTGTTACTTCTGAGAGTTTAGTAAATCAGGTCTTCTCACAATGGTTCAGTTGACTTTAATTCTAGCAAATCAAAACTCTCCTATTCACCAGATGCTTCTTTCTTTGTAATAGCATCTTTATATATAAACCTACATTTTTAGATAGTTAATGTATTTGTCTCTGTTTTATTTAGTAAACATCATCTGACTTAATGCTTTTAACTGATATTTTTGTGATTGTGTTCACTTGCCTGAAGTAAAACATAGCGTAAAATAATAATTGTAAATACGGATGCTGAAGATTTGGGATTGTAATACCAATTGTGCAGTACTTCTGTAATCCTTGCAGGAATCAGCAACGTGTCAGGAGGAACTTTCCTTTCCTATCTAGATGTTTAGAGAGCTCATTTCAGAGTAAACAAGTTAGCCTCAGCCTATTCATTTTGGTAATGCTTTGAGAGGGTTGAAAGGTGATTTCTGAAAGGAGAGGAAGATTATTGCCTCCTGCAAGAGATCTGACTCTAGCACCGTATATTATCTGTTTAGGAACCAGATTAAGTTATCAAAGAGAAAATCAAATTTTAAATTTAAATTATGAATCAACAAAAGTAAATAGAAGATTAGATTATTGAAATCTTAGAGCAGTGTTCTTCTGACAGAAATTAATGGAAAATGGAAAATCAAATGAAATAATTAAAGCATACTGATGGATTTACAAATCAGAAGCAAAGAGTATTAAATTAGTTTCCTAAATTATTAAATTAAGTCACTAAATTAAAAATATTCAAGTGAAAGATATACTTATCTCTGTATTACATTATTACCATCTTTTGATTTTGATCAATTATTTTGTCAACTGCATTAAATCCTGACACCGGTAAATAATTTCTCAGGATACATTCAGATTACTGCTTTGAACAGAAGTTTCTAGGTATTAAAGCAATTAAATGATGACAATGATGATGACTTCATTACTATTGCAACACAAGTAACGATGATATCAGTCCCAAACACAATGGTGTCACTGCTAGTCCTTCCAACAGTAAAATGTAAGAGAAGTAAAGAGTTGGTTAAGAATTTTCTTGTGAGATTACCTAGAGATTGTTTGAAAGGAGACGGGGGCCAGAAAACCTGACATCTGTTCACAAAGTGTGTTTGTCCATGCTCACCTATATCACTAGCTAGAATATTATGACAATCCCTATTTAAAACAAAATATGTCCTGGTAGTTCTATCCATGGGAATGATGCATGGTAGCTATCATTTTCATGTATACAGGGGTAACAGATTAAACAAAACATTAAATATGTGACATCCAAATAGAGCATGATGTAGGTGCCAAGCGTAGGCATCCAATGCCCTTTGAGACATCATAGGTTGCATGAGGCATCTATCTGTATGTACTGTCTAGGCTACCCACTGAGGCAGTTGCTGGTGGTAATCCAGCCAATCTGAGACACTTGTTTGAGGATGGGATGTGTTGCCTTATGGCATTGTCTAGCTTTCTGTTGACTTTGGCAAGAGTGTGAACAAGTAGCCTAACTTCTAGATGGCAGACATTCGGTGATTTAGACGACAGCTAGCCTTAACCACAGAACAAGACAGCTTGAGACAGTCAATGAAGCATTTAATAATTTTGTCTGTGAAAACTCATATCAAAGAGAAAACACTGAGAAGTTGTTCTACAGTAACACTCTTTGCTTTTAATATGTAATTTTCAAACTTGAACATACTTAATGACTTCCTATGCTGCTCTGTCTTTAAAGGAAGTAAATTTGATTTAGAAATATTTATTTTTTTTGCAGTATATTCCACTGGGAAGCAGGAAAAGGTACTCTGTGTAGACTAAAGAAATAGGGATGAAGTGAATGGAAGAAAAAAATCATTTAGGGTCTTTGTCTCCTGTGCAAGTACACTGAGAAGCCTGTGGCTACCTTTGAGTTATGTTTATTCAGGTGTATCACATGAAGCTAATTCAATTTGACAACAGTGAAGAACTGATCCCACCTGTCCCAGAAATTACTGTTAACGTTTTATACCAGGAAGAAAATATTTATGTTCTGATAAGGACTTTGTGATTGAAAAGATTACATACTTTCTTTACCTTTTTTGTAAAGGAAAAGTTTTCTTAATAAGAAACTTGTAAAGGCTATTGAAGAGATACTGTAGTGTCTATTAAGGCTATTTTTTGTCCGCTCTGGTTGTGCAACCATCTCAAATTAGAACTGTTTCTTTTATCAGCACAGATTGGATGTGTCATAAAATAGCTAAATCCCAGCTGGGTGGTCCCAGCATGGAGCATTTACGCAGTTCTTCAGAAACAGGTAAGATTTGGATCTGCATGGACTCAATACCTGTCTTGTCAGCATCCATTTTTGGATTACAAGACTTCCTAGATCATGGGGAGTGCATTGCTACTTCACAACAGCTAATGACAGTGTTGTGACTGAATCTAGTTCATCCTTTGGAGATACCTGGTTACAGTGGAAATCCACATTTTTAATTAATGGAAATAGTTTTAATGAAAGCCTAGAAACACAAAAATATATTATTTTTGTCACACACCTTTGTATTGGAGCTTTCTTTAATAATAGGTATATTTCTACTTAGGCTTACTTAGTGTTGGGTCAGCACAGAGAAAATGTGCCTAGAACAATGGAAAACACTTTAGCAAACTGTTCTTCTACTTCCCTTATGTCAGGTGCTTGGTAGAAACTCCATGCCAGCGTGTATAACTTTGGAAAATGAGTTTTAATATGTAAAGCTAGATTTAGAATTATACTTTAAAATCGTAAGTGGTGAATGTTCTTGTCTTGTACCTGTTTTATTAAAGTTTAAATAACTAATAGAAATTCAGCTTTGATATAAATTACTGTACTTCTCAGTCTCAAGCTCCCTATGAAAAGACAGTGAAAAAATAAAATATACTAAGAAAACCAGAATTGATAAACGTTGTTCATGTCACATCTGTGTCTGCTAGCATTTTCAAATAACTTTGACAAGTTAAGAGAGAGAAGCAAACTGCACTTACTAGGATTTTTTTTTTTAATTTGGTGAGACACTTAAATCAGCCCAGTTATTTCTGAAAATCCCATGTATGGAAGCTTAGAAGCCTAATTTTAGATCTGTCACTTAGAAAATGAAAATCTGTGTGTATTTAAAAATCTAGTCACTCTATTACTTTATTGAAAGTTTAATCATTTCTATTTTTCACAGTAACTGACTTTATGCCACAAAGAAGGTTTTTAGTGGGAAAACAAATACGCTTATTTGATTCAAGTATTTCTTTATAAACTTAACTTTTAGTGAAGTAGTAGTTCATATGAGTAAAGGTATATGTTCTGTTACATGTCTGTAGGTTATCAGACTTAATTTAAATATTTTATTTTTTTTTGACTGTAGTAGTACTGTGATATTACTAAGCAAAATCTTGCCAGTAGTGACACTAAAATAAAAATAAGGTTTGTTACATAAAGATGTTAGTCTAAAGTTACAACCTATGAGATGTGATGAAATACATTACTGAAATGAGTGAGAAAACAAAACAGTAAACAATTTTCTTTTTTTATTTATTTATTTTTATTTTTTTCCTCAGGATGCAGCTCTTAGCAGAGACTACAATGAAGAAGACTACAGGGTAGCAAGCAAGGCACAACAGTCTCCTTTCTGCCTCACCCAGTCTTTCCTCAGTGCTTCCTGGCAGCTCTTCTTGCTTTGTGACTTGAGTATGAAGAGCACCTCCTTACTCCAGGCTGAGGACCGTGGAGTCCTACAAACTGCCTGTTCACCAACTGTTATGAAGAGGGACATGTGACTGTGTTGGAGACACTGGAGGCTGAAGAAACCAGTGGGCTTGAGCTCAAGGAGTGGTAGCCGGTAAATTTGTTCTGGGAAATTCTGCAGACCCAACCTTTTGGTGCAGATGGTTTGGGAGGGAACTCCCAAAATGTCTTGTTTTATAAAGAGTCTTAGGAGATCTTCCCCTTCTTTTTAATTTTGCTTTTTGTTGTTAATACAAATTTGTGTGAGACTCAAATACATATAACGCACACTTGGAGGAATTAGTTATCACAGCATTGTACCCTAACTTCAGCCTGTTGCTACATATAAAATGCTGAACAATGTAAGAGGAAGTGAGGAAAAAGACCTGGTGCTGCAGGGTTTCGAAATGCTATAAAAACTTTACTGGGAAAAAGAGTCATTTGTCATGGCTTCTAAATGGATCCTCTCTGCTGTTCAAAAAAGGTGTGCAGTTCAGGCTTCGTATATTCAGGTCTAGAAATGTCTATGAGGGCACAACTAGGGCTGGCTGCTCCTGCAGGGCTGGGGAGCTGGGTGGGAAGGTGTCACCAGTGCTGCCCTTGGGGCGTGAGGTCAGCAGGCAGAGCTGGGGCAGCAGCAGGGTCCATCAACTGCCCTTGACATGGTGAGGGGGTAAGCCACAGCCAGGATCCATACTGAGGGACGAGCAGGGAGAGAGGGTCAGACCCAGGGCCAGGGCTAGAGACAAAGAGATGATGTGGAGCCAAAGTTTATCCATTGGACAGAGACAGAACCAGAAACAGAGCAGAGGACAGGCTGCAATGTCTGTCATTGGGATCCATCCGGGAGGTGAGCTACTGCAGCACAGGGCTGAGATCCAACCCAGGATGCAGAGCCAGAGTCAGATCTGGGGACCTGTTGTGTCATTGATGGGGCAGGCACCGATGTCTCCAGGCTTATCTGAAATGGGGTTCCTGGGCTTCTGGATGTGTGTTCTGGGTGAATTTGGCTGTCAGGCCTTCTGGGGTACTCAGGGCCATGACAATGACAGGCATCTTACAGTGTGATTCTCTGCATAACTGATGAGCTAATTTTATTTTTTTCAGTCTTTGTTCTTTTGTTGTTGAATTTTCTTGGCAGCTATTTCACCCTCTGAAATCACTAAATTTGAATGTTGTTGATCTATGCCACAAATGAGCGATTAGTGCTTAATGCTTGTCAGACATCACTGTGCATTTATCAGACAATCTATTTAAAATTGAAGGAAGCGGTTAGAGACAAAAAAGTAGTAAAATTACCATGTAAACAGATTTAATTAATCTCAAAAATTTCCAGTTTATCAAGATAAGCATTTGCAGCAACCAAAGATGTTAAAAAAAAAAAAAAAAGTTTTTTACAAAATCCCATGGACCAAACATGCCACTGAGAGAAGAGTTGTTGGTTGAAGTATAGTCTAAAGAAATTTGTGATCCTGAAAATTAGACATTTTTAGTGTCATCATTACTACAAATATATAGTTTTGTATTAATTTTCATTCTGTTCCAAGCCTTGTGGTTACTCTTCTTGCAAATGTTATTCTCAGGACTGAATGTGAGTAAAGGGAGTCTTATTCCATCAGCATGTCTGTGATCCAGTGATAGTCAATAGGAGTCTTGGAAAAGGTCAGTCTTGGTCTTGGCCTTTAGCAAGCATACTGACATTCAGATACAATAGAGCACTCATGGTTTCTAAAAGCAGTGGAATAAATTGGAGTGATGGGGATATGAACATTATACTATGAGTTTCAGTGGAATTTGGATTGACCTAATGTAATGAGTTGAACTGACATACGGCTAGAAGAATGTTGGTATCATTCTCTTGGGCATGAAAATATATGAACGCCAAGTTTTGGGGGTGATTCCAAAATGGATAGATAGGGCTTATGGGATGTAATGTCCTTGTTCCTTTTAGGTTATCCACATGGAAAATTCCTTTTTGATGCCAGTCTTGTGCTACTTTTCATCATGTAACATCACTGAGGGCTGACCAGCTGGAACAAGAGTATTGTCAACTTCTAAGAGACTGGAAGTACTATTTATCCCATTCATTACCAGCTGAACACAATTTGGATTTTTTGATGAGTTTTGTAAGAAATGAGGAATGACTAAAAGGCTGAAAAATACAAAACAAACAACAAATCCATAAACAAAAATTTATCACTGCCTAGTGGAAAATGTATGAGCAGGTAGTCTGATTCACTTCTATGTTGGTGGTTGAACTAGTGGCGGACTGCTTTTTTCACCTAGACAATACCAAACTGTTCGTTTTGGTTGAGGTAAGTCATTCTTCTGAAACTCTTTATTCTTTCTGACCAGCAACAGTCACAGAGGCATGTCATAAAACCTCATCCATGCTAGTTCCGTCTGTTTTCTTTCTTTCTTTCCTTCTTTCTCCTTGCAAGGAAATGCAAACTATGTATTTTTAAATTGGAGATTATCACAGTGACTGTGATCACAGTAGTACACTTTCCCAGTTCACAAATATAGGAGAAGCGTAGCAACTTCTCCCCCTCCTTCTTGCTGATGGCAGTGTGATGAAATGAAAGTTTGTCTCTTTTCCCCAGCTCCAGACTTTCACTATCACTTATGTACAGGGTCTCGGTTTGGTGTTTACCTCATTTGCCCCACACTTGAGATAGTCATGGCTCAAATCCAGTAGTAGTTTCATTTTTGTTTCCTGCACAGAACAAATGGACATAAACTGTGCCAATTCCGGTTGGATGAGCTTTAGATAGCAACCCAATAAGCTAGAGGTGCAGAGCTAGCAAAATTCACATTAGCAGGGCTTTAGCAACAGCCCCATACCTTAAATTGTATTGTCTTACTAACCTGATGCCACAATTCATCTTCTTTTGTGTGATACGAAATTTATGAGTTTAACATCATGATTTATTTCTGAGGGTGTAAATTTTTGTTTGTACATACGTGAGATGAGATTTTTACTGTCGTTTCTTTTTTCCATTAGGAGTCCTTTTTCTTCTGCTGGGGAATTGTGATGATTAAGGCTGGTTAAAAATTTTGACTTTCTTGACCCTTGTTGACCTCAAATTACATTTTAATCTAAATTTTGATGTTTTGCTCAATAGTGCCCAAGAGAGTATTACATTTTCTGCTTTGTACTGCTCTTCCATTTTTTTCCTTCATGTCTTACAAAATCATGTGTTCTATTTCTTTCTGATTTATTTCTTAATTTACACCACTTGTTTATAAATGCAGGAAAAAAAAAAACAAATGTTTATTTGTAGTTTCAGTTTTTGTCAGAATTTCTGTGCTGTGTTTGGGCAGTTTTTCTCACAGAACAAATCCATCTTATTCTCCCTTACCTTCAGATCTGAAATTCTGCATTCATGTTCTGTTAGGTTCTGCTGTACTGCGGGAATATTGGCAGGATGAGACGTGTATTTGAGGTTGTCAGTGAATCTTAGAACCTTTCCAAGGAAGCCTTGGGGGAAGGACGCTTGTTCTTAAATTCTCAATTTCTGGTGTGTGGTTTAAAGTAGTTTTATTATTAACTGCAGACTTTTAATAAAGTGACAGCTGGTAGAATAATTTAATGGACAAGCTTGAAAGATTTTTTTTTTTCCTTCTTCCAGAAACAAACTGTTCAAACTGCAAATAAACACTAGTGGGTACAGAATCACACATTTCTGAGATGTTAATGTAGGTTTTGCAATTTGCATATTCAATTAGGGCTTGCTAAGTAGACGTTTTAACCGTTACAATTATGTTCAGTGCTATAGTCCTGAAATACCTTGGATAGTTGAGGATATTGCACACTGCTTTCTACTGAACAGTGAGGAACATGAAGAAAAACTGACTGAACTAAGGCCTGGGGAGGTTTCTAATTTCCTTCATGTTGGAATATAGTGGTTATTGTTTCCCTTAAACAGATGGAAATCTGCTGATTTCATAGGTGGATAAAGCTGAGTTGAGTCCATATAGAAGTTCAGGTTCAACTTCATGTACTAACTGAAAATATAAAACTGCATTCTGAAAAAATAAAATAAATAGTGCTTTTTTAAAGTGAATGGCCTGCTGTGCTTGCTAATGAGAAAGTTCAGTAGAACCTGTAATAGTTTAAAACCATATGCAATCAATGAACATGAATCGTAATCCTCTTCCTCTCTGGGAGACAAATTTAGCAAAGGATTTAAGCATGTGGTTGTCTCCATTCCTGTTAGTTAAGCATTTTAAACACTGGAGTTGATGGGACTGAAGTTTGTTCGCAAAGCTAAGCACAAATGTTGATAAAAAGAAGTGGATATCCTTACTGAGGCCCTGGGTAATCCAGAGATGAGGATGTGCACAGTGTACAGGGCCTAGTGATAATCAAAACTGGGGCAAAATCTCATGCTTTGAGTATAACAGCCAAAAAATTTTGTTTTCTTCACGTTGTTGTAAAAACAGGAACATTGACTGAAGCCGAATATAGAAAGGAAGGGGCATATATTATCTGCCAGGATTCAGCAGTGCTTTGCAGAAACCTGCTCTATAAAGTGAGTGGAAGACTGTCCAGGGCAGTTGGCAAGTGCAGACTTGATCCTCAATCAACATCCAGGTGACAAAAGACAGGGGACCTGCTTCTTTCAGGTGCAGTGCTATGGTCACCCAATCCCAATTATCCTATATAGCCCAAAGTAATGTTCAGTGTGTGCCTTGGCTGGCAGATGGCATGACATAGGGCTACATCCCCTAACACTAGCAATAAATGGTCCAGCAGCCAAATGTCTGACTGGAGATAAAACACTTGTATGTCAGCAGGACTCCTGGATTCAGGCTACATGAGGCTGGCAGACCAAGTGTCCTCTTCTGGCAGTTACACTTTCTAGTAGTCTAACTTGTAAAGGGTACCTGCTTCCTCCATGCAATAGGCTGAAACAAAATTCAGCTTTTTGAATTGCAAGACTCACCCTGTAGGACCACTGAATTGTCTCACAGGAAAGTGCAGGCTCTGCACTACCAATCTAGGTTTACTGGAACACCCTCTGAAGGCTTTTAGAAGCACCTGTAACTCTGTTTTTCCAAGATTACGTAAGCATTTAATTTAGATCATCTGAATCACCTTGGTGGGGTGAGAAGTCTAAGTTTCAGGTGCTACAATGCTACACTTAGGTGTCTAAGTCTGAATACAGCTCACAGTATCTAATGGGTGAGTTAGACACAAATGCTACTAGTTCTAAATTGCAGTGTGAAGTTATTTTCAGGCTTTCATCACTTTTGACTAATTAGTTCAAATTTAATTTCACCCTTGCCAACTGGGGAAGGTAATGCAAAATATGCAACTTTGGGAATTCTCTTTGAATACTTTTTCTACAAAAGATCATGCAAGGCATAGATCTCACTGTAGAGAGTGGCCATAATCTTTAAAAGTGCTACAGCAAGCATGTGAGGAGAGGAATATGTCCTTGGATAAACCTGAACTTCCTGATGTCTGAATATCCTCTGTGACTCCTTGAAATGAATGAAGATCGTTTACATCTTGTTCTGTGCAAGACTGGGACAGCCAGGGAGAGATCCTCAGCTGATGTTCAGTGTCATTGCACAATAGTGGAAACTTGCATATGTACAATGTGTAATGTCCTAGAATGCCCATGAGGAATGATGAGTGGGTGTCCCCATTGACTTCAGTGGAGCTGGAGAAGTGTCTTCATCTGATTAAATCACCGGCATATATTTTAATCGTTCAGTTTGATTGTACTCCTGTGCATATATATAAAGGCTGTAGTCACCCCCTGCATGTCTATGTGTCTTTAGGCAGCTAGAATACTGCAAACTCTGAAATACAATTGGGTTAGCCTTGCCTAAGGGATGCTAGAGCTGGTCATGACAAATAAGCCACCCAAAAGAAAAATAAGTATATAATAAAGGAGTGGGAAACAGAGTCCAAGCTTGGAGGTTACTGCTGTGTAATGTGCAAGAGGAATGTTTTTTGCAGGCAGCCATTTCCTTATGTGAACAGAGAGACAGCAGATGTGTTCATACCCTCACTGAGACAGAGGACTAGAAAGTTCCTGAGAGATTGTGTCCAGACCTCAGAAACCATGTATGTACTCAGTGTTCTCAGGCAGTAGTGAGCCAAGCAGGGCTCAATGGTATCAGCAGGGCTGACTGAGAGCATCTCTCACAGGGGTCATGCCAAGCAGAGCAAGAGATGCCACGTTTGGAGATAACATGGAAGTGCATTAGCTAAAAGGCTGAGCTGGTGATGTGCTGGGCAGAAAATGGCCTGGGGGCTCTGTTAAGAACCCATCACTGAGGATGAGTTTGTGAAGGTCCTGCTCTGAACTTCTCTTTTCAGCTGTTTCCACATAATAAGCTGAGGACTGTTCCCACCTCATGTGTGCATAGAGATACATGCACATGCACACAGTTTTTATAGTCTCTCTTTTGCTTTACCTTACTGATCATTGCTTTGATGGGGAGAATTGGGCAGTGAGCAAAGCGGTACAGAGGCTTGTGTTCATACAGTAACTAATTGTAGAGAGCTCTGATTTTATGAGCCTTGGCATCTCTAACTGAAAAGGAGCAGAAAAATTTAGGACAAAGGGGAAATCAGGGCTGGGTATTAACTATTGCTGGCATACAAGTGCTCAATGATAAGTGAGGGAAACTACACAGAGTAGATCAATTTTTGTGAGGGAATTTTATTATTTTTTTTGTGTGTGTTATATTATTCTCCAGGGAAGACAATAGAGTATAAGGCTAATATTCAATAATCTATGATAACGGAGCTTGATCCTAGCTGGGATCAGGATCAGGCCTGTTTGCAGGTGGTTTGGTCATCTACCTAAGCACTACAAGGCAGGATTTTGCTTTTATACCCCCTGAACCCAAACATTGAGCAAAGCTGATGGATGCTACACTTGCTGTTAGCTACAAGATGCACTTTCTTTGACAACTGGAGGCAGGTGCAGTGTGCTGCCCAGATCCTTTGTCTCTTCTGGCATTTTATTTCATTCTGCCTTTATAGGTGGCCTTGTTTTTTTCTGAGACAGTCCTGTCACCATCCGTTGTCTCTTCTTCTTTTCTCTTCTCTGTAATGAACTGCAATGTCTTTGCCCTTGTATTGGAAATGATAGCTTGAAAGAAGGAGAATTTATGCCTGAAAGTTTTTTTTTTTTTTTTTTCCCCATTCTGGTTATATCAGCTGCCTAGTTAATAAGAATAACAATAATGATGGTGGTGGTGACGATAATAACCTCTCTCTGTGAATTGCACCTATCTTTGAAGGGGACTGTGACTTTTAAGGTATTTTGTTGTTCTGCTTTTCTTGAAAGCTGTAGGATGCAGTGTTGATGTGAAAATGTCATTGGATGTTATTAAGGGAAAACTGAATTATGGTACTGACAATTAAAAGAGGCTGAAAATGTGTCTTAAACTCTGCTTCGCACTTCACATTTGGGTGAACAGCTCTCAAGGGTTCTGTCTGAGCAAAGTAATTAAATTTGTGTCTAAGTTTAAGGTTGTGCTTAAAGCTGGAAACTTAAAAGGAAGTATGTGCTCAACAGACTTGGTTGTTTGCACTTCAGAAGAACCTTTAACTATTTTCTATATCTGTAGTTTACACTTTCAGCATCCTTGTGACAATGTGGTCTGGTGCAAATCCAGAGTCTGTTAAGGAATCAATCTCGTCCACAGTGAACTCTGGGGAATATGCCTCATTAGCCTAAGGTTTGAAGGGAAGGTTCAAGCTCGAATGACCCATCTCAATCCCTAGTTCATTTTATTTCTGTAAATGTGATGAAACTACTTTAAAAACATGAGTATTCCTCCTAGACCAGAGAAATGAAGTCGTGTCCCTTCCTTTTTCTTAACATATCTGCTTTTATTAATATGTTCTGTCAAAGTTCTCACACCATCCCTCACTACCACAGTGTCTAAATGCTTTCCATGGTTCATTGACTTCTGCTTTGTCCAATACTTTTGTATAGTACTTTGGTAGCAAATTGTTAAAGAGATTTTTTTTTTAGTGTTTATGTTGCTGTTTGTAGGTGGTTGTGAATGGAAGGTACCATGTCTTCATCCTTATGAAAGAAATGCCATTGAGCTGAGAGAACAGAATTTCTTACCAAAAGTTTCAGCTACACGTTACAGACTAACTTGGAGATACTAAATCCAGATGACTGATCACCTTTACCGAGGGAACCAAGATTTTGAATTTGGCCAATGTTTCAATGGGATGCCAGTGGAGAAAGTCCAGGGCACACTGGGTGGCCCAAAGGAGCCTGTCAAGAGACAATCTGCAGCATGCTGTGCTGTCTGGGGATGCACAAAATCAGATGGCCTCCTGCCCAGCCTCTGGGGCAGTGACACAAATGAATAGATAAAAAGTCTCTGTATGTAAGTTAAGGTCTGTTTACTAGTGGACCCTTGTCAGTGAGGAATTTGGAAATGATTCCTCATGGAAATATTTCCCCATACATCCATTTTTATTTATTTATTTATTTTCCTGAAAACGATGAGGAGCTCTTACAGGGCTGTTTGATCTGAAAGAATGCAGTAGTCATGGTTTTTCTCACCATGCTTTCTGTGCAGTGAAAACCTCCAACGAGAATAGGGCACTGGGGGCCCTTTCCCCCACCCCCCTTACAGTGCTTTTGAGTAAGAAAGTGCCTCTCACTACTACTTCATTGTGGTAGTGAAAACACATATCACTAAGCAATACTATCTTCTATCATTTTATAATGCACTGGAAAATTAAGCTTTAGAGGAAGTTTAATGTGTTCATTCTTAGCATATTGTACTAAGTCCAAAATAAACTCCCAACAGAAGTAATTCTATCACTTCATTTTACAATCAGAGCAACATTTTTGTAGCACTTAATTTAAAAATATATCTAACATACCGGTTGGCCAGTATTTCATTTTCAGGTTCTGCTTGCCTAGAAGCCAGAGAGGAGGCAGTTCTGTCTGGGTAGCTGGATGCCTTGTGCTTCTTGACCATTATCAGTTTGGACAGAAGCATGGGAATTTGCAGCACTGTATATTTTTTCCATTAAGGTGTGAGCAAAGATGTGATTATTTCTCCTTCAACCTAACTTTTTTTTTTCTTTTTTTCTGATGATCCTTGCAATTGCTGCCTTAAGTTTGGGTTCCTCTTTTGGCTCTGTGATAGGCTCCCATGCCATAAAGGGAAAGGGGAACATCCCTAAGAATGGGATGTAAATCATGTGGCCCCAAACTTGCTTTGCACAGAAGATGCGAAGTGGCTGTAATCGGCTTGTCAATCTTTATAATGTAGTGCTGACGCTAGAGGAGCTGTGTATATGGCTTGATATTGGGTACATTTCTTCCCTCTCTAACTCAACCTTGGATCCTACAAAAAATCTGACTTCATATGAGGGACAAATTGCAGACTGAACTCTGAACTGTACTCTCATTGCAATGTCTGCCTAGCTAAAACATACCAGAAGATTATTTTTCTTCTGTGTTTCTTGGCCATGAGCCTTTCAATAGTATGATGCTTTGAACTGAAAAGACTGTTGTTGGTGTGCTTTTTTTTTTTTCTTTTTGGTCTTGTTTGTTCTGCCGTGTAATAAACCCGTTAGGTTCTAAATCAAGCATGTAACTATGTAGCTTTAAAGTTATGAGTAAAAGATCACTTTTATCTGTCTATTCTGTTGCATGATCTATGAAAGTCTCTGTTTAATAAACAGTACAGTACAGCTGTTAAGAATATAAAGATTACAAATAGGAGTGAGAGGAATGACAGCATGATATGTCTGTTTGCCTGCTAATGAACATGGACAGTGTGAGTAACTGGGTTACTTAGGAGAGGGTGAGAATGAAATGAAATCTCCATACACATGACATCTAAACATTAAGACCTGCAGAGATGTAAAAGGCAGCCGCTCACTGGCTATACCAATGGTCTGCAGATGATTGTGTGCTAGCAGAAGACATGCTGTCACAGATGACTCATGTCTGCTTTTTCTGGCCAAAAGTCTAAAATGCACATGGTAAATCAGTATCTGGTAATATGTTAGACTGGTGAAGGGACTGTACTTTTGAGTATATTTGGACAAAATGGGATCAAAGCACACAGAAAGCCAAAAATTGTTCATGCCTAGAAGTATAAATGTGGAGTTACCTAAAATGCGAAACTGATGGAATGGCTCCAGCTTTACACCAGAACAGCTGAGAGCATAGCATGTCCCAGAAGTGTTTTGATTACTGGCTCACCATTTCTCCTGGATGAGGGGGGAGACAGCAGTGGGGGCTGGGTGACAGCTGAAGTAACACAAGCAACATTACTTTGCATTGCTTTCAGACTATATTTAGATTATTATGTGTATTGCTGGCAACATTTCCATTTTGGATAAACCCTTAAAATAACTGTTTTTCTAGATGGCCAGAAGATGATGATAGCCAGACTTTCAGTTTAATAGAAAAGCTTGGATGAAAGGGGAAAAGAAAAGGTGAAAATTAGATTTAAATTTATTAGTACTTTGGAAAAAGCTAGGCTTTCACTTTAGTTCAAGTCTCACAGTTATAAAAATATCCACTGCTGGATTCTTGGGGCTGGGTTGTTATGGCCAAGACATTAGGTGACAATTAATTTTCTAGGAAAAAAAACCTAGATTATGACAAAGGCAGGTTCATACATTTTTTCTAAGTATGGGTATGTGAATGCTTTCAATGATATCTATTACAAAATAGGATTGAAACGGGGTGCAGGAGCTCTGCAGCATAAGTAAATGTAGTCACTGGGATCACTAGGACAAATATCAGCTTGCTTCCTTTGAAGATAATGGGGATTAGCCTCAGAGGAGAAGGAGATACAGTCCAGACTCAGAAATCCAGACAGGGAGTTCACATTTCAACATCAGACAGTGTAGGTCGTTACAGGGTTCCTGCCATGGAAGAATCAAAGCACCTACAGAAAATTTTTCTGATTGACAGTGCTCTGAAATTAGACTGTGCCCCAGTCATTAGGAGCTATTTAAAAACCAGACTTTCTAAATGTTCTTTACCTGGGTGCAACAGGCTAAATTTGACACAACTGTTTTTTTTTTTTTTTTTTTTTATGTGTGTTGTCTTATAACAATAATAACATTATAAAGAGAAATCTAAAAGTTTTTCTATCTGCAGCAATTGCCAAAGAGCCAAGAGCCTGCTGGTTGTCAGGGCAACGGAGAGAGCACACCACGAGCTACTGGAGGAAAGGCTTTTGCTGACTCTTGCTTTGCTTCTTTTTAAAGGGTAGTTGATGCTCAAGTTGGTTTTCAGGGGCTACTTAAAATAATCTTGATGATTTGATTTTCAAAAAATCTGAAAAGAAAAATCATAACTATTTTTTTTTTTTGCATATTACTTCTTACTGAATGAAGACAAAATTGCATTATTTATTGTTTTCACTCTGTATCTCATTCTAAACATCAAAGAGGCTTTTTGCAAGTCTTTCTCTGGAGATCATTTCTTTATGACACTCCTGCGGGCCTGGCACTGGGCAAACTGAGTGTGATCCCTTGCAAGCTGTTAGTCCCTGATGATGTGACCTCACAGTGCTGCTATGTGGTAGCTACTGAGGAAGGAGAGGGCTTTCAGTCCTGCCTGTTTTGAACAGAGGGAAAGGGGTGTGAGAAGGAGGAGGAGGAGGAGGACAAGGAAGAAATGGAGAGGAAGAAAGTTCTCTCGGGCAGAGGCACAGGCAGCAGAGGTGAGGGCAGTGTCCTATTGGTCCCTGCGGAGCCTGGTCTGCATGAAAAGATCTTAAGCCACCTTTAGCATCACAAGGTGTCATGCATGCCAGACTGGTGCAGTGCCACTGACTGAAAAGGGCTTAAATGAATACTCACTACTGAGATGACGTTTGTGCTAGGAAGCAAAGCACAAAGCAGACTTTGGCTGTACAGTGATGTGGACAGAAATGGGGATGCTATGACTTTGAAGGTGAATGTGAAGGTCGGCATCCCATCTCAGGTGATATTACCTGTGGACCTCTTTTGCTTAGTATTTCTAGTCATGTCTGTGAGCTTTGTTACATTGTATTGCAGTTTTGGTATGCAAATATCAGCACTGCATTCATCTTGTGTGGGGCTTCAGACTGAGAAGCAGCAAAAACCCCAGAGATGAGAACGAGTCCAGAGGAGGGCCACGAAGATGTCTAGAGGGCTGGAGTACCTTTCCTGTGAAGACAAGCTGAAGGAGTTGGGGTTGTTCAGCCTGGAGAACAGAAGGCTCTGAGGATACCTTACAGCAGCCTTCCAGTACCTAAAGGGGACCTACAGGAAAGCTGGGGTGGGACTCTTTGTCAAGGAGGGTAGTGATAGGACAAGGAGTAATGGCTTTAAGCTAAAAAATAGTAGATTTAGATAAGATAAAAGGAAGAAATTCTTCTCTGTAAGGGTGGTGAGGCACTGGAACAGGTTGCCCAGAGAAGCTGTGGATGCCCCATCCCTGGAAGTGTTTAAAGTCAGGCTGGATGAGGCTTTGAGCAACCTAGTCTAGTGGGAGGTGTCCCTGCCCATAGTAGGGGGGTTGGAATTAGATGATCTTTAAGGTCCCTTCCAACCCAAACTCTTCTATGATTCTGTGATTTTATGGTAATCAGTAGGATTCCCTCTTATCAATAAGAAACACAGGGGATATTGCTTTTTAACTACTGTGACTGGTGTCCTGACCTTAGAACAACTCTAATTAAACTTTTCATCATGTCTGACTGATCACAGTGCAGAAGTGGTGCCTTGTGAGGAGCAATTATCCCCAGCCTTTCCTCCTGGAGGCCTCTTGGAGGATGGGTCATTCCCCCATGGTGAGCCCCACATCTGATTCCCTTCTCCACCTGGATCTCAGAACTCCTGCCCTGGTTTCTGCTTCAACCACAACTTTGCCTTTCTCTGCTTTGCTCTGGAACCCTGCTCTTGGGGGATTTAGTCACAGTGATCCTAATGGCCACCCCATCATGGATTTTAGCACCTCTGTGTGGGCATCTAGCAAGACAGAAGAACTATGTTTCCTCTTCTGCTCTGGAAAAAGCAGATCTGAATGGATAACAGATACAAAAGAGAAAGCTGTTATTAAAAGTGATATGCAAAGTATTTTTGAAAGATTTTGCTTTTTTATGTCACCGTACCTTGTTTAAGAAATGTCTGGCCATGTTTCTAAAATATATTTTCTCCTCTCTTCCCTGGTTCTTCTCAAGAGCAGTGTGAGTGGGAGTGTTGAACGGATTTGATCTCACTTTAGGGGGAGAGTGTTACGTCTTTAAAGAGGACTGATTTTTTCCAGAAAGGTTAATCAGTCATTGAAGTTAAACTAGTGCTAGTGAAAACTAAACTGTAAAGACTCTGACTGTAATTTTCATGAGGTTTAGTAATAGATCTGGTTGATGAAGTTGTAGTCACATTGCAATTTCACTGCCAATATTTGTTCTGTGACATGTCTAGAAAGCTGGGTGAAATGCACAGTGGTTTTGTGTTATCTGTAATTATGGTTTTAAATGGAGGTGTGAGTGGCTGTTGAAACAAGTGTAGAACATACCCTTACTGTGATTTTTGAAGCAATCCTTTTGAACCAACCCCAAGCTAGGCAACCGCAACACTTCTTGCTATTAGGCTACCTTTCTTTTGTCCTCACAGTTGGATTCTTAATTTGTGTTTAAACATACACAGTGGAAGAGACTGCTAGCTTCTGCTTTAGTAAGTCTTCATCTTTTAAGAATAAAATCTTCCAAAACTCTATGAAGTTATCTGATGTAGTTTATATATGCTAGAAATTGCTCTAGTAACCTCCCAAACTACATTTAATTCTTTGTTTTTTATTTCTACCCATGACTCATGAGGGCTTGCTGGGAGGTGGGAGTATGCAAGTACATTATTCTTCAAAGTTCATTTGTTCTAAAATAACTTGCCAAGAAGAATTGCTTGGGTTGACTCTGTCATCTTCTTCCTTGTATGGCTCTAGTGACTCCAAGGGATGGACATTCTGGTAAGGGTGATCATGTGGGGTTAGAAATTCCTTTTTTGGAGGGGAATCAAGTGCCATTTAGCATAGCCCTAAGACAGTTCTATATTCTACCAGATTCAGACTAATTCATAGCATATAGCACTTCCCCTCCTTAATCCTGTGCTGAGCACATCGAGATAGCAGCTCCACCAGCAAAGAAATGGCCAATTATTTACTAACAGCGTTAAAATGTAGACTGACCAAAGCTTGTGCTAGGATTTCTCTGGCCTACTGTTTGTAAGATTCTGTCACAAAAGGATTTGTTTCCTCAAAGGACTGGCTGTCACTCAAAGAGACTACACATGCTCTCTCATTATTCTATGACTCAGCTGTCAAGTTTTATCTTTTGTGTATGCAAGAAATATTATTTGTTTAATGAAGCTAATAAGCATGTATTGGAAATGTTGTATTTCTCCCAGAGATGATGTAAAACAGTACTTACAACACACACAATGGAAGGTGTCTTCTGTAAAAATCCAAGCACAGTGGATTTCTTTTATGAGAGCACACTATATTAGCAAAGGAAATGCTAACTGTGTTGGTTATATCCAGGTTCTGAAAACAGTTCCAACTGTAAACAAAAAACAAAACAACAACAAAAAACAGTATATAGGCCAAGGAAATGTATCTGAAGGAATTTACTATGAGCAGTGAGAAGAGGATTGCCCTCTCAATGCTATTAAATATCATGCTGTGGCTCTTCATCAATGGCATGCGTGACCTTCCCTGTCCCCACTGAAAATTGAATGCTTTTATACTAGCAAGAGCAGAGTGAAATCAGGAAACTGCCATGCTCACTGAGAAAAGGCAGCAGCAGCCAGTGATTCTCCCCAGAAAGGGGGAGAGCTGTGCCAGGGTACATCACAGTCCCATGCTTTTCCCCGCTCTTGCAGACTCCCTCGACCTGCGAGAGGCACTGCAGCTCCTTGCATTGTAAACACAGATAACTGGGAAGTCCAACATCTGTGTCATAACATAGACCACAGACAACCCAAACTCATCATTAACAAAAGGTTAGTTAAAGGGTATGTCTCAAACTTGGGACATAGACATCTTACCCAGCACTACTGAGAGATGTTTCTCTCATGAGAGCTGACTCTGAAAGTAATTCCCAATGTTTTTTCTTTTTAAAATGAAACAGAGCCATGACCATCCTTGGAACTAACAGAGATGGGTGTAATGCCACTGCTCGTGGCTAGGGAACACAGGCAGGAAGAGACTGGGTTGCATGCTTTCCTTCCTCTCAGGGATTCAGACTTTCCAGCTCATCCCTTAGAGCTACCCTGAGCCACAAGGCTGCTAGCAGGTTAAAAGAAGTGATTTATTTCTTCATTTAAAGCTATTCCACTTGGCAGAGGAGAACAGCCAGCTCAATAAGTCAGGAAAGCATGCCTTGGACCTGTGCCCCTTTTGGGCTGGGGACACCTGGGTTTCAGTATGCCCATCTAGTATCTGTTTGATATGAATACATGCTACAGCCTCCACATCCAGTGTCACTTCTGGGCTATTACAGCAACACTCCAATGTTGATGTGGCAATGATAGTTTATCTTTGATAATTAAAATATAAGCTAGGTTGTCCCTCATTTTATGTTCCTTTCTAACCCATCTATTTTTAATATTTAGGAAGTGTTCCATCAGTGGGTGTCCCTCTCTTTAAAAGAAAAACGTTTTGTATTTTAATTCCCTTCTGATTTAATTGTGTTCATCATCAAAAGCAGCACACATAGGTAGATGGGTTTGTAGCTACCCACAGAGTTTGTTCTGTGCAATATTGCAGGGCTTACAAGAAGTTAGATAAAAAGTTAAGGAACCAAGTGGCATTAGGACTGAACCTCTCTGTACATATAACACCAACAGTGACCTAGACTTCTTCGGTATGTGCTCAAATACAAGGCAAAATACTGAAATCTAGAACTTAAAATCAGAACACATCTCTAAATTTCACGTCCTAGGCCACAAAATATCATAAATTTTGCATGAGATGTCCATAAGGAATTAAAAGTCAAAGTACTTTGGAAAAGTTCTGCCTAGACTTTACTTGCAGTTTACCAACACATGGACAAAAGTAGTGAGTGTCTGAAGTGTTTGTGGGCTGACTCTGCACTAATGAACTAATTCACTAATACTAATCAATTTACCATCCAGGAACTCTCTGCCTGCCAGCTTCTGAGAAAATCTCATAAGCATTTAAAAAGAGATGATAGCATCTTTTCACCATTCTGGCCCTGGTTCAGTTTGTCCAGCTCTATGAGACTCCTTGACATGCATACCTGGTGAGCCAAGGGGCAAGCTAATGTTAATCAAGATGGATTCCTGCAGCGGTGGGCCGTGAGTCAACTCTGAGAATGGAAAGGTATATGGAGGGACAGTACTCTAACTCTATAAAAACTGTTTGACTGCCATCTTTCAGTATGTATAAAGATGGAGTGAACCTCTTTTGTTCACTTCACCTACTGTTGGCTCTGACACAAATATCTTCTATATACCCAAACAAATATATGTGTTTGTATTGAAGGCTGAAATAATTTTTCTTCCTGGAGATGGATTTGTTACCCTCATGTGGAAGAGTTAAGTCATGTTAAAGAGCACATGATATAGATGTGGATAATTTAAGGGTATATATATACCACATGGTATATATAGGACAGAAACGGGGTATATATCTACATAAGGGAAAGCCCAACCCAAAACGTACATGGCCTTCTGCTATGTGGCAGCAGAAGAGGGTGCACAAAAGAGTTAAGGAAAATATACACTACATTTACACAGACTAGAGACAAAAAAGAGTAAGTTGTTGGAAAGTAAGCTGTGAGAGGATGGAGAGAAAGACTAAGGGTCAGTCTAGCTATTTCATGAGATGATAGTACTGAGGGGAAGCAAGGAGCTCTCTTATTGATCCAAAGCTGAGAACCAGCTCAGCAAGGCAAGCAAAATGTGGCTTCTAATACAAAGAGCAGCACGAAGCTTAGACAAAGGCAGCTTACTTATTTGAACCTTTCTGTCTAAATGTAGTGAATAGAACTTACAAGATAATGAGAAAACAGGTCCAGATCCTAACGGTTTGGAAACTGGTATTTTTAATGAGCGAGTGTTTCCCAGCATTTTGATTAGCTGTCTTAAAAGAGTGCAGCAGGTCTAGTATATTAGGAACGCACTTTCTGGTGATACAGATAATCATATATTTCTAGGACTTTGAATTTGCTCAGATCAGTACATTTTGCTTTTCTAGTTCCATTAAGTAGACCAAGGATTAAAAAATGTGAGAAAGCCAGCATTTCATTCCACTCAGAGTGCTTTTCAGGCTCTGTATTCCCTTATTTTGAAGTAAACCAGCTGTGGTTTTGTTGTAAATCAGAATCCCATTAAGGAAGACTAATTGATTCACCTTTTAATCAGGATGCAAGGAAGATTATTGTTTATCAGTTCACTACCAGGAACAGTTTTGGCACCTTAATAAACCTACTGAGCATCATAGAGAGATGTTTTCAGTTCATCTTGCTTTGACATCAGAATAGCTTAATACCTACTTTCTATGGAAAAATAATGCAATGCTATGGCCTCATTTTAGCCTTAACACCTGCAATTGTTTTGCTTATTTTAAATGACAGACTGATGACCTGTTAACATATTATACTATTTGCACTTAGTGATCAAAATCTCAGTAAACTTGCTCAGCATTTTCTTTTACTGAAGTGATTACAGAAGTTAATTTGCTTACACTCTGCAGTGCTATTCCTGCCTCTTTAAAAGTAAAAATGAATACACAGTCATAACCTCAGAAGAATCAAATATGATCATGAGCCTCCACTCCCACTCATTTCATAAGCCTGTATCTTCAAAATATTCTTTCAGTATCCATCAAAATGCTATTTATTGTCTCTCTCTGTAGACATGGTTATTAGACATTTCATATATAATGCCTCATACATTTTCCCACTCAGAGGGGTTTAAGCTGTCAGCTAGGGGGTTTGAATAGCAAGTAGGAATAGATGAAGCTAATAACATTAACACTATAGTGGCATAATAAAAACTGTATTAAATGTCTTGAGATGTAAAACTGTATCAAATACCTTAATGTGAGCTGAATAGAAACAGTCATTATCTTTCAAAGCTATTGTTTTCATAAACTAAGAGACCTCTTATTTAGCAAATTAGTCTCTACAACGGTTTACCATACCTGGTGATTTCTTGTATTTAACAAAATTCAAACATCCTTTTCTCTCCCAAGACAAGTGAAGTACCAGGCTTCTGTTTCCTAGATGAGTTCAAATTAAGAATATTATGTACCTTACTTGGACTGCATTTTGGGTTGTTCACTACTTCTGAAAAGTGGAACATTCTGGCTTGAATATTTAAATATTGATGTAAGAATTAGGCAGGTTGGAGTATTTCAGGTTTTGGAAGTATTTTTGTCAAATGTGGGAAAAACTGGGACATTTTCAGGCCTGTACTGCTTTCAAAAAAACCACACGTGTTCATCAGCCTACATATCTGCAGTCCAGAAAGGAATCTTTGGGACAGAAGACAAGAGGTAAAACAGAGGATACCAAGAGCAAAATGCATCTCTTTCTTCCAAAATATCCTAAAGGAAGGGGTCAAGCTTTCACATGGGAAGTAGACACTCTGGAACATGTACAGTAGAGAAGAAGGTCAACCCCAGATATTCTGCATCCCACAGCCAGTGATTAGCTGGTCTCTTGTCTTTCCTGAAAGAGCTGAAGAAGACTGATTTTACACTTGCAGAAGGACACTTGCATCTGTATGCATTTCTTTAAGGAAGAAAAAATATTTTTTTGCCCAACTGTAGCTAGAAACATATTGCTAAACACAGGTTTGAAGCTTTCCCTGAAGCAAGCAAGCCATACAAAAGAAGCGAGGAGACTTAGTTTTGGAAGATGGTTGTCTTTTGCAAAGCAAGGAAGATTATGATGGGGGAGTGAGTACAAGTCAAAACCCAAGTTACGGACTCTGGGTCTTCCTGAGAGAAGCCTGTCTTTATCCACTAACTCCAGGATGTCCTGAGAAGACCAGACAGCAAGGTTATATGCCTAAAATTAGGTACAATGAACACTCCCCAACATACCTGTTGTTATTTCTGAATGCACTAGAGGTGGTATTTTAAGCTTCCCAGCAACACCAGCTACTGTACAGAAATCTACAAAACACATGCCATCAGTTTTGAGAGAGTGCTTCATCTTAGTGAAGACCTCTCTTTATAAAAGGATAGTACCATATGGCCCAGCATACCAGATCTAAGCCATATAAACTTATATAAGCTTCTGTTGTTGATGAACATCACAAGGACTTAGTCTAACTAAGGAACAGGATTTTGTTCTGAAAGAATTTGCCTAGATACCTGACTGACACTAATTTTCTCAGAAAATATGAGAATTGTGGTTAGTGAGGCCCTCCATTTAGTAAGAACTGGGCTCATCTTTTAGTAAAAAGATTATCCTTCATGTTCAGAAAAGCCCAAATGAACAAAACCAAACTCCTGGGGGTACATTTTTCTGAATTTGGCAGCAACCATTCCTCAATAATTATGAATAAGTAAGGAGGAAATTATTAGTCTGTGAATTAAATATGGGCATAAACCCACTAGTTATCTCCTAAGCAGAAATTGGTGTTTTGTTATACTGAATTGATAATGATCATCGCTATATTTTATTAGATATAATAAGTTCTCTGTCCTGTTTAAAATGGAAATCCATTTTCTGACTCAACATAGTATTTTTCATGCTGATTCAGCCATCTTTGTACTTTTGGTACTGCATATAAAGCTGAAACAAAACAGGAAATGCATTTAAAGTCTGCATGTCAAATAAACAACCAGTATTGTGGTATTCCCTTGATTCTTTTCTCATGCTGAGAGATCTATAAAGAGGCCTGTAGGAGAGAGGAGTGATTTTTATCCATGATTACTCCTGTTCCAGGACCCAACAGAAAACATTCCTGATACCTATGGTGAGTTTGTCCTGCTCTATTTGTTCACTGCAGATGTTTAGCATGATATCAGCACATCAAGACATGCAATGAAGGAGGGGGTCCGGTGGGTCACCCAGTACATGAATCACATCAGGGGATCTGTAGCCAGTGGTGCCTTTGACTGTGAGCTGGGAGCATGGGTACCATTTGCTGGAGGTGACTTTGGCCTTTGCAAGCCTGTATGAGCATTAAAGAGTTTAGAGAAACAGGAATCAAGAAGATCACCTACCTACCCTGTCATCTATAGAAATTGAGAGCAAATACAACTGACTGAAGGCTGTGCTGATGATGCTCAGATTACCTGAGGACACACCGGTCAGATAGAGCTGAACAGAGCCCTGAGGACAAGAAGGAGCTGAAATAGTCATGCTTGGGCAGGAGTGAAGAGGCATTTTGTGGAAGCGGAACATTCTTACTAAAGGGGGCCTGCTCTGTTAACATTTGCACATTTTTCGTTTCAGTTTTCAGCTTGTTTCCCATAAACAGGCTTTTAGAGCCTCTAAAGCCTGAGACTGGAGGTTGATGTATCTTGTCTTGACCTCTGATCTGGGTGGCATCTGCCCATAAATGTCCTACAGAAGAGCTGTGCTCATGCTGCTGAAGTCCATGATCCAGCAGAACTCCTCCCTCCAGAGAGCAGGGTGACAGAGAAGATGATGCCTGAGGAAAGGGACATGGAGATACTGGAGCCTGCCTCTTGTCCCTTCTTCCACTTGCATGGGCCACACTTTTCTGGGCTTAAGTAAAGGAGTACGCTCTGTGAAACTAACCACATTACAATATCATTTTCTTGACCAAGTTCAGAGGATGCTGCTGTTTTGATAAACAGATTCAGCCTGTAGAGAGTGCAGTAGCACTGTGTAAATTGGGCAGCTTGTACTTTCTGTGTTGTTTATGGTACAGGATACTGCTTTTCACTGCCAGCAATCTAATACCTATGTTCTGTCTTCTGGGCACACATACAGACAGCCAAATTTCTTTCCAAGGTCAGAGTGCTTCTGTCATTCTGAAGTGCATAGGTTTTCTCTCTTTGTTGCAGAAGGAGTAATGCAGTTCACTCATAAAAGAGAAGCAGCAATATGTTTTATTGATATAATATAGTGATTTAACAAAGCTTGATTGTAATTAGACAGTGACTTAATGAGATTCAATGGCAAGGTACACTCAGTTATTCACCATGTAGGGTTAAACATGCTTGTCCAGGAGACCTTCACGTTGAGTCATGAGGTTCAGAGTGGACCCCTTTCCTTTCTAAACTACTTGAATGGAAGAGATAAGGAGTTTAGGTTCAGCTGAATCCACTCCTAGTCCTAGACGTGGTCAGCGGTTCATGTCTAAAGGACTATATGTGCACAATCAAAGATATAACCTTCATGAAGCTTACAAAGTTTAGCACACCATTAGTCACTTACCAAGAACCTGCAGTGGCAAGGAATTTCTTGATGTCAAGGTGGAAGGGATCTCTGCAGCAGGATTAACCTGGAGAGGCATCCCTACTCAAGGGGAGATCTTGCTGTGAAGCCCACTGCCATGCAAGAGAGCACAAAGGGCTGTGGGGCTTCTCACTATTTATGGGGTAAGATGATTGAATTACAGTCATATTTGCATACCAAATGCAGATGTTAGTTTCTTCCAAATTTGGCTTGAGTCATTATCTATCTCCCCCGAATCTGTGACCCACTGTGAGCCGGATGGCATCCATCATGACTGCCACTGGTGGTTATCACTTGAGCAGTGTTACGGGAAATAAAGCTGGGAAGGTGTGTGTGTGGGAGAGAGCACACAATCACATTCTTGTGTTCTTATGAAATGAAAGCACACAATCACATTCTTGTGTTCTTATGAAATGAACATGTTCTAGCTAAACAGTATGTCCACCTGAGCTTTCGGGCAGCGCTACTGCTCTGGTTTTAGTAGGGTATGCTTCCATAGGAACTTTAGTGCTTTAACTTTCTCTGTTTATGCAGTGGCATTCTCATGTTTTCTAATTAGGATTTGATAGAGGTGAGGGTTCACAAGTGGGCCTGCACTGCATACTTTGGTCCCAAAACATAGCCCTACAATTCTTTTAACTTGCTGTTATGTCTGAACCATGCACATATGTGCACAAGCCAAGCCAACATGTGCACAGATGCAGTTGGTAAGCTATTCCCTGCAGGAGAAAGACCATTTCAGAACAGCTTTGGTCACTGGCACACATATGACCAGTAATCTTGTTCCAAAACCTTCTTCTGTTGGCAGTTCTGGAACTTGCAGCTATAAGACACTTGGCAAGGCTCAGGAGCCACTTCAGATTGTCATCTGCTAGTTTACTACTTCAGCTGAGATGCAGCTGCTGGGAGTGTGAGCTCTCCTGGATGGTATGAACCAGTGCTGAAAGTAGTTAAGCAGCTTGTTTTGCTTTGCACATGTAAGTCTTTTTCACCACTTCTTTGCTGTTAGCTCTCATCTTCATGTCCTGAGTTCCTGGATTTCTTTTGTTATTCTGCCTGGTGCTTAGACCACACATTAGGGGTGAGATAAATTCACCCAGAAGGGCTGTCTAATCTTTCTCCTCTGTGGGTTTGTCCACCTCTGAGCAAATAAGAAAAATAAAAAAGTCTAGAGAAGGTCTGAAGATGGAGTCTTGAATTGATGGCAGGAACATCTAACAGCTTTCTGGCCAGGAGTGTATTATCAGACACCAATCTATGGTCTTTATGGAAATGTCTCTATGTCTTGATTTCCTGCTGTGGTGCTGCCTGTTCACATATTTCTAGGAGAGGGCTGCAGCTTCTCTGCAGATCCCAGTAAGTGTGCTGGCTCTGGCTGGGATGGAGTTAACTTTCCCTGCAGCAGCCCATACAGTGCTGTGCTCTGCACTTGTAGGTAGAACAGTGCTGGTATCACACCAGTGTTTTGTCTACTGCTTCACAATACTGGCACCGCATCAGGACTCCCTCCAACCCCCTCCGGGAGCCAGCAGGCTGGGGTTGGGCAAGAGGTGGGGAGGGGACATCACCAGGGCAGCTGACCTAAACCGACCAAAGGGATATTCCATGCCATATGATGTCACACCAGCAATAAAAGGTGGGAAAGTGGAAGGAGAAGGGGGGCTCTCATTGTGAAAATGTCCATCCTCCCAAACAACTGCTATGCGTATTGAGGCCCTGCTTCCTGGGACGTGGCCACACATCGCTTGTGATGGGAAGTAGAGTGATTTCTTTTCTCTCTCTGTGCTTCCATGAGGCCTTTGCTTGTTTCTCCCACTTCTTCTAAGGAGGGGTAGTGAGAAAGCAGTTGTGGTGGAGTTCAGCTGCCCAGCAAGGTACAAACCACCGCAGTAAGACAGGGAGACCTGGCTCAGCCCACCAGCCCCAGCAAGATGTAAAGCCATAGCCCTCCTAAGCACCCGTGTGCTTGCACTTCCTGGTAGGACTTCACTGAAGGAAAATGTCTTGAAAAGTGCTTTCCCCTGCATTTAGATGTATGTCATGTCCTCTTCTTGATGCAAGAGAAGTGTGAGAGGGTTGCATTCCCTCAGTCCCTGTGACCTTGAGTCCCACTAGCAACATCAACAAAGACAGCTGAGTGCCCAGGATGGCTACTGCGGTACTCCCTTCACTTTCTGGCATAGTTTATTCCCTTTGCTCTTGCTTCCTCTCTTCCCATCTCTAATACTATGATTGATATAGTATCAGAAAGCTGCTCAGAAACCACGATGATGAGCACAACACAGAAGTGCTGGGAGTACACCAATGAAACCTTGTGAACTTGTTTCAGCTGAATGCTAGAGGACTGTAATGTCACCAAAGGTATGGGCTGCTCACTTTTTCCTTTGGAGCACCTGGTCTATGGATCAGAGAAATCATACTTCAAAACTGGATATTAGTGTTGTGAATGTGGCCTCTACCTATTAATTCCCAACCTCCCTAAAGTACTGTGCGTTGTCACAGTGTGACATTGTGTTAATCACTACTGTATTTCACCTCATGCCTCATTTAATAGAGCTTTGTTGAATAAGCCAAAAAGCAAAACCCAGGTAGCTTTCCAATTACAAAGCACCTAAATGATATACATGCTAGCTTAGCCAGTGTTCATTTTCTTTCTTTTTTTTTTTTTTTTTTTTTTGTCACAGAACTTAATTTGCCTTCATCAGGAGAGATGCTAATTGTCAATAATTGTTGCTTGTCCACATGAATGAACAAGGGGAACCACACTGGATGTCACTGAGGAGCCTGTGGGCTTGGCATAAAAATGCTAGGCATCCCTTGCTGAGAAAAGAAGAGCTTATGTTGCTGCAATATTTGATTTGCTTTCATTCCCTCATTTATCACAAATGTTTACTGAGCATAGCTATTATCTGTCATGGAGGCTGGAACTAGTTCATTTTCATCTCTCAACTCTCTTGCAATTCTCTGCTGCTAGCTCTGTCTCAGGTACTACAACAATATGAAAACAAATTAGTGTTCATAGGTTCTTCTTCAGCCTTCATATTTTTTTGGTTGCTTTCTTGTGTCTCCACTGCAGTACAGGTGGCATGAATTTCATTGATCACAACAGACTATAGGTTTCCTTTATAGCATTATTTGAAAGAAATAATAGCTTGTGGGTAGCAAATACATTTAATTTTGTCCTGGACAGCATTTCTTTCTGCGAGAAAGTGTTAACAGTGGAAAATGAGACCTGAAACTTTTTAGATACAGGAATACTTTGTGAACTACAGGGCATTTGGGGTCAGAGTCCCTGCAGCAGCCGAGGTCTGCTGGGGCCGGGATTGCCAGCAAGCCAATTATGAAGGATTTGTGTCTGGTTGCAGCAGCCTGGGGATTGCTGTAACCTGAGCTCAACTGCCTCTGCTTCCCCAGGGAGAGCAAGCCTGCTCCAGAGAGTGCCAGCACACATGTGCTGCCTGTCTTCCTTCTCACCTTGCTGTTCAGAGCTGTGCACAGGGGAGAGCAAAGAGGCAGAGAGGGGCTCAGTTTGCCAGAACAAAGCAGTTTCTGGCTCTGAATGTTTGCCACCGAGAGTCAGGCTGGTCTTTGATGTGCATCCTCTGTAGTCCATTGGAACTATACTTACTTTGTCTCTGGGCAAGTTTGAATTTAATTCTTGAGACCTCTATTACTCAAGACATCTGCAACCACACAGTATTTATGGGCTCAGCAGTGAGCCCTGCCCAGCCCCAGTCCTTCCCATAACTGAGAAGCTCTGCTTGAAGAAACTACAGGCTTTCTTAAGGCTTGACTAAGGTCAGAGTAAAACCGTGAGGACCATAAGGATGACTGAGGAATGTGGATTGAAATAAACACTTGAGACCTGAGTATATTTTCTAAGGAGAGCCCATTTGCCCATCTGGTCTAAATGCCCAGTTAGCTGGCTCTGCATCAAGCATGGCAATATCCCTGCATCAAACCTGGCACATCCCTGAAAAAGTAGTTTGTGTGATGTATCATGTTTCCCAGCTGATTCTGTTTGTGCATTTGGCTCCAATTAAAGGGCTCCTTGGTAGCCAAAATAATAGCATCAATATCCATACCTGTTTGTCTTGAAATAAAGGCAGAGTACCATACCACTGTGTGATAGAAACAGATATTGTTGTATAGTACAGAGATACAGCAAAGCAACAAGGTCCAGTAAATGAAAGGTCCAGTAAAGTAAAGAAAGTGGAAAGGTGTTTAAAAACCATAAAAGATGTGGACTGTGCAGGGAAATAAACACCAATGTTTAGGACACACCAAATTTCAAAACATCAGAAAGAGATGATATAGTAATCTGCAGAAAGGTGTTATTAGCATTTATAAATGATGGCTGATGCTTCACAAGTCAACTGCGTAAGTGCTGCACATGAAGATACATATTTATGTGTCATAATTGAGGGTTTGACTGATTGTCTCAGGCAGGCAACATGACTGAACTGGTGCTGCTGTAAGACTGGGGGCCTCCTCTGCGCTCTAGACTCTAGCTTTTTCTAGCTTTGCTTCAAGCCTGTTGTGAAATTGTAGGTTTGGATTTGGCTTAATTGCTGTTTTTAGAACTTCCCACCCCTCTTCATGAATAAAAACACTTTGCATGGCTTTCTGGAGTACCTAGATATAAGAAAGAATGAAGAAACTCTAAAAGAGATTTCAGGGGAGAAGGGGAGCTATGTAGATGGCACAGGAGGTCGTACAAAAATTGGAAAAGGGAAAAGACAGACTCAGTATGGAAGATGATGGGAAGAAAAGATGATCTGAATACTATAGAAATGAAACAGCGATATAACTCTTACACTTCTGATTTTGCATGTTATCTTTGAATGTTTGCTCAAATTAGTTTAGCCTACTAAGTTTAAGTATGGACTAATGATAGTTCTTTATGTATTTGTAATGTTTTTTGTTGCTATATATGGATATATGTTTTATAGAAATACAGTGGGGAGGTGAATGCACTTGTGTAGCTGCAGCTGACTGCAGTAGTTAGACATGTATGTATACCTCCATACTGATACAGGCAGAGCTATATTTATTAAATCCATCTATGTCTGACAAAAGCTGCATAGTGGGTCACATATGGAAAATCAGATCACTGTAGTTATTAAGATGTATTGTTTTGTTTCCTTGTTTTAAACAGAGCTGGTAAGTATGCAAAATTATTTGTCAGTGTATATGAAATTTTGAATTACAGCAGCACTTGAATATATTCACTTAGGCAGGACACTGTCTCCTCTATAACTGCCAGACTGATTAGGGTGAAAGTTGCAATTGTGCAGACACACATCACCAAGTTCATGGGTTTCTTAAACCTTGCCTAATCCCTGGTTTGAGGGTGTGTCAGACAGCCTCTCTGCAAACCCCTTGTTAAAGTCTCCATTTCACCTTTCTTTTATTACTTATGTTCTGATATTCAGTTTATCCATCAGCTTTCTGGTATAAGCTAGTCTGGAAGTTCAGGACTATGTCTGTTTGATTCTGAATGATTTGTCTTTCAAGTGCCAGCTTTGGCCAAACTATCTGCAATAGCAGCTTTTAGAAATCCTGAGCATTTTCCAGTGCTGGCAATGCAGATGTTTCAGAGAAAACACATTCAGCTTTCTTCTGGCTTTCAGTCCAAAAGAGCACTTGGGGCTTGCTCCTGCTCTGCTGTGCTGCAGGAGAGCATGATGTTTTCTCCTTCAAGATTGCTTCTGAATAGGATGAAATCAAGTAGGTGAAAAGTAATATATTTTTGTCTTTCTGTGATTAAATGTATGTTCTTATCTATATACCTATCTTACTATCTGATACACAAAACCAAGCTAATTCCCACCTCTGTTGGCTAAAAAGAAGCATAATTTCCAAGTGACTAATGAGAGTTCATACCAAATGTGCCACATTCACTGAATTTGGCATCCCCCTCACCCCAGACCCTCTGTCTGGCATGACTTCTTGATTTTAAGGAGATATAAGTTAGGTCTTTTTCTGCCAGTGGTACTGGTTCACATTGCCCATGTCTGATCCCACCCCACTGACTGCAGCAGGAGGCAGTTTAACTAGTTGTTTCCTCACGAGTCCTACCTTTGGCAAAGTTTTCTGTGTTTTTTTTTTTTCTTACGTGCTGTGAAGTGGTTAACAGTGTTGGCATTTTAAAGTGCTCAGCCTTGAAGGGAGAAATCAGCCCTCCCTACACAGCTTTCACTGTGAACAATACAAGAAAAGATCTCTCTCCCTCTTTCTGTCATTGTAGTTTGCTGCAGTAGGTTGTAGCTTTTCAATAAAATCTGCATCTCTGCATGTTATCTGCTTGCTGTGCTGTGTACTGTGCTGTTCTTCCGTAGTATCATATTTCTCTGGGTAATTCAGGCTGCTTTTAAACAAATTATTCAGTCTTGCCATGTCCTTTCTGTTTAGAGAAAAAAGGAAAAAAAGAAAAAAAAAGAAAGCATTTTTGATGTCTCTTCAAAACAACAACAACAAAAATTTCTTGGTTTGGAGCGTGCAGGTTTAAGGGCTGGCCATCCTAGAATATTTCATGCAGATCTCTGCACTTGCACTGACACTAGACACTGTACCCTGGATGCATCTGAGCCTGTGCCTTGTTTGTTCTGGAGATTGTGGTTTTAGGGGTGTCTTAACCCTTTGCACCCAAAATCTATAGAAGGTCTGAGCAAGCCCTACCCTTTGGCTTCTTTGCACTGTTTTGATAACATAAAGCAGACAGACACACAGCTAAAGAATCCAGCCCCTTCAGCCAAAGGGACTTGGAAAGTGGCTGATGGGAAAGAGTCCATGCTCCAGCTGCCCTAGGGTAGGCAGGAAAATAACCGTAGTCTTCAGCTACTCTTGGCTTTCTCTTCAGCTCAGCCAAGAAGCTTAGACCTAACAGCTGGATGCTGAGTTAAGTGAACATCTCCTACTGAATTTTGAAAATTATTCAAGTGCCTTCATATTTATTTTTTTCCCATGAAAATTGTTGGAAAATATGTTCCTAGGCTCTGAAAGAAAAAAACACCTCACCCCCCCCCCAAAAAAAAAAAAAAGAAAAGAAAAGAAACCATAGGCCTTTGTATGCAACAATATTTAAAATGTTAAAAATATAGGAAAAGTGAAAAGTTGACTATATGTAAACAGTTTCCGCATGTTGCTTCTGTTCTTCACCTGGCATTTAATTTCAAGGGGTCTCCCTGTGTAAACAAGACCTTAATGAAAATCTGCATTGTCAGTGCAGGGGTTTACACACTTAAATGGTTTGGCCGTGGTATGTGTGTGATTTACAAACATCCATATGCTGTGCCTCTTGAATACCTTTTTTTCTGTAGCATAGTTTGCTCCTACAACCATGGGGAATGGTTTTAAGTACACCTGGAGATCCCAGACAAGGGGAGGAGATTTTCTGTGAGGCTTCTTAAGATCATAATTGTTGGTGGGATTTATTTTACCCAGTTGCAAGCTAGATGTCTCGTGTAGGGCAATTATCTGAGTTTATTCTCTAAGTGAGAGAAATTGACATTTCCAGGGGGATTTCCTCCCATCTCTAAATAAAAACAGGTGAAACGAATCTGACACTAAAATTATTTCTACGTATATACTGCCCAAAGAAAGAATCTAGGTGATTTTAGATGCAGCTAGGTGAGATACTGCAGGGTGGATGGGTAGGATAGCTTATTTTTTGAGGCATGTCTGTGCTCACTTGTGATTTGTGTAGGTGTATTTCATAGCCCTGAAACTGGTGGTTATACTAGAGCTATGTGCTAGTGGTCCAAAAACTCTGGTCCCCTCTGTCCCACCGGCCATGCAAGGGAGCACATCCAGAGCAGAGTCTGAGCTGGCCTGGGGCTGCGAGCTCTAGGATGTTGCCTGGGGAGCTCTGTCAGAAACAGACTTGAAGGGCTAGGTTTTCACTTCAAAAGAGTTGGGACTTTCCCTCTATGTGGATCAGGGGCAGAAGATGCACCGAATTTTAGGACAATGTTGATAGTAACACCTCCTTGTTCAGCTGCTGTTTTAAATCCTATTTTAAAATGTTGACAGACAAGTTTTTCTTTTGCCTTTTTTTTTCCCCATGTATTTATAGTCAGTTAAAATACTGTCTTTTTTTTTCTTTTCTTTTTTTTTTTTTCCTAGCACCTATAAGTTTCTATGTCATGTCTCTCATTTGTGGCCTTATTTTTAGTTTTCCAGGAATGGTAACTGTTTTCCAGGCTAATGGGAGACACTGGCCTTAGCCTTTCTAGAAAATACAATTACATCTGTATAGAAAACAGGCTATGTTAAAGGAAGCTCTGCTTCATTTCTCACAGTAGCAATTGCAGAAGTTTTAGTCTGGGGCTTGCATAAGGACAGAACATTCCTAGCTTGACTCTGGAGTTTTCTTTTGCTCAAATGTTTGGATTTGTTGGTTTATTTATTTATTTATTTTTAAGTACAAAGGATGAGAAAAGAGAAAAACACACTCTCCACTGGGAAAGCAGAAAAAATTTGAAATGAAGCCAATGAAAGATAACAAGCATGGGAGACTACAATACAGTTTAATTTTGTTAATTTTCAAATGATTATGCATATTTCTTTAAATAGTTATCCAAAGTTCTCCCTCCACCCAAAATGATTCTCTTCTCTTTTTTGGAACTTGCCAGAAATAAGAAGTAAGAAAAAAATTGCAATTCTGAACTTCCTTAAGCTGTTTAAATCCAGATCTGTTGTCTAGGGAATCACCTCATTTCCTCCTAAAATCTTTTATATTACATAGAAGCCTTTTGGTCCAGCATAACAATTTACTGTGAACATTATTTCAGAGCTATCTGGCTTAGATCCTTGTGATTTATATAATGTTAATGGAAAGTCACACTTGACTGAAATGGGAGTTCAATAGCCAAATAACTTCATCCTCCTTTCCCCCTTTCTAAGCACAGGAATAAGGCCACAGGAGGGACTGGAGGAAGAGAACCTAATCTGCAAGCCTGACCCAACACAGCCAAGAAGCTGGGTGGCCTTTGGACAAGTCATGTCGTTTCTTCTCCCACTGTTCTGGTTCCACTTTGCTTGTTAGACCAAGGCTGGACTTGGATTCTGTTACACTGCAAAAGGTTGCTAAACACCAGGGAGAGTCTGAGATCCCATGCATTTCATGGACAGCTCCCCCTCTCTAAACACATTCGTCTGACTGTGTTTTTGCCAAAAAAAGACCAAACAGAATTATATCCTTTTTTTTTTTCCCCCATGTTACACGCTTTTCATTTTATTTTAACCTACAAACTAAGAGTGACATGGTCATAAGAAATCTACCTAATTATCCTTAATTGTCTGACCAATGATCAGTCTATAATGGTTTGGGCAGGGTAATGTAACTACTGGGACTTGTTCGTACTCTTCTACAAATTTGGTTAATACATCTCTGTAGATCAGAAAACGGTTAATAAAATTGGTTTAAGATTGCTGAAGATGAGAGTAATGACTTTTGATTACCCTTCCTCTTTTTGCTTTATTGTACATTGCTTGCTTCATGAGGCTAGTTGCCTTTAAAATGAACATTGCTTGCTTGATGAGGCTAGTTGCCCTTAAAATGAACTCTAAATTCATTTTACTTGAACATGGGATCATCTTGTAAGTTGCCAATCCAAGCAGCAGTTTCACTGTAGCATCTCTTACATAGTTGGAGAGTTGCTACTGTCTCCAGCAATTTGTTCTATTTCATAGCACAAAGTAACCTTCAATTGTAGGGATTATCTCCCTTACAGTTTTAGAAACTCTGGGCTTTCTTGAAGACAGTGTATGAATGTACACAGAAGTGCACACACCCTACCAACCACAGCAACCTATCTTGTTTCTTGCTTGTCTGCTGGAGGGCAATGTTCTGCACCCTGACGTTGGGCAGAGGTGCTATAAGGACACCTGAGTGTCAATTAGCAGAATGGCTGGAGGTAAAGGTAAAGGTTTTGTTGCTTTCTCCAACACTGTAGAGTTTACAGGTGTATTGTGTTTACATGGGAAGGTTTTAGCAGCAGGGTTGAGGTGCAGTGGTTGGCTCTGTTAGAAGAGACTGGGGCAGCCACTGTGCTGCACAGAAAGAGCTCCAGATGTCTGCAGAACAGACCCACTGCTGGCCAAAGCTGAGCCCATCAGCCAAGCTGGTAGTGCCTCTGGGAAAATATATTTAAGAAAGGTTAAAAATCATTGTGTGACAACTGTGAGAGAGGAGTGAGGAAACAAAACAGTGTGAAAAAAAATCCTGCAAATACCAAGGTCAGAGAAGAAGGAGAAGGAGTGAGAGGTTGTCTGGAAGCTGATTAAGGTCAACCCACCACAACAGGTGATTGTTCTGCCTGTGAAATACCTTTTTGATGTTCTTGTATAAAAGGTGATTTTGGACTCATCTTTTCTCCCATTTATTGTATCCCCAGAAGCTTTGCAAAGTCTGTAAAACTCCTCTTGCCAACCCTTCTTCAGTCTGCCAAACAATGAAGAAACTTAATCCCCTAAAACTCCCCTCCTCAGAGTCTGTATATGGTTACACCCCTCTGGAGTTGTGCTTGTAAAGATTTTTTTTTTTTTTTTAAAGAGCAAAACAACTGTACTTATAACAAAGTCCTGTGTGAGATAAAAGAATTCCCTTCTGTAAACTGTTGTTGATTTTTTTTTTTTCATTCCATACTTAGTTGTTCTCAATCCTATTCTGGAAATGAAATGATGTAGAAATTATCTCCACATCCCAGGAGCCAACCTCAGTGATACTATTGCTAAGAAATTTTGTTATTTTTGTTTATTATTTGCTGAGGTGAGATTTTAAAGCAGGAACCTGCACTGTGAGAAGTCTGCATGACAATGAAGAGGGAATGCCAAACCCTACGAAGTTCCCAGCACACATCTGGACGGGCATTTCTGTTTTCTGATTGACAATCTGAGGCTCAACATTGCTCAAAATTTAGGTTAGGATCACCTTTTAAAGCAGCTATGATTTCAGATCAAACATGAAAGTGGAGGGAAAAAACAGACTAACCTGCAGGATTCATAGGTCTGTCCTGAGCAATATTAAGCTCATTGCAGGGAAGGGATGGAGTTTCTCAAAGAAGAGATGAGAAAAGAATAAAGAAGAGAGATTCTGTGAACTGAGGAACACATGGGAAAGCAAATGCTGCAGTGAGTGGTGAAGGCCTGAAATAATCTTCTTGAGCTAGGTTTCTTCAAACCTTCCCTGCTGGAATCTGAAGGAAAACCTACTTCCTTTCTAATACGATAGTTTCTGCTTTAACTCTACCTCAAGTGGCCACATACAGATATGGCAGTAAAGTGAAAAGGTGGAAGAAATGCCAATTACCCCCAGTACAGCATGCAGTCCTAGTTTCTCCTCCTTTCTGTGGGTCCCATTTTGGAGGCAGACTGTGATATGTTGCTGTCTAGAGAGACACAAACACAACTCTCCTGATTTATAATGGGTTCAGATATGGTCTAGGAGCTTCTGCCACTCCCTTGCTTGCTAGCAGAGATTTGTTGCAGTTGTAAACAGCTTGAACTGGCTTTAAATCCAGAGTTCATGCTTCTTTGCTCTTCTCAACCTCCAAAATGTCTGCCCAAGAGCATGACAGGAGTGCATCTTCTCTTCCTCTATGGCTTCCTTGTGGGTTGTTCAGTCTTGCTCTCTCCTCTATCCCTGCTCCCTAATTCCCTTAACAAATTGCCAAGAAAAAGTCATGTACTCCTACTTCTGCTTCTGAGTGCCTGACTGCAGTGATCGTAGGTGATTGCTCTAGGGCAGGACAAGCCCAGAGTGCTCTGGGAGGATAGCCATAGTCTCTGCTATATATCTGATTAAAGTAATTCAGCATCTTGGCAGCAAAGCAGCAAAACAAGAGTGCAAGAGAAGCAGCTGAACATAAAGGCACAGTTCTCTCCTGTGTGACTTGACAAGACTTAGCTTCAGCTCTGGGCAGTAGCAAAGACCAGCTTCCCACAGATTGGGCTGGACTGCTGCATCAAAAATGCTCATCAGCTAGACCATCTCCTGCTTGGTACTATTTATTTTCTGCTAGGTGAGCCAGACCATCAGGACAACAGTGATGCCTTGGAGTCCCCATGTACTCTTTGGCTCATCTCATGGGGTGTCCTCAGGGCAGACTAGAGGTGGCTGCAGTAACCTTGTGTGCCAAATGGCCCTTCCCACTTGCTGGTTAGGGTCTTGTCTTCCTTGCTTCTAGGAAGAGTCCAAAGACTTGATTTGTGGGTTGTGAATTATATCATCTCTGGCAAAATTCCTGATGGATAGCAGATGTACACTGATACAAATCTTGACCACTATGATATAAATCAGAAACAGAGCTGTAAAGAAATGGACACAGCAAGGATGAAGCACTAAAGAGTTACGAGTGACTAAAAACTTGTCAGAATTAAAACATTCATACAGTGATAACTTATGTTTGATAAATTTGGGCTGAATCATGTTTGGGGTCTGAGGGTGATTGGAGCTCAATAATGGAAGCACAACATGATGCCAAGTTGGCTGAGTTGGTGGGAAACACCACAGAGTATCTGTGTCCTAGTCTCAGTCCTGCTGTTAAACTTGTTGTGAGATCTTGGGCAAGTTATTTCTCTTCTGTACTTTTTTTTTTTTTTTTCATCTATAAAACACTGAGGATTGAATTTACCTCCTGTGTGAAGCTCAGTGAGATCTTATGAATATCAGATGCTATATATTAGTGCTACTGTTCCTGAGACTCTCAGTATTGCCCCTATTTCAATGTGGGATTTTTGGACTGGGAGGAATTTAAGTGAGAAAATACTAATCTCTGTTTTATTTTTCCTCTTCTCTCTCTCTCTCTCTCTCTTCAATTCTGTATATATATTTAGCTTTAACTTCAGAAAGTGGAAATAAACAGAAGGAAGAAAATCAAGCAGAAATCCTGTGAAATCAAGACTTTCCAGCCAGTTCTGAAATTACCTGCTTGTTGTCTAGCTTCAGTAGCACTGGCAAGGTAATAAAATGAGAGGACTGGTCACAACATGCAGTGGTGACACGTGGTAAAGCTGAGTATGATTTCCGGTGGTATAACTGTTCCCAGCTGCACATCTTGCAGCAAGAATGGTGACCATTCCTCCTGATGAAAGCACTTCTTGAAATGAAACAATTTTCTAAGGCATCAGCACTACAGCAGAAATGGCGTCTGGAGTCAGAGATATGGAGCTCTGGTATGTCAAAGAAATCAAGGGAGATCCTGAGAATTAACAGGAAGACATCCATGGACTTCATTGACTCCAAAAGTTTCCGCGTGTTTTATTACCTTGGCAACATACTGTGCCACCAGGGACAAGACATAAAAATCCTACCAGGGCTTTCTGACAGAGAGGTTTATTACTTCAGCTAGGCTGTAATCAGAAGAGAAAAGGCTAAACATTCAAAAAAAAAAAAAAAAAAAAAAAAAGAGGTAGGGCAAGGAAAAGGGAGAAAAGGGAAAAAGCAAAGCCTAATGCACTGGAAAGGGAAGACAATTCTGGAGAGTTATGGAGTGCTTTTACCTCTTCTTGTTTGATCAGAACTTGTTTGTCTTCCATAATTACACTAACTATTTCTCTGCAAAAGAACCACCTGAGTTTTGCAGCTTACTTGGGCGTAGCAGGCCACACAAATCATCCCACAACAGGCTGCATACAGACCTTCCTTGTATGCTCCAGGGGCTACGCCACTGTGGTGCTATGAGTTAGGACTATCAGGCTCCTCGTGTTCTGTTTTGCCATTTCTGATCTTCTTCCACCTGCAGAGCTTTCCTGCTGGCACAGACATCAGCAAGCGCTGGCAAATGTCTAGAAGAAACCATAAAGGTTCAAAGCCTCTGAGCACACAGATTTCATGACTAGTATAATGTTGGATTCATAGAAATTTTTCTTCATCTTTGGGTCAAAATGATAAATTATTTTTGGGAATAATATGCATTTTTTTAGTCTTTTCACTCTTCGCCAGTTTCAGACAGATGGTGACATTTTCCTTCATTATACTTCTAATTTTTCTAAAGAATTGACTACCCCAGTAGAAAGTCAAACCAATTACGGTGGGCTTGGGGTGCAATTTTTTCTCACAAAAGAACATACCTGAAAACTCCTGACATATTGTTTATTTAGAAGAAATATGCATATGAATGAAGAAGTGCCAATGCTTTTAACTGTATCAAAACAGCATTATCATTACAATGGAGATTCCCCACAGAAGAAAGATTTTTTTTTTTAAAGCAAATGTTCTTTGAGCAATGATGCTAGTGATATATTAGCAAAGAGTGGATTTGCAGGGATTTTAAATTCAGATAGCCCCTCAAGGTTTTGAACTCAGTGGTTATATTTTTTCTCACCTAATCCATTTGATTCCTCCTGGAAATAGTAAAAACAATGACAATTTTTAGCAATAAGCTGGCAGAATAATCCCTTTCCCCAGCCACTCCTCCCCCCTAGCCCCCCCCACAAATGCGAACTAACGTAGCTGCAGGAAGGAATAGTAGTAGCCATCTCTGTACCAACTGTGGGTTTGAGATTGCAATTGGAAAATGACTTGGTGTGTGAGCTTTGTCCACTCTGCACTTGAAAATGCGGGTACTTCATGAGGAGGACACCCTTGTGTGAGAGATGTTGGTCAGGCAAAGGTCACACTTAGGGTCTGGGATGTGCTGGACATCCCAGGTGCTGGTGGAAAACACAGCGTGGAGGTGTATGAAGAGATACCTGAAGGGACAGGGTCTGCCAGAGACACAGGAGAAACTTAAACTTAGGCCCTGAGGCTTCCAGACCAATGCCTCATCAACTCACCTAGGGTTGCCTGGGCTGTCACCTGGCATCTGAGGTTTGGATAGCATTAGTTCCTTACTAAAATATTTTTGCTGTAACTCTAATTATCATGTGCAAGAACTAGGCAGTGCCAGAGTTCTTGCTTACTACACAATCCTTAAATCACTGGAAATGCCATGATATCAAATGACACTTGTCCAGCATTCAATTCAGTAATCTGTTACCCCACCCAGTACCCTATTACCCCATTACCACAGTGTTGTATATTTTTATCTGTATGGCTTCCTTGCCCTTCTAGCCATACCAGTCTTAATTATGTCATGCAATAGCCATCAGGGAAGTTACAGCTTAAATTCTTGTTTGATTAATATTATTATAGCATATGCACTATTCTCTGTTTTCAGTTTATTAGGGGCAAGTGGTCTGAGTCTAGCTTAGTCAAATACTGCAAGAATATTGAGAATCTCAATGGATATGACATATCGGCTTGTTATCACCATTTCCACCTTAATGGTATCTTCCATTGAAAACAAACCTAATCTAATCTCTGATACATTTTCCCCATTACAGTGGCTGCAGTGACACCAGAAGAGTGTTGGAGAAACAGATGAATTCCCTAAGCAGAAATCTGGCTTTTTTCACCAGCTCTTGGGCTGATGCCTGGCATTTCTTCTGGTTCATTTGCCTCAAAAGAAAAGTCAGTACAGAAGTTCAGAAATATTGTTCTGCCACTAAGGAAGTGCTCAAGGATGGAATTGGGGTAAGTAATTTAAGACTTGAACCAGAAGCCATTGAATAGGATGGTAATATAATTTAAAATAAACAAATAAATAAGTAAATAAATAGGTCACTTTATCATCAGAGCCACTTGACTGCTATTGAAGAGGAGTTCTGCGTGACAGCACTGGGGCTTTGTTTCCATTGGTGTTATCCTACCTTGACAGGTAATTTTAAGGAATGTGCTTTAAGTTTCTTTGGAGCAACTTCTCTTCTGTAATCTAGGTGAACATCATGGATATCCAAAGTACATAAATAATGTGATAGAGGAGAGGGGCAGGTATGTGGTGTCTTGGTGTCCTTAAGGGTGTTCACCTGAACAGATGCCTTTTGCTCCAGGATAGTTCTGTCTATCAGTCACAGAAAAGCTGCAAGTATTTTGGCAAAACCAGTTAACTAAAGACAGGCTCCTTTTACCCCTGGTATCAGCAAATGAACTAGTTATTGCAGATCCAATTTCAGTAGGACTCCCTTTTCACTCCAGACACATCATTTGGGGCATTTATTACAAGTTTCAGTCAGCATAGGTTCTGATGAGTCTTTGGTACAGGAGACTTGGAGATGTTTGTTAGAGATGATTTTATTCACGACACTAACCATGTCCCAGACTATATAGTGTGTACATGTTATAACACAGATCACAGATGGAATTTTGCAGTATCAATAAATGTCTTGTTTTGATAGTTTGACCTGATGGATTAAGCCATAAGTATGACAAATCTCAAAAATTCACTATCAGCATTGAAAAGATTTCCCTAATTAGAAAGCACACCTGGAAAAAAATGTGCTGAAGTATTGAGAGAACAAATTCTCTGCTACCACGTCTTTTATGGCCATACCAGTGTTTAGGAAGGGATGTTTGAAAGGAAGATACTCCAATGCCATAAGTCTGCAGCACTGTTTTTTTGTCACCATGGCAGATAAATTGATGTAGGTTAATGAAATATTTGCCTGTATTTAATTGCTAAACTCTGGAAAGAGGATCTGTGAATCGTGTGAATTGAGGAGAGTTAGATAACGCTGTGGGAGCAGGAGGTGTTTGCAGGACAGAGATGCCATCTAGTGGAAACGGCTATGGCATCTCTCTGCGGGAGGAGACGGTGCTGGCACTGCACAATATTGCGGGCAGTTGCCGTCCCCTTTGCTCCGCAGTCGGGAGCTGCAGAGGGCTAAACCCCACTGCCATACACATCCTTGGGAAGGGGACATACAGGGACATTGGATTAGGCACCCAAATGCCAAAGCATTCAATGCGGAGGGGGAAAAAATCGTGCTTTTCTTCACTCCTGCACTTGGTGCAGCTGCTGGCAGCTGTATTGGAAACCAGTCATACACAGGGTGCTCGAAACCTGGGGCGGGAAGGGGAATCCTCCTGTCACAAGTCCCAGGGAAGTCCAGCCTCAGATCCAGGGCGTCATTCTCACCCTCCCTCTCTCATTTTATCCCTCTGGGCCAACCACGTTCAACAGAAGGAAACAAAGGGGTGTCCACCTCAGAGTAGCCCATTTCTGCAGGAAAGGCAGTACACAGTGAATGTCTAAAGCATGAAATGGATGGAAATGTGGAGATGCTCAAGAGGTGGCTGGGAACCCGAAGTGGTGCGGAGAGAAGGAGTGGGCAGGAGGGGGGAAGGAGAGCTGTTTTTCAGCCTTGACTCAGATCTCAGTGTGGCACCTTTTTTAATTTCTTTCTTTTTTTTTTTTTAAGCAAAACACGTTAACAGCTGATTAATTGATGCCTGCAAGATCATACTAAGTCCCAGAGAATTAAATGAACACAGGCGATATAGCTCCTTATTGTTTTGCACTGGTCAAGATGCAGAAGGGAATATATCCAAGGGGTAGCAGAGGTGTTGGAGGGGTCAGGTGAGAGAGCAGGAGCCACTGGGGTGGCTCTAGTCTAGGTCTTCGCTAGAGCAAATTGCCCTGCAGTTCAGTTGTTCCCTCAGCAATTCCCACTCCAAATAGCTCTCTAGAAAGCTGCTTCATCATCTGCAGTTTAGAAAAAAAAAACAGATTTGGTCTAAATTACTCATAGGAACCTCACTGGGACCTAGGAGATCTGAAATGTGAGAGCTGGTCTTGAGGACAGGACTCCATGTGATTCTTAATCCTTGAAAAGGGGCCAGTGTTTGCTTCCTACACTGAAAGACTATAGCAATGGTCATTGCACCACTGGTCATGAGGGCTTTGAAGATCCAGAGCACTATGTATATATTTAGCCATTTTTCTTGATCCACAACTGCGAACGAAGGGATTATAACATCCCTAAAAATTCTTGATGAAATCAGATGTCTGGAGAACAGAATGTGAGTTTCTAGCTCCTGAGATCACTTTGCAGATGTATAATTTAAAAATGAAAAATGTCGCTCACACATTCAGCCAGTTCCATTTTTCCTTTCTTTTCCCTGTTGCTGTTCTTCTCTCATCTATAAATAGCTACTTGAGTGCCTGGTCCCAAAGCAGTGCTAAAGCAGCTCTTCTTATTATCATCACAGCCTGATCATTTTGTCCACCAGAAGATTAAATGTGCTGACTTGAGTTGCTGAAAAACCTGGATGTGGGGAAACTAGCCTGGCTCTGCTGTTTTATGCAGGAGGGAGTTATCCAGGCTCCTTGTACTGTGGCTAGGGGTCCCATGACACATCTTTTGTGAGGCTGTTACACCAGAAACAGACCATTTCAGCAGGACTCTGTCTCCTTGCACTCTGTAGGGAGGGTCTTGATACTAAAACCAGGGTTATGGATTCTATCTGTGGGAATCAAAAATTGAAAACATTGAAGATATTTTATGTCTTTAAGATGTCTATTTGTTCTTGTTGTTGTTATAGAACCAAGTCCTTATATTCTCAGGGTGACCAACTGTCTCGTTACTTCTGCAGTTGAATATATGGGTCTGATGGAAGAGCTGCCCAACTCATTGGAGTGCCTTCTGTTCTAAAGATATTTTACAAAAGTCATCCTTTTCTGTTTATACCAGAACAGTACCAGCACTGTAAAGCCACAGCTCCTAAGGCAAGTGGATTGCTGACCCATAGGGTCAGTAAAGAGTGTTGCTGTTAAATATGGTGCTCCAAATCTCTACTGAACATGAATGAAATACCTCATTGCAAGACGGTGGTTGCTGCCAAAGGTCTGTTTGCTCTGTCACCTCCCATATTGAGTCTATGTTACCAATGGTACAAGCAAAACTCCCGAAACCATCTGTACCACAAAATAACATGTGTTGGACATGGGTTGTCAGCAACTGGCTTCCCCTGTCTTCACAGGAGTTGGCACAGAAGAGTTGTTTAAATATTAGTGTGAGGTAGACTGAAAAGTATTAAGGGCACTAAGCACTGTTCTTCTAAGCAAGCCTTCTGCATTAGTGGTGAAAATTTTTCATCCCATTGACTCAAGCAAACAAGTCACTGTCAACACCAGTTGAAAAAGTACTTGGGAGATATTCAAAGCCAGAATAATAGAGGGATTTCTAACACTGACATCCTTGGCAGTAGCAGGTAGTTTTCCAAGAACAGATAGACCTATGTGGATTTTTTCTAGTTCTCAGTTAACAGTTTTGTTTTGCTCAGTGCCTGCTGCAGTTGACTCTGCAGTAGTCTCCTTCTGTGTGAGTATTATTTATACTTCTTTCTTTGCCTGGACAGCAGCAACTGCTTCTCTCAGGTTGATTTTATTTTATTTTATTTTATTTTATTATTTTATTTTATTTCAATAGTACATCTTTTCTTTATTCCTTCTGTAGATTTTCTTCTGGTCTTTCCTCTTCTTTCTCTGCTGAAAGTGAATCAATGCTTGTCTTGGCCATAAACTTGCCAGATGTTTTTCAGGTCATTTATTTAAGAACTGATCATTAGCACTTTGTGTGCAGAGGGGAAAATATCAAAAGGCAAAAAGAAATGCATGTTGGCTTTTTTATTCTCATCTTTGGAAACTCTAGAGCGTAAATATATGGAGGAATATTCAGCACTATTATTATCATTGCTTCAAAAATGTAGTAGTCATGTCTGAGCTATTAAAAAAAAAAAAGGAAAAGAAAAAAAGATCTTGGTTTGTAAAACAACTGCATAGCCAAAATGCCAAAATGTTCTTCAACTTAAGTCATGTATATGTATAATGTATAATTAGGTGGCAGGTCTGCCATGAACCATTGCTTTGAAACCTCAGCAAAAAACCCTAAGAACAAACTAGTAGTAATAGTAATACCCATAACACGCTGGTGAACTCTCAGTCAAAGCAGACTACATTGAACAAAAATCTGCACATGGATGCTGAAATTTTCAGGAAGCTGGAAGGGTTCAGCAACACATTCTTTGCTGCTGCTGTCCATGATAAAGCCAACACAGACCAATGTTTTTCACCAACTGGTGTCCCATCCATTCTCACACCCATTACTGATTAGCTAAGACTTGTTTTCCAGTCATTTCTGTGGCTTATATAAACTTCAAAACCTACCCAATTCTTTTCTTAGTCTCACAACTCGTTCTTATAAGTTGCCTTTGAAACTTTATCCTAGAGGTAAACAGTGCTATCTAAGCACTCTGTGTAGATTGTCTTACCTTACTGCTTTTGCTTTGATATAAGTAACCCTTCCTCTCTGACGAGAACTCTGTCAGTGATTCCAACAGCAGTTCAGATCCTGACAGCCCCGGAGCAGCAAGCGAAACAGCAGCTGGGTGGTTCACATAATATTTTTGTTCTCAGTCTTCTTCATGTACATAAATACACTGAGAAGAGAGCACAGTCAATTGATTTTATTTATCAGGTAGAAAAGCAATTTGTAATGAGCAGGAAATTGAGGGGGAGGAGGAATATGAGACTATTGAAAACGATTGTAAGTTTTACTTCACTTGAGTCAGGTTTGCTAAGAGCGTTATCAGAGTACTGTTGACAAATGCCACTGGCTTCAAAGTCATGTTCTGTTTCCTACAACTAAGAAATGGAAGTTATATTTTTAAAACTGGACAGTGTTGTCTGCATATGGATGTGTGGCTGATGGAGTCTGTTGATTCTTTAATTTCCCCATCTGGTTAGCCCTTACTGTCCTTGTCAATTGCAGTACAACTGCACAGGTATAATTCAATGTGGAAAGAAACAGTGTTAGTCCCTCATCTGTAGTATGGCAATTTTTCAAGCCTCTATTTCATATATCTGTGTACAAAGTCACGGAACTGCATCAACATGTGCTGGCATTGTGTAGGGCCGCTTCTGGGCCATATCCTGACCTCTGTCATACTGCAATGAGAAATAAGTATACTGGGACATGCAAATGGTTGTGTTGGTACTTCTGAATCCTTTCTGGTCACTGCAGAGCGTATTTGTGCATAAAAGATATATGTTATATGCATGTCCTTGTGCCTATGTAGTTCTTCCATAATAAATTCTTAAGTATGGATGCAAAGAATAACCTTATACTCCAGCTACAAGTCAATGCAGAAGGAGGGAGCATTTGTGGAAATGATGGGTTCTTCTGCCTCCAGATGATTTGACTAAAAAGGTAAGAGAAAAAGGTCATTTAACAAAATATGAATCTTTCAGCTCTCCACAAGATTACACAGACTTTTGTGCTTGCTATGGAAAGATAAATCAGTGGCTAGCTTTTAGAATAAAAATAATAGGATTACTTCATTTGTTTGACTGCTACCAAGCAGAGCAGAGGGGGAAATTGGGAAGTCCAGATGCCGCTTTCCCTTCTCTGTTCTGCATACCGTGTGTCATTTCAGATACTGTTTACCATGGCAGAAATGGAATAGCAGTGCTTTAAGACCCTCTTCTCACCAGAAGTCCTCAGGAACCTCAGCCCTGTAGCTTCTAAATAGGAATTTCTTTAAATCTTGCCCAGTGGCTGAAATTCTTAATAAAACCTCACCTCTGTATGTATATCTGCATGCTGAATTATAAACCTTTCATGATGAAATATGCCACCCTTTTTCTTATTGCATAGAAGTCTGCTCCTGATAAGAACAGCAGACTTCCAGTTTTGTTGTTGCTTTTTCCACATTCTAGTAAACCAATGGAAATTTAAGCTGGGAAATGTACATCCAACAGCACAGCAGACCCAGGTGATTAATTATTCTGTTGGTGCTGGGTAATGAGGAGGGACAGCTGTTTTAAATACAATATAGCTATTACAGCATGTCTTGCCATCTAGCCAGGTTTGCAGATCTCAGAGGGGAATACATTAGAAGCTGCTAAGGTGAGTTGGGTATAACTCTGTCTATATTAACCTATAATGAACTGTCAAATAGACTGTGTGCTACAGCATATAAAATTCACTTCCCTTTAAAACAGCCTGCTAGCCAGAATTTCATCTTTCATTGAAAGGTAATTATAAATCATTATAATTGCAAGGAAATTATACTAGAAGTTCAGGCTATAAATGAGGTGAAAACAATCCCTTTGAATCTACCCTGAGTGTCACTCCTACTATATATTTATCTCTTCTCACAACCCATTTTACAACATCAAATCTGTCTGGTGTATTCTATTTAGATTACTGGTCATGTGCTTTTCACAGATGCTGCATTGCTACTAGTAAATTAACAGTGTCAGAAGACATTCTCAGGTGCCATAAATTTGTCTCCTGTATAGTATCACTTTTAGAGCATTCCCTAATGTGGTTTTGGTCTCAGCCAGCTGTCCCAGTTGTCTTTTAGTCCCTGTTTGGAAGTTCCATGTCGAGATGCAACTCCAAATAAATAGTTTGCATATTGCTGAGTTGTCTGAGAGGCTGAGTTCATTAGTATGAAAGTGAGCTGCTCCTTGACTTTTAGCCCCAGTGCCAAAGAACAGGCCAGGGCACTTTGAATTTACCAGTAGAGATGTAGCAAGTGTTTTGCATATATGTATGTTTACATTCAGGAAATAAGTGCAGTATTATTGTTACCTTAAAATCTCACATTTGCTACACAATAATGGCAATTTTTGAGCAAACTTGCTCTGTGTAGAACCACACATGCCATATAGATCCATACATGAAGATGAATGCATGATACCCCTTCATGTACTTTGGTTTCTTAGAAAGCAGTAGCTGCTCAATATGACTTTGATCTCTGTGGTTAACCAGACACAAGAATAAACCTTTCTAAACCCAACCCCCTGCTTCCCGCTCACTTATATTTCACTTTTTCTCTCTCCCATGGGTTGCTAGTGCTCTGGGCATTGGAAGCCAAAAGAAAGATTAAACTGGGTCAAGCCTTTTTTTCAGCATAGCACGTGCTTTATTTGACCACAACACCTGTGAAGACATGCCCACCTCTTCACTAGACCAAGCCTGTAGTGTGGGAACTTAGAGAGAATACTTGTTTCTCTTTGTTTAGACAACTGTGACCAGACTGATGTCTAATGCATGGGTCTTAAAAACATGGGCCTTTGCTGTATAACATACTTGAGTTAGCTGCACAGCTTTTTAACACCGACTGAAAATACATGGATATTCAGGGGATTATAACACTTGTTTGCAAACCTAGAGCAAATCTATCAGAGCTTTCATCCAAACATCTATGGGTTTAGCATCAATTACTTTAGGAGTAATGAATAAGCAGCAAATAATAGACAGCCCCATTACATAGACAGAAATAATCTGTTGGCAATACAAGTGGATTTGGGAGCAGCACCATAAATATGCTGGACTAGATCATTAGATTAGAGATGGTTCTTTACAGAACAATGCGGAAGGTTGAATATTGAGTGGTCTTGTTTACAGTCTTCCTTCCAGAAGCTTATGACTCATTTTGGAGGGAAATAGATTAATCTTAGAGCAACATGAAACAGAAAGTTGAATTACTAACAGTGCCTGTTTCACCTTAGGTAAAGATATTTTGTAATTCAGAGATGGGGATTAGCATGGGGATTAGCATTCTTTTAAGAGGTATAATCAGGTGTGGGGTATTTATTTATTTTTATTATGAATCATCAGCTATATCTTTCTCCTTCCCCATTTAGATGACTAAACTAGGTGGAGTGGGTTGCCCCCTGGAGTTCCCTGTCCACATTGCCTCTGGAGAGAGCCCAGATCACCAATTTATGCTGTTAAATGGATGTTTTACGTAAAATAAATCCCAACATGATATGAACTGAGAGGAGAAATTATTAGATCTTGTTGCTTACACTCTGTTAGAATGCTGATACATCTACATGCTCCATCAAAATATCCCTGTCTGTGCTCTACTCTGTAAATGAAGACTTGATGATCAGCACCTATGCAAACTAGGTGTATGTTGTGTTGAATTCTACTTTTTAGTCTAATTTTCTGGCATGTGAACACAAAGGTGAGCTCTAAAAGAAATGATACCATAAAAAGAAGCAGATGCTTCAGAAATGATGACCTTAATCTTTATTTGTTCTCTACTCCAACTGTTGCCAGGTAGCTAAACTGGAGTTTCTCAAGTGTCTTGAAATCCTGAACACACATGCTGCAGTCACATAGTTTCATCTTAATTTTCACATAATCTTTAGATTTCAGTTACTTATCTTTCTGTCTTGTTAGTTATATCTGATAGCTTCAACCAGTTGTCCCCAGTGCTGGCAAGTATACTAACTAGGTTATATGCCTTATTTTAGCAAGCTCTCTTGTTTGTAGCTGATGTACCTCATGCAAAATACTTTGTTATAGTCCTAATACCTTGAGATATTATCAGGAATTGGTCTAAGAGGGGTTGTAGCGTGGTTGGAGCAGCACATGCTGGGAAGGACAGCCAGAATGTCTGAATTCTTTACTCCTGATTTATAATTATACCTTGGACAAGCTCCTTAATAAAAGGCACAATGTGTTAATCTTAGGGGTCAGCCTGCCATCAGACTGCTACTTGGAGGCAACATTTGGGCTTTTGCTTGAGAAACAGTGAGCTCATCATCAGGATCATTAGAGTCTCCTGAGGTTTGTATTTGTCCACCCTTGCATTTCAGATCCAGGATTTGGGTCGGGAGTTTTTATGTCTGCATCTTTACCTTCATCTGTAAAGTAGAATAAGTAGGATATAGGAATCTGATTCTTTCCAGGTGAATGTGAGATGGAATACAAATCTGTCTCATTTCTGGAATTTGTTCAACAAGAAAGTGAAACTGAAACGTGTGTTTAAGGAGAAATCACCGTGAATATAGAAGCAGCAGAAGAATGAAGGTAATAACCTAGGGCGTGCACAATCAACTTGCCAGGACCATGCCCCTAGTCTCTATTTCAGTGGTCCCAGAGCCCTGCTTGGGTTCTTCCATCTCCAGGACAGGAGATCCTAAGAAGTCAAGTGAGTTCACACAACCCCTGCGTTTTATGTATGAGGCTAGTATTTTCCACCATTGTAAAGTCGACAAGATTTCAAAGATGTTCTGATTGTTTAAGTACCTAGAAGTTCAGACATTCATTGTCTCTGATATATAGCCTGAATTCTTTCATCTACAAAATCTGATAAAAATGTAACATCTCAATGCCCTCTGTTTCCAATGATGTGGAAAAAAAGCATAACTCTTATGAAGGAACTTCAACATTTCATTCCTGGATATAATCTGAATGTACAATTGAATGAAAATGAAAATTAAAGACAGGTTTTTGTTTCTTTTTCAACTGGTTGTAAGAATCATTCATCTATGAAAGTACCATTCAACACTAAGTTACTGTAAATGTTTTCTGGCAATGAAAACTTTATTTCTTTATATGTTTATTTTTTAATATCTGAGATAGTCGACTGTCACAAGAAGTCTCACTTTGGAGTAAATATGATATTCATATTAATTTCTAAAATATATATATATTAAAAAATTGTTTGACTTTGAAATCAATACATTATTTTGCAGGAGCACAGCCTCACAGCCTCAATGATTAATCTAGATTTGCCCACTTGTTAAAAGCAACATTTAAAATAATTAAATAACCTACTGTTTCTCCATTTTTTATTTCAATGAATTATTTGCATTTCTTTAAACAATGAAGATTAAGTGGAAACCTTAAGTAATAAGTATTATTCATTGTCCATCTGTCTAAAGCTGAAATTATCACCCTAAGTTTTCACTCTCCAGGCTGTGATTTTGCAAGTCATTTAAGTTTGTTGCTAACAACATACTTTAAAAATATGCAATAAATTATTAGTTTATTGACTGAGTCCTCACTAGTTCTGAGCTCCATGTGGGAGGGACTGCTGAAGAATTCTAGCAAATTCTCATCAAAGAAAATGATAAGCTTATTCTAATTTCAATTTATATATAAATAATGGTAGAAGAATGAGGAAAGCAAGATTGATCTTTCACCACCTAGGGAAATCACAAATTTTGCATCATTCAGACACAATTTTTCTAAACCCATTGAGAGAAGGCTGGCTATAAGTTTTGGTGAAATTGTGACATGCAACCCAGATAAAAGGGGTGAGAAAAAACTGAAAAGTATTACTTAAGCATTTTGTGGGGGGAAAAAAAGTGACAAAAACTCTCAACAGATGTTCAGTCCATTAAAAAAAGCACTTAATAAATGCTTAAATCAGGGAAGGGAGCTTCCCTATTGATGAGAAAATTTTTGCTAAATTCAGTAACATAAATTCAGCATAGCAGTGGCTGATCTGATCAATAGAATACACACTTTGCCTAGTATGCAGACAGTAAACAGAAACACCTCTGAAGACATGACCCTAGTTCTAAAATCTTGTCCCCCTCCTAATATCATTAATCTGTTCCTTACTGATTTTGGGAAATACAAGCATTTGTTAAAGAGATTGACATATTCATTCATCAGAACATGCAACTGCCAGACATGCTCTGGGATAAATCTGATTCACTGAACATCCAGAAGATGGCATAGATGTTGCAAGCCTCATGCAGGGAACCCTTTAGATGCTGTTATATAGGGGGAAAAATAACTCCACTCAACTTACCTTGTATGCAGCAAGGCTACCTCAGCAAATATTGGTTCCCAGAGAATAGAGACCAAGTCCTAATAACCAGTTTGTGAGGAAATGTGTAAGGACCTTGACCAGCAGAGTTATGGGCAGTGACAGGGAGAGGGTGTAGCTTCTAGCAAAGTCTGGGGCCTGCAGTCAGAAAGGGGCAGCAAAGTGGCTGGGGAGGCTGCAAGATGCAGAAGGGGCTACAGCAAATTTTAAGGTACCTGTAAATAAAGCACGGTGGTAGGAAGGTCTGCTTGCTTATCTATAGCTTCACATGGGAAAGGCTTTGAAAAGGAAGGGTATTTCTTTGGATGTTATTAAGATGCTATGAATGTGGATTATGTTAATCATATTTTAATAATGGGTATTATAAAATTAACTTGGGTATTATTGAGTGTGTTGCTATTATCCCTCTTGAGTTGACAAGGACATGGAACAGGTATATATTTTTACTATTTCTAGTCTCTGTTATTCAGCAAAGTAAAAAATAAAAATAAAAATCTGAGTGACTCCTGTGATATTTTTATCAATGTAGAACTAGCATAGAGGCAGAATTAGAAGACAGTCTTTGACTAAAAGAACATACAGAATCATAGTAATTATACACAGTAGGCTACTGAGAACATAATACCACAGACTGTGACTTGTCACTCTTTTGCTGTGGTGTCCAAAATACAGGAAAACATGGGTCACACACCAAAATAGAAAGCAGTGGTGTTGACAGCTTACAGACAGTGAAAGACACTGATGAATCCTAAGACATCCTAAAGTCCTGAAAAGGTCTTGCTTTCTGCCATTGCATGGTCTATTGTCACACCAGAAGGAAACTTGTACTGTGAATGATGTGGCAAAGTCAAAGTGCTGGAATTAATAAAAAAAAAAAATCAATAGAAAAATTCTGCTTGTTGTAACATGGTCCATTGAGTGGCTCTTGCATGCATGATAAACATCTCTTTAATAGAGCCATCCTGGGGAAAGATATCTGTGAAGACATGACGAGAGGCAATTGTTTTGAAAATTACAACAATTATTAATATGATTAAATTTAAACCCATCTTTTGAAAACCGTGTTAAGAATTAATCTGAATCATCAGGGAAAAGGTGCAATTTTGTCAAGTCTTCTATGCATCGTTCTTTGAATTGGATCAGGACTGGAAACCCACCTCTGTAGTCCTCAGGTTGAGACATGACTCAGAAACGTTGAAAGAAAGCAAAGATGGAGCTTTCACTTCTCTGAATAGTAACTGAGACTTCTGTCTCTCATGCTTTTTATGTACAAACGTAAGTGTAGCTCCCTGTTTTGTGTAAAAATGGGAGAAATAAGTAAATGAGACATGGGTTAGTAAGTAAGAGACTGGACTACAGAACTGGAAAGCTGCTTTCTGCTTTGATACCAGTTTTGTATAGGAGCACAGACCAGTCACCCAGAGCTGGAGTCATACAGCAAGACAAGTAGGGCAAACTTAAGGTTTTCCCAAAGACCTTTTGGGAAGAGTCCACTTCCTTCCCAATGTCCTTTGGGAAATTGAAGACCACTCTTAGAAAAACTGTCATTTCTTACATAAATGATCCCCTGGTACTTAAAGATCTTGAGAAGTCTTGACAGGTCTGAGTACTTATCCCATGGCTAAGCCCTGTTGACATTCACAAGTGGGCTGTTTCCATGCTCATCTCACTTGTGATTTCCTTGATCCCACAGGCCTTCCTACTGCACCCCTCTCATACTGGGCTCCAGCCAGTATGTGGCTGCCAGGAGGGAGCGCCTTTTGTAGCCAATAGCTCAAGGTCACCCACAATGAAACATTTCATTTGGGATGGTCCACTGGAAAATCAGAAAACACTAGGAAATTTAAACTTTCCCCACAGAAATACGTTTTTGGCAGAAAATTACCAACCAGCTTTCCTGATGGATGATAAAGACGCTTAGACCTGAATCTTTGTTATGACCCATAGCACTTTCTGTGGCAAATAATTAAAAATACTGCTTGGTGGAAGAGAAGCCACTATGTTTAAAGTGAAAACTATGGTTTCTGTGAAGAATAAAAAAGAAAAAAGCAGACATCATTTCCCTCCTCCCCCTCCAAGCCTTTTATTAGCAGACCTCCTGTTCTGAAATATGATTTCAGAATATGAAATATGATTTCCGTCTTGGTGAAGGATACATCACCTTTAAAGCACAGAGATAATAGCATAGTAACATTTTCAAACTAGAGTATCAGTGTTAGACTCCTGTTACAAAATCTCAGACTCCTTTTACAAAATCAAAATGCACTCTGTCCTGCTCTATCATTAATACTGAAGATTTCAGTATGGGTTCAGTCTATTTGTTAGTGATGTTCCTTGTCGTTACCAAACAGATAATAGATTCCTAGCTGAGAATAAATACTTGTTTATAATTAAGGTTGAAAAACCTATTTCTATAGTCAGGAGGCATTAATGCAATGTTTATTTCATAGAAGAGGAAACAAATTTTCACTTCTTTGTCCAAATAGCATACGGCTGGCAGTTCTGGAGGTAATTAACCACAATCAAAGAAAAAAACCCTTTTAATTCTGAGATTACATTGTACTTCTTGATTTTTTGTTATTTTGTACAGAAATTTTATGTATAAAAGACTCTTCAGTACATTATCTTGGAGCTAGTATTAAATTTAAGGCCAATAAATTAAAGATGTATTTATGAAACAAAGCTTAATTAATGGCCACATCCCAGAAAATCATAGAATGTCTTCCAAGTAAATATATCTGGCCTTATAAAAGTCTTGGGCTGAGATATAGCATTCCTTGGCACATTCTGGCTTAGACCAATTTCGGTGTGTTTTCTTTGGTGTGTACAGCTTGATTAACTGAGAGGAGCATGGATCCCTCTCTTGTCTTTACAACCTTTTTTCTCTAATGTTTGTTGATTGACTTGTTATATTAAAGATTCAACTAAGTGTCAGTTTAGAGCTCTCCTTAATCGTGCCTTCAGACAAACTATGGATAAACACATACGCAAAATGTCTCCATGAAGGCATTCAATTACCTCTGATATGAGCATGGTAGAAGTCTTACAGCTTCAAGACAAGAATAACTGTCTTTGCTCTACTTTTTGATGACAAACATACAACTGATTTGCAATAACATGAAGAAGCACAATTGGAAATAACCCGGTGAAGAACTACCTATGGTCTAAAGCATAGTCACAACATCTATCTATCTGGGACTGCCCAGCTATGCCTTTGAAAAAAGGAATGAGGGTATATGAGTTAGAAAAAGAAGCTGTGAGGTAAAATGTAGAGGTAAATTCTTCCACAGCCTCTGGAAGAAGTTATCGAAGTAAGTGCTAAATATCAGCAAAATGATTTCAGCACCACCGCTAGTACATTTACGATTGAACTGTACAAACTGAAAGCTTTGGTTTCTTCAATGACCAGAACACATAGAGAAATAAATGGGAACACAAGTCAGCAAGATTTATTTCAGACAGGGGGTTGGCTGTCTATCTGAGGACAAGTTTGAGAATCAGAAGTTCCTGGGGCCAGTCACAAATCCCTCTGTGGTCTGGCTGTGTGAGGGGACATGACACCAACAAGGGACTTGGGCAGGTTTGGTTGCCTTTAACTGTCTATTGCCACACTGGCCATTGGAGCTGTGAGGGTAAACTTGCTGAAGCTTATACAGTACTTTATGCTGCAAATAATTATCACTGCTATCCGGTAGTTTTGTAGAAATGAAAATAACCGTGCCAACAGTTAGCTGTTCTGTAACTGAACATTTTTTGCTGAGTTCTTATGCCTCAGTGCTCAGTTAGTTAATCACAAATCACCAGTAGGCTGATTTTTTTAATGCTATAAAAGTACTTAGTTTTGGCTTTCTGCCTCTTTGCAGACTAGAGATTTCTGTCTGAAATGACACCTCAACTCATTTGCTTCCTGAGACACTTTTTTGGGTTTGTATTTTAATTTCCCCATTGCTTGTAAGACTCACCAGTAAACACTCTATCCAAAAAGTTTGACGTTGATTTCTCCTCAGACTCAGGATCTGAATTTTAAGTTGTCTGGAATTTAAACACAACCTCCTCCTCAATCAGTCTTCAAGATTAAAATACTGACTATTAACTCAATGCAGAGTTTTAAAATGCACGCACTATTCCAGTCACGTAACACAGATATGGTTTGATACATTTTAAACTTTGGCAAAGCATAAGAATTTTATGTTTACTGCTTGCCAAAATGCTGCATATACTCTCCTGATTGAAAGCTGAATGCTGCTTGCCCTTTGAAGTCATTTATTGTTATAAATCAAACCACTGACTCTCAGTTTCCAAACAAAGAAGGAATCACTGATATTCAGCCATTTCCAGTGTAGTGGTTGGAATAGCTGCATGATGGCCCTGGGAGCCTGTGTAATTGGATACTAGAGAAGTCAGGCAGCTGAACAAATGGGACTGCAACCTCAAAGGGCAGCAAGCAAGAGAAAGCACAGATCACCCCAGGAGTAGTTCAGAAAGGTAATTCTCTTAGAAAAATGGTCATGATGCTAAAGGACTAGTCAGGAGGTGCCATCACCCATATTGGCATTTTAGATCAGCTCAGGAGAGTGCTGCTGAAGGCAATTGTTTGCTCTGCTTTTACAGGAGTCGTATGGCACTTGCTCCATGGGCCCACACTAAGGCTAGTTTGAAGTTTAACTCCATGACAGTATTGTTAGGGATAGCCAGGTCCCTGGCATGGACAGTTTAGTGCTCTTTATCTGCTCCTGTTTGGCCTTTCTTCTTGCGCAGCCTACTCTGGTGCAAATCCAGGTGCATGAAGGATAGAAAGTTCAGCCAAAATGAGTCCTTCACTGTCCAGCTGTGGCCTTTTGTGGACTTCCCCTTCCCACAACACAGTGTCCCTTCTTAATTCTTGCTTGCTGCTGACATGAGCAACCTGGCCTGGTGGTGCCCATGCAGCCCTGTGCATGGGGCTATGACTCAGTGTTGGAGTTGCACCCTGCCACCCACTGTGTGTAGCCTCTGACCTAGCCACTTGGGCCTCTGCTAGGAAAAGCAAACCTGGTTTGAGCATGTATTTATTAATACAACCTTTTGGCTCCCATGAAACACATCTAAACTTGTAGCTCTCATTCCACTTTGACTTGAAGTCTTTGCTGGAAGTAAAAGACTCAGACCTGCAAAACTGACAAAGATACCCTCAAAATCTTGCTAATGGCAAAAGGAAAGCATACTTTATGTAGAAGTAAAACCACAAATTTATTGAAGGTCTAAGAAACTAATCATTACTAGCCCATATCTAATTTTTACAGAAGGAGATACTCAATACAGTGTACAGCCTGTGACTAGTAATGGCAATACTGTCATACAGGACTACAGAAGAGTCAGGTGAGCTCAGAGCCTCTTGGAAGTGCTCAGCACTATCCATGCTAAAAGTTGGGAAAGGAAAATATCCCCAATGGTAGTGGATACATGGCCATCTTTCTCTCACGCAGCAATGAGAAGCAGCAGGATGTGTTAATTCACTGGCATGTCAAGGTGGTGTTTTTTTTGTTTTGTTTTGTTTTGTTTTTCAACATAAAGAAAGTAAAGGGTTTTTGAAGATTGTTGGAGCAGCTTGCTAAAACCAGGGGAAGAAGGGCTTCAACAGCCTCTCTTTAAACCCCGATATCTTTTCTCATACAAGGATCACTGAGAGTACACAGGGTTTGTACTGAGCAGCCTCAAGTCTTTAGAGCCAGCACACAGAAACAGCAATAGAAATAGAATAGTTCAGTTGAAAGGGACCTTCAAAGATCATCGAGTCCAATTGCCTAACCATGTCAGGGCTAACCTAAAGTCTACGCATGTTATTGAGGTTATTGTCCAAATGCCTCTTGAACATTGACAGACATGGGGCATCAACAACCTCTCTAGGAAGCCTGTTCCAGTGCTTCCTAGTGCACTCACTGTAAAGAAATATTTCCACATCACAATAAAGATATATTTCCTAATGTCCAGTCTGAACCTTCCTTGGTGCATCTTTGTGCCATTCCCGCATGTCCTGTCATTAGTGACAAGGGAGCAAAGACTAGCACCTCCCTCTCCACTTCCCCTCCTCAGGGACTTGCAGAGCAATGAGGTCACCTCTCAGCCTCCTCTTCTCCAGACTGGACAATCTAGGTGTCCTTAAGCTTCTCCTAATAGGACATGCCTTCCAGCCCTTTTACCAGCTTTGTTGCCCTCCTCTGGATGCTTTATAGGACCTTAACATCCTTTTTATACTGTGGAGAGCACAACTGCAGGCAGTATACAAGGTGAGACCACACCTATGCTAAATATAGTAGGAGAATCAGCTCTTTTGACCAGCTGGTTATGCTGCGTTTAATGCATCCTAAAATGCATTTTACTTTCTTGGCTACCAGGGCACTCTGCTGGCTCATGCTGAGCCTGTTGACAACCAGCACCCCCAGTTTCATTTCTACTGAGCTGATCTCTAGCCACTTGTCTCCCAGTCTGTACCTTGTCCAGCATTATTCTGTCCCAGGTGTGTAGATCCTGGCATTTTCCTTTGTTGAACTTTATGTGGTTGCTAATTGCCCAGTGCTCTGATCTATCTAGATTCCTCTGCAAGGCTTCTCATCCCTCCAGGGAGTCAACAGCACCTCCCAGTTCAGTATCATTTTCAAGCTTGCTGAAGATGCACTTCACTCCTGCATCCAGATCACTGGTAAAAATGTTAAACAGGACTAGAAGTGAGCCCTGGGAAACACCACTGGTGACCAGCCACCAGCCAGCTGTAGCCCCATTTATTACAACCCTTTGAGCTTTACCATTGAGCCAATTCACCACCAGGTGTAGTGGGAACCTGTTTATCTCACAGTTGGACAATTTGTCCAGAAGACTGCCATGAGAGATTGTGTCAAAGGCCTTACTGAAATCCAGAGAGATTACATGCATCTCTCTGGATCATCCACCAAGTGAATGTCCTTACCATGGAAGGAGACCAAATTGCTAAGGCAGGACTTTCTCTTGATGAACCCATGTTGACTACACCTGATAATAGCTCTGTTCTTTAAGTGCCTTTTGATATCCCCCAAGACAATCTTCTCCATGACTACATTTCTATGATGATTCTGTTCTGCTGCCAAAACAGGGCTGTGCCGCCACTGCAAAGCTCCATCCTTAAGCAGCCTCTCATACCAAGTTTGCAGACTTCCATTCACAAAGTTTGTATAAGAGAGAAGCAGTAGCAAGCTCCTCAACTCCCCTTTGCCCAAGGCCAGTTCTTATCAGTGACACTAATAAGTCTAACTATTCTCCACAAGTGGTCACCATGTTTGTGGCAATCTGGCAGTCTGGTGCCATCCGAGTCCCTTACTGGAGTCATACCTGAGTAGAATCATAGAATCATTAAGGTTGGAAGAGACCTTCAAGATCATCTGGTCCAACCATCACTCTACTACCAAAATCACCCACTAAACCATGTCCCTAAGCACCACGTCCAACCTTTCCTTGAACGCTCCCAGATTGTGATGCCACCACCTACCTGGGCAACCTGTTCCAATGCCTGACTACTCTTTCTGAGAAGAAATGTGTCCTAATTTCTAACCTAAACCTCCCCTGGCACAACTTGAGGCCATTCCCTCTAGTCCTATCACTAGTTATCTGTGAGAAGAGGCTGACCCCCAGCTCCCCACACCTTCCATTCAGGTAGAGAGCAATGAGGTCTCCCCTGATCCTCCTCTTCCCCAGACTAAACAACCCCAGTCCCCTCAGCCGCTTCTCAGAGGACTTGTGTTCCAGGCCCTTCACCAGCTTTATAGCCCTTCTCTGGACATGCTCCAGGGCCTTGATGTCCTTCTTGTAGTGAGGGGCCCAAAGCTGAACACAGTACTCGAGGTACAGCCTCACCTCACAAGGGGACAATCACATCCCAGGTCCTGCTGGCTACACTATTCCTTATACAAGCCAGGATGCCTTTGACTTTCTTGCCCACCTGCCATTTGAACTGACCACGCCTCCAGCCATCTGTGCCCAGCTCTCACCAGGACCTCTCATGACACTGGTGGCCTGCTGACCAGCGCTTCCATGCACACATCCCAAATGGCATGCATCCCAGCTCAGGAACTCCCTCATACACACTCTGGAACCTCAAGAACCTTGCAATTGGCTCAGCACCTCCCTGCTGCTGCCATTGCAAGTGAGATAAAAGGTCTCTGATCACTCCTGCTACAAAGTGTGTTCTCAAATGTGATCTGCCACCTGCCAGCTGTACCTTTTATTTACCTTTCCTACCACTGGGATCTGAGTACTCTAGCTACTGCCCACAGACTTTTCTGAACCTCCCACCTGCACCTCTGACGAATTCAAATTTGGTTGTTTTCTACAAATTGGGAAGCCCAGATAGGGATAAATGTATAAGGATGTATTTAAATCCACCTATTTAGCAAAGCATTTAAGCATATATTTCTATGAACTTAATCTCAGTGGGAGAGGATCGCATGCTTCTGTGCCTGGTTGAACAAGGCGATATGTCAGTGCACACGAAGCACTTGCTCAAGTCTGATGCTGAATCAGTATTTCAGTTGGTTGAAAATCTACAGCTCTGCTTGGAGCCTTTTTTTTTTTTTTTTTCTTTTTTGTTTCTCCAGGAAACCCCTTTGGCTGGACTGGGTTGAGTCACTGCTCCCTGAATGCAATTGTGCTTATTTGCAGTCAAAGAATGTAAAAATCACCAGTCAAAAGGGCACAGTATAAATGATCATTCATATTGAGCAAGTTACACTAAAATAGAACAGAACCTGTATTAAATTCAGCTTCCTTTGGGGAAAACTAAAAGAGAGGGCTGAGAGATGAAGCTATGGACTACAGAGGCCAGAGGAGGATTCCTGGGTAGGAAATACAGATGAACAGGCTCAGAAATTAATGACTCCCTTCAGAAGAAAAGTCATGAAAATCTTACTGTTAAGAAGGAACTGACAGAAACTAAAAGGAAATTAAAAGGATCAGAGACTCCTGAGTACAGAAGTACTTCTGATTGGCATTCAGGAGTCAAAAATAATAAACACAGCATGTCACAAGTCAAGGTGATTTGACATTGCTGATATCAAGGCATATTTTGATACAGACGGAATTTAGATTAAGATGCAATGGACTTAGGGTATGTTAAAATGTATTAGAATGGAAGATGGATTATGTTTCTAAAGGCAAAATAGACTGTATTTTGTTGGTGCCATGTATATCTATATATACAGTTATAAATACAGAAACTCACCCCTTAGAGTGGATGGTAGAAGAGGTAGCAGATGTCTGTCTCACTAAGTTTATTTTTAACCTGGCAATGATGTTTTTTACTTCATGAATTATTGTACTTTCTTATCATATTAGAACACTGTTCTGTTTTTATTTTTATTTTTTTTTAATTATTTTTTTCCAGTTTACATGATGCATCAGGTCTGGCTGAAAATTTTTTCTGTACCTATACAGTAAATTATTAGTGCCGGGCTTCTAACAATCAGCTTCTGTGCTCAGGTATGGTACAAGTGTAGTCAGGCCCTTAGAGGGTTCTTCCTTCACACTCCTCTTTGGCAATTGCACACTAAGAAAGGGGAAATAGCTTTCAAGCACAAATTGAATTTAAGAATACTTTAAAAACTCCAGTATAATCACTTTAAGGAAAGCTTATGGAGTGTACACAAGTATAACTTGAAAGAAGAAATCTCCCAAAGCAGTACTGTAGACTGCAGGGAACTTTAGCCATCTGTAAAATAGATGGTAAGTGGAAGAGAAAAAGGACCAAACCTGTGAAAATGGCCAGTCAAACCACCCAGGTGACTTTATCTGGGACTCCTCTGGTGCTGCCTTAGGCAGGAAAGTAGAAAAGCCAGGCAACTTTATGCAGCCATCACTAAAATGTCTTGTTTCATTAGTTACCTTGGGCCTTGTCACAGAGCACAAAGTTCCACACCCTGGGGAAAGCATCTCCCGAGGAAAGAACATTGGGCTCTTTTAAGGTTTGCTGGCCTGTGCTTTTACTCTGAGCATCAAACAGCTGCTGATGATCCTGAGTAGCCTCCACTTCATGAAATGTAACTGAAATTTTTATTTTATCAGGTCTTCACATGGCACCTGAGATTTCTTCATATTGCCTTGGCATAGAATGTGAGCATAGTAGCCATATCTTGCGATATGGCAGGTTGGAAGGAGCTAAAGTGCAGCTTCTGTCCAATACTCCTTCTTTGGAGATAGATGACTATTAATGTGAGCAGAGAGAAAAGGCATTTTACTACCCAGAGCCCTTCCTCCTCCTTTTCAGTCCACAGCTTTTCACTGAGACAGATTCACTACTTTCCTATTTAGCTTCAAGATGGGGAACTAGGCCTCTCTGTGTTTCCTACAGCCAGCTGCCTCTCCCTCTGGCATGCCATGGCTTAACACTCTTAGTTTCTACTGTGCATAAAAGACAGGAACAAACAGTCAAAATTTGTCAGGGATCATGAGCTGCATTTATCCTTCTCACATAGTGGCTGATACTGGCAATGAGATTACAACTCTGCATTGATTGTCCAGCTAAAGAAGACCTACCAGCCTTGAATTCCTTACAAATTACCTCCTGGAAAATGTTATACAATTTAAAATCATCCTAAGGGTTTTCTGTATCTCAGGTTCTGAAACCCCACCACTGATCCGGACAGGAGAATCCCTTGGGCATTGCACATGGGAGGTGAATAAAGCATGGAAATTTTTAAACTAAAGATCTCAAAATCCTCTTTACTTTTCATGTGCTAAAAAGGGTAAAAAGAAAAAAAAGTTTCTTCCTGCCTTGTTTTTTTTTTTTATGTCCCAGTGTGTGAACACACACATCAGTTACTCCAGGCACAAGTTAAAAGAGGGGTTGAAAATACAAAACCTTTAATGGATGTCTAGACTCAGAATCACTCCCAACACCTTAATATTATTGCCCATTTATGGGAACAAGATTGGTATGCCCACATTAATTCAGCAGCACATTCCTCCACATTTTCTCTTATTTGTTTTACTCCACACAAATGAAGCTCTCTAGCCACTTTACAGACATATAATTAGACAGTTCCCTACCCTGTAAGACATTTTCTGTGGACGTCTCAAAAGGCATACGACTGAGGCATGATTTTTATAGGAGGAAAAAAAACAATTGACCACAAAGAACAAATTAAAGTAATAGTTAAAAAATGAACTGCTAATTCAACCACATCTTCAATGGAAAATTCATATTACAATGAAAACACTAGCATATTTCTTTCTCCATTGTGAGTTTAACTTGGAATGTCACCACGGCTTTAAAACTGGATGAAAAGCAAAGAGTTCTGGAGTGAGAATTTCTAGCATCTGTTTTGCTATGGCAGTGCTACAATTAAAAAAACAACAACAACAACAACAAACAAAACAAAACAAAACAAAAAAAAACTTGTGTTAAAAGATAGCTGAGGATGTTTGGCTCAGTATTCTGACCTTGATCTTCATGTTGATGCTACGAAAATCTGATCACTCTACCCTAACACATTTTTTCTTAGCTCGAGCTGTTCTTTCACACTTTCTAATAATTTCTGGTATTACTGAGAGACATATCCATGCACCCAGTATGACAGTCAGGTCTTGCTTTTTTACAAAAGGCTACAGGATGTATAGTTTGAAAGCTGTCAAATGAAAATTATGCTACAGTTTAAACTGACAATTGCAATCCCTAACTCCCTTGCCTAGTGCTAATTCATTCTGAGATAAAAAACTGTTCCAGCACCTTCTGCCACAGTGGTGCTCGCTCACCACTGAATTGAATGACCTTCCATTCAGTCCCTATGATAATGGGAAGATCCTGATGGCTTGATTCATGGAGGCATGCCAGTGAATGAGCCACTGGAGAGGATTTGTCCCCACAGATTTATAAGAAGCTAGTCAGATCCTCAGTTAACCTCTGGACCTGAAGAAGGATGTCAGAACTGTGAGGGCAATTATTACCTAAGGGTAGGAATTCATCCTAGCTTAACGACTCTCTCAATGTGCCTTTTCAGGATTTTGCTCACCAAGAACCGTTAAAAAATAGCCAGAATATAGTTCATATGTAATAGGAAACTAACTGATGTGTTAAACATTGTTCTTGAGTCAAAGAATATGATACCACGGTGGCTTCCACTGCATCATGGACAGATTTTGTATTAGCACACTGTAGGTTATCTGACAAATAAGGATTGCATCTTTGTCCTTGTGATAACAGAATTGACTGTTCACATGCTTTCACTCATAGGTTTTACTATTGGATTAATGTCTTCCAAAAGACTAACATAGTTTTTGCTCTTTTCAAAACATGTTGTGGTTTTGTCAGCAACAATACTGTAAGACTTTAGTTGTCTGTTGAAGCCTCTTTTGTCTTCTTGAGTTTGCTTGCTAGACAAAAGGAAGGGATTTTGTATCAGCCACTGCAGTTAATGGTTTTGTCAGAATGTCTTCACAATGTAGCTATAGTCTCATTACATGTATTTTTAGCAGTAAAAAATAAAATAATAATAAAAAAAATGCCCAGTGACAGCTACAAGGAGAATACAAGCAAATAATAAGTTTTACATAAGAAATACTGGGGAGCAAACTGATTTGGTGGTCCATAATTTCAACTGTGCATGTAATTCTGATCTGTTTGGATCAACTCATTTGATTGACAGCTCTGCTTGTACACCTGGCTAATGTATTCCTGTGGTAAACAACCAAACCGTGAGTTCCTGCCTAGACTAATCATGGAATAGATAATTTCTGTACCTACGCCACCTCAAGGTTAATATTAATGTCAGTGTGTATTGGGGATGCTTATTACAAACTGACAAAATCAGACTCCACAAGATGAGCTTGTGATGCCTTAATTTATCATATGGTAATTTTCTTTTCAACAGCCAGCTTGTGCATGAGGGTGGAAGCCTAGGTTTGGTGCTCCCCCAGGCAGACTGCTTTTGCATGGTCTGGGCCTAAACCCAATGAGAACCTTGCGTGACTGAGGGTATCCATTCAGGTGTCACACCTCTTGGTGGAGAGAATGTATCAGCTGATAGTTGGTCAAACTATAGGCACCATCTCCAACCAGTGCAAAAGGCTGGCCTAATTCCCACAAAGAAAGCATATGTCTGTGCTCAGAAGAAGTCTGCAAAAAGGTTCTTTTGAGTGTCTGTGTTCCCAAGGTGAAATTTTGGATACAGGCTTGCTTTCATAGTTTCCTATTAGCTAGATCTAAGTGGAAGATGTTTTGGACACTTAAAACACACTGTACATGAGGTCACAGATTACACTTTTGGATTCCACTTGAGCCAAGCACCTAAAATCTGGCAGTCTGGTGCCATCCGAGTCCCTTACTGGAGTCATACCTGAGTAGAATCATAGAATCATTAAGGTTGGAAGAGACCTTCAAGATCATCTGGTCCAACCATCACTCTACTACCAAAATCACCCACTAAACCATGTCCCTAAGCACCACGTCCAACCTTTCCTTGAACACTCCCAGATTGTGATGCCACCACCTACCTGGGCAACCTGTTCCAATGCCTGACTACTCTTTCTGAGAAGAAATGTGTCCTAATTTCTAACCTAAACCTCCCCTGGTGCAACTTGAGGCCATTCCTTCTAGTTCTATCATTAGTTATCTGTGCCGACTCCTAGCTCCCCACACCTTCCATTCAGGTAGTTGTAGAGGCACTCGTGCAACCCCTGAGAATTGGCAACAGAGTTCTTTATTGCTGGGACACCTTGCAGGTGAGCCTGCAGGATGTCCATGGTGTTTGGCGGCCCCAAGCTAATGCTTGGGATGGAGCCTGTGCGACGAGTAGGGAGCTCGCCGGGCATTCCTGCGACGCAGTTGGTGTGCTCGCGTGGCAGAGAGCAAAGACATGCCGCAGTAGTCAGAGGTCTGGTCTGGCCGAGGTGGATCGAATTCCATTGGTTCCTCCACATCTGGTGGATCTGGCTCCATGGGCTCCACAGTGTTTGGCAGAAGTACAAGCCAGTCCTTGCCAGGGACTGCCCAAACAGGATGCCTTCCATCCGGAATGTTTTCAGGCCAGGGTGCCGAACCAGGGGGTTGTCCAGTTCCATGCCTAGGTCCCATGCCACTGTCCAGTTAATTTCTGTGCCTGGGTTCGATGCTGCTGTCTGTTTTACGGCTATGGCTGGGTCCCACACTGTGTTCTGGACGACAGGCACTCCTCTGCTCCCTGCAGCTGTCCAGCTGATGCTCCTGCCTTCGCCCCATGCCACCGTTGTGCCACTGGGAAGGCCCAGGCCCCCTGTTGCTGTAGGGCTGAGGGGGCGGCCTGTTCCCCGCGTCGTTGCAGTGCCAATGGTACCGCCTGTAAGTGTCTGTGGGCTGCGCGCCAGAGGTCCCTTTGGCACTGGTGTCTGTTGTGCCGCAGGCGCTACCCCTCTGCCCATGACACTTCTCCTTCTTGTTAGGTGCATTCCTTCTCAGTGCTTCCTTGGACTGCATTGCTGTCCTCGCACACCAAGGAGGCCTGCTGCTCGCCTTGCTGCTTCGGCTCTTCTTCCTGCCACACAAGTTGGCTGTCAGAGTGCCTAGAAGCTCAGCGAATGGTGGGCCACCTGCAGGGGTCCTGTTTGATAGGCCCTGCAGCAAAGGTGGGCCAGTGGTGGCCACTGTGACCTCAGCAAGCCTCTGTGATGGACTGGCCCATGCGTGGCCAAAGGTTGCTGTCTTGGGAGCGGCCTGGAAGATGCCCTCACGTGGAAGAAGGAGGAGGGTTGCGGGGACTGAGGGCCCCTTTTTTGGGGCTGGCTCCCCTGGGCCATTTGGCTTGCCAGAGAGAAAGGGTGCCCCTTGGCCACAGGGACTTCCCTCCCCCTCCTATCCTGTGCCCTGGGTTTATTTTTAACACTGGTTTTGAGGTAATTTCATTCTATCCTTTATGGAAAAGAACAAAAGCAAGATGCATCTTCAGCCCTAATTCCCATGTGCGCTTTGCACATGTGCTTTCTGGTGTAAGCAGGTTGGTGCACAAGTTACCATGTACCAAAATGACTGTTGCAATAAAAATAATAATAATAAAGAATAGGATGGTACCTACCACACAATGCTACGTGTAATAACAGAAAATTACTAAGATACAGAAACTCAGTACTAATATAAGAAATTAGCCATCTGTAATCGCTTCCATACTACTATTTTGAATCATCATAGAATCATTACGGTTGGAAGAGACCTTCAAGATGGCCTAGGAATCACAACCGCCCTCTCCCTTAGTACCCCCGGGTGCATCCCATCAGTGCCCATAGATTTGTGTGTGTCTAGCTTGCCTAAATAATCTCTAACCCAATCCTCTTCAAATAGGGGAAAGTCTTCCTCTCTCCAGATTTTTTCTCTTGTTTCTTGGCTTGGCATTGAGTGGGGGCTAACCTTAGCAGTGACGATTGAAGCAAAGAAGGCATCCAGTAACTCTGCCCTCTCCGTATCTGCTGTCACCAGGGCACCCACCTCATTTAGCAGCACACCCACATTTTTGCTATTCTTCCTTTTGCTGCTGATGAATCTGAAGAAGCCTTTCTTGCTGTCCTTGATGTCTCTTTCTAAATTTAATTCTAACCAGGCCTTAGCCTTCCTCATTGCATCCCTGCACTCTCTGACAATATTCCTATATTCCACACAAGTGGTCTGTCCCTTCTTCCACATCATGTATGCTTTCCTCTTCTGTTTAAGTTTTCCCAAGAGCTCCTTGCCCATACACGCAGGTCTCCTGCCCTCCTTGCTCAGCTTCTTCCTCTGAGCTTGGAGGAAGTGGTACATGAGTATTAGCCAGGTCTCCTGCGCCCCCTTTCCCTCTAGGGCCCTGTCCCAGGGGATTCCTCCAATTAGGTTCCTGAATAGGTCCAAGTTAGATCTCTTGAAATCCAGGGGTGCAGTCCTACTTTTTGCCCTGCTTCGTCCTTGCAGGATCTTGAACTCCGTCTCAGAAATCGCTGCAGCTCATCTGGAGATCAGGGTTTCCTGTTTTTGCCTTATTGCTTTACCCCTGGTTTACTACAGACTGTGCAACAGGGTGCTCATTGGGGCTTTTCTGAAGTCTCTGACATCAGCAACAAGCAAAACAGTGTTTTGGCTGAAATGGAAAAATAGGTGTCTATCTGCAAATTAAAGCTAGTTGAATGACTGACTTTTAGCATGGGGATTTCTTTTCTGAGGAAAACAGTGCAAAGGCAGATCTTCCCCAAATTTTGTTGTGAGAGGCAAGTGTGAGAGACTTCATTTTCCCCATCTCTGCACATTTGGACATTTTTTTCCTCACAGAGACTGGACAAAACAATAACTGAGTCATCTAAGTCCTATGCGGAAGATATAACAGAAGGATCACAAAGATAGATTATCCTTAAGCAGTATCTGTGGTTGCCTTGTGGTGTGATAATCTTCCACCACCCCTTGCCCTCATACCCAACAGCTACTCTAACCTGGATGCCCAGAAGGAGTGATTGCCAGGATGTCTGTGGCATCTTGCTTGCATCTGCCTGGGGAAGATTATCACAAGTGCCAAAGGAGACAGAAGGGGATGGAAACATATATAAACATGTACTGCATGAAATTCTGCACTTGTCATGCTTTGACTTTGACCTTAGCTCCTTTTCATTCCACTCACATCTCCCTAACCATGTCTGAAAGTGGTTTTGCTGCCAAACCCTCTTTTTTAATTTTTATTTTTTTTCCTACTGCTGAGATGAAAATCAGCATACATCAATGCAGACACTAATATGCTTTCATATAGATATTCTGCTTAATGTAACTTGAGGCACAAAATCTTGAAACTTAACCAAATTCCAAATTCTGCTGGCCCTGGCAGACCGCAAGCTCCCTGCCTGTCTTTCCTAAAAGTAGACTCAGTTGCAAAGATCATAATTTGGTTAAATTTGACACCTGAAAAACACAGACATTTCACATTTGAGTTTTCAAGATTATTGTGTTACGCACACCATTGCATTTCCATAGAACTGTAAACACTGATTAGGTGTTTCCAACAAAAAGATCCATGCTTATTCATTTTTAGGATCAGCTTTGACTATTGCAGTGTACTGAAAGAAAGGTGAGTGTTTGTCTCAGTTCAGCTAACTAGATAGTAGGATACATCTCTGTTGAACAGCCAGCAAGCTCTGAGAGAGCATACTGGAAGGGCTTTAGTCCAGCATCCTTTTGAGGAACCACGTTCCTGTGCATCTCTGTGTATGCAGGTCTGTGCACAGCTGAGGGAGTGTATTAAAATTATGTATTAATGTTATGTATTAAATGTATTAAAGTTATGGATGTTGTATGGATGTGGTTTTTTTTTTTTTTTTGTTCTCTTTACTATAATTTCTGTGGTAAATTGTTAGTCCATTTAATTTACAGTACTCATAAGTAATGCCAATGATATATTTCACTAATCCAGACAGATCAAAACTAAATTGATACAATGTTCTTGGAATTTTAATATCAAGGATAAAAACACTAAAACTTTATAAAGAATCAACATTATACACAACCCATTCTTTATGTATTTAATTTATCTGCTTAGTGCAGAGGCAGCATCTGTTTTCAGTGAGTTGCCGCTTTTTTTCTCTCTCTCTTTTTTTTTTTTCCTAACTCAGCAGCTGGGATAAATGAAATAGTAGTCAAAGACGAATTTAACAATTTCAGGGCCACAAGTCTGCTGGAATGAGGGAAAGGGAGGACAGTTGAGGAGGACAGTGACAGGAGGAATCGTAACCTCCAGATGTCCCCATAATAACTTCCAGGCATACAGTCTCGTAATGTGTTATGTATTATGCTCCACAGTAGACTGCTCTATCTCTGACAAATTTCTCACTTTGCTGCTAATTCTTCTGTTATCCCTTCCCTCCCACAGTGCTGCAGAGAGGAGACGAGTGAAGGAGAGGTTCCTCTGAACCCACTGCACTTCACCAATGCTGGCAGCTCTCGACAAGACATGGGCCACAATGTTACGATAGGAATAAACCTGCCTAGCTCTGCTCTGTAACTGGAGAGCCAAGCATTTTGGCCTCAAGTCACGTTCTTAAGCTTCTCCCTGGATTCCAGCTTCCAAAATACCAAAGTATAAATTCTCTTCTTTCTTCTTTGCTCTCCGACTCACCACCTCAACCTTCTCCAGCAGCTGAGAGCAAAAAAGCTACAGGAGCAGTAGGGAACAAGTCCGACTAGAAGAAATGACAGAGCTGGGCAGAACAAAGGTGAGATGAGCTTCTCAGCCCTCAGCAGCTGACTGCCAGTGCAATCAGGAGATGCCTTCAAGAAGAGGAGATCCTGTTTGCTGAGTAAGACAAGGAGGAGGGACCAGGAGTAAATGGACTGGTATGGAAAGGTATTTGTGGGTGCATGGCTGAGTGGAGAGAGAGAGGGGCTGGAATGACTGATAACAAGGAATAGTGTAATGAGTTTAAATTGACTTCAGTCTAATGAAGAAAATTAATTGTGTTTTTAATCAACCCAATTTAAGTATTCAAGCTTTTACCACACTGGATTGTCCTGACTAGAATTGGTGCTATTACGACTGGGATAACCAAGTCTCTCTATGCAAGTATCCTTTGTAGTCTTGCATTCTCTATTAGAGGGTCTGAACCTTTCTTACACTTAGGTCTCTTCATACTGCTAGAGAGATGTAAAAAGAGATGAATGGAATTGAGAATAACACCCAAGATATTCTTCATTTCCTGCTTTCAATGGCTGTATGACACTATGGAGCACTTGCTACTGGTTTTCACCTTAGAGAGTGTTATTTGCTTCAGTCACGTCACATGAAAGTGGAGTCAAAGTGTCTGACTTCCTACAACCCAGTTACTCTACCCATCACATCCACACTATGAACCAGTCCCTGAAGGGTGCAGCTGGTCCCCAGCGAGAGGATCCCTCTGCAAGAAGCTGGAACACTTTGGACGAGAAGCCCTGCATAAATGCAAGATGATAGTGCTGATAGCATTCATTACCTTGTAGTTATGCATTGCAGGGGTCGGAGATGACTGAATGATCTCTGAAACAGTATTTGCAGTAACAGCTTTGCACAAAGAAGTCGCTTAGAGATAAAGTGGCAGTTAATTCAAAACAGAATTTCAGACTTAGCTTTGTCTTTTTCCCCGTCTTTGAAGGAAATGAGAGGTGACACAATTGGATTAGATACGCATTTTAGGCTTTTCAGAAAACAGGATATTATTTACCAAAAAGATTGTAATAGTTCCAAGCTGATAAATGCAGTATATTGTTTTTGGCATGCATATCAATTCTTAAAACAAATATTATTTACAAGAAACTTTGTAGAGGCTCCTTTAGACTTTCCACAGTCTATTAGGTAAATATGGGCTTTGTAGCACTACAGAAAAATGTACATTTTTACAGAAGCTTTTAAAAGTTTGGCAACACCATCCGGCCCAACCCTTTTTATTTTATAACAAAGCTCTTGAGGTTCATTTTTTATGACTCAGTTGCCAAAGTCCACAAAACTTGTCCTACTCTTAACATGATGGTAAAAAAGTGAGGGAGATAGAGATATACTTTGATTGGCAAATGAGTCAGAAGCAGAGAGGTGAAAATGAGAGAGTCTGAAGTGAATTAGCTCCAGAAATCTGGGAGGAGCAAAGGACCCCTTCCTTCTCCAGCACCATGGTATCTGGGGTCACAGGAATTGAAGATGTGTCTGGTCTACCATGGCAAGTGTGACCAGTTCATTTGTAGAAAGCACCTCTGCTTCCATGTGCACACATACACACAAAATACATATATTATCTAGCATGAGTGTGTACATACAAATTTATGTTTTACACACAGGTGCATATCTCAATGCAGATATAGATATAGACTACAGTTAATTTAATTGGCTTTCATTTCAGAAACCACTGGCAGCAAGTACGGTAGTTCTTCTGAAATGGACCACTTCTCTTGGCCCTCTTTTTCTAGCAGCCAGCTAGTTTCATCTTTGCTGGAGCTCTGTGAAATGCTTTATTTGCTGTGGAACTACAAATCAGGAAGGATTCACCTGCTTTGGAGTGTTTGCCCAAAACCAGAACTGGCAGGACATCTTGTAATGTGCTGAGTCCAAATACTGTCTTGCCAATGCTGGAATTAAATTGTTTCACTCCATTTTGATAGCTCCAGATTCCTGGAGATTCAACTTATTGGAAATCCAGAGCGATTTCCATGGGTTAGGCCTGATGGCCAAGCTCCATAAAAATCAGAGTGGCTCACAGCGTTCTTCTGGACAGAGTGGGTGCCTTTTTGGCCAGCCTGTTTTGTCCAGCAAGATGGAAAGCCACGTCAGGGCCCACTGAATGGCCAGGACCAGATGTTGACTGTCGAGTGTTGTCCTTTTGCTGTCCAAAGTGAGCAGGTCTTCAGCAATCAGATGGGAAATCAAAGCTGTCCTCAGAAGCAGACTCACCTGTGTTGCTTTTTGAGCTGCCTGCCTGCAGTCTGTGTCCCTCATCTACACCTGGCTCAGTAGCAACTTGTTGACATTATTCAGTGGAAACCTTATAGATTCAATCAGTATAGAGTGCTTTTCTGCTTCTGTTCTCCTGTGGAAAGCACCTCCAACTTCCTGTTTCCAAGTACAGGACTATGCTAAAGGATAGCTCTTGGAGGCAGTCCTCTAGGGCATTTTTGGGTGACATTGCAGGTTACTGATTTGCAATGATGAAGAAATCTCACTACAGATCATCTGGGAAATATTTGAGGAAGCAATACAAAAAAAATAAAGGAAGTTATTGGACAGTACACATAGTTAAAAGCAGTATAGACAAGCAATAAACCAGGGCAATGTTGGGAAAATGTAAACAATCAAATTCTAAAGGAAAACAAAAGAAGTGAAAGTATCTTGCAGAAAATTAGCAAATCACTCCAAGGCTGGACAGGCAGAGAAAAATCTAAAGGAGGATCCAGAAAACGAGGCACAAGAGCAGTATGCTAAAGGTGAATATCTGTGGAAATACGTTTGGGCCAATGATAGCAGAAATTAGTTTAAAAAAAATAAAAAAGTGAACCATATACCACAAAAGTGTGGAGTGAAATAATATGGAGGGAATATTTTGAAGCCTGCTGTACTGAGGTTTAGAAGCTTACAGTCCATCCTGAAATGCAAACACAGTAGACATGCTTGAATGGGCATTAGCTCAGTTCCTTCATCAGGAAACTCTGCTCCAAGAAAGAGTTAAAAGCAGATGCCCTGCAAGAAGAGATAAATAGTGCAACTGGCCTTTTAGAATCTGGAGGAACAAATTCTACCAAGGCAGCAAAAAAAATCTGAAAAGTATACTGGAGTAAGTGGAGGTATGAGGTAGCTGAATAAAGAACATTGCTGTGTGAACCCTGAGGAAAAGAGTTACTTTCATTCCAAGCAATCCGGAGGTATAAGTTCATTGTCCTGATGAAAACGTCAACAGGCTGCAGATAACTGCAGAGTAGGTGGAAGATACAGCATGATTTCAAATCAGGGTATGTTGCAGTGTTCCAGATATCTACTCCAGCAGTAATGGGAAAATTATGGAGAGTGGAGGCAAAGGAGTGTCATTGTTTCTTCTGGATTTATCATGGCATTCAACTGAGGTATGTTATGAGAAGTAGAAGAGTCACAGAGTTCTACATAAACGCACTGATAAAAACTGTTCTTGAAATATTGCACAACAGTGCCAAAAGGATTTATGGGGGTTAAGCAATTACTTCAGATAAAAAAAATAGTGAATGACAAAACAGTGTGAATTCAACATCCCTCTTTTTGCTTTTAATCAGGTATTACATATAGTAGATGTATTAGAGAACAAAGCCACTGTTTGCCTGGCATTAAGGTCCATATGCAGGTGCAATTGCATATCTGACAGATATTCTCATATACCATACCAAACTAGAGGAATTATTTGTCAGTGATTGTCATGTAGATAAATTATTTGCAGCTTGGAAAAGAAAGTTATAGAACAAGCAGACTATTTTGCATACCTTGTAAGCTTCATTTTTTTGCTAGCCATTTTGTTGTGCTTGAGATTTTAAAGTATTGCATTAAAGAGTAATATTTAGTGTCAAGTAACATGTATCCAGACAGCGCATGAACAGTATGACTTCATAGATGGAATAACATAGTCAACAAAAGTAGATAAACAGACACAAAAGGGCTGAAACTGGAACAAGAGCAGATGTGAAGTGAAATCATTTGAAGACAAATGAAGAAACTGGAAGGAGGGCAGAAGGTGAAATCAAGGCATGGGAACAGTTAAACCTGAAAAGATTATGACGGTGGGAATAGTGCAGAAATCAAACAGATAACAGAATGTCAGAGATAGTCATGCAAAAGCAGCCAAGGTCAGTTCAACAAGAAACAGACTGAACTGGCTGGTCTGAATAGGTTCAGTAAAGTGGGCTGGTGCCTTGTGCAGGGAAGTAGTTAAACTAGACTCCGTGGAGGAACTAGCAGCAATGCTGTTCAGTTCCTGGTGTCTGCTGAGATCCTGGAAGATACAGGAAAAGAAGGCATATAAAGAAATTATGACAGGTTCCCTGCAAAAATGCTGATGCATAAATTAAAACTTCAGCGTAACTTGTCTTTGGTCATGTCTGTGTTTTACTGAAGCCATCCTATTTGCTTCTAGAAAGCCTATTTCAGATTTTCATGCAGTTTGTGTCTTGAAATCTGTGGTTGAAATCCCTGTAAGACCAGGTCACAGGAGATGAACTGAGATCTGAATATTAATGAACTACTCAGCAGTGTTAAAAGATCATATTTTGACCAAATTTTCTCTGCCTGCCACTTGGCACCAAATAAAGCTGCAGGCTGTGGAGTGTGCATCCTCATGGACTAGGACAACTGAAACAGATATATTTGCACTCCCAGAGACCTTTGGACAGCTCTAGTCTTTTTTGTGGCCTATAGGGAGACTGGCTTTTCCTGTTGGTACAGTATCTTTCAGACATATTTTCCGTGAATGATAAAATCAGGAGAATGTGTGGGCCTATATAAGGCCACCTGGGTGCTGTCTTAATAGCAGACATGGGCTTTTGTTTCAGAATTGTCTTTGGCTTCGATGCTGTTAATCATCTCTGTTCTCATGCACAGTCTGTGGTCTTTAAAGCCCTGAGAGAGCATTTTCAAGCACTGATGCCTGCAGTTCAGTATCAATATCCACATTTTAACACTCCTACAAATAGCCTGCTTTTGAGAAATGCAGAGAATCTAATGCACTTGGTGCCGACTTACCTAACCTTTTAGGAAACCAGCTAACTTATGGCAGTGGGTGGAAATATACATCTTTTTACTTCTTAACAATTAGCTTGAGAAAAGCAAGTATGCCAAGCAGGAGATACTCAAAGTGACAAAATAGATTGTTTCCTGTTATGTTACCATGTTTTGAAGGCCTTACCTAACACTAGTCAATAGTTGTCTCTGTAACAGAGTTCCTGAAGACTATAACTTTCAGATATGAATATGATAGTGTCAACAATTCTCATTAAAAGAAGCTTTTGCTCAGGTCAGTATCTCCCCATTCAATCTCTCTTCTCTTTATCTGTTGCCATTTGCAAGCCTAAACAGCCAAAACTTGCAAACATTAAAATCAGGAGAGCTCTGAATTGTTTTTCATGCTTCTAATTTTCTACTTTACATGATGGATGGTAGGATTTATTGTAGCTCAGAGGAGCAAAGCAGTTGCTATACAATCTGCCCCAGGCAAGCTGTCGTGACAACAGCCAAAAAGTAATAGCCGTGGTCCCTGAAAAGATTTTGCTTAAACTTTATGAAAGAATTCACCTTTGGGGCAGGTAGCAAGAATGGAAATATGCAGCCCCAAAGGTCAGCATTTTGCAATGCTTATGGTATATGAAAATAGGAGGTTACAATGGAAACTATGGTGAAATCACAGTGACAATGGGTGTGGCCAGCACTCCTGTGCCATCTTCTTGTCTTGAAGCAATCATTTTCTTCCAGTGCAATATCATGGAATTATATGTCTTGCTCTCAAAGCTGCGTTCAGTAGATAAATGATGACTACTCTGCTTTCTACAAAATTTGATCTTAAAATTGAGTGTGTTTAGCACTGTCTGGACAAATGTTTGCACTTTGCTCTTGGAAAACGATTTCCCTAATCTTTTTTGTAGTAGAAATGCCATGATCTATGTTGGAGAGAATAAGCCTGGGAATAGTCTTTGTACATACAACTCTGTACCTCAAACTCTGTACCCTTCCCTTCATTACCCTCTTTTGTGCACTTCCAGTAGTGTTGTAGGTTCTGTCAACCTCAATAGTTGTCTGTAGGCTCAACTCATAATCCCCTTTGATAAAGTCTGGCAAACCACACATTTCAGTTCTTTTCAGTCAGCCAAAAGTTATTTTCCAGGAAGACTCATTTAAATGCACAAAAACACTCTTTTAATTTGGCCTGCCTTTTTCATACTGTTTCCTGAGAGGTCATCTAGTCTGGGCATCTGAAGGTGGTAATAGTACTGCCATATTTTTGTCCCAGATAGTTCCAGGTTTATACAGCTCAAAGAATTTCAGTAAGAGGAAGTCCAAAATGGGTATTCTCACACGGCCCTTATTGCTGCTCATGAAAATAAAATTCCAATTAAAAAAAAAAAATCAAGTTGCTCCAAAGGGGAGTTCCATTAAAACATTGCTGAGTTTCAAAGGTGAGGAAAAAACTAACCCAGCTGCTGGATTCCAACCCAGACTGTCAGTGCTAAGAAATGTGTTTGACAATTAGAGATTGTGTCTCCATGGAGGAGAATTCACAGTGGACTTTCTAGATTCAGTGACCCTAAGTAACTGAAACCTGACTGGGAGAGGTTTCTCTTCCCCTTTCTGTTGTCTGAGATGTGATCTTGAAGATATGTGATGGGACATAGCAATGATATGTTGAACATGTGAGTTTTTCTTTCGCTGAGGGATGTTGTTCATGCCATAGAAAACACATCAATAGAAGGAAAGGATCCAATGGCTGAAAAGCTGGGGCTTTCCAACATTTCCCAGAAGGATTTCTGGTCATCAGAGTGGCTCTAACTGTAACTACTAAAATTCGTACACCCCAGAATCATGGCTTGAGGAGAAGCCACAGGAACACCAGGGGGACTGACCATCCTGGATGATGTGGAGGAAAATGTTAGATCAGAGGAAGTATCTTCCTTTTCTAGTGGTCAATGGTTCTTGCCACTGACTGCTTTCAGCCCTGCTTCTCCCAGAATTCCCTGGAGCAACTATTCTGGACCATAACCCTTGGTCATTTCTTACACCAGAAATCCTGCCTGTAGCTGAGGACAATTTCCAGAATTGAGTGCTGCAGAGCATTCTTCTCCACGACTATGGATTTGTTCCTATTGCAACAAAACCAGTGTTATATTAGAGTGACCTGTAGAGCTGTCTGCTCTTTCTCTTATAAGAAGGAGTATGGAAGTGGTACAGAAAGCATCGTTGCCTGCTGGGGTGCTACCAGCAATGTGAGTGGATTATTCCCACAGAGAGATTTAAGTGTCCTGCTGGCTCACAATGCAACAAACCAAACATGCACCCACCACAGAGTATCAGAAAGCAAAGACAAGTGGATGGGTTCCAGGAATCTGAGGTGAATTTTGGCTGCTCCTAACATCTTGACCAGATTGAGAATTTAAAATAAATAAATAAATAAATAGATCCCTCTTGGCTCTGAAGCCCGTTTTCATTTTCACTCTGGTGTGTGGAAAGTCAGTTTGAATTTGAATTCCTGCTTATGAATCTGTCCCGTCTCTGGGCTAGAACCAAAACCGGAGGAGGCTCATTTCCAGAGTCAGGGAGAATGCAGCCAAATGTGCATGGGAATGAGTGGCTTTTCTCAGGGGGTGTTTTTTTCTCCAGAACTTTCTACCACCTGGTCATTCTTTTGACATCTTGGGCGGTAAAGTAGTATGTCTGTACTTCTGTCATCAAGAAGCAACACCTCTGAGCAGGAGCTTAAATGTTGAAGATCAGGTTCACCATCAAAATTCTCTCTCTACCCTGACAGCAGCCTTGCTGAGGCTCTGAAATCCTGAGCCAGTCAGATGAAGAACACCTTCCCTAATGTGAACAGATAAGCCACATCTCAGCAATTGCTCTGTTTACAAAGCCAAGTTATTTGTTGAAGCTTTTGAAAGCACTAACTGCTGCGGCAACACAGTTTCCAACAAGATCACTGCTTGCTTCATTGAGAACAGAGCTGGGCTCTTCTCAGCCAGATCCTTCCGTGTGAAACTCGTCAAGTGGAATAAAATCCCGTTCCATTTATATGCTTTTCATGTGCGTAAATTTCCCTTAGGAACAACACTGTCAGCCACAACCTTTCATAATGCAAAGAACATATGGTGGAGGGCTTGTACACAAACCACTGCTTTAAACTGTGGCAGTCTAGGTAATGTGCTGTGAATTCCTTGGTACAGCCACTGTTGCAATGTCAACAAAGGGGTGACAAAAGAAAGAACACAGAAAAATATCGATCAAGGGTCCTACCAATGCACACGTGCAGTGAGAACATGGGTAATGATTTCTTTGGAGTGGGAAGTTTCATGTGCCTGTTTGCATCTACATGCTTGGAGAACTGCATTTCCTAAAGCACCTTCAGGTCCAAAATTTTAACTAATTTGGAGGAATATGTGTAGTGAATTCTGTTTTATCAAGAACTCTGTCAATAAGAAGCAGACGAAAGGTTTGATTCACAGTTTAGAGTTAGTTACAAGTAAATACTCTAACGCACACCAGAAAAATAGCCCAAAAAAGGAGACTATTTTAAAACAATTAAAGTAAACATACAGTAAAGAAAGTGCAAAGTTCTCACACAGAGGGTTTCTCTGTGTTTAACAAGATCTCATTTTGGATTAAATATTTTTCATTTCAAGTGTTGTGGTTTGGAAAGTATAGATTTCTATTTCCATGCAAGAAAGTCAGTAAAATTTTAGCTGTAGGGGATCTTCTAATAAGGTTATAAGAAAATAAATTTTGTGTTACTTTCTTACTTTTTTAATTAAATTCTTTCATGTGCACAGCAATGTATATTTTTTTACCAGTTTTTAGCAGAGGTAGTTTTAGTCCTGGAGGTGTGTCATACTGAATGACTAGGTATAATTCAAATAATGTTTGAGAAAATGGTATTTGGGCTTAGTTCTGCATTGTGTGTTACATTTTGTTAGCATGATGTGAATAGTTTCTGCTGCATAGGTTTTATAGTATCTGCTTTCAAATCAAGACAGATTTTGAAGTAATGAGCCCATAGACGATTTAGGCAGCATTCCAACCAGCTTTTTGTTAACACTTCTATTAAATGAAGGCCTTGGTATTATTGATGTAATTTTTCAAAAGCCTGTAATAAAAATAGAAAAAATAGCTTGTGTAGATTACGGTGGAAAGCCAGCTGGTACATGCAGAAAACATTGAGTTCCAGTAGTTTAGTACTGAAACATAAAAGCAGTGTTTGGGCTTCAGAACTGAAATTGCTGCAGAATGAGGATCGCCATGAATCATGGCAGAATGCTTCTGGCCTTCAGCCAGCAGAATTGAACATTTTACCAAATTGTTTTGATTTGGAGGGTGCGTTAAAAATAAACACACTATTATAAGAGGTAAATTTTTGTGCTTTTCCTCCCTATCTTTACTTTAATTGTCATGAAATGTCTATAAGGTTTGCCTGTTCTATTATATCAATATTACAGTGGGAGTCTGAGTCCTGAGGGGACCACATATGCCATAATGTTAGGCACCAGTGTAATTTCTCTGGGAGCTGTGTTCCTTGGTGCTTCTGAAGATCTGGGCTAGGGAGACAAGTATTAGCTTTACACAGATATTTAGGTGCATAAAAGTACAAAGAGGTGTTTAGTTGTTCTTAGGTGACATGTCTGCTCAGGACATCTTGAATTTATTTTGTGCAAGGTTCATTTCTAGTCTGGTGTCTGGTTTTATATAACAACACGTTTTTCTGTACAGCAACTTTTGCTCAGGCAGACAGTGATAGGACAAGGGGGAATGGTTTTAAAGTAAATGAGGGGAGATTTATACTAGATGTTAGGAAGAAATTCTTTGCTATGGGGATGGTGAGGCACTGGAACAGGTTGCCCCATCCCTGGAGGATGCCCCGTCCCTGGAGGTGTTCAAAGCCAGTTTGGATGGGGCTTTGGGCAACCTGGTCTAGTGGGTAGCATCCCTGCCCACGGCAGGGGTTGGAACTAGTTGATCTTTAAGATCCCTTCCAACCCAACACATTGATTCTATGATTCTTTATTTATATGATGCGCATGATGTTTTTTTTTCATCTCATGAATTTGGAGTTCACAGCAACTGCAATTTTCTTATTGTCTTGATCCTGAGAAAAATAAGTAAGACTTGAAGTGTCACTGTGGTTTTTCCTCATGCCTGGTGGGCACATCCTTATGTCCTGAGGGCACTGAACAATTGAGAAGTCCAGAGCACTTTTTCAGTAAAAGAATTGACTTTTGGATTCAAGATAAGTTGGAGTAACAGGTCTGATGCATAGGACTAACTTTTTCTACCAGGGATTCTAGTTTTATTGTCTCTTTTCCTAACTTCACTCTACACAAAGCCAACATAAGAGCTGAAAATGCCCCGAGCAAACCTCTTATCATCTTGGGACATCCTTCTCAGCTTTATTGATCGAATAAGTTTGGATAAGTATTTCAACTTATCTAGTCCAAACTTTTGAACACTTACCTCTTACTGTAAGGTCCAGGCTTATGGGCTTTAGCACTGAGGTAAAGCTGAAGAAACAACATGTGAGTTTACACATTTTGGAGGGCATGAACTAACAAACTAACTTCTCCAGGGGTTTAGCTTGCCTAAGCAGCAGTGTGGGAACAACCCAGGAGCCTGTGGTCACCCAAGGAGAAATGAAGCTTGTTTAAGATATTTTGCTTGTAACAAAGGGCAAGTAAGAGCTGAGCACAGGCAGCTATTGCCAGGCAGCTAGGTTATGGCAACCTGTGTCCTGTTCTTCCTCTCCCCTTCTGGATGCTTACTGGTAAGGGACAGCACAGTTAAAGCAGAAGGAAAATGGGGAATGAGAAGTTGGAAGACTACTTCTTATGTCCATTAGCAATGAGATCAACTCAGTCATCTCCTGAAGCTTCACCATAGCTTCCTCAGAGAGAGGTTTTGTATTTGTCATCTCCTGTTAAGACCCCAAGGCTCTCATGGGCTCTCTGCTAAATGAATGGAAAACTATGTTCAAGGAAAGGTATTGCCATTTTCAAGTCAATTGTGCAAAACTGAGAAATGCATATACAACTTAAATTTCATCCCTTTGTCCCACTGCTCTGTCTTCTGGAATGTGATAGGGATCCATAGGGTATTAGCAAAACAGCATGGTAATTAAAACCTGAACTGTGGTGTGTTTGCACAAAATGTGAAAAGCTTCATTCTGAGCATATCCCAGTATTACCCTCTCCTAATGATCCCTTACACTACAGCTGATTTCACACGCACCGTGTTGCTGTGGATGCTGATTTGGGAGATGTGTGGGACTAGCACATTAGAGTATCCATAATCAGTCATGATTTGGGCAGGTTCTCAAACTTTACCAGAAGAAAGAAAAAGAAAGTTGCAGTTGGGGAGTTTTAATAATGCAAATTCAGTTACAGCTAAACATAATGTAATTGGATGGTGAAAAAGAATTTCTAGTATAGGTGCTTCATCCATGACATTTTAGAGGGCTCTGCAAATAGAAGAGCCTATCTGAAAGCAGAAAAAGATATTCACAAGCATTTATTTTGTAATGAAAACTGATAGGAGCTGTTGCCATCTCCCTCATAGTAAATATAGAGAAAGAGATACCAGTGCAACAGGTTCATGGATTTGGGGAACAATCCAAGTCGTGTGAAATTCTTTAGTCTCTGGCAAAGCAAAAAAAAAAAATCACATCTAACTGTTGTCTTTTTAAATGCAAAACAGCTGCTGCCTACTGGCACTGCCTGAATGCCTACATACTTTACCACATGACGGCAGGATTCCAGCCTCCAGTTTCCTATGGTTGCATATCATGACATTATTCATGGCTGTTAATGACATTTAAATGTCTGTTTACCTATTCTGTTGAGAAAAGGAGAGATTTTACTTTTGTTAATGTCTTCTCTATGAATCTGAGATGGGAAGGATTTTGTTTGTAATCCACTCACCTTATGCTGATCTCCTTTCCCCTGAGCAAAAAGAAATGAAGGCAACCCAGCAACGGCTGGGCCATGGGATGTCTTTGCGGGTGATGCGGAACTACAGCTGTGCTGGACTAGCTTGTTGAGATATGTAATTCCTGGAAGCAATATCTCTGGGAATATAGGCACAGAATGGTATCCAAGGACAACCATGTTAGTCTTTCTAGTGCTGCAGTGTCTCCCCTTTCACTGTCGCTGTTTGCATTCAGCTCTGGGGATCCCATTGAATACTGGCATGGTACCAAAGGTAGTGGACAGGCTTTGTGACTGGAAAACCCTCACATCTCTTCCTCTCTGTGTTAAAGGTGTCCAGCTTTCCCCCAATCCTATCAGAACTACCTGTGTTTTCTATATCTAGGATGTAAGAGCTTTCCCGCAAATCAATCTGCACTGTGTTTTTAGCATCTGATCTTATATGAGCAGAAAGGCACTGAAGCCAACCCAGAATAAGTCATCAAAGAGGAAGAGTGTAGTGGCTAAACAGACTGGAAACTTTGGTGGTCAGGGATTTCAACTGCATCCGTGTGTTACAACCATGGTACAAATGTGTTTCAGATGAGTTTCAAACTCGCTTTTGCCAGCAGGAAAGAGGTAATCAATAATGTTGACTTTTAATTCTTCTTACTCTTTTCTCAATGTTATACAACCACTTGTAACCTTATTTATTTAGGCAATAAGGCCTTTAAGGGACTTTGATCAGCTTGGCTAAAGTTTCTTCAAAGATTAACTGACGTTCTGTAAAAGTACATCAGTTTCCTCTTAAGCAGGTATTTGCTTACCACGTAACTGGGTGTCGAGTGCTATGTAGTTATAAGGTTTGCCGGGCTCAGCTGTAGATTTCCTTAAGACATACTGCTGACATCACTGAGTCTCCTCTCAGACTTTTTTTTTCCTCTCTCTCTTTCCCCCTCCCTCCCTCTCCTCCCTCTCTCTCTCCAGTCTCTTTATTCAGGTAATTCCAACTCAGACTTATTCCAACTTGTTTTTGACTGACAGTGAGGGAAGGGAGACTCTCTGAGGGTGTTCTTTTTTTTTTTTTTTTTTTTTTAACCGTGTACATGTGCTTTATTGAAAAGACATCCAACCTTTTATAAAAAAAAGATTGTTTGACTTGTCATGACGATAACATCTAGTAAGGAATCTCAACATTGCTCTTTTACAGGTAAGAGGTATTTGTCAAAAATACATACATGCTTTACATGTTTTTTGGAAACTGCGGAACTGAAAGCTAATGAGTAGGTTATTTTCCTATTTCTTTCTTATTTTAGTAATTTAAGGATTTAGAAACTGGCTGTAAAAGAAAAATCTGTTTATAAGCTTATTCCCTCTTGTGAACTTTGAGATACAGCAGTTTAGCGATGATATGGCAAAAGCTGTCATGGTTTGGTCTTTCCACTGGTGCAAACTACTGAATGTGAGGTTTGTAATGTGTGTGGCTGATATTTTTGTGTGCTGGGGAGGGGGACAGGTCCTGGATCTATCTTTGTAAATGTTTGCTTGTCAGAGATTTTTTCTTAAAGAAACATATAGCACTTTGGGGGCTCTTAAAGACATGTCTTTCAGTCACTGTTCATTTTTCAATGCAGAAGTCAGTTTTACTTGACATACTGGGAAAATTTGCTTAGAACTTTATCCAGTCCCTGTTACCTATCTGTATACGAAAAGATTATGTAAGTTTTCTGTGGTAGGTATAAGGAATGTAAACATGTCTGAGTTGGAGAACATTATGCATTTTCTTCCAACTTTTGCATGTGTCTTCACATTACTTGTTTACAACAGGTTTGGCTTATCCTCAGTAATCAGAGTCCGAGCTATGGTGCAAATTCCCTTCTCCTTCAGTGTAGCTTGTTTTTGCCTCCCTTTTTATTTTCTCATAGAGATCATGCTTTAAAGAAATTTACAGATAAGTTCCTTTTTTTTTCTTTTTTTTTCTTTTTTTTTTCTTTTTTTTTTTTTTCTCCATGACGTGCTGACTGCAAAAAGGAACAAAACTAGCTTTCCTTTGTAAACCAGGAGTGTCTACATTACTTTTCAGCTAGCCTTGTTTCCTCACTTGCCTTTAGCTGTATTGCAGATAGAAGCATTGCTAGGGTCTTTCTGATCACAGTGCCTGAGTACCTAACTGCCAAGCCTTTTGTCTATATTCTCCTGTGTTATTGTTAGCTGTGATTTCTTCTTTCAAAACTGAGAGGGAAAGGGGGCAACTTGCTATTACAGAAATGTCTTTTTTATTTCCTTTGTTGTAAAATGTCACTATGCTCTCTGCACGCTCTAATAATCAGTTTATAGAAGGGGGGAAACAAGCCTGAAAAGTAACTTAGTGCAGCTGGTTGTACAGTACAAACTGGCATTGCTTTTGTAAAGTGGAGTGTAGACGAGACCAAAAACTTCCCCAAGAATTTCACCCTGGTAAATGAGGCATGGCCTAGAGACAAAAACAGCAGCAGATGACTTGGGCTTCAGTCTTCCAGTGTACATACAATACTTCAGTTCTGTTACTTTTTATAGAGTTTCAAATGAAAACAAACAGTTCTTTTTTATCCTGGCTCCTCATGCAATGAAACAAACAAGTCATCAACCCACAGCCCTGATTGGAGCTGAAATTTCTGTTTGTCCAGATTTCATTAAAGCAGTCTGGAATATTATTCTCTCCTCCTCTCCTGTTTCTTTCTCCTAAGACACACAGTTCACACGGACAGGCTGTGTTCTTTGGGAACAGGTAGAGACCAAAGCTGTGAAGTACCAGATGGTACTGTTGTGAGGGGCCAAGAAAAACAGAAACTTAACTGTTTTGCATGCTCAACCTCAGAAAGTTTTGAAATAAATTTTGATTCTCTTTGCTTCCAGGAAAACCAAAACTGATTATAGGATGAGGGTTTTTTTTTTTTTCCAATTTATGAAACGAAAAACTCTTTACTTTGTTGGATCTCCTGTGTATATAAACATTAGGAAACAAACAAACAAACAAACAAAAAACATTGGCTGGAACATCAAAAAGTTAAAATCAAACATTTCAGTCCGAACAGATTCATTAAATATTGAATGTAAAATGTTTGAAAGCTACCTTCCTGCTTAGCTGTCCCTAACTCCTTGGAAATGACTTACCTGAATGAGTTACTACAGGCTTGAGGCTCTCTTTAGCACTCAATGTATTTGTTTCATTAACATGGTAAATAGCTTGGCATTAAGCGTGTACATGCTCTTGGAATAAACAGGGCACAGTTCAAACAGGCAGCTCTCTTGTATTGGCTGTAAATTAGTTGAACTGCCTGCTCATTCTAAATCTATTTATCCTGAATGGTGTGAAATGCACATGGATAGCAGCCAAAATCAGTGGATACATTACTAATTGGGCTGGTGGAAGGAAGAAAAATGGCAAGTAGTAACCACAACATCTTTCTCACCTCCTAAGAGTATGAAATCGTCTTTGTATGACTAGCAATCTCTGAGGTTCATGGGAAGTTAGGGGTCATGATTAGGCAGAAAGGGAACAAGAAACAACATGAGTGCTCTAAGTATTATCATGCTTTTGGGAAAATGTATCTGCAGTCATTTTTACCTGAGGGCAGAAAAGTTTTTGGCAAATCCCATCTTCCAACAGAGCCCTTTGCAGTCCTTGGGCTGTCTATGGTGAAAAGCTGAAACCAGACTGCTGGGACATGGGTTGGACCCATCATGTATCTCAGGGAAGTATCATGGTGTTATGCAGAATTTGTCTGTCTGCTGGACACCCTTGGTGATACTGAAGAGCCTTGCAAGTTTTTAGTCACCAAGGCTTGAGAAGTCCCTTGGCCTCCACACTCAGGAGATCTGTCCCACTTTGCAGGTGTCAGTGGCCAGTGACACCATCCTTCCATTTTACAGAGATTCGTTTTGATCTGTACATTTTGATACTCACAAATCCCCTGCCCTCCCTGTGTTGTGTCTGCCAAGGTGTAGGAGAGGGCTGCCTTTCTGTTGCTTCCCAGGAGAGCTTTTTGCTTAAGAGATGTCTTTATTCCACTAGGTTCAAACTAGCCCCTGAAATTTGACCTTCAGGGCATACTGCATTTTAGCTGGCTCTTAAGGTGGAGAAGTCTAAAGCTTGACAACTAAAGCTTAGTAGCTTTTAAAACCTCATTTGACTCCTTTCTGGTTTGTTTTTCTCATGGAGATTGTCAGCTAGATTTGTCCATGCTTAGAGATACTAGGTATGCCACCTTTCTTTTGTAAATCAAAAGCGATAAAGTAAAATAAGTTTTAACTGGAACAATAGTATGGCCTGATTAGATTAATTTAATCTCCATTTCTTTAACTGAGGTGATTCACTCTTAGTTAGACCAGAGCTTACAGGATACCTCTCTAGTTCTACACTTTGAACTTTTCCTTATCTAAAATTAGCACTTTTGGATTGAGGCTATATGATAAATACGTTTGTCTGTTGAATAAATTACTGTAATCAGTAATGAAGCAATATAGGAAATGGTACACATATTTAGATGACTTAACAGGTACATTATTAGCATAAAATGATGAAGATGTGAAAATTTAGTATGATGAAAATGTCCCCTTTTCCTTACTTGGATTGCACAGTCTGACAATAAACAAACAAACAAATAAATGAAATATTTGTTTGAAAAGTTTTGATCATTAAGTAAATTTTCCAAGGAAAATTTCAACCAAAAAATGTTTCTGTATATTTCTGATCATCTGTAACATTCTCCCTAAATGCCCCTTTGTTTTGTGCCTAGTGATTATCCTACTCAAAGCTTCCTGCCCTTGTTCCTGCCCTTACTCTTGCTAACTTTCATGCCAGCTGTCCTCTTCTGAACCCCTCTTCTGCCTCTCACCCAAGCAAACAGGCTTCAGTTTCCTGCTGCCTTATCCAGCAATAACGTTTCCTGAAAGTTTCCTTCCTCAAACACTTAAACACCAAACCTATCAACAGTCCCCTCTCTCCACAATAAACAGCCAAACTACAGCTAGTGCAGCAATGGGTAAAAGGTGTGCTTTCTGCAACTTTCACAGCATTTGAGCAAGGCTGGGCTTATTTCAAACACTGAAGGTAATCAGCACATTTGAGGAGGTGTTTGGATGATACAGAACACTCGCAAATATGATTCATTTTATTAGGCAAATGACAAAACATTCTTGAACATGCAAAAGCCTAAGATGAAAAAAAAAAATAGAGTCTTTTAAGGCTGCATTTTATTTTATTACTGCATTGGGCCTCATTAACAGGCACACTCAGTGGCCTCTGTGGTACATGACCTCTTGCCTGTTCCTGGTTTTCTGTTTTTAAATTATAACCCCTCTTTATCTAAGACTAGGTAGAAAGGCATCTGTCATAAGGGATTCCATTTATGAGTTATAAATTAACATAGTGAACATCAGCTCATGGGTGCTGGCCTTCAATACGTGGACTACATGTTGTGAAATATGCTAAGTAAAAGGTGCGAAAATCTCTTGTCAAGGCATAAAAAGAGTCAAAGACTGAAATATCCTGCAGTGTAAAATGCTTCCAGAAGTCTAGAGGTGAATGAACACAACGTAGGGAGGTGTGGGAAAACTAACAATGCAATTTATATCTATGTATAATGGGCAAACAAAAGGTTTCAGGTCTGGTTCTTGTTTGCACTGTGCCTTTTAATACTGCTGTGAGAACTGTAGAGGTTCTTCAGATGGTGGCATCTCACCATGAGCTCCAAGTTAAGATTTGTTTGGTTTCATTTGTGAGACAGATTTCAACAAGCAAAATTCAGAGGATTATGTTGTATTTCAGTTAGATTTTTACAGGTCTAAGGGTCTGTCATACTGCCAGGAATCCTAATAATGTATCTCCTACCTTTGTTCTTCTTGAGTTAATTCTGTCAACAAGTTTAAGGCTACAAACCTCACTCCCTTTCCTCTGTACAGGCCACAACATTATGGGTGGTTTACCCCAGGTTTTTAGGAGTACCTGGTCCAGTTCACTCCTGGTCTGTTCTATTGTAACAGCTACATATAATATATGTATTTATATCTATGTATATATATATATATATATATTTGGAAGAAGAATATCTAAAATTTAGTGTTGATTTTCTGTCAGAATGAAATGATCAAAGCTGGGCCTTGACCATGACTCAGAATAGTATTTATTGGTAGTAAATCTCCCTCCCCTAGGTAAGGTCTCAGGTGATAAGGAACATATAATATTTTAAGACTATTTTATAATGTTTATGTGCCAAGGTCCAAGAAAACAGTCCAGCAGAATGATCCCAGTGACATATCCTCCTACTGCATCTAGGTGCAGGGTTCTGCCTTTGCAGATGCATTTCTGGTTTGCAAATAGTTAAAACGTAAGGAGTGTGTGAGTATGTGTGTGTGGGGGGGGTCTTTAAATGCTACATTACTTGTTTAGATCTTGTAAATAATGATTAGGCAATCAAGGAAAAGCTTTTGCTTCTGATTAATCTAAATAATCTTAAGAAACTTTTGAACCACCCATGCTCCTGAATAAAGACTGAAAATGTCACAGAAGTCAATAACCTTTGTGTTCTCACTAGAAACTGATTTAAGCATGTTACTAATAATACTATATGAACTTAAACATTAACACTGGAATCCACAAAGTTCTTTGGATGCGGATCAGCTTCCCATTCCCCAGCTTCAGAAGAAAACAATGGTCAAAGTTTCAGAATTTGCTGTGTTCCCAAAACCGCAGATGCTATTAACAGAAATAAATTAGCCCTATTCTTCAGCTTTGCTCACCTGAAGACATGACATGTCACTGAATGGCTCTGGCTTAGTCTTCTTTTCTTCTTCAGCTGATTACTAGTTCTATCTTGCTGAATGGGTGTATAGGCATGGTGAAAAGCAGGGGCAGATTTGATCAGCACTGTGAAAAGAGGAACCTTTGAAAGAAGCAGTGGTGAAAAAGATGCAGGACATTAGTGGGTGTCAAAAAGCAGAGCTGAAATAGATGTGGGATATAGATTGTTTGCAGGGAGACCCAGACATCATTTCTGGAGGTGCGTATGTAAAAACATTACACATGAGGAAGCCCTTTGAAGCACAAGCAGGATGATTCTTTACTTTGCTAAGGGTTGTGGTGACAGTGTATATGTTGATGACATGGACAAGCAACTTGACATATGGTGCAGAATGTCATTGGCAAGAACCTGTAAAACAGAGCTGACATATCCCTGTGCCTTCTTTTAGTGTCCTGGATAGTTTGCTTTTTACAGAAGAACCTTGTTCATCTATTTCAGTACATAATATACATTCTTTTATGATAACTAAACTATATGTATGATGGAAAAGTACACCAAGTTATTTAATCTTACATTGGATTCCACACCACACATCTGTCATAGGATTTAACCCTCAAGTTTTCATCAGTATGAGTCAGATTGACATATATTTCTTTAGGATATTCCTTCTTGAGGTATACACATATGTGATACAATTTACATACGTAAGCCTGGTGCTACCAGGAAGTGTGGGTGTACCTTCACGTATGCTGGAACAGTTGACTTCCATACAAGCAATAAAATTGCCACCTCTCAGAAGCACTGGACTTGCTATGCAGGTGCAAGGACAAGGTAAATCTCAGCTGTCTAAAAGTTAGAGATCTGGTCTCAGATCTTCAGGCACTGCAGGGAGATGGGCATGTCCAGGAATAGAGAAAGAAGGGATAGACTTGCTGGGTGGAGGTGTCAAGCTCTCTCCATTGATTCTAGTAATTTAGAGGACTAACTAGACAGAAATATTTTAGATTTCTAAAGTGAACAGAAAGGAATTAAGCCTAGGGAGTCCAATAACTGATCTTACAGTGTATGTACCTTTTCCAGTGGTTCAGTTTTGTACATGTTTGGCAGCCAAATCAGAACTACTGTCTCACACTGAGGTTTCTAGTTATCTCAAATTCCCAGGCAAATTTTAAGAAAAACAAATATCCAAATTTCTTTCAGACAAAACTTACTGGTAGATAAAGAAGAAACATCCAAGGCCTCACAAGTGTGGTATTCAGAGCCTTCCTGAAGAAGGGGTGCCTCCAAGAAAACAAATCACTTGTTATCAATACTGATGCAGAACATTTCTTATAATCTGATCATGTTATTTATCATCATGCTGTAGGTCAACAATATGTTTTGCAGTGAGCTGAACAAAGAACAGGAAAACTTTAGATCTGCTTAAAATGATTTCAAATCTAACAGCAAGTGAGGCATGATGCAACACAGATATATTACTTGCTAGGTGAACATAATGACTAGCAGATGTTTGTTAAAGTTGAAATGTGTCTCAAAGCAGGTGTATTTTCTGGACTTGTTTGGAAGGTGGTGGTGGTGGAATTTCATATATGTCAAATGGGAAGCTGGTCTGGCATGTAATAAGAAGTGCCTAAAACATGAAGGGAACAAAAAATCCCAAGGAACAAGCATTCATAAGACACAGCAGTGAGCTATCAAGAAAGAACAGAAGAAAACAAAGTTATGAATACTAGGGCAGTAGTTGTGGAAACGTTAGGGCACAAGCTTTATGGGTATGAAGTAAAGAGATGTTTCCATGAATGAAGTGGAAAATTACAGTAGAAATATTAGAAAGGAAATACAATTTTTACTCTAGAAGTTTGAGTGACTTGTTCGTGAGACAGATGAGAAGGACTATGAACAAGAGGCTCATAGGGAAATGGCTAATTAAAGAACTGAAATTCTGGTTGACTGATATGAAGAAAAGGTGGATTTTGGAGATGCTATGGCATCAAGCTGCCTGTGGACAAGGTGTCTGAACTGTACTGTGAGTGGAGTAGAAGAAGCACTCAGGCAGAACATGGGCTTTGGGAAAGAACGGGTGTGACAGGGTTTCACCAGGGCAGTGAAAGGAGTTTTCAGTATTGCTATTAAGCTGTCAGCTGTCTAGTGGAATAACAGTCTCCGAGACTTTCTAGCAATGCCATATCCTAACTTCATTTGAAACATGCTGCTGCAATTTGATATATTCATAATCTTAATTAGCTAGTTTTTGCAATCACTTATCTTCAACAATTATCTACTAAATATGAATTCTAGTCAATAGTACTAAAATGACACATAAGTGTCTGCTGGGTCTGGTTACACAATGTTTTGCAAAGAAAATTGTGTCTTTTTAAAATTAAATATTACAGGAAAAGTACAGGAGGTTAGAGATAAAAAAGTTTGATTTTTCCACTGAATGAATGATCTCTTATGGGAAATGTAGCTGATTTCCTCATACCCCGGTTGTTCTTTATGCCTGGACTCTTCAGCCAGGCTATATTTCCATTGATGTATCAAGCCTTGTAACAGGGTGACAGAAAGAAATTGGGGAATGGTGGTATTTTTGTTCCCATAAATCAGGCTGCTTGGAAAACATCAAAGCAATTTCTGAAATTCATAGCATCTGGAAAACCTACAAAAACACAAGGTAGAAGTTGCTGAATATTGTAGACTTTTAAAAATAAGTTTGCGGTATTCTGAATGTTTTAGGAAACTATTCCCAACAGAACATGAACAATGTCCTATTCAGTCTAATTACTTCAGTGATCAAAGTTAGACTTTCCCAGGTTTCCAACTGTAAAAGATTGTTGAGCTTTTGAGATGACAAGGGATCGTAAAGGAACAGTCATAAAGATAAGGTACGTGTAAATAAACAAGCAAAATAACCTCCTTTCAGAATAAGGAAATATAGTGACTTTGAAAACCAGCATGAGCTTTTTTTCTTGTTTGTGCACATTATCACTGTTTTTTTTTCAGCATGTTGTAATGTAGCACCACAGAGGTTTCATGGAGATTCCCAAGAAGCTATAAAACAAAGGAAAATGACTTGTGCATTACACAATTAAATCCTCAGAGCTCAACAGTGCAGGCTGGTATTGCTTCTGCTGTCTTCGGCTAGGATGGACTGTAGTTCATTGCACAAGTTTCACTTGTCACTGAAACAGCCAGGAAACCCAGCTGGCCTTTCCAGTTACAGAAGAGTGGGATTTTTCAGACAAAAGTCTTATGAGCTGAAAATGGACATTTAGGTCAGATGTAAGATTTAGTGCATTCATGTTAACAAGATAAGGCAGCTTAGACTGAAGAAGTCTGAAAACAATTTTGAAAAGTGTAAAATTTTATTTTGACTTTGTATAAGATAGATATTATGATCTTTCATTTCAAGCAAGGTCTTGTTCCTCACCTGATTTAAATTGGACATACACACACATCTATACAAACATAAAATCAAAGTAACAGGTTTTGGTTTGGTTTGAACAAATAGTGTCTTCAGTCCAGAATAGCATTATTATTATTATTATTATTATTATTATTATTATTTGGCCAGAAAAACTTTTCTTTTGGTTCAATCTCAGTGCATTTTTTGTTTGTTTTGATTTTTTTGGTTTGGCAGGAAAATTGCAAAACATTGATGTGCACCAGTACTTTCATGCTATTTCCTCTCTTTCAGAAGCCACAGTCTCTGCTGCAGACTGAGGGGTCTGTGTCATGGAAATTGGCAGGGACTGAGTAATTTGGGAAAGCAATGAGGAAAACAAATATTCTTTTCCCTCTGATTACTTTTGAGTTTATCTGCAAGACATACAATCTAGGCCTAAGTAACCTCCTAGTCTACTGGCTTAGGAAACATCTTTTTCTTTAAAAAAATTATAGTTGTTATTTATTTATTTATTTTCAGTATAACAGTGACAATAATGTTCTGTACAATGATAACATTTTCTTGGCAGAAAGGCTAAATATTTAACCTAGTTTAATTTCAGTTCAGTTCCCTCACAACTAAGGGATACAAACAGTCCATATATTTAAATCCACAGGCTAATTTCAGCTTAATTTGGTAGGCGAGCAGAGGCTTCAGAAATGATGTTCCAACAGTCTTTATGAAACTAGGTGGGTCTGTAAGCCAGAGAGACTTCATTAATGCCTTTAGTGAGAAGAAATCAAGGGGGACCAACTGTAATTGGACGTCAGAGAATGTACATGGAGGACAGTGCCATACAAAAGGCTTTGCATAGTGCTTGCATGTTATTACGGCCCTGGGGCTCACCCTGCAGATGCAACAGAGGGAGGGAACAGGGCTTTGCTGGCCCCTTCCCCATGGCCTGGTAGCTCTCACCACCCCATGAGCTACAACTGTGGCCCTTGTAGGATGGAAAACATAGGCAGGAGTAGAAAGGTGGGGGTCCTGCAGTCTTCTCTCTACCAGGATATTACTGGTGAGAAGAAGAGCCCTTTGGTCTCAGCATACCACCTTTCACCAAGATACTCAAGGCCTGAAATACCCTACTAAATGGAGTGTAGAATGATACAGCTGAAAAATGTCATTTCCATATAAAACTCCCTAATGTTTCTCACTATAAAACTTTGTGTTTTTTTTCATCACTCTCATAAAATATCAATGCATTGAAGAGCGCTACTGGAGCACTTCATATAAACAGAACAGAGACACCAGCCAGCCAGCAGTTTATACTACTTTTACATTATCACTGTTAATACTTAAATCTCCTTAGCACAGAGTCCCAAGGAAGCAGTGGGGATCAGACCCCATGAACCTCCATCCAAGTGTGGAAACAGTATTTCCAAGGATGCTGGGAATCTCATGTCTTTGCTCTGAAATAACAGGTATAACTAAATTCCTCTAGAGGCCTTTCCTCCATCTCCTTTACCCGCCCTCCCCCTCCTCCCCCCAAAATGTGCAGAAGTGGAAAAAAGGGTATTTTTCCATTCAGTGCATGGAGAGTATGAAAGCTTGGCACACAAGTGAGCTATGTACTGGAATTTGGGTGGGTCTAGGAAAAAGCACAGACTTCAATGGAAAACATATATGGGTGTGTGTATGTGTGTGTGTGTGTGTATGAGAAAAAGCCTTTAAACCTTAAATTAACCACATCCATGGACTGGTCAGGGAAAAAAAATAAAAAGCGAGAAAAAAATGCCATGAAGTGAAGCTCTTAGACATTACTGAAAATAAGCAGCCTTCCACCAATATGAAAGTGTCATTATTGTTTTTAATTTGGCCTAGACCACTTCAAAGCAGCAGGTGAAAGCCCCTGGTTTATACACCCATGCAGTGTTTTGAGGATGTCTGTGACCCCTGTGACCATTTCTATCAGCCCTGGGCTCTGAGACCACACTCAGCAAGGCTGGTGAGGAGGCAGCGCTTGGCCAGGGGCAGCTGCAAAGTCAGGATGGGAATGTGGCCAGGAATGGGGATGGGGTGTGTGAGTCCCTGGGCAACACCAGTGGTCTTCCAGGGACAGTGGTATGTCCACTTGGGCATTGCATTGGCAAAACTCAAGGGAAACTTGACTGAGCAAAGACTTTACTCCAAGACCATATCCACAGGTTGTGGTTGCTGGTCATTGTGGATGTCACATTGTGACGTGACATTCTTCTGTGTCACAATCTAGAGACTTTATTAAAGGAAAGAGTAACACTAAGAGAAACATATGCTAATGAAGAGGCATTCAATACTGGCTCTAAATACATCAAAATCTCCCACATTAATACTTCACATTTGCAACTGCTTGTGATTTACAGAATAACCACCACATTTATGAAAATATACATACCATAAGGTATTATTTTAAACAGTAGATATGACCCTGTGATTTCTATGTAAGTGCACATATAGATTTTCCTGTGAAATAGTATATGTCCTGATTTTATTGAACAGAACTGATTTTTCTTTTCAGCATTTAAAAGTTGTAATGTTTTGTTTTTTTGTTAATTATCTATCCAAAAAAAAAATAATTTGAAATCAAGTAAAACTTGTTCTCCTTATATCAGATATAAACAATCAGGGGAAATGGGTACTTGGTGCAATATAAAATCTTTGTAGTGCAGAAAGAATGGAGTAGAAATGAACAGTTTTGAAGCTGTTGTGTACCTCAAAGAGAAAGCAGGACAGACTTACTCTGTAATTCACAACAAAGTAATTCATTATCAAAAAATAATCAAGTAGTCTGTATGTGTGTCTGCTGTGCCAGCATCATCATTTGTGCTTTGCCTACGAGAGAAAGACATCCAACTTAAAAATCATTAGGTTAGGTTGAGAGAGGTAGATACTTTGTTTCACAGGCTGTATTTTGCTAGCATGAAAGAAGCCTCACTTTTTTGAAAACTTTTTCTACTGTATGAACTTGTTCACACAGGTAGAGCAATTCGTCTTAACCAAATAGCTTCTTAAGAAAATCAGCTTGTAACAAGTTTAAAGATGAAACCGTGACAAACCCATCCCTCTTTCTTGGAAATGTGCTTTACACTATTACAAAAATCACAAGGCCAAATTCATTGGTATGTCCTGGTCCTGCAGAGACCAGACATAAATCTGGCTTAATTAACAGGTTACTCTGTATTTATTACTACTCTGCATAGGTGAAGCAGGACAAAGCAGCTACACAGTACAGGAAGAGAAACACAGAAATGGTCACAGAGGAAAAGCTTTGCTATAACAGGGTCCATCCTCCTGCTGGGTCAAGGTGGGCTATTTCTCCAATTAGATTTGATTCTGTCCACATCAGGCACAAGATTAGAGAAATTTATCCAATATGCTGACCTGTGGGTGCTATGTTTTTTTCCCTTGCTGGTTTCCTTGCCTTTTGCAGGCAGCCCTACCAAGATTTTCAATAGCATGTGTATTTTTATATATTTAAAAGAAGCAGATTTATTATTATTTTTTTATTATTTTTAGTGGAAAATTATTTGCATAGACTGATAGTTAAGTTTTGAAATTTAATAACTGTATAGAGATGGAAAATTACAAGCATTTATTTCACGAGTGTCTGCAATTGTGTACATACAGTGAGATGTTTATGAGGTACTAAGGTTGTTCCTCCAACAGCGTAATCTCTCATTGTACGGGCTAAAGGAGTGCTGTGGTTTACAAGAAATGCAGCTTTCATATGTAGAGGTCACATGAAAAAAATCTGCCATAGCAGATAGCCTGACACACTGCAGGGAGCCTCACCTCCCTGCCACACCTACGCTGAGCTATGAGAGCCGTGGTGTGCAATGACTAATTGAAAAACAAAGCCCAACATGACTGGGATACAGTGCAATGAACTGGCATCACAGATGGTAATTAAAAAGAGAGCTGCTGAGCTGCTGGATGAATTCATACTGTACAGTTGACATAGAGGTAGGAGCTGATGCCCCTGCTCATCAGAGTGAGACAAGGCTGGTGTTGGGACTTGGTGCCCCAAGTTGCATTTGAGGCTCCAATATCTGTAGTCCAAGAAAGGAACCAGAGGCACAAACCACTCTAAATGATTTGAAATATCCCCCTGCTGCCTGATAAATACCTTTAATGTACCAGCTGTGGTAGATGAGAAACAGATAGAAGTGGCTCTGGTGAAAGGCAGACAAGACATTTTAGCTAGCTTTTGTGAACAATCAGAAGAATGTTGACTTTCCCCCCTGCTTCTTGCATAACCATGACTAGGCATATTGCTACTTGCTTTCAGCCACCTGCTGACAATTAAATTAAAAATCTACAGTAATTGTGTGCTTTCAGTTTTGGTTGCTTGTTTGTTTGTAAGTGAGACCAGATTTTTATTACATTAAGAAATGAATTGGGAGAAAAACAAACAAACAAACACACACACACACACACACACAAAAGAAAAAAAAAAAAGAAACTAGACAAGCTTTCTGTCCCACAAACCCTTTCTCAGGTCTGAAACAAAACCAGCAAATTTCAAACCATCTGCAGGTTGGCAGGTCAGTTGCTGTGAGTTTAACTTTACAAATATTACTATTAATCCATGGCTGAGTAGGCATTTGTCAACTTGTGAAGCAGTGGGTGAGTACTGGTGAGGTTAAAATCAAGGTGTTGCCCTTTACCTGCTGTGATGCTGTGAAAGAGGAGAAAACTAGGACATAACCAGCAAATAGTGGGCAGGGAATAACAGTCCTGGCAAACTTAGGTGGTAGCCCAGTCCTGTACTTTTGTGCTCTGCATTGACCTGAAAGGGGACTCCCTTCCCTGTAAGCTTGGTCAGACTTTACAATGTGAATAGTAGATGGGTTCAGGCTCATAATTTTCTATACAGTTATAAAAGTCACCACCATGTGACTAAAATACTACAAGGAAACACAGCCACTCTTGGTTGTGTACAGAAACATGAAACAGTCTTGGCACATGAGCTTATGCAGAGAGATTACACCTAGGTGATTGATACCAGGTAGTACATAGATAAGCATAAAGAAAGGTAAAATATGCCTCAGGGCAAGCAGCTAAACCACCTGAAATCTGAGAGAGGAGCAGAGCAGTCTCTCTGGGTGCTTTTTCTGTGCTGATTTCCCTGGCCACCAAGCGCATGGGAGCATGCTGTAGCCAGGTGGCCTGTCAGGAGGGGAAGGGCAGCAGGAACTGTCAGAGAGCACATTCTCACAGCAGCCAAAGCAGTTGTCTTTCGACAAGCCGGTTCCCAAAAAAGGAATTAAGTACTTAAGTAGGACTTAGGTAGGCCTTAGTTGACTAAGTGAAGAAGTATTTTGCAGAAAATCCCTGCCCAGCTTCTGTCTTGAGCTGGAAGTGCTTGAAGTGTGCAGGTGCCTCTGTTTCTGGCACTCATTTTGAAGGGCGCCCAACAGTTATGAGTTCAGGCATGTCACAAAGTGCCCTGTAGGACACCAAATGTCTCAGTGTTTATCTTGTGTCTAAGCAAGATGAGCCAGAAATGAGGCATTCCTTGGCTTGACTTCAACCTCCTCCCAGCGTGTCCCCTCCTCTTCTTCTTCCCACTCCCACCTGCGCAGCAAGGGTCCCCGCACTGCATGGCTGCTGCCATTTGTGTTCCAAAATCTGACCATTGAAGGAGGTGGTGGTGAGACTCATCCCCATGCCTGGGGCGAATCATTCCCACATTTCCACCTTTGTAGGGGAGTTTGCTAATAAGGAACTAGGGAGATGGGTAGACTACTCTTCCTAATTAAGCTACACCACTGCATGGATGAGGATTTATAAGGACAGAAAGCAAGAAGGCATCAAGATTACTCTGTGATCAAGCTGTTAGGGTGCTCAGCTGGCCATGGAGAGTGTGAGGTTCAGTGTCTGCACCAAAGAATGTTTATGTTGCTTCTGGACTCCCGAAGAAAAAGACACCCAAACTGTTTTAACATAGGTGTAGAAACACCCCAAAGCATATAGTCTCGGTATTGACTTTGGAAATGGCTATTTTGTTTTGACTGACACATGAAGTAAACAAATTAATAAGAACGTGTGTTTGCTTGTGACCAGTCTTGACAAAAGCCTCAGCCCAAACAGCTGAGGCCTTGCAAAAGTTGAAGCCCTTGAAAATGGAACCATGTAATAGAGAGGTCAAGAATAGGTGCTGTGAACCTGAAGTAAGATATCTGTAGAACATAAACCAGTGTGCAGTCTTGTGAGGAACAACTCTGCTGACCATCTACACACATCTCTGGTATTGTGGTAAGCATAACTAGTTTGAATCTTTTGATTCACAGAGAGCAGGAAAGAGGAGAGGAATGGGCTATTTCTCAAAATGGAGGAAAATCGGATAATAAGACATAACTTCATGGAAAAGAGAAATACTTCAGGGAGAAAGTAGGACAGGACCTAGCTACTAAAAGCCCCTGAAAGCATCGTAGAAAACAGGACAGCTGTAGTTATTAGGGTCTCTTCTAGTCCTGGTCCTAGTATTGACTGCTACTGCTGAGTGGGATAAGACATCACTCCCATCCTCTCTTTAGTTCATCTTCTCCAGTGTGGTGTTGCTGAGATGCTTACCTGTGTCAGAGGCCTAATGTGAGGAGTAACTAATGTTTTACAGCTGATCAAAGAGGTCAGTGATATAGCACGGAATTACAGAGTATGAGTATGATAAGTATAATGCAACAATAATGCTCCTGTCAGCCTTGCAGGGTAGTTCTGGCACTCAGCTCCTCAGAAATGGAAAGGACAGGCTCCCAGAGTCTGTTTAGACTTGTCCGTGTAGAAAGAGCCAGGTAAGATTTGCACAGCAAGAATGGGGAAAGGGTTAGTGGGTGGGAAAAGCATCATATTGGAGGCAGGTTTTGAATGCTAAACTGTGCTAATGAAGTATTTGAAAAAGGAGAGTTTGAAGTGGAAGTATACAGCAAGGGAGACATTCAAAAGCATTGAATGTTTCACTACTGAAGAAAAGGCATTCTTAAAAATAAAAGAGCAGAACAGGTTTCTGGTGTCTCTCTTTTCCAACAGCATTGTATAAACCATATTACCAAAGAGGAAAAAATAAATAAGAGTTTCAGAAATGGATCAGTTTACTTACTTCTTTCTGAAAGAAGACTTTGGTGCACATGAAGGTTTCCAGACAGAAGGCTGTGCACAGCCAAGTCCCCTGTTTATCTGCAGAACCCATGGCAGAGGCTGGATTTTAGGAAGGATGGACGGATGGCTCACTAGCAGTGTGCTAGCTGTTCAGAAGCTAGCGGTATGTGCTTTTTCTCCACTTGGAGGCCTGATCCAGAGACCTGTGAAGTCACTGGGAGTTTCTCTATTAACCTCAATAAGATTTGAGTCATCTCTTGCCTTCTCACTGCCTACTTGGTTGTTTTCCTATTTGCTTGCATCAGCCTAGTTTCCAAGGCTCATCTGCGTAAATCAATAGTTACTGCAAAGCCTTACATCCTGCCCTTGGAAAGAACAAGATTCCTGTACAAATCTCTCTCAGAAACAATGTACCATGATACTTCTCCAGCTTTAATTCATCTTCCATGACCAGATGTCAGGCAGGCAGCCTAGGAGAGACAAAGATGGATTTGGGTTTTCACTTTCTTAAATACTGGTCTGTCAATGGCTGCTCTGGCCGTGCTGTGAGCAATGAAAAGCATGCTGCTAGCTCCCACACAACACCACTCACCCTGACCTCCAGTGCGATCAGGTCTGCAGCCCTCTGGCCCCTGGGCAGGCTCTGCTGTGCCACCACTGTCACCTGCTCCTGAGTGTCACCATCCGCAGGGCTGCCCTACACTGATGGGTGGCTGTGAGGAGAGGTGGGGAGCTAAATATACAGTTTGAGGAGCTGATTTGGACTTGAGGGTGCATTTACAGTTCTCAGGGCTTGGTCCTCTCTTGAAAGAAAATGAAAAGGTGTTAATTTGTTTTTAAAGGCAGCATCATTCACAGTGTGACCAAATCCTGGCCTAACACCACTAACTCTCTACTGCACAAATAAATGTTGGTCAGTCCAAGAGCTGAAGGACTCTTTGTTGAAGGATCCAGGCTAGTAGTGTCCAGCTGTATGACTGCATGCAGCAGCTGGTAGTGGAGATGAAGATTCCTTTTGCAACCATTGCTTCTGTCCCTGTCCTTTTGTCCTCTAATTTTGTATTCCATAAATAAGACACAGAGGAGGATTCTGATGGTTGGTAAGCACACAGCAGAGCCTGGTGCCTCCAAGAGCCTGGATAGCCCAAAGGAAGGTGTTCATGCTAGGCAGAGCACTGAGAATTCAGGAAGGACTTTTATAACCTACTGAACCACATCAAACTTAGGAAAGATCTAAAGACTGTAAAACTGTGTAGTTCTTTTCAATGTTTTCTTTCCTGACCTTTGTTTTTTTGTTTGTTTGCTTTTTTATTATATATATATATTTAATTTTATTTTATTCCAAGCCTGTTAATGGTTTATGCTGGTTGAAAAAACAGTTCAAGTTTTGCCCCTGTGTCAAAGTGGCAGTGAAGTGTATAGGGGTGTGAAGGGGTTGCTCAAGTGGCAAAGCATATCTGATTTGAAAACAAGAAAACATCTGAGGCCATTTGAACAAGTCATGCTCCCGTACACTTTTAATCAATTGTGTCTGCCAGAAGAGATCTTGCACAAGCAAATCTGGCTTCATGCAATAGGAACATTTTTGCGTGTATGCAAGCTGGCTTCAAATTCTTGATAATGTGGTCTCTGGAAGCAGTGTTAATGTACTTGTTATATCCCTGGCTACTGGAATTACCTTAAGATCAAGGTATTCGGGGTTGGTGGTTTGGTATGTAGCTCTACGTTTTATTGATTTTGTCTCTGCTAAACTCCTTTACCAGCATGTGCTCCAATGGGGAGTCTCCTTTGACTGTTCCAAAGGGCTCGTGAGGAAAGGAGGTAATTCATAGGATATTAGAGTGCTAGACAAACCTAAGACTACTTTATTTTCTTCCCTCTTGAAGTATCTGTTTCCTTTGCTGTACTTCAGTTCACTTTTATTTGCAGTTACAGTTTGTGTATTTTTTTTATTTTAAGTAACAAAAAATACTTTATCAGCAGAAAATCAGTTAAATATCAGACAGAAGATGTTCTCTTGATGTAAAAATATGTACTACTATTAATATTCATGCTTGTTTGTTTATATTAACCTACCACAGTAGATATGTTTTCTGATTTAGAGGGAAAACCAGGGAAAAAAAAAGAAGAAGAAAAAAAAATCTTTCTGCTGGGGATTGTTGGGTAATAGAATATCTGAGGTGCCTATGGAAGGTATGGGACATACCTTTATACCTTTTATACCTTTATACCTTTATACCTTTATACATACAAACACCCATGAACAGTTTATTCTGGGATACTGCACTGGTCAATTCACTCAGGAAGCAGTGGGGAAGTGGAGGGCGGGGGAGAAATCTCCTTGGAAGCCTGGTTTTATTCCACCAGTGGTTGCATCAGAATTTCTTCCCCCAGGTAATTCCTGCTGGCTGCAGTGGTAAGGGCAGGGAGCAGGGGCACTGCTGCTGTGAGGCAGTGTGACAGATCTTCTTTTCCCGTATCAGCGTGGCAAAGAAGGGAAGTATTTCTGCAGGGAAAGGAAACCAACATGAATTTCCCAGGGGAGGAAAAGAGCACTAGAAGAATTTAGGATCACACAGGAAAAAGTGATGTAAGAGAAAAAATGGGAAGTAAAAACAACAACGAAAAATACCTACAACCAAAAAAAGCACCAGAAATTGGCTGGGATCCATTTCAGGAAATCACTGCAAAGCCAAGTAGCTTTGTCACATACAGAAATACAGATCGGGGAGGATATAGAAGATGACAGAGAAGCTCTGATACAGCCATACTCTAACAGCTCTGCCATGATGTCCCTATGTGTGGAGACTGATTTTGCACATGGACACACTAGAGACGCACCGTGAGAAATGTCTTTGGTTATGAGTTGAAGCGGTCCGGTACATGCCAGACATTGCCTTGGGCTGCAGCAAAGCCACACTTCTTGGGTTAAGCCTGTCCTGGTAAATTCTGCAGCTGTCCTTTTGTTGAGGTAGCCCAGGGAAGATGTTGTGCCTTGCAATTACCTTTCTACCTCCCGTCTTTTGGGGGGAACTGTTTTACTACAGCACTTTGGTACATCTGTGATGTTAGGTACCCTTCACCAGGTCTGGAAACGTGGCAGTGTGCAATGTCAGGTTTTTCTCTAGTCAGGGCTCCCAGACGAGGAGTAACTCATTTCAGGGAAAAGAGGAAGAGGCAAGAAATCTTACCAGGCCATCATATGGATTGAAACCATAGATCTTGCTGATGCTGCAGATGAATAGTGCAGTGTATCCGCACCTAGTCTGGCACACCAACGAAGTTTCAGTGCCACAACACATGTGGGGCAGACCTGATCTGCTCAGCATGCCCAACACATCTCACATATGCAAGCCCAGGTTTCCAGGACATGATAGAGCCATGGCAAGTGCCAAGTGCCCATGTGCCCCTTGTCTTTGGCCACCCTTGACCCTAACCAGGGATCTCTGCTTTCTGCCAAGACCGTGAACGCTATTACTGCAACATCAGCTCAAGCCCACCAGCTAGAGCACTGAGGAGTGAAGGTGGAGCCTTGGCTGTCTCCATCCTGGTGGCCACGAGAGAAGGAGGATCTCGCAGCCCTGGGGAGTATGCTCCGAAGAGCAGGCGTCCAGGTAGGCTGAGAAGGGATGTGTGTTCCCAGCACTATATTGGAGAGGCCAGCCATCCCCTGCCATAGCAATCTGCGGCATGGAAATTTAGACTGACAATGTAATGTTTAGGTCTGGAGGTAATGGCTAAGATAAAGTGTTCTTGGGAGGAAGAGGCAAACTTATTTTAAGACAGATTTTTGCATATGTTTGATATCTATGGCTTACCGAGGGTAATGCTCAGTGTGGGGAATGGGGCCTCTTCACAAAATAGCATGCATTTTCCTAAAAAGCTTCCCATCGGAGGTTACATGTATTTACCGCACACTGACAGTAGTGCTTGATTTTGAGTTTGCCTAAAGAGCAGTTGCTTGTATGCTCCTTCCTACTCTTACCCCTCCTCCCCCCCCACCCCTCTCCACCCCCCCCATTTCCTCCCGTTGTTCTTTTTCAGATCACTTGAAGGTTTTTTCCTGTTTATTATCCGGACATGCTGTGCACTGCATGTTGATTTGACTGTCACATAAGGAATCTCCTACTGGGATCATTGATACATTCCTTTCTTATAGATACAGATATATATATATACATGGCAATGGCACTTAGATGACAGAAGAGAAATGTTGGTGGTTAAACCAAAATTGGAATGAGCTGCAGGTGTTAATGGGGGTTAAGTTTTATTACCCTTTCCCAGAAAACCTGCAACACTGTGATGGGTATAGTCATAAACAAAAATTCTCTTTAATTAACATAACAGGAAAGGTACTTCAGTGAGCAATCACACTGATGTCCTGGGCTGGCACATGTGTGTAACACAAATATATCTTGTATTTCCTGCAAATTTCTTTTAAGTAGCTATAAGGAAGATGTTCTTTTTTACTTTTTAATATTTTTTTGGTGGTTCAAAAAACCGAATCACTTACTTAAGGAGCTTTTTGAGGAAAACAATGGAACAAAACAATGCTTTTTGTATGACCTGCCAAAGCACAAAGGATGCATGGGATGTTTTTTTTCTTTGTTGCTTTTTTTTTTTTTCAGCAGGAAGTTTTGTTGTTGGAAACGAGTATAACATGCACTGTCCTTGCTCTATGTAACCACTGTCTAGTCCTGCAAGCCAGGTCTTGTTACTTGCCTCATCAAGCTGGCACAAGCACCGTTCTGCTTCACTCTGCGGGCTTTGTTCAGTCCTGAGTGTCCGCACACTTACTCTCCATCCGGACCGATGAACAGTAAACAAACTTCAGGAGTCGGGTGGTCCAATGATTGCTGGGTTCGCGCAGGTCAGGGCCCACAGCTAAGAATGCTGACTTTGTGAATCACCTCCTTTTTTTTCCTTAGACTGCTTAAAGTCAGAGTACTATAGAGTACAAACAGCTTCGAAGCGTTTTTAGGTGTAAATATTCCATTCCAAAACTCAACTTTGATGTGTTCAGGTCTGCTTTGTTTCCCTGTAGATCAGTTGTAGGTTTGCAACAAAGAGCCAGATCCGATTGAGTAAATCACTTGTGGAAGTTAATTGTTCACAGTGAAAGCTGGTCTGGCTCATTTTGCCTCTGTCACAGGAAGAGACAGAGGTGGTGTACTGGATCTGCGTTCTAAACCAAGCACTGACGCGACTTTAATTTTGATCAGATGTCTCTCTTCAGGGCACTAAAGAAAACCTTTGCAGTAGTCAAAAAGAGCCTCTTCTCTAGAGAAACGTAAGGAAAAAAAAAAGTATTTTACAGAAATAAAGTACTAATATAAAATTTCAGCTTGGTCAAATTTCTTTTGCAGGCTATCATAAAATAAACCTACTTCTCCATATTTGGCAGTCACCAGAATCAAAGAATGTTTTGTTTTCTTTTGTTTTCTGGAAAAAAAAAATAATATCAAATTATTTTTAATGTCAGATATTGTATGATGGTAACTTTATATTCCAGCTGTTTTTATTCACTACTGCTGTGTTTAAATTATGTTTGTACCATCAACATTTATAAATGCTTTTCAGAAACAGTTATGTGTTTTGATTTCTTTAAGTAACAGTCTTCTTTTCTTCTCTCCTTAGGACTGAAGCAGTGAGAATGGAAGCCACACAGATTAATATGTCCCGCGTCCCGCTGGTTAATGGAGGCATCGACACTGCACTCAAAGCACACAAACCCCGTGTGATGTCCAAAAGCGGTCACAGCAACGTGCGGATAGACAAAGTTGATGGCATTTACCTACTCTACCTTCAAGATTTGTGGACTACAGTTATAGACATGAAGTGGAGGTACAAACTCACCTTATTTGCTGCTACTTTTGTTATGACCTGGTTCCTTTTCGGAGTTATCTACTATGCCATTGCATTCCTTCATGGCGATTTAGAAATAAACAAGTTCACCCCAAAGAGGGAGCCATGCGTCAAGAATGTAGACTCTCTTACAGGGGCATTCCTCTTCTCTCTGGAGTCACAGACGACCATTGGCTATGGATTTCGTTTCATTACAGAGGAGTGTCCGCATGCCATTTTCTTGCTTGTGGCCCAATTGGTCATCACCACCTTGATTGAAATCTTCATCACAGGTACCTTTCTGGCCAAAATTGCAAGACCTAAAAAAAGGGCAGAGACTATTAAGTTCAGCCACTGTGCTGTCATTACTAAACACAACGGAGAACTTTGCCTGGTGATCAGAGTAGCAAATATGAGGAAGAGCCTTCTGATACAGTGTCAGCTGTCTGGGAAGCTTCTTCAGACATACGAAACCAAAGAAGGGGAGAGAATCCTGCTGAATCAAGCCAGTGTCAAGTTCAATGTTGACTCCTCTTCAGAAAGTCCATTTCTCATTCTGCCTTTAACGTTCTACCATATTTTGGATGAAAGCAGTCCTTTAAGAGATCTCACACCTCAAAATCTTAAGGAGAAGGACTTTGAGCTTGTGGTGCTCCTGAACGCCACAGTGGAGTCCACCAGTGCTGTCTGTCAAAGCAGGACTTCCTACATCCCTGAGGAGATCCACTGGGGTTACGAATTCGTGCCTGTGGTTTCCCTCTCTCCAAATGGAAAGTATGTTGCAGATTTCAGTCAGTTTGAGAAGATTAGGAGAAGCACAGATTCTTCTTTTTATAGTATGGACTCTGAAAAACAAAAATTAGAGGAGAAATACAGGCAGGAGGATCAAAGAGAGAGGGAACTGAGAACAATGTTGTTGCAGCAGAGTAATGTTTGATTGAGTGGACAAACTATCCTGATTAATCCTTTCTGCAAACTGAGAAAGCATTCTTTCTGTGCTTTATGTCTGTTATAAAGCCAGCAGTGAAGTCCTTTTCAGAAAATAGCTTTGGTGTAGAGTAAACCTATCCCTTTGTTTGGATGAGTTGTTAATCAAGTATTTTGTAATTAGTTGGGATTTCTTTGTTCATGATCTTGACTTAGCAAAGTTGGATTTGTATTAAATCTCTGCTTTATACCACCACTAAAAGCAGACACATCACTTTCTGTTTGGAAAGTGAAACTGGATGCACTGTGCTGATTCCTTCAAATATTTATTTGACTTGGTTTTACTGTGAACGCATTCACAGAGACAGCACACCGTACTGCTAAAAGAAAATATGCTCTGTTAAAATATGTATATTTAAAATATGTATATTCTCATACCAGTTATTACCTTTGTGGGAATTTCTGGCATGGAAAATAAGTTGATTGGAGAGACAAACTGTTAACTGTGGGAAAAGCCTGCAGGGAAGTGATAAACTCCTTCTTAAATCTTAAAGGAAGGTGACAGAGTAGTTGTGCTGGGTGGTGGGGAAGGGAGCTCTCTCTCTGTTTCTGCTACACACCACCTGTTTTTTGATCGCTCACTTTTTAAAACCTTGTTAATAGCTGATTTATGTATAATAGCAAAAAAAGGGGAGATGAGGGCAAGCTACACAAAATCATAACAGTAATCAACTGAGGTTAAAGCTGACTTTGAGACACCTTTTTTTTATTCAATGTAAATAGTTTGTAACAGCAGCATAACAATACATTTCTATAGATCGCTTGCTTTGCTATAGATCTTATTTAATTTGGTTAAAAGAAAGCTGTATAATGTCTGTAGACAATATTTACTTTTTCTGGCAACCATAAAGGACAAGCATTCCTTTCATCCATTTCATTTTTGGTCTATTAAAACCATTCCATTAATAAAGGAATTTAATTTGAGCAGCTCCTGATCTCTTTGTGGCACAGGGAGAGGGTGTGGTACCTTGGAGATGTTGAAAGAGCTGAATGCTTGGCATATGCAGCTACATTCAGCACACAAACAAGGAACTCAGCACATCACTACAGTGGTCAGATAAAGGGGAGCAAACCAGGTAGCAGTGGTGTCCATATAACATACCAGTTATGTGTAGGTCGGCTTCTTAATGAGACTTAGATTTTTTTTTTTTTCTGATTTGTACCACTTTGTCAACCTCATGGGTTCTAGTGGATTTACTTCTCTAAAGCTGTGGCAAAGAAAAGCTGTATTAAGCATGATTTTGGGGTCTGAGGTCCATGTCTTGACCTGAGAGCCACCAAGACCTGCAGTGATGAAGGGACTTTTGGTATCATCATACTTATTGGGCCTAGCTTTGCAGCCCTGTATGGCCTGGTGGAATCTACAATACAATATCGTAAACTATAAGTGAATTTAGTTTGATTCCGAAAAAAGCACTCGGCAAGTTGAGTGCAGACCTACCAGTGGCACCAAAACTGAATGCCAAGGAGGGAATGTAGACTGTGGGGGTGTTGGGGGTGTGGGGAGGTGGTGGGAAGAGGTGAGGCTGAATAAGAGGCTTAAAACTCTCCTGTACCTAAATGGTTAGCTGTTTTGTTGTGGTGGTTTTACCGTGCTAGGCAGCTGAACACCACAACCGCTCTCTCACTCCCCCTCCTTAGATGAGGAGGGGAAGAAGTAAAGGAAAGAACAATTCACGGGTTGAGATAAGGATAATTTAATTAAAGGAAAAAAAATAATTATTAAGGAAAGATTATTATTAATCAAACAATTTAACTAAAGGGAAAAAAGGGAAGGGAGAAGGGGGGGGAAGGAGAAAACAAAACAAAACAAGTAAAGGCTATGTGGAAGTGCAGAGGAAAGAAATTACTCTCTACTTCCTACAAATGAGTGATGCTTGACCACGTCCTTGAAGCAGGGCCTCAACGCACATAGCCGGTGTTCGGGAGGACAGACATTTTTGCAACAAGAGCCCACCCCACCCCTCTTCTTCCTTTTTCCACCTTTTATTGCTGAGTGTGACATCATATGGTATGGAATATCCCTTTGGCTGGTGTAGGTCAGCTGCCCTGGTGATGTTTCTTTCTCGCTTATTTGCCCACCCCTTAGGAGGGTTACAGAGAGTCCTGATGCTGTGCCAGCACTGCTCAGCAGCAGACACAACACTGGTGTGATACCACTGCTGTTCTAGCTACAAGTGCAGAGCACAGCACTGTATGGGCTGCTGCAGGGAAAGTTAACATCCCAGCCAGACCCAGCACACTTGTTGTGAGAAGCCAGAGATCCAGGTACTTGCCTGAAGAGAGAGACTTAACCCGTAATCAAAAAGGTTCCCTACCTACTACCATTCAAGTAAGGTTTCTCAAATCATTGTAATTGCAGGGCCTGACTAGCATTTTTGGAATTTCCAGGTGATACTATGCAGTGTTGTCATACAAGTTTTCATTTACAACGATCTATAGAGGATGATAACATTTAAATTATTGATTGTTCATTTTCAATTTTCTTTCATTTTGTCTGATTGCTTGTTTTGATGGCAGGAACTGTGATTATTCAGTGAAGTTTTGTAGTCACTTTGTAGACCTCAGGTTCATGTCCTACAACTCAAAGAACACTTCTCTGGGATGTTCTGAGGTGAAAGTGTGCAGGCGTCTTAACTCTTCTTCTGCCAAATCTTAGACTCCATAGTTCAACAATCAAATATCTACTCTGGTTCTTTCTTATCTAGGTAAGATCATATCACAGGTACACAGTCACTCCAAAAGTCATTCTCTAAACAGTATAATGACTTTAGAACAGATTTCACCAACAACAAGTGAACTGGCTCTTCTCCAGGAGTACGTGATGAACTGAACTGATCCCTTCCCTCCTATTCTATCCCCACCCATGGAAATAGACCTGGCAATTTGTGTCTTCCAGGAGAGCATTCCATCCATTTCAATAACTTTTTTTTTTTTTTTTTTTTGTAATTGCACTTTCTTGGTTATATCTTATATCTTAAAAAAAACTAATGTCTTGAACCCTGCAGTGGACACATTTGTCAAGTCCCAAGGAGCCTGCATATTTCTGGATTGTCATATCTAGGAAGTCCTGTGGCTATCCAGCTGCAGCAATGCAATTGTGTGGGAACTTCTGGGGCAGCCAATTAGAAACCTTAAGACCAGGCTGCTCCAGGCTTAAACAGATACGAAGCAGTAATTTTTTAGGATTTGAACTTTTTACCTAAGCAAGCAGACAGGAACTTATGTACCTGTGTACACCAATCCCAGAGTACAGTTGTTGGGATCACTAATCCGATCCAGTCATTAAGTTATACTGAAGGAAATAGTTATCATAACCAAAAGTGTTGGAAAGAAGTATTACATCGCAGAAGTGATTCTCTCTGAACTTTCAGTCCTACAAAATTGTAATTAAAAAAAAAAAAAGATAATAAAATAAAATAAAATAAAATAAAACAACACACCAGAAATCTTTGATAAAGTGAATCCAACCTTCATCAGGTAGTGAGAGATTGTGCGATAGTATCACATGTATATAGTAGTATACTATATAATGCACTGTCATTCACTCCAACTCCAGAACACAGTCTTACTCTGCAGTGAGCTGTACTTCTCCTTCCTGCTTTCATGTAAGCTTAATTTCCATTGCCCTATCTAAAATTAAGGACAGAGCAGAAACTACCCTGGCACAACATGTTTAGCTGCAGAGTACTGAACTGCCATAGAGAAATGTCATAACGTGGATCTGATATAAATCACCAGCAAAACCGCCACCTCTCACTGCCTGCGGTCAGTTCTTCCAGTTGTGTAAACACCACTGTTGTGATTTACCTCAGCTGAGGACTAAAAGGATGGAGAACCAAAAAGCAAAGCTACCATGGTCATCATAAAGTTACCTTACACATCTGTAAAGACTGTTCTGCCCACTTGGTGATTGAGGGCGTGAGAGCCTTCATGTCTTCTGGCTGCTTGTTTCTATGTCTTCGTGGGTAGAGCAGCCACAGTTCCAGTAGGGCAGATCCTTACAGAGCCAGCAGTAGCATCTTCTCATTACTCTCCCTGTCTCACAAACTGAAGATATTGCTCTGGGATCTGCTGAGTTGGATGATTATGCTAGTTTCTCAAACGTACTAACTCTATAAACAAGTCCAAATTAAACCTGAAATCTAAACTTTCAGGACCTAAAGAAAGTGGTAGAGGCCTATGCTCTGTGTGCCCTAAGAGCATGGGCACTCCCTTCAAGTAAATCCTTCATTCCAGGCACTGTAACTTTTAGAAGAAAATAGTCATGGTAAGTTAAATATATATGTATATTAATTTACTGAGGAATATGATATGTTTATATTTCTTTTGCTCGTGTGTTATCAGTGAAGAGAACAACATTTTTAGAGTCACTTTAATTATTTGAACTTGTACAGACCACATCTGAATGGGAACATATTTCAGCTCATGGGCTGTTTCTGAACTGTTTGCTTTGGCTGTGGCTTCAATACTTCATTGTTCCTTTTTTTTTTTTTTTTTTTCTTTCTTTCTTTCTGTGGAAGTAGGTGATTGAGGACACATAATTTCACTTCTGCTGCTTCCTTGCAATGACTTAGAAAGGAAAGAAATGAACCCCTAGAGACTGCAGGCTGACTATGCCAGAGTCAGATCCACCATTCTTCACAAGTGTTTCATTTCATCTTCCAAAATGATGCCAGTGTTTGTGGAAAGCCAAAAATATGACAGCAGGAGGAGGTGTGGAATAAAGGTCTCTGGAAAAATGTGGTTCTCCAATTATCTGAACAGAGGTAGCAGGGCAAATAACTATTAGGTCTTAAAGATAGAAGTAGGGGAATACAGAATGGAAAAACAGAAAGAAAAGAAACACCAAACACTTATACACAGTCACACTCACCAGTACAACCAAATATTTGCCACTTCTATAGGATAGCAGGTCAAAAAAAAACAAACCAAACCAAACCAAACCAAACCAAGCCAACAAAAAACCCACCTCTCCAATTTGATGAGGTGACACAAGGGACTGGGAAAAGTGAATGCGGGTTTTGTATTTGAACAAACGTTCCTGATGACTTCTGAATGTGTTTGCTCAGTGTTAGTCTGATGACAGCCTGATCTTGCAAGAGAACAGGTAAGACTCTGTGATGACTCTATCAAATCCATAATGGAGGGAAGCTTGAAGAGGCATAGTGTATGCTCTAGCTCTTGCTTACATACACTGGCTGCAAAATGGTCATGTCCCAATCACCCCTGTGTTGCTGGGATTACATAAATAATGGAATGTTTCCCTAACTTGGCTGCTCAGCCTCCAGCAGATACTCTCTGCAAATATTAGGTTACCAGAGCAGAGCCCTTTCAATGCAATAGGTACTGGTTGAACATCCTGTACCTAAATGGTTTGAAAGGGCTTTCGGAGCCCTTCCAGGATGTCATATGTTCTCTCAGCAAAGACTGTTCAGAGCTGTCCTGTCCTGTTAGCACATAGTACACACAGCAAAACAATGTAATTCCACAAGTAGCACAGTGCATGTATGCATTGTGCATCTCCTCATAACAGTAAATTGTACACTGATCGTTGTGCACCTCGCTATACCACATAACTATTAAATTCATTCCTTCTTTACTATCCCCTGTAAATGTTTATCCAGACAAAATATGACATGATAACTGACATTAATGATATTGAGGAGAGGAAAACTCTTTAGGACATGAGATTTATGACTCTGACAGCCACATTGTCATGAATCTTTTGCACGGGACTAAGACTGTGCTGCTCTACCTGCCTGCTCTGCTTCTTTGCTCAGGATCAGCATCCTCAGAACCAACAGCAGAACGGAGCAGTGTGTGGCACTACCGTGGCTCCAGCTGAGATTCAAATGTGTGGCAGGCTCTGATGACACCAAAACCACCACATGGAGTTAAACTGGTGTTAAGATACTGGACTATGGGGGTACAAGATGTGTGCTCTGTTTTGCTGACTTTCATACGCACCAAAAGTGTCTGATGGGGGCATCAACTCGGAGCTGTCTTCAGCCACTATCATTGTATACCTAGTCTTTCTTGGGAAAGCACTAGTCTTGAAGTAAAACACAGTAGTCTGATTTACTCTTTGTTAAAAAGGGACGAGGTATTTGAGGAAAAGATTTAATGGGGTCAAATGACTCCAGTACTCATTAATTGCTTTTGCACTACAAATTGTTCACCTCCCATAGACCTATTTCAATGTCTTCTCCCTTCTCCTGCTCATATTAAGCATCTAATTATCTGGTGCTGGTTAGGATTACAATTATTTATTTTTCCTTTACAACAAAGATATGTACTTGAATCATAAGCAGAGTAAGATTTCACTTAACAGCTGTGGTTAAACAACAATTTTCAAGTTACAGAATTGTTATTCATTCCTTACCCAATGAAATTGGTAAAATGGTCTGTGAAATGTACCCTTCGCTCTGCTCCAAAATAAGAAATATCTCAAAATAAATACCAAAATCCAAGATCTGGAATGAATTAGGTGAATCATGCTAAATGGCCAATCTTGCTTTTTATTGGAAAAAAACAGATTGTTATTTTCAGAAGAAAGTATTGTAAATGCTACCCTGATGGTAGGCAAAGTTTGGAAAGAATATAGTGTCATATATTCATAGCCTATGAAAGATTCTTGTTGCAGGTCAGAGTAGGTTTTCATGTAAAGCTTTAGATATATAGCTGTTTTCCTGTGCAAAACAAAGGTTTAGACAATGTTCATTTCCAAAGTGTGTCTGACTAATATTCTTGTGACAGAATCACTATCTCACTTCAGCCCTGAAACAGAACTGCTAGGCACCCAGGGGAAGTCAGAATGGTTAAGCGTAATTTTAAGTGAGGTCCCCATGGTTCTCCCCCTCTGTCTCTCTCTCTCCTTTCCTCTCTTCTGTGAATTCATTTTGAGAGGATCTATTCTGCAAACCTAGTGCCCAGAAACAGCAGTGAATAATAAACTACATCTCTACCAGCTCTGTATGAACACAAAGCATCTATAAAAGCTGAAGAATTGCGTGCATATTGTGACAGCTTATGGCTGGCAAAAAAAATAGGGAAACATTTACCAAATGACAGGCAAGAAAGAGAGAAACAGATAAACACCTTCTCTAAACATTTAATGCTTCAGAACTGAGACTCACTTTCCTCTTCAAATTAGCTGCATCTAAATGTAAAGCACGCTTTCTTTCTCTCTCTTTTTCTCTTTCTCTTTCTTTCTTATCTCTTTCTTTTTCTTTCTTTTTCTTTCTTTCTTTCTTTCTTTCTTTCTTTTCTTTCTTTCTCTCTCTCTCTTTCCTCTCTTTCTCTTTCTCTTTCTCTTTCTCTTTCTCTTTCTCTTTCTCTTTCTCTTTCTCTTTCTCTTTCTCTCTTTCTCTTTCTCTCTCTCTTTCTCTTTTTCTCTTTCTCGCTTTCTTTCTCTTTCTCTCCTTCTCTCTTTCCCTCTTTCTCTTTCTCTTTCTCGCTTTCTCTCTTGCTTTCTCTCTCGCCTTCTTTCTCACTTTCTTCTTGCTTGCTTGCTTGCTTGCTTTCTTTCTCTTTCTTTCTCTTCCTTCCTTCCTTCCTTCCTTCCTTCCTTCCTTCCTTCCTTCCCTCTTTCCTTCTTCATTTCTCTCTTTCCTTCTTTCATTCTTTCCCCTAGAAAATTGCCCTAAACCATATTTTGACCTATACCTGGATAAATAAAACAGCTGATCTTTTCTCCTTCAAGCAAATTGCTTAAAAGGTAGAACAGCGGCTCAAAATTTATTTGGGGTAATAAGACATTTACAAGCAGTGATCCAGGCAAAAATGGTTGAATCTTTCAGCTGATACTTTGACAAAGTTTAGCAGGCTGCAAAGCATCTAGTTATGAAGCACTGATTGCTTGATCCTGGCAATTATATTTATACTCAACTTGCAGACCCAGGCAGATCTTTAGTTCTGTGAGGAAAAACTAGCTGAATTTATTCCCGGATAGACTGCTCCCAGTTCTACAGAAAAAGAGGGCTTGTCTACACATGGAGGAGTTATTCCAGCACAGTCATTTAACAGCTCCGAGTAACTCAGTCCAGAACGATAGTACACATGGATGCTGGGAGACTGAAATGTGTCTTTCCCTGCATCAACTTAACTGACTTTCATGACTGCTTCCACCAGAAAGCAAAAAGAAATAATCGCATTGCCACATGACTTACTCAATTTTACCACTCTCCCATTTTAAATTTACAGCTTCTCTTATTCCAGATGCATTTATTCTCATGTGCAGACAAGTCCCAGACTGTGAGGAATGGCTCCAGTTTCACTCATGGAAGTAGTTCTTCCCAGGAATTCTTTCTGGGTGTTAATGTCACTGAAATCCAGAGGCCAAATTCTTGGCTCCATAGTTTCCCTTTCTGCAGCATTCTGGCGTTGCAAAGAGGCCATAGAGCTGATCCAAGAAGCCAGCTGAACCTTTTCTCTGGCACAGAGAGGAGCATCATGAAGACCAGGCTATTTCCACTGGAAAAATGAGTCTCATTTTGTTCAAGAAATGAATGAGCTGTAATGAAATTTTACAACCCCCATAATAAGCCCATTATCGAGATTGTGACAAAACATGAAAAAGCTTTAAACTTCCAGTAGTTTCATGCTAACCCGCAAGAACTCTGGCCAGCTCTAATTCTGTTTTGCAATGATAAGTTGGTGTCAGATTCAGGTTTGTTTAAACATTATACTTATAACCGTAAATTTAAATTTTTAACTGGAATTTGAACTTAGATTTCATTGCTAATCCATGATCAGTTATAGAACTGTTGTTTCACAAGTCCATCTGTGGGTTTTCATATTCTGAAAGGGTCTATTTTAAACCTGCAATCTGATATCAACATCCCATTACCAAGTATCCATCTCATACCTGTATACAGTTGCTGAATAGTAGTGGCTACCTATTTTGCTTTTGCTCTGCTTTAGAGAAGGAGGTTGTTTAGTTCCTTATTAAAACATCCAGCATGATCTACTGTCATTCTTCTCTGTAGCTGGGAAACTGAGGTGCAGAATAGCAAAATTGAAAGGGTAACCCAGAATGCCAGTACCAGGTGTGGAAGATGGAGACTTGAGTTTTAGTTAGTTCAGGCTGAAAATCAGTTTCAATTGCAGTTCAGGCTGCAATTAGGTCACATTAGGTATGTAAATCTTTTTAATAGATTTGATGCTCCCTGAGACATAACATATGTCAGATTTTCTATCATATCCTCTTATCACCCAGGAGACAGTTGAAGTTCACACTGATGTTCATCCATCAAGATAAACACCACTGTTACCAGCAATTTTTTTATTCTCCACAGTTCTTTTGATCAGACTGTGCTGCCACTCATGTCTATTAGCATACCCTCTCTTGTCATTTTTCTGTATGTCTACTCAGTCTCTCTCTCTCCTTGGCTTATTTCTCTCACACATATTTGTTGTGCTGAGATGGACAAATAAAAACCATCTTTTCCCTCAGCCTGCCAATAGGGCAGGTGGACTGCAGGTGCTGAGGCTTGTGGCTTGGTCTCCAGGACTAGAACAAGCCACCCAGTGATGTATCCTGAACTTGTCCAGAGATGTGATCTGAGGTGCTCCACCAAGTCACTGGGAAGCAGAACCTGTGATGCACTTTGTGCTTCATTGGACTCCCTCTGCATTTCTTCAGTTATGTGATGTTTGGAGTCATTGCATGGCTCACATGTACCTTCCCCACCCAGGTTTGACAGTATTTGACAAGAGCAAGCTCTGCAACTAAACACTACTAACCCATGGTTAAAATGCATGATCATGCTCTCTGTCATTCTTCTCCTGCCTAACTTCTGCCAGAGAGCTTTCTTAGGAAAATTATGTTCACAGCTAGGGTTAGAGAACAGACAGCTGGTGCAGGGCAAGGATATGTAAGCCTATAACCATATCTTTTCCAGTGAAGCTTCATCTAAAACAGCCTCAATTTTCAGGCAGCTACTACAGAGCAACGTGCCGAGGTGATGGGATAAAATTCTGGAAGGAATTAAACTGCAAGCAAACAGAGAGAGACACTATGTGGAAATATTCTAAATGTGAAGACAACAGCTCCGAATGCAGCCCTGGGATACAGAAATAGAGTACTCACTGCTAGGGATGCATTGCCAGTCCTGCTCCTGGGTCAGTACGTGTCATGACACTGAATGTGTATGTACATGGTGCTCTGCAGTATAACTAATCCAATTGGCAAAACACATGGTACATCAGGCATGATTCAAAGTCCCTTGAAGTCAAGGGCCATTTCCATTGACTTGAAAGGACTCTGGATCTGCACTGAAGGGATGGCAAGCCAAGCTCACTGCTGGAACAAATGATGACAACACCATGGAAGCCAATGTAACTCTGTTTGCTTGTGCCAAATGTGAATCTGGCCTATAAACTTTGTTCTGCAAGGATCAGAGGCTGCATAATTCATTCAGTAGTTCAGAATGTAAATTAAATTTTCATGGCCATCAGCATATCGGCCATATTATGCCTCCAATTACATTTTGACTATGTAAGATTGTTCTTTTCCACAATCATTTATTTAAATGTTCCCTCTTTGCCGTTGTTGAAGCAGTCATGGTTTGCTTACATGTTCAGCCTCCTTATCTAAAATGCCGCTTAATCTTTGAAGCCTTCCTTTTCACACAGTAGCAATATAATAAAATTGATTGTATGATTACGAGTCTGGTTCTCATTTACTACAGTGCTGATAGAGGAGAAATGAAATCACATGAATTGTAAAAGAGCAGGGCGGAAACAGCTTTGGACATTACTAGTTCTAGTAAATGTAGCAGTGATTTTGAGCTGGCTCAATACTGACCAGTTTCAGTTCAGACATTTGAATTCAGAGGAGACCTACAAAGCATTACATTTTGTCTTCTATCTTCTAGAAGGCTTGGTGATAAATCCCTTGCTCGGTTATTCAAGCAAGCAAGACATGTGGGCTGTAATGACATTTATGATTGCAAGATCACACAGACAAAAATAATATATAGGGAGAGCATTATATAGAAGGACTTTTTTTTTTTTGATTTGTGAGTCCCTAGAATGACTGATTTTATTTTATTTTATTTTATTTTATTTTATTTTATTTTATTTTATTTTATTTTTCTGGATTTGTTCATACTAACAACCTGACAAATAGCCATCGTGTGGATTGTGGCAAATGTAATGCTCCACAGATTTCCATCCCTTTTTGGCCAGCGGAATGAAAAGCCTTAATCCAGATAACAGATGTCAAGTGGGTTAGAGCTTTTTATGAATGCATAAAACATATATGAAAAAAATATACATTACTTGTTGGAAAAGGGAGGTAGTGAGTGGATTCAGAGCCCCAAAAGCACTTACAGGCCTTTTGTTAATATCAGTCTGGGCAGAAGGAATTTTTTGATAGTGGAGAAAAAAGGCATTTACGGGGAAGCAAATGAATATTTCACTATTTCATTCCTGTTTGTTAATTATAAACACCACCAGTGACCAACGAGGAGGAAAAACGCTATTAAAAATGACTATTACACCTGCTCCCCAGTTCAGTCTGGATATTTCTTCCCCTTTAGGCAGACAGCAGCCCCATAAATAGTTAATCTGGCATTTGGCAAATCTGAGGGATCTGTGGTGGTGGAAGGAACAAGTTAGTGATGGGTGGAAATCTCTAATAATATTAATAAAAAGGTAGCCCAATTACTTTTTGTAAATGTGATCATTAGCATACTGGTAACAATTTAACAGCTGTATAAGGAGCTATGCTAGAGTGATTAAGTTTAATTAACACAGTCATTTATCAGACAGAAATGATTCAGCCTGGTGATTTCTCATTCATGCCTTCATGAAGGGGAATATGTATGCTCCAGTGTGGTTTTGCATCATTTCCTGTACTTCCCATTGTTTGAACAGGAACAAAGCCTTGATTTTGTTCTGCGTATTGTAGTGCTTGGAACAGAGTTAGATAAAATGTCAGAGCTATAAATGCTTACCTTTCAAAAATAGAAATGCTTTTGGACTATAAGAGTATTCATGATTACATTTGTCATAATATCAGTCTATCCTGAAAAGGTTTTGGATCTGGGAGACTTATAAATCATGATAAAATCTGGCTCACCTGTGTGGTGAAGAGTGCTGTTAATATCTCTGAGCCCCGTGAGGTGGGCACTGTAGGTTGTGTGATGGTCACTTGTTCAGGAGCACAAAGCACAAGAACAAATGGGTGGGGGTTGTTCAGACATTGTACTGAATGTTAAATGTAATTTTAGTGTGCTCTTCAACGTGGATGTTTAGTCTCCCCAAATACAAGTTGAGGCTATAGTAGTGACTTAATCCTGTCTGCAGTCTTCTGCTGAGTAATGTCCATGGGTGACATAAGCCCTCCAAGCACATTTTGGCCTGTGTGGCCTGCTGGCTAGGTGCACATGTGAGCTCTTGCTGCTGGCCCTCCATTTCACAACCCAGTGATTCCATTAAACAGCCAATTCAAGCCTTTACCTCTTCAACCACAATCAGCTTTCTCCTAGTCTTGTTATTTTGCTCCAACGGCAAGCATTACATCATATAGGCTTTGACAACACCAGCAATCAGTTTTCAGGCTCAGTGTAGCCCTCACAAGCCTTGCTAACAGTGATTTAATGAGACCAGTGAAGTCTCATCTGTTTAAGAAAAGCCCCCCAAGCATGGAGTGGCATTGGGAAATATCTTTCGTGCCTGTGACCAGTCAGTTGGAATTTCTGATCTGCAGCTTCCCCACAGCTGCAGACACCCCTCCAAAATGGGTCTGTCTTGAGGTATTTATAACGTGTCTGTCACCAGGGTAGCCAAGCGCCACATGGAAACACGGCACCCAGGTTTGCAGCTGATGCAGCTCGTCATTGCTCTGTTTCTCTTCCAGGTTCCCAACCCTGGCATGCCTCCCACGGCATCCTCTCCAACAGAGCTTTTTAGAAAAGCTCATTCCTCCAAAAACTTCTTAACAGGATCTGTGCATATGCCTGGCACCTGCCCTGTACTGCAGCATCCCCTCCAGAGAGGAGGCTTATAGACAGGACTTTAAGTTTTCTGATCTAGAGTTTTGGCTACAGACTTCTGATGCTACACTGAAGAGACACTTAGTGGTACTTACTCAGCCATTTAGCTGAATAGTGTTTACACTAGCTCTCCTGACTCCTTCTGAATTACCTTTCAGCGTTTAGTGTCCCTAAAACTACTGAGCTTGGCAGGTGAATGCAGCAAGGATCCCAAGCCAGTGTAGAGTATTGCACTTGGTCTTATAAAGTCATGAACTTTTTCCTTCTCTAATCTCCTTTCCAACCAATTTTGAAGGTACTTCAACCTGAGCTAACTATCTAATAACCTGATCAACCATTTCCTTTTTTCTTTTGCTTTTCTTTCTCTTTTTCCTGTTTCTTTTTCAGTTTTCATGCCTTCCTTGTGTTCTGCCCAGTATTTACATGAAGGGGAGGAATCTTATCTGAAAGATGAAGTTTCTGCTCTTCAAAGTAAATATGCAGCTTGGACTGCTAGTAAATTATCTGTAAAGTAGCTGATAAAGGAAAATCACTCCCAAGCAGTTCTGGTCTGATCCAGACCTGAAGCCAAGGTAAAAACCCAGGACTCCAGAAAGCAGCCAAGGAATTCTAACATTTGTGCTCTCTAAGTACAATATATATCTGAAGCAGTTGCTAGGCAAACTTGCCTGGTGCTTCGCAAACTAGTTCCACTGCTGGTTTTTTTCATGTCTGAAGTTTGACAATTTTGCAAAATAGGTTCAGGAAAAAACAGTCTAAGTGGCATTTGGGTTGCAAACAGCTGAGGATTCATGGGGTAACAGGCATTCCTGGGCAGGGAGGCAGCCCTGTGCCCACGTAACCAGTCACACAGCCCACCAAGTAGGAATCAACTATACTTGCTGATTTTAGGGTGTTGGCTAAGCTTTTTGTGTGGGCCCTCTGAATAAACCAGAGCTTTTATCCACTTTGAATAGTTTGTTGCACTTTGGCGGATGCTCACAGGGCAAATTCTTCTAGAGAAGGACAATACGAAGGATGGGAATCTCAAACAGAAATTTCTAATAGTCCCTTTCTTTTTTCCCCCATAAGCTTTGAGGTCTGGAGAAAACAGGTCTTCAATGGCCTAGCAGCAGCCCACCTAGTGCTCTCTGCTAGCTCTGCCTCTTGCACATTTGCTGAACCCTGTAGTTTCAGGAGGTTAGAGACACAGAGCCAGATTCTGCCATTGATTTCCCATGTTTTCCCTAGAGAGCAGCCTCATTGGCTTCCAAGGTATTACCCACAAAGAAAATAACTATTTCCACTCATCTGGCCCTCAATAGCCTTGTTTCGTGCTTGTTTTGCCCACACTCAGCTCCACAGAGACTATCACAAACCATGGAAAATTCCAAAATTTGCCTTTAGAATTCCTGAGTGTTTTGAACGGGTGAGGGGGCTGAGTCTGTGTCCAGATTAAGTTTAGATTTGGTTTGTGGCTCAAAGCTGACCCAGAAACAGAGTTCATGTTCATACATGAGAAGTAGAAAACTCATGGAGATGTCTGATGATTCTTGCCCATACAGCTGCTGTCCTGGGATTTGGGGCATATGTGAAGCAGAACACAGATCCTGCAGGACTCAGAGTATCCCCTTTACATCCACTGATTTCTATGGTATGACCAGCAAACCTTGAAGTCAAGCCCTAAATCCAGACTTTGCAAGCCTTATGATTTTCTTATTCTGATGCTGAACAGTATCCACTGTAACAGGTTTGCTTGTGGGGATCAAAGCCCTTGATATTCAAAAGATACTGTGATTTCTAGCCTCCATGCAATGTCTAGACAATGCCCCAGTACTAGGCTAAGGGGCTTGTGCCAGCTGGCAGATTTGTACCATAAATACTCATTGCTGCTTACTCTTAGAGCTTGATTTTGCACTAGCAGGCTAAATAGGTAATGCTTATCACCTCTCAGGGTTTTTTATTCAATACTGGAATATTATTCAATTTATTCAATATTATTCAATTTATTCAATATTGAAATAATTATTCAATTCCTCCTTCTCTAGCATCCTACAACACTACATCTGACAGCACACTCAAAAAGAAGATGGGGTCTTGAAAACTACCTGGGGTGGCAACTCTCATATAGAAGAAATGCACTTTTTGGCAGGAACAATAAGACCTGCCCACAGACCAGCAGCGTCAGATGAAATATGCGTCAGATCTTTCTTGCTGATGTGCTCCAGTATTGCTAGAAACAATTTTGTTTGCTCTTTTATCTGTGCAGCACACCACACCAGTTTTCCATTCATTCCATTGCTGATCCAAAAGGGACATAAGCCAAAACTTTCACTTCTCCAGTATTTGTTAAAGCACAGGCATTTTTTTTGGAGGCTGAGTATATAATTGTTTAAAGTCTTAAATGAGATTCCTGTGCTGCCAAAGATATCCATTCAGAAACCATGAATCAGGCCACTACAGATCTTAAGAGTGGCATAAACATCATGAGACATTAAAAAAAAAAAAGGGAGGGGGGGAATTATGTATTTTATTTCTTTTTCTTCTTCCTTGCTTTCTTGGTTGCTTGCTCTTGTTCTTACTCTCACTCTCACTCCCCCACATCTCTCCATCTCTCTTCAGAATTAATATTTTAAAGCTTTTCTTTGGACCACTGGAAGTAGAGAAACTTGTTTTTCAGTGAAAGCTGAGACTTCACTATAATCACTTGACTGTAGGACGTGAGGTTTTCAGAAGAGCTCAGATACTGGGACATTTTTAGTGTTAAAAGAACTTACCACGCTGACCTACCATAGGAGCTCAGATTACCAAGCAAACTAGCAGTTTCCACAGACACAGGAGTTCAGCTACATGACATTTACTTCACATCCTTTTAGTTTGTAACTGGAGACATCAATTTCATGGCTACCTTTATTACTATTTATTGTCTGTATGAGAGCATCATCTACAGGCCCTGACCAAACCCTAGATACTCATTCAGACTATGAGAAACAGTCATTATCCTCAGAAGCTACAGTCTTAAAGGACAAGATGCACAAAGGGAGGAAGAAATGAGAGATTATCTTTCCCTCCCCCATGCACAGCCAGACACTGTGCAGCACAGCAAGATGAAGCGACTTTCCCACGCTATCTCAGGAAGTCTGTGGCAGAGCTCAACACTGAACCAAGACACTGATTTCCAGGCAACTGCTTTAATCGCAAAACCTTCCTTTCAACCAAGAGCCAAAAAACGAGAGCAGTGGCACTCAGAGAGTCACCCAAAGCGACCTGACACCAGGTGAGCTGCCAGGTGGCTCTGATCTGTCTCTCACCTGGGCACACAGAGCCCAGCAGGTGAGTTGTGACCTGAAGGTGACTTCAGGACTTGTCCTGACACACAACACAGGGATGTACCACCAGTGCCGATGAGCAGAACAAACTGCAGGGCTCAGTAGCCCTCTGCCTCCAAAGGTCTCTCTGCAATGCCTGGGACATCAGCCAGTTGTGGCTCTTGAGTGACTTGTTTTGGTTCAGGAGGAACAAAAAACGTGAACAGCTTTGCCTACTGCAGCTTGACGGGAACAAAGGAACAAAGTATGCTGTTCTTGAAAGTCAACACATTATGGCGAAATATCTCAGAGCTGGCAGGAATATTACTTTGATTAAAAACAAAAATGATTTGCCAGTAAACTTCCTGTATTTTAAGGAATTCCTATGACCTTATCAGAATCCAGGCCGGGGGTGCTTAATCACTTTCCACATACTTGGTTAAACTATCTAATGTAAATAAATTTTATGACTCCCAACTATGTATTATTAGCTAATAAACTTAATGACTTTATGAAGGTTGTTAAGAAGGACTACATAAACTGTATCAGGGTTCAGGAACAAATATTATATATTTTAATTTTAAGGGATCTGTGGAAAACAGGGAAGCAACCCACCAGTTTTCTGGATGAGACAATTAAAGGTTGCACAAAAAGATAATCAGCAACACTACTAGGTTCAGAGGTCTTGTCTCCAGTGCATTGAAAATTATATTTCATCAGAATTTAGGATCTAAAGGAGATTACAGAACTCAAAAGCCTTTCTGGTGGGACATAAGAGGTTGGATAACAACATGTAAGCAGCAGGTTTGTTTTTATTAAGGAACCACGATGGGACACGGACCCTACCAGGAACAGGGAACAGTTAAACCTTAAGAAGGGTCTAGATTCAAGTTTTTTGTTTCTTCTCTTCTTTGCAGTGGAATTAATTTAAGTACAAGTCATTGGCTTTGGATCGGCTGTGCCTGTTGTTGAGGAGCACCGCACTGCTCCAGCAGGACTGAAGTCAGGGTGGTGGACCAGAGCAATATGGGCAATACAGAAAGCACATCAAACTGCATCCAGCAGGACCAGGGGTCCCCCTTCCCCAGCACAGGGAGAGCTGGATGGAGGTCAGGACAGGTGAGAGAGATTTGGAGAGTGTGGGTGAAGATGTTGGCTGCAGCTGGTCCTCAGCAGGAGCACAGCTTTTCCCACTGCCCTGCGCTTCTCACCACCCACCCCAGCCGTGAGCTGCTGCCATCACCCATCTCATGGCTCTGTGTCTCTAAAGAGAGAAGGTTTGCTGTTTGCTTTGGAAAGCATTTACACCCCTTTTTGTTATGGCAGATTGCACACAAAGTACAGTTGCTGTCAACTTTTTCTCTGATCCCTACTCAGGTATTTTTCCAGGGCTGATACCAATCTCGGTGGCTGCTAAGCTGCTGGCTGCAAACACAGGTACCCTTTCTTTTCCTGCTCTGCTCTCTCCTTTCCCATGGTTACCAAAGTAAAATAAATTATTTACAAGTGACTGTCTTTGCGGCGTTGTTTGATTTTGTAAGAAGTCTCCTGTTTAAAGGCCAAGCCATGCTGCTCTATGGACATATTCCCTGGACTTTGATAGGAGCTACGATAATGTGATCTGGTTTTACTATGTAAATAGGCAGATCCTTTAAAAGCATGTTTTGATTGTCCTAGAAAGGCTCTGTAGCACTGGGCATATGTCAGCTGATGGAGGGCAACGCATCTTTCATGCATGCATAAAGAACAAGGTCTGTGACCCTGGGCATTGATCCTTGTCCGAAATGCACACAGCTCACTGGTAAGCCACAGGCTTACTGCACTGGGCAGTAGTACAGCTACATACAGGGCTGTAAAAACATGGTCTGCTTTTCTTTGTTTGTTCTCCTGTGCTGAAGGTGGCATTGCTCAGCTGGCAGGTCTGACAGGAACGTCTCCTGGAAGACCTGATGAAGAGCACACACCACACTGGGCTCAGCTCTGTGGGCACCATCTCTGCGTTGTCTCATGGGTTTTGAAGGCTGAGCTGTCCTGGAAAAAAAGAAAAAAAAGACAGAAAAATGAGTACAGCAATTCAGTGACGTGCCCTAGGCCCAGTATCACAGGTCCTTTGTCATTCCAAGTCCCCATTCAAAGGAGGGCAATCACACCACATATGCTCGCCCTTTTCCCTTCTATCCTCACAAGAGCACTGTTATTTCTCAGAGGAGCATTAACCCAACACAAAAGACACCAGATAGCTGTCTGTCTTTTCTTTAACATTTACATTTGACTTAACAAATCTTTGAGGTGTACCAGAGATGGATAAGCATCGTTGTTCTTCAGACCAGGCAGGCAGGTATAACCAGGGAAGAGCACAATATCTGACCCAATGCCAAACTGAAGGGCAAAGTTGGCTGGTTGGCCAAGGGCAGAATGTAGAAGAGTTTGCAACTATTTGCCAGCTGCTTGGGATTAAAGCTGAAGAACTGCAGCAGACTCATTTAACTCATAACTTCAGGAAGCTCGTGGGTCCTCTGTGTGTGTAACGCATTGTGAGATGGTACCAATAAATAGCATTTTTGTTCCACGCCAGTTGTCTAGGAGTTTCCATTCTTTTGTGATGTGGCCATTTGCACTCTGCTTGGCCATACCAGCTGCCACAGACATGTCACAGGCCTGAGCCCAGCATTTCTGAAAGACTGTCTCCAGCTTTGAGGTGGAGGACGGCTTCTCTGCTGCCAGTAATGTCCCCCTAGAAATTTAATGTTCTTCTGTATGAGAGAAAAGGTCACCTTGGAAGCTTGTCCTAGACCATGAAATGATCTGCCCAAAGTAACGGTGGACTATCTCAATCCTTGGCACCTCTAATATAAGCATGTGGGAATAAGAATACTCATAAAAAGTTCATCCTAAAAATGCTGAAAGCACTAAATCAAAGCACAAAATTACAGAAGTAATTTTTTTCTTCTGGGAAAGAAAGAACAAACCACATGCACCATATAATAATCATGTGATTTAATATACTCCTGGAATCATGTGCAACTTCTGGGAGGACAAAAGCTGTATAAAAAAACAAACAAACAAACAAACAAAAAACTCTGGGTAGTAGAACACCCTGGACAGCACTGTTTGCTAAATTCACAGAACTATTTCCATTAACCTGAAGAAGAGGATAGGTGAAATTCACACAGAGGCATTTCTGGTGTTTTTATTTTTTCTCTAGAGTGGAATCAAACCTCCAGTCAACAGGAAAAGCTAAATAAGACAGCTGCAGAGGGCATGGATGAGAAGCAATTCTCACACACACACAATGAGAAACGCATGATCTTTGATGCAGTAACAGTGGCTCAGAAAAAAAAATAAAATAAAAAATCCCACAGGGACTGTGACCCTCTAAGCACAGCATGGGCACTGGCAGGACCGAGGGTCGGGCCACGTCTGCGGGCCAAGCATGATAACTTCCTGCTCTGTAAGGGCAACAGGATGAGAGTCACCGCAGGCCTATCGGTCCCGTGCTTGTCCTGCGCTCAGATAATGACACCACTGCGGCAGCCAAGCCCTCCCATTTCCTTCGGCGAATAAACACCTCAGCTTCCTCTCGATTCTCCCAACAGATATTTGGCTACTGAGCTTCTCAATTTCCTCATGAGAGATGAAGAAAAGTCTAGGTTTTTCCCAGTTGCGCATATCCCCCCAATTATAACCTTGGCATGCATCAAGAAATGATTTCCTCTTTCATCAGCTAGACCTTTGCTCAAACATCCCCTGGCTCCTGAGCTGGCAGAAAAGACTCTCTTGGATTTACCTTGGCTCGAGAGAGGGCACAGACTGCTGGGAAGCTGTGCACCTGTGCCTCATTGATGACTAAGAGTAAGCTTCTGTCTAAAAGCAGCAGGAGGACATTTCTTGGTATTTACCCCTAAACGCAGCAGGAGGACATTTCTTGGTGTTTACCCCATTCACACCCTTGGCAGCTTGAAAGCAGCTCCTTGTGGCCCACCTTCACTAACCTCTGCTCCCTTCTCCAGAAGAGTAGGACAGCAGAGACATTACCAACACCAGTAAAGCCAAAGGACAGCCATGACATTTTTTCTAAGGTAGGAAATGGAAATGTGTTGGTGGCACAAACAATCTGCTAGCAGAAGCCACTGTAACTCTTCAGTACCTCTCTTCCCTTCAGCTTTGGATATGTATCAGCCCTCCTGCAAGGAAATAGCTCGTCATCTCATTTCCTCCTGTTCCCAGGCAGGGACTGGCCCGTCAGCTCTCTAACCATTGCTGTTTTCAGGCAAGCTCACCTTTGGAATAGGACTCAGCTTTTGGGAATGTTAGGCTGCTACAACTGTGGTACTACTGGTTAGGCACCAGCATTTTTCTATTTGGCCCCTCACCATGACACAGAGTGGGAGAAGGACTTCACTTTATGAATAGCAAGGACAGGATGCTGTGCAGTTTTTAGCCCTTTGTGTATTGAATCCATGCTCTGCACAATGGCATGTTTCAGAGTTAACAGTCCCTCAGGAGGAAAACACACCGGAGGAAGCATTTCCTGCTGTGGGCAGTTGACAGCTGGTGTTGAAACAGGGTGTTCTCGAGTGGTGGACAGGAGGCTATTTTGGGGAAGGTTTGGTAACATTATTTTACTCTTCTTGTCAACAGCATTGATGGTTACCACAACACAAGTACAGAGATAGATCAAAGGGAAAAGATGAAGGAAGTTAAGGGCCTCAGGTCAGAATCTGTGTCCTACAGTGCAAGCACAGGTATCTTCTCTCACCCTTGTCATCCTCAGATAGAGCCAGCTGTCCCTCACATTATAACCATGTTTTCTTATCAAAGATGGAGAAGGGAAGGATGGCCACAGAGATGCCACAACATCTCATGTATATAATCTCATGCACAGGCTAAATCTCTGTAGAGCTGTGATAGCTGATTGCTATGACATAACACAGAAGAAAGTACAAGGGTGAAGAAAAACTATTTTGGTGGTACAGTCAGGCCTTAACAAAACAGACATTTCATGGGGCCTATTTTCTGGAATGAGATGAAGAGAAATGAAAGCAAAGGGGTCAAGATTAGGATTATTTTTGGTAAAGTTTTGAAAAGACAGGAGAATTTCAGCAGGTCTGAGAGGAAGAAACAACCGAAGGGTATCCAAGAAACTTGTCTGCTGAGCTCTGAGGTCGGCTGAATTGCAACAGCCAGGATCACAGGGGCCAGTCAGCTGAGAAATCTGAGAGATGTAAAAAGAAATCCTAATTTCTGATAATTGACAGAAAAGTTTTGTGTTTTTTTTTTACACTGAGCAAAACAAAAAGGAATACATCTAGTGCAATTACATATTCCTAGCTAGCCACTACCTCCAAAACACTAGTGGTACAACTAGAACTGGCAGTGACGTCGCTTCTTTTTAGAGAAAAAATTTGAAATAAAGATGATATAAATATGAAAGAAAAAAAAAGTCCGCTTGGATAATTAGGCAGTTTTCACGAGTGGAACTGGAGGAAACCATTTTGACAGAAGTGTTTAAGCCAGAAAAATATCAATTTAAACAGACCAAATATTTTGGTGAATTCCTATTACGTTCATGGAACTTCAACAAAAAAGGGCTGAGATGACAATAGTTAGCCATCAAAATATTCAGCTTCAGGATTTGTAGACAGAAATATTTAATTTTCCACTTTGAAACATAGTGCAGCTTTCCAAAATATATCTCTGGATAAACATATTTTTAAGATTAAAGTGAGTGGGCAAGTATTTGTCTTTGAAGTCATTTATTTGTACATTTTGGGGCAGCTTTGCTGGAGATGCAAAACTCCTGCTCAAGCCACCTGGCATGTTGTGCGCCTCATATAACAGGACAGCTGCACAGTCTTCTTTTGTCTGACCATCCCCTGGCATCATGACTGTCATCACTTCTCTTAGCTTCAGCTGACACAATGAATTTTACAGCACAGATGAACTTATCCTTTGTGTTGCTGCCTGGTCTTGTCCATGACTATGCCAGCATGTCCATCATATTAGGCTATAGTTCTCCACATATATCATTTCTCCACAGTGCTATTGCTAAGGCAAGGCTGGTTGCCTTTTCTCCTTTTCTTCGTAACACTTCCTTTATCCTGCAGCCTTGGGGAAAAGATAAAAAAAAAAAAAAAGGCAATCTGAATGTTTACTTAATTGTTGGTCAAGAGTTGGCTCCCATGAAAATGTTGTCTGAAGTCAATGCTGCAAAGCATAACTCCTTCTACAAGAGTGCCAGAAAACCAGGGGGCAGGTGGCAGTTCTTGAACAATAGTCAATTACACTTTTTAGGCAAATATTTGCTCATGTGTCCAGACAATAATGTCTTGTGGAAATGTGTTTGCACAATGTCCTTGACAAAGGCTCGTCTATTAACCTGGACACAATTGGGTACAGCTCTGGAACAGTGTTTAACACATGAACTTCTTAGCTCAAGCAACAACAAAATAACATCATGCATCCAACTCTGAACAAAACAACCACCCCACATTACCTTCACATGAGGAAAAAAAAAAAAAAGTTTCTTGAAGAGGATTTACCTCTAACCTATAAAACATCCAACATGAATGCTTGTTCTGGGATCTGTGATATAGCTCCTATGATTTCAGAGTGCTTCCCACATGGCTTTTGCCAGGTTGCTTAAGAATGGAGTTTCAAAAGCCCCTGTGGGGTATCTGATTTTTGTCCTACCTCCAAAAGTGAGCTTTGCTTGTACTCAGCACTGCTGGGTGCCCAGCAGTAGTCACAACATGATGCTGCCTCCAAGCTCACATGCTCAGGTCCTGGTGAGTAGCTGGATTTGTTTGCCACCACACTAATCATGCACACAAGGCATCTCACTGCCCTGTTTCCAGTCAGGGGATGAGTCTGCCTGAGAGCTACTGAGGATCAGCCTTGTTCCTTCTCAGCCTGGACATGGGTGGGCAGCGAAGCAGAAGCAGGAACCCCCATTACAGCTCGGCAGCATCTTCTGCTGGAGAGCCAGTGTTACCGGCACCGGCCCACTCCTGGGGACAGAAAGGGCAGCAGAGCTTCATCTTCAGGGCACAAAGTGAATTTTGGGCAGTGTGTAGCAGTGTACCACTGTTACTGGCACTTGTAATGCTACAGCAAATAAAAGTTTAGCCAATTGGTGCCCGAACTTGGAGTGTGTTCTGCTGAGAAGGGGTTGTGGACTAAAGCTAGACAAAGATCAGCTGAATTTTCTGTATTTCTAACTGGTTTGGGGGTCACACAAAATGAGTGGCCTGTAATGAGGGCGCTGACCACAAGCATTTGGGAATTGCTAGTTTAGTCCTTTAATTTGTAAATAATCATTCACAAGCTGCTTCTCTTCCCCTCCCGTGATTTCCTTAATGTGTACCAGTATTTTCTGAATGTTTTTGTCTGAAAGTGTTCCAGCCTTTGCTTTACATGCCACATGTTCACCTCATCCTAATGGTGATTCACTATCCACAAGGTGCATGAGTCACCTCAGTGATGGGACTGTTTCCTATTCCCTGACTGAAAGATAGACCCTTATAAAGGGGAAAACATAATATTTGCTACAGGCAAGAAACAAATAAAGGAAGTAAACAGCAACAAACACAATAGTGGCTGACAGTCCAGCAGAACCACACATTTGTGCTAAAGCTGATGAAGGTGAGAGAATTCTTCTAGTTTGGTTTGCATATTCATGAAAAATGAAGAACCTGTCCCCCTTGGTGTCAAGTTCATTACAGGAGTAGCTGGATGGGGCTTCTGCTAATGCAGGAAGCCAAACAAGATGAGCAACTCGTCCCTACTGGTCTCAAAACTGTGAATCCAGGAGTCACAGCAAAACAAACATTTTGTTTCTTCATAAATATACCTCTGAGCCAATCGTTTAGGTTTTGTCCCTCTCCATGAATGATAAAAACTCTCAAATTCCTGCTGCAGCATTCCTGAAGGTGAAATCATGCTCATAACCATTTTACAGTGATCATTATCTTATACCTCTTTCCCTCCCCAAGCTTTTTTTTTTTTTCCATACATCATACATCATTTCAGTGCCTATATATTCACAGACTTTTGAAGCTCTAGCTTTTAAAACCTACTTCTTGTGCTAAAAGAAAGTTTACTTTTCTGGGAAGCTAATGTTTACACTGCAAGGGACACATTTAAGGAAAAATAGTCATGGTAGAATTGTGCTGAAGGACTTTTTCAGTTATTGTAATGCTTCCCTTTTCTTTCTTTTCATTTCTTCATGAGTTATAAGGCAACACTTCAGCTGGAGCCCCTGCAGGCACATTTTGCTTTCTCCTGATTTCCCAGTTTTGACCACAAATGCACATAGCTGAAGAAGTGCCTAATAAGCATGTAAGTATCAAACAACGGGGGCAGGTTTAAATTGCACTCAAAATATTTCTTGGAGTAGTGGGAGAGTGATTAAAACTGCTGAAGTGACTCAATAGCAGGGAGTTCAGTGCAAGTTGGTAGGACTTGGTGTGCCCAGTCCATGGTGCCAGGTAGGAAATCCTCCCAAGATTCTTTGTTCTGACCCCCAAAATGCTGCCGGCACGTGTTGATGCAAAAAAAAAAAAAAAAAACAACTCTTTACATCTTTTCAGAAGAGGGAAAAATCATGCCTTGAATAACCATAGTAAATGGCTTCAGAAGAAGTAGCTAAAACATATACTCTGTTAATTACTGCTCTCCAGAAGACACTTTTCCAGAAGGCACAATTGCAAAAATCAGGGCATATACGAAGGCAAAAAATATTCATTCCCCTGGGCCAAAAGCTGCTTTCAGTTACACCCAAGAAACCACAAGAAAGCCCTTTGCCTGCAAGGTGCCAAGCCATCCTGCACAGCTCTGAATCCCATTTGCTACCGTTGACATCAGCAAGCACGGCAGGCACCCACAGTGACATCTCAGTGCTTGCCAGAGGAAGCGTCGGTGCCCCAGTATGCCAATGCACGTGCACATGTGCTGACTTCTGTACCCACGACCAGCCCCATTGGTCAGTGAGACCTGGACACATGCATACAGTCTATAGGGAGAAAGTAAAAAAAAAAAGCAGAGCTCAACTCAGCTCAGTGCCTATTTTGGCACTATAGGTTAGCTCCTGCCCTCTTTAGGATGATTAATTTGTATAATTAGCTTTTCCTTTTTTCTTTAATTTTTATTTTCTTTTCTGTAATTTCTCAGCAATGCTGCTGTTAATGAAAGCAAGAGAAGGAGAAGTGGAGCTGCAGTCAGAGCTGCACACAGCTGAGCACGCCTCTGCACAGCACCTCCATCCTGACCCCAAAACCACACTGCTCCTTCAGACCGTGGCACCTCTTGAGCGGGGCTGACAAACACGCTCAGTCCTGCCAAAACCCAGGACAGGCCTGAAAGGCACTCAAAACAAGGTCTCCTGCAGAGAGGAGATTATTCTAACCCACCGCACCATCTAGTGTCAGGACATTTAAAAACACTTAAATCCCCCACACCCATGCATTCTGTTCCAAAACATCCTAAATACTTTCTCTTTACACAGCTCTTTTCCACGCTCAGGCTCCACTTGCAATGTTTTATGTTATGTTATGTTATGTTATATGTTATGCCATATTATGTTATGCCATGTTATGCCATGTTATGCCATGTTATGCTGTATTGTTTTGTGTTATGCTATGCTACGCTATGTTACGTTTTATGTTATGTTGCTATGTTATATTTTGTCTTGGGGGTCTCCTGAGTGTACTAAAGGCAGCAAGCTGCTGTCCTTCAGAAGGACAGGGGGAACAGCGGGGAACCCAGCCCAGAGCAGTCCTCTCTGAGGCTGCGTTCCCACTTCACTATTTCATAAGCAGCTGTGCTACAACAGTGCCTGGCCATTTGTAGACCCGTGAACAGGCCAGCTTCCCACGCGAAGATATGAGTAGCAAAAGTGTATTGCTACACATAACAAAAGGAGCAGGCAATGCAATGAGCAGGACATACAGATCATAGGCTAATGCTCAGGGCTGCTGGCATGCTCAATGGACACCTCCAAGCTTATGTACTTAGAATAATAACTGCATTGCGAGGATCTCACCTTTCCCAGGATGGTCACATGGGGTGTTCAGCAGCGTAACTGTCTTTCACACTTTGCTTTTTAATCATGCTTTAGGGGCAGTAACATGCAGAAAACAAAGGTAACTTTCTCTCTGCTAGCAGTAGGAATAAGTGCATGCTAGCCTCTGGTCCAAACAACTGGAGGCACAAGGGAATCAGGTGTCTGTCTTTCATGAGACACCAGCATTTGCAAAAGAAACCAAAAACCAGACAACCTTCTTTCAGGAAGTGTCACTGCTGAACTTGCTACTGCTAATGAAAAATATTTATTTAGGCAATTGTTGGACCCAGTAGTCCTTGGAAGATGCTGAGCTGCCCAAGGAGGTAAGCCTCCTTGGTGAGGCACTCTCTTCATATTTAAACATACTGAGACAGCGTGTTCAGCCTTGGAGTTCTGCCTTCTTCAGAAACCCTTTATCTGCCCACTTTAACTTATTTTCATTTGTAGAGCTATGATCTTATAATTTTCTTTAATGAAAAGAAAAATCCCAGCTATTCAGGTGATAGCTCTATTGGAGACGTTAATGAATACAAAAAGTCCATTATCTCAGAATGGAGATTGTTTTTGAGGCAAAAAAAAACTTGCTTCACTGACAGATAAAAAGTTTTTTTCAATATATGACAAGAATTGCAAGGAAAAATAATCTGTCTTTATTAGTTTTATTCTTTTAATCGTGAAAATATTTCTTTAATTATCATTATGTACAAACATTTGCATTCAAAAAAACTTAAAACTGTGCCTAAATTACCAGACAAACTCTCTGTTCATAGGTTTATGGGCTGTGTTACCAGAATGAAAAAATAATTAACTTCTCAGTAAAAATCTGAATGGTGTTAATTTTACAACAGTAGATAATGTCACTATACAAGAAGATTAATTCCAATATTGTATATGTTTCCTCATTGCCTTAGAAATAAACTACAGGGTAGATGTAATGTGATGGTATTTTTTTCCTACCAGAAGACATTCCCTCCTGCAAAGTACTCTTAGCAGGCGGTAACATGTTTTTCACCCTGTTGTTGTTGCCAGTAACCTAAGGCCCTTTGGGTGTGCCCTGGGAATGTGGTGGTAGCACACTCTGGAGGTGTCCCTCGGTTATGTGGGAGAGAGATGGGCACCACAGTGGAGTGCCTCAGTGGCATTTTTCACACAGATGAAAGTGTTTAGGGTGCTGAGTTGCTCACTTTTGGTGAATCCTAGTGCCATCTTTTGGGGGAAAGAGGGATATGCCTTGACAGAATATGCCTTGACACACTTGAGCAGAGTTGTTATTTTGCTACCAGGGTCTCATCCCCAAAAGAAAAGGCTGTCCCTGGGGCTGATGCACATGTAGAGCAAAGTCAGAGGTGCTTGGTTTCCTGTGTGCCTCGCCATTGCAGCAGCTTGAGGAGACAAACCAGGGCTGGATTTCATGAGCAGGAAGATGTCCGAGGCCACATGGGACAGTGTGGCATTCACCACCCACTATGCAGGGCCCTGGGGACAAAATGCTGCAGCAGGAAGTGAGTGCTCGGTCAGGAGCCACCTGACCTTTGCAGGGCAAGCATGTGGTCAGCTTTACTCCAGGGACCTGCAAAGGGACAGGAAAGCTGCAGGCTCTTGCCAGTAAGAGCAGCAGGATAGCACCCATATTGCAATAGGGCAGCAGCATGAAGTCACACCGGGGAAGTGGAACAGGCAGAACTCATGCTGTAGTGCCTTCCCAGCCCACGCTGCCTTCATCTCCTCTCTCACACAGATCTGTTTGTCCTTTGGCTGCCTGCGAGGACCAGACACAACACTGAAGCTCACCCCATGCTGTGTTGAGGACCACAGCCCAGATCTTTACACAGAAACTTCAGGGAGCACCTGAAGTACAGAGGGCTTCTAAAAGAGGTCCTGTCTCTTCAGGTCTCCTCTGCAACCCAGGTGTAGCCCAGGAGGAGTGTAGTGAGGGGAGAGTGGAAAGAGGCTGAATGTGACCTGTGTTGCAAAAGCCAGCCCTCAAGAAGCCGGTTACAAACCACTTGGCAAAACCCTTCAGATCTTTCAGTATTACAGTGCAGTACAGGAGAGCACTACCGTGGGAAATACAAGGTTGTGGTGAGAGCTTTTGAGCAGTTTCACCAGGGGGGCATGGAAACTTCACACACAAAGAAATGGCTTGTTGTGGGAAATGATTCTATGATTCTATGAAAGGTCTTCTGATGAAGAAGAGGAGGGGATGAGGCCCACCACAGGAGGAGCACAATGGCTGCTGGATGTCAGCAGGCAACACGGACCATGCCAGGGTGCCAGGCCTGTCCCACCCATGACAACCTCTGTGGGGATACCAGGAACAAGGTACTGATGGTGTCTGGTGACTGGGAGGATGAAAAACCTTAGGTTTTGGTTCATAGGATAGAAAACAGGAGTTTTTGACTTGGTGCCCCACCTACTGTGCCCTGCCAGCCCCAGGCTAACCTTGGCAGGAGCAGCGTGGACCAGAGAGTGAGGTGTGAAGCACCTTCTCCCTCTCTCCATCTTTGCTTTGTTTCTCAGGATGCTTTCTGGACTGCACTACAGTCAGACACCAAGAAGGGGCCAAAGCCCAGGAGAGTGGCCTTTCCCCAGTGCTGCATGTACAGGCACTGTGCGAGCTGGGAGCCAGGTTGTCGAGGGCTCCTCTACCCTGCACAGCCACCTGAGCTGGCCTCTGGTCAGCACGAGGAGCAGCTGCTGCTGAAGATACAAACCTGTTGTGATTTTGGGGACAACCCAAAGCCCAGCCCTCTCCAGACAAAAGGTGCAAGACAAACAGCAACCAAGCTCAGAGAAGAGAAAACTGCAGAGCAATCCGGGAGATGGTGTTACTATAGGTTTAGGTGGGAGGCTGAGACAGATGTGACCTGTTGACCACTGGCAGTCTATGAAGCTTTCCTTGTCCTTGAATACCACCAACTGACATAAGATACAGAGAATGACACTGATAATGTATTGAAAACTTGTCTTTTCTGAAGAGAAAAATGTGTGGTTCTTTGCACTCCCACCTTACCTGTAGGGATTGATCAGTCAGGGGTGTCCAGCTGCCACTGGAGCCATGGTTTCTGGATCTCAAAGCAGGAGCTAAGGAACAGGAGCAGTTGCAGGAGCTGATTCAATCACTTTGCATCATGGGAGAGGGTCAAAGTGGAGGCATGTAGTTACAGGCTAAATCCAGCATGCACACTTGTACATAGTTCAACAGTCAAACACAGTGTATCACTCCTAGAAAAAGTTTGTCACCTTTTTCTCTAGAAGGTGCACGGAGCTAAGCCCATGAGTCTCCAGGAGCCTCATTATATGTCTAATTGCACAAACCAAGCGAGACCAGGCAGGTGTGTGGGAGCATTGCTCCTTCCCTGGAGACCTGTCAGTTCCCTGTGTGGACCACCAGGAATCACACCCCTACCAAGATCACTTGGCAGTCAGACAATGCAGCAAGCACCCAGGCCTTTCTTACTGTGTCATTACATTATTGTTCAGGAAACTCATTAGCACCTTAACAGTCTGCAAGTGTTGCTGCCTGGAAGTAAGGGACTGCCCAGGTGCCTGTTGGCTGCTACTGCTTTGAGGGCCGTAGGAGGGCCCAGCAGCCTCACAGAATGCATTAGAAGAGGCATAGCATTTTTTGTTGACATCCAAGAGCCATAAGACCTGTATTTCTGACTGTGTAGGCGGACATATTGGTGAGAGAAGTTTATGTTTGCACATTGACAGACAAGTGTCAGACCAATACGGTTGACTTCATAATCAAGGGCATTCAAACACAGTCCCAAATCTACATCACTGCCCAGCTTTCTTTCTTTTCAACACTACTCCAAGACCCTGCCATGGGAACAAAAAGTTATCAACAACAGCTTTGAAAGGTGTTCTGGTGAACAATTTTTTCTTTATCAGTGATCATTTTGTATGGTGGCATTTTACCCTCTGGTGGTTGCATTTGCTGGAGGATGTCTTTGTATCTGAAATTATGGGCACCCTCAGGGCTATACACTCAAATCCAAGTCTGCCAGGATGAACATGGCTATGTTAAGCAATGAACCAGAAAAGGACTTCTGCAACACCTGAGAGACTAAGGGACACAAATCCCATCATAGGTCTATCAGATTTGAGGCCCTAAGCTACTTCGTGTGTTTTGGAAACCCCATCATCAGTCAACTAACTACTTTTTGCCAGGTATTCTGACTAAATAAAACTGTCCTTCCTCTTACCATTTCTCTACTTTTATGTTGTATCGTGCCAAAACTGAAGACAAAAGGAGTGCTAGAGCCCAATGACTCTCTATACCATAATTATTATTGCTGTTAGGCCCACCAGAGATTTTCCAGAAATAGAAGGCTGAACCACAAACCAAACATCTCGGCTTTTAGCCAAGGTAGGGAAAGGAATCATATGGATATGGAAACGCAATGCTAGCTAGGACCACCTGCCACATCTAAACTCTGTGTAAAGCTATTCCAACAGTTACAATAGAAGGGCAAAAATGTTAAAGTAGTCACTAGTTACACACTTCATAGGATACTATGCTAAAAGCTTTCACTGTGATCTGCATCTAGTAGGAAAGGAGAGCATATTGGATCTGGCACACAGTGTGAGACCCAACACTGAATGCATAAAACTCTACTGTTTTTTGGTGTACAAATAAAATAACAAGAGTGAACAAAGCAATTTACAGAGTGCTAAGCTAGCATTTTGTACAGCTTATGACAAAACAACAGAGATGTATTGTCTGATCCTTTTATACAGTCTGGAATGATTTATTATATATGGTAAATTTAGCATTGCAATACATTTAATTGTTGAGGTAAGTTATTAAAGAAATGAAAAATGCTGGTTAGCTCATTTTGCATAGTACTTGTCAGTGATTGGAACTGGATATTACATTCCCAGTGTAAATTACCAGCATTGGCAAGGCTATTTTACAGCTGTTCAGTGTGCAGTCCACATTGTAATGAAGCCATGACATGAAATGTTTGTGGAAATCTGTCCTGGTTTCAGGTAGGACAGAGTTAATTTCCCTCCTAGTAGCTGGCAGGGTGCTATGTTTTGGATTAGAATGAGAAGAGCGCTGATAACATGCTGATGTTTTAATTGTTGTAGAGCAGTGCTTACACCAAGCCAAGGACTTTTCAGCTTCTCGCTCTGTCCTGCTAGTGAGCAGGCTAGGGATGCAGCAGGAGCTGGGAGGGGACAGACCCAGGACAGCTGACCCAAACTGGCCAAAGGGGTATTCCATACCATCTGACGTCATGCTGAACAATATATAGGGGTGGCTAGCCGGGTGGGGGGGGCCAGCTGCTCGGGGATAGGCTGGGCATCAGTCAACGGGTGGTGAGCAATTGCATTGTGCATCACTTATTTCGTATACATTATTATTATTAATACTATTATTATTGTTATTATTATTGTTATTATTATATTTCCAAAACAACAATAATAGCTCCAACTGTCATTCCCATGCATCCTTGGTTGTATGCCCTCTTTCCTGCCACTTTTGTATGCTCACTTTCCTGCCTCCTTCACTTTAATCTTCTAGAAACAGCTGAGGGAAAGACCTTTATTTTCACACCTGTTTTAAAATTTGACCCCTTCCTTGGTGGTGCTCTGCTCCAAAGGCTGTGTGTCACTTGCTTTAGTCTTAATTTTCTGTCGTTTTTTCTTGTAAACTCATGGTGGGAGGTTTACAACTTACTTGCCGTACAGAACCAGATATAACTTTTCTGTGATCATAACTAGCAGTCATTCAGGGCAACAGCAGACATTTCAGTCCCTTGGAGATCCAGGCTGTGAGCTGTCTATCACTATGAGGATATGAGCCCATCACAATATCTGGGCACCTTCTACACATTTCCTGGATTTATCCTTAGAGTACTTTAGAAGAAAAAAACAATCCCTCCTTCCTTCAAGGAAGAACTGAAATGGAAATTGTTCTGCTAGTCTTAGTAAAAAATGCAGCCTCTCTTTCAGAATTTATTAGCCTTGTGTATTTAAAGAAAAGAGCACTACAAAACAGCATCTACTAGTCACGATATATATTTACCATTTCCAGCACAATAGGATTCGACTCATGGCTGGGTCATCTGAATGCCATTCCCATCTCAGAAAACCGAAATATATTGATGTATCACACTAGTATTTCTGAGAACTATACAGCTCGGGGAGGGGGGGGGGGGGGGGAGGGAGGGGAGGGGGGATCATCCATAAAATTAATGAATAATTTCACTTTCCCCTGTTTTTTCTTCCCCTTGTATTGTGGTTACTGTAATGCTTCCAAACATATCTCTCCCGCTCCCACAAGGGGACATTATTTCAAAAAGTGAACATTTCAGCAGCCAGTGCTGTTGCAGATATATTGGAGAGCTTCACAAGCTCCCCAGCTCTTTTCCAGAAAGGTGCAGGTCTCTTTGAAGTCCTACATCATTCCTGGCAGTCCTGTGCTGATGTCTCAGTTGGCCAAAAAGTCTACACATCCAGTTTGCTGGTATAAATTGGTAATTAATTGTACAAAACTATACAGAAGAATTGAGTGAAAGACTTGTCTGAAAGTTTAAAATTATCTTTCATATTCTGCTAGGGCTGCTTTGAAGTTTAAAACGACCTTGGCGATCTTTTAGCCTAAGTGCTTGTGCCTGCTTTAAAAACCCTACATTCATTGTTTACAGAGCAGCTTTGAAGTTTCCAACAGAGTAGAATGACACCTTTATTATGAGGAAAATTGGAAATGTATAGGAACTTGTTTTGGAAACCTCACACATGATCATGTAGTCTTAAGCAGCAACACGCTGCTGGGTGTTCTGTGGATGTGCATTTTCTGCCTGAAACAGCTTAGAGCCTCGCCAGGACACAAAAAGAATAGGGCCAAAATAAACACTGCACAGATGGGCAAAATGAGGTGGTGGAATAACTGCAGCCAGTTCACAACAATAGTTTGGAAAAACCTTCCTAGTGATGTGTTGGTGGAGATATCTGAAGAAGAGAAGGTTTTGGTCCAGCAGATAAAATGGCTCCAAACAGGGAAAAGTATGTAAGTCCATTCACAGCTAAAGAGGTGAATGGTCTTTTAGCTGTTCAAGGAAGATCTTTCAGCACATTAGCTGCTTAACTGGGGCAAGAGTCCAGTAGGAGAGAGGTGGCAGTCAGAGAAATCATAGATGGAAATCACTTAGACAGAACATATCAGGCTTGCTCATGGATATAGGCAGGGAAAAAAAAAAAAAAAGAAAAAAAAAAGGAATATAAAAATGGCCCATTAGCAATTATCAGAGAAGAGGGATAAGTTTGTGAAGTGAAATATGTCTAAGCTTGGCTAGCATCCAGTCAAAGGGAGTGTGATAAAAAACTACAAACATTTGCAAAACTGTAAACATTGAGGCAGGCTAGGAGCTCTGGAGTGTGATGCATGGGGAGCATAACCACAAGAAACTGCAAAGGGAAAAATAGCAGGAAAACATAAAAACTCTTTGACAATGAGATGTATTAGCCTTTGTGTTAAGGGAGTGGGTGGAAATACCCTAGAGCTGAGACCTTTTCAAATGAGTAGAGGGTTAAGGAAACATCAATAAATGTACAATAGAAAATAGTTCTGTAATAGTGAAGGAGACAGATAGGGTTATCTGAGTAAACTTTCTCATTATTTTTTCTAAGATTGTTCATTGAACACTATTCTGCCCATTATTATTTTATAAAATATATACAGCCCAAGGTTCTGGTGCACAACTCAAGAAATTCTCTGAGTCTGGTTTTGAGAAATCCTCATTCCAGTGATTTAAAAGTACATCTCGTAAAACCAACCTGGATGCTATATTTAGTTTTCCTGAAAATATGTGTCCTTTTAAACAATGGAGGGCATTAAGTTTTGAACAATTTCCACATTACACTTGGCCTAATATCCTCATCAACTAGTTCACCATTTGGTGGGCAAACACTCATCCCATAGACACCCCATTATCTGTGTTCCATTAGCAGCAGAGGTGCAGAAGAGTAAAGGCATATAGTTCTTACAGGTCAGTAGCCTGAAGAGACACCACCTTGGTGAAGTGGTCCTGTTCTTCAAGCAAGGCTGTCACTGGGTCATGCATCTGATGTAGTCTCAGTTGCTAGTGCCTTGAAGGAATGGCCAAGGCGCAGCAGTGGAGCCAAGCAGCTTTGGAGGTTGTAGCTGGAGCCTGGAAACAAACAGGGAGACAGTACAGTGTTTTGAGCAACCTCACATGTTTCCTGAAGATGATGTGACTTACTCAGACCTCATTTTCCTTTTTTCTCTTGCTGATACCAAGGTGTGACCTCACTGATATGGTCTGCACAGAAGTCAAGACATGACCAGAAGATAAGAAGCATGATGAAGTGTGTAGCTGGGAGCAGCATAACCTGGCCAGGTGTGTGTATAGGCAGTGCTCATTAAGGAGGGAGGGGCATAGTGTTGATTAACCAAGAGGAAGTTTTCACGGCCTCCTTAGCCCTTGCTTCTCTCACTGCAATGGCAAGTGCTGAAGGATGGCTTCCTCAAAGCCTTGTGGGCTGTGAGTTCTCAGCTGAGTTCAAGTGAGACAGGTTCTCCAAACAATCCAATCTGGTGACAATTCCAGTGAGGTGAAATAGGAAGAAATACCCTTTATCAAGAAAACAAAGGGGAGAAAGGGCAGCTCTGTTGGTTTGTGCTCCCCTTCAACCCTCCCCCCCACCCCCACCTCCCCAAGGTGTTGCTGCCAAGTAACTGGTTTACCTGTTGCTCATGAAAGGACTCCTCTTGCTGATGCTAAGCAAGGTCCCAGAAAAACCCAAGAATAGTCGCAGTCCAGTTTGAGCCTCCATGGTGGTGTTTAGTCTTCTTAACATAGGTCCCAAATATAGGCAGGATCCACTGTAAAAATATCCTAAGGCTCCCTCCACAGACCAGATAGGGAGCTAAGTACTCGTGTTGCATCAGGATTGCTTCAAGAGACAGTTAAAATTCAGGCATGAATTAACCGAGTCCTTTGGACAGATATGGTGTCATTCCAATTTACCAGTAATCATTTCCCTCATGTAACCAAACTTGAGAAGATGCCATGGAAAAAGATAATGGGATCACTAAGAATATAATATAATATATTAAATATAACAAATACAAGCTGTATTGCTTTTTTATTTTTTCCTCAATGCACATACAGTTAAAAAAAATTAAAAAATTAGTTCTTAGCTAGTCTAAGAAACATGAGTTTGCAGAAGAAAGTCTAAATCACTGACGATCTCTATTTTGCTGTGGGCAGTTTATAAAGCATGTAGCATTTGAGATACCCAGCATGGAGTCTTCTGAAGGTGGAAAGTGAGGGGAATTAAGGTGTTCAGTATGGCTGGTGCTGTGCTGTTGTAAACTTTGAGAAAATCAGTGTTGATCAGAGTCCCAGTACAAGTGTTATAAAATACATCCTTCAAATGTATTTTTGGTGTATTCACTAAATCCGATTTAATATCAGGGAAAACATCTTGGTCAAGAACAGCAATATAAGAACTTCTTGATTTTACTTTTAAACCTTGTTTCACTATCACTTTCCATGTAACAGTGCAGCTTCTCGGACAGAAGGATATTTCTTGGTGAAAGATAAGCATACATTAACCACTAAAGTTCAGGAAAAACAAAGTTGCTGCTTTCAGAGCAGTCCACAGAGTGCAGTAATAAGGAATAAGACTTGACTGATAACTAACTTTTAAAGGAGTCCTAATTTAAACAAAGGCATTAGCATGACCAGCTTGTACAAATGGGGACTGATCAGGGTCATTTTGTTCATGCATCCAGGTGCTTAAAGGGCAAAGATACAGCACTTTCAACTGAGGTTTTAGAGTCTACCTGAGACTCATGTGAATGTCTTTTGTGATATGAAGACAGACTTGTTCAGCCATCCTGAGGCTGGTTTTGGCTGTGCTGTTCTTTTCTTTTTTTTTTTTTTTTTTTTTTTTTTTTTTGGCCATGAAAGAGGGTCATGGTCTAGCAAGACCAGATCAGGTAGCAGGCAGTGAGCAGCAGAGAGCAGAGACACTGCCATGGATCCACTGCCTGTTTTGCCTCGGCCAATACCTTTGGACACTGGGCTGGTGCTTGCCCCACAGCAAGCAGACCCTGTGAGGCAGCTGCTGTAGGGTTGTAGGGAGACCCCACTAGCAGCAGGGCCACCTACCCTAACCCAGTTCCCTAGCAGCAGTAGGGGCTCTCCATCTTCTCCCTGAGAGCTGTAAAATCCAGGTATTCCAAAGCCCCTATAAAGCTGCAAGCTGTAAGTATAGCACTAAGAGCCACACCCTGGACTAATTTGCCAGTGAGCTACCTGGGGCCTGCTGTAGGATCTTGCTCTTCAGTTGTGAGAGGTCTTCATCACACCCACCTGCTGTGACTCCATCCCTGTCCCAGTGAAGACTTGGACCCTACCTTTCCATGCCAGGATGTTACTGCCATTGTACATGACAGCCGCTGAGCAATACCATCTGGAAATCCTGTGGGCAGCTCTGAGCTCTGGGGATACTTTGAAGGCCTCCAGGCATATTCTGGCCAATCTAAACAAAAATGGTTGTTTTATATGGATTTTTAAGGGTTTAACTTAGAGGTGATTCAACAATGCACTTACCATTTTTTGAGTTAGAAGTACACACGAAGTAGATAGCAAGTATCTGTAGATGTACTTCCATTGAAAGGCAAACTATTATTCTTATAGCCAGCACAGAGGTGTGCCTTTCTAAAATAGTGAGTGACTAACCTTTAGTAGTGACTAACCTTTTCCAAGAGTTCAGTTTTTCTAACCTTTCCGTTAAGTTTTTATTTTTTAAGAGATACAGACTTACAATGCTTATTTCCCAAACGGTCACAAGGCTTATGATGCCACTGCTCAGGTTTCAAATATTAGTAATATAATCCTGTGCTTGTAAACTGCCACCAAGACACCCATAACACAGGAATCTGGCAAGTAGGCTCCCACTGCAGAGCACCGATTAATGCTCCACAAAATGGGTATGCAGAACATTTGCTATAAAACCTGAAACCACACCCATTTTGTCTTAAAAAGAGACAAAACAACAGCAAAAGAAAGGGATATAGTTGGAGGTTTAAGCTGACTGGGGTGTCTGCAGTAAACACTGCCTGCTGTGGAAAACCACTCATAAATGTCAGTGTTAATTTTCCAGACCAGATCTTCAGCTGGTGTTGGGGAAAAACAAAACAAAACAAAAAAAAAGGAATAATGCCATTAGGCACCAGATGTAGTTTTGGGGCCCAGGGTACAGTGTGGGAAGCCTCTAAATCTAGAACAGAAAGAAAACATCCTGCCCTTTGTAAACAGCCAAGATGGATTGCAATGACAAATTAACAAGCTACTATACACTCCATTCTAAAGTGAGGAATAATGGAAATTATTCATTATTCACTTTATTTACTAATAATGATACAGTATGTATTAATAGGAAGGGGGCATGGTAATTCAACATATGTGTCAGTATGAAGATACATCTCAGGCTGAGATTATGCTACATAATCTGATGTCAATGAAAGATAATTTCTGGGTAACAGGATTCTTCCTTAGAGGACTCCTTTAGACTTCATTTTGAATCTTGGCCATGAAGTTGTCAAAGAACTGGGCATGCAATCTCCGGGCAAAAGAAGTTTAGGACAGGAATGGCAAAACGCTGTTACAAAGATTTGCAAACATTTTTGCAGAATTGTCTGGAAAAGAATATACATAGCACCTATCCACATGTAGTTTATGCTAAGCATTGCTACTTTTTCCTACTTTTTCATGATTGCCAGATTTCACAAAACAAAATTTTAAAACAAAATGCCTAACATAATTTAATTTGGTGAGAAGAAGTTCTGATAGGCGTGTCAGGAACTGAAAATGCAAATGCAAATACAAACTACTGTGTCAATCTGAATTGCCATGCTAGGCCAAGCTTATTTTATTACATACATTCTGCATTCTAAGTACTAATATGTTCATAATGTAAACATTAAGCATACAGAGTTAAAATTCAAGGCCACAATTTTTGATTGTCCCTTTTTGTGTCTTTGGTTGGCCGAGATCAACTCGTAGTGTATAAATGCATAAGTTATATAATAATTATATAAAAAGGAAAAAATAACATTGACTTGTATACTTCATTCTGACAAACGCACAGCGTTCGCGACTCAATAAAGAAAAACTGGCGCCCACCTAACAAAAATACTTAGATGATTTCTAATTTTGGCAGTCAAGGGTTGTCTCTTGCTTTAACCAATAGAAAAGAAACCCCCTTAATAATGATGAGGTTCTAACTGGTAACTTTTAAATATCAAACACAATTCCAGTTTTACTATTTTTTTTTTTTTAAAAAAAGAGATGCATATTCTGATTTCTTCTGCTTTTCCCTTTTTCACCTTTTTATTACTATAAAAACAAGTCTGTTCCTCCTGTAATACTGGGAATGGTATGATACTGAGCAAAATGTTTCGCAAGTCCAAACAAGTATTTCTTCATAGTCCCAACACTACTAAGTTTTCAGTCTCTTCAGTCTCTACTGGTAAAGAAGTTTCTTTTCTCCCATTCTTACCACCTTTGTCCTCCTCTTTCTCCTTTCCTCTTCCTCTGTCAGGTGTAGGCCTCTGATCTACAATCATACACTTGCCCTTCAGCACGTTCTCATTTCCAATGTTTGGCTCAGGGTTCTTGTAATACTGTCAAGGAATCCTAAATTTTGGGTTGTCTTCACAGTTTGAGTAGCTGATAACACTCTGATGAATGGAACGCATGTGATTTTAACCAAAACAATGCCTTTATATTCCAAATCACCTTCCACACTAAACCAGCTTCTTTTGTTGATATGTCTCTAGTTTTTAAATACAGGTAGTTTTCTTTTTTCTTTTTTCCTTTTTTCCCCTTTCCCCGCCTCTTTTGTAATGATTCATATATTGTGTTAGGTCACTATAGACTTATCCTTATATTGCTGTAGTATAGTCCCAGTTTTGCATTAGCAAGATATCAAACTTTACACTTAAGCTTATCAACTTTTTAAGACCACTAGCTTTTGTAGGTTTTCCTTATCATTTCATGCTTTTACCTACAATAGTCTACTGTTGTTTGGTCCACAGAGTCGATGCCCATATACATTACATTTTAGTATCTTAATACTTCATGAGTATCTCCTTTAAAACCCTACTACAAAGAGTCTTTTTGACATCTATTTTTAATTTTTTTTTTCCCAGCCAAACCTTCACTTGTCTCTTTAGGCACTTTTAATTCATGTACTCCAATAGAGTTCATTGCAGCTCATCAGGGACTGTGTCCCAGTGAGCACTGTCTTTGTTTCCTTTTTCTGGTGTTTCTTTTTTTCCCCACTTAGTAGTAGGTACCAAGATGAGAAGGCATATGAGCAGCTGGCAGCCTGGTATTGGGGTAGATACCTCCAGTTGGTGAATTCCAGTATGGATTAGGGGCAGCAAAAAAGCTGGATGAGGTTACAGGCAAAGCAGGGGGGTGGGGAGCTACAAAGTTCATCTTCTGGGGGTGCGCATGGTAGGAGCTCATGTAGGGGAGGTCTGACGGGTATTTGTACATGGATGACTCCGGGGGGTGAGGCTGGAGGGCCTGAGCGATTCCATGGAAATCAAATTTGTAGGCATAGCGCTTACCATGAACCTTAGTCATAATATTTTTATCATAATAGTAGCGGAAGTGCACGGCTGAGTTTGTCATAGTTCATGTTAGGCTTGCTTTTTCTCTCCCCCCAGCGTCGAGCCACTTCATCAGGGTCGGTCATCTTGAATTCCCCGTTGGTGCCCTCCCAGGTGATGCAGTTGGAGTTGGAGCTGTCTGAGAGGAGCTCCAGCAGGAACTGCCATAGCTGTATCTGGCCACTCCCTGTTGGGGAAAAAAGAATGGAATTGTCAGGACTAGTGAATAATAAAGTTAAGAGACCAGTTCTTTCAGGCTCTCACATAGGACCCTATTAGGACATGTTGCAATGTCAGTTCCTACTTCTTACCCTAACTAGTCCCCTTTCTCCTAGCCCTGTCTCATGAAATCCTAAAGAGCAGAGATAATGGTTATGTGTCATGTTTTCTCTCATCTGGGTGGCAGAATGCCATTACATGGAGATTTAATAGTTACCTAATGTCATTCAGTGTAGACAATTGATGGGGAAATCATACAGTGCTCATTTAGGAAACTAATCTCTAAAGTTCAGGACAAACAGCTTTTACTTGCGTAACATTTTGCTTGTTCTCACAGCATTATGTTGCAACTAAATGTTCTGTGCTATGGAATAAGCCTACACAAAATAGAGAAGTTTAGAGAAAGCTGGACTTGTGCCAAACCATATCACCCATTTGCAGCATTTGGGGAAATGCAGAACGGAAACTTATTAGCTTGCTGTTGCACTGCATACAACCATAGGGCAAAACATTTGCAAAAACAGTGAAAAGGTCCATAAAATTCATTCTCATCATTGTTCTGTGTCAAACAAGAGTTTAAATGATTACTGAAGTTAAGACATAAAACTTTTTATTTTTTTTTCTCCCTCTTTTGCCAATTTCATTTTAAAAGGAAAATAATTAGTCTGCTGTCAACTTTGCAGAAGCGTGTTGCCCAGTTATAGGAACAAAATTTGACCATTTTAGGCAATTGAAAGTAGATCGTGAAGGGCCTTGACACTGATATTCATGTTAAAAGCTTAGCATTTCTTAATAAAGCAGCACTTAAATGATGCAAAATACAGCTGAAGCAGCTTGCAAGGCAATCTGTTTCACAAGCACAATGTCAGCAGAATTTGCCAACCAGCTTGCATGTGCTAACTTCTAAGTACATCTCTGACCAGGATTTGGTTGGGTTTCTTTTTTTTTCCCCAAACCAGATATGTGGGTATAATAAACAAGCTTTTCTTTAGAAAGCTTATAGCGGTAAATTATAATATCAAGCTAGAGTAGCATCTGAAATCCATTAGCAGTTTATACTTCAGTGCAACTGAAACCCATATTCATTTAAATGCTATTTATCCAAACTGTCCTTAATGAATTTCTTCTGTTCCATTAACATGCATTAAATAAACAAACAAACAAAAGAATCCATGGTATGAGCAAGGCATGCAAGTTTTAATACACGAAACATAACAAGGGGATTAGCCTTTGAAAATCAATAAACAGTTCAGCACTGGACAAAACACAAATTTTTGAATAAGCAATCCAACATATGTTCTAACATAAACACTTGCCTTCCAAATGTAATATATGGTCCTATGAAAATAAATGGTTGCTGTCAATTTCCTTTTAATGAGAGATTAATTCCACCAATTTATAAACACACAAAACATGTTAAAGCACAGGAATGATGGTGTGTAGAAATTCCATACCCACATGTTAAAAAAGTGTCCCAATCCAGATCACTTTAGTGTCTTCCACAGTAATGAAGGCTACCAAATGCACACTTGACAAAATTGTAAAAGCCTGAGACTTACAGACAGATTAAAGGGAGGTAGCCACCCCCCCCCCCCCCCACACCCCCCCAATCCAATTAAGATCTGTGTCACCTGGAAACGCAGACTCAGCACTTGAGCCCATTTGGAAAGCCCCATTCTTAATACTTATTTAACTACTTTCCTATGCAATGCAAAAACTGTCTAAAAAGTAATCTAATCTAGAAGTGCCTGATATCACTTGGGATAAAGTGAAAGGAAATGGAGCAGTATTTTGGCAAATTTGTGCTTGGAGAGGCTGTAAGATTGTTGTTGTAAGATTACTGGTGGTTGAGGAGACCTATAATGTGGAAAAAGGAGCACTGCACCCTTCGGCTGTTAAAGAAAGGGAAGTAGGAAGTGGCACAAATAATGTCAATCTATTGTGGCAGATTATGTTCTTGATTACAGTGGTATACGGCCACAGTGTGTCCTGTGGACTCAGAGAAGCAACAGTGAAATCTGCACAGTTCACAATCAGTGTTAACTCACTAGGAAGGATCTTCATCTTCAGCTAAAATACACTACAAGGCCCTGTCCATAACGCACCCAGTTACCTTCTTCTTAGAGTGGGCTAACATTTCTGAGGTGTCTAATCCAATTATTCTTTGCAAATAGATTCTGCTTTCCCATTTTCTCTATATATATTTGTTGGTTTGGGTTATTCATCCAAAAGATATTTTATTTGCAAGGTCAGTATGACATTGAATTGTAGATTAACAGAATCTATGGCACATATGACACACATCAGTAAGACACTCGTGCCCTTCTGGAGGAGTACCTGGAGGCCAGAAGGGATATCTTAAAGCACCTAAGAAAACCCCTAATGTCTAGGCAACAGAAGTGAACCCCTATTGATATAGTTACTGGAATCTACTGAGATATTTGACTGAATATAACCACCTACTCTAGGATGAGATAAACATCTATATTAACTACATCTCCAATGATTATCATGGTAAGTAAGAGACCTAACTCATATCTAGACACATACACTAAGACACCTGAGTTTGTGTCTTAAGGGTGGGACTGACATCTGTGAGCTCAGTCCCACCTTTAAGTAATTTAGAAACCCAATCCTGAGACATGTTGGGTATCATCAGCTCCCACTGAGCCATATTGAAGAACGGCAAAGTCTGTCACATCACCTTCCGACTCTGGCCTTAAAACGGGAGTGGGGGCACTATCAGAGAAGAAAAATGCTCCTAAATCAGCAAAACCCCTTCTCACCTGGATTTGCAAGACGGCTGCTGGTCGGTCCAAGAATCTGATAAGGATCTAAAAAATTGTGAAAGAAAGATTTTAAATCATGTAACAATGTCACGTATTTTAGGTGCTGTTTTTAACTCTGTAGAGGTCATTGAGTGCCACCTGATGACACAGTAGGTCCAACACTGACAAAAGTTGTTCCTTTCCCTGCATCACAATATTTGCATGCTTTCCCTTAAAATTGGGTGTGCAAGTGAACAGTTGCAAGAATACACTTTTTTTTTTTTTTTATCCTGTATTAGTGTGCACAAACACATGTTCAGACACACTGTAAATTTGGTCTAGAAGTATTCTGTTTCCCATTTAAACAAAGTACACAAATACACAGACACCCTTTGGAACTATCTACTCTTGCAATGCGCTAAGGCCCACAGGCCAGAGTCCCACTGCTAACCATGGCATGGATGGGGTGAGGAAAGGACAAAGATCTCTCATCTTGAGGGGCTACATTTCTTTTCCCCTTGTCACTACTACTACTTTCTGTGCCAAAACAGCCTCCAAAAGAGGGCGGAGAGGGCATGGCTGAACCCAGGCAATGTGACTGGCTTGTTTCTTTAACATCACAGTCCAGCGAGGGATCTCCTGAATCAACTTTGCAATTGGGGTTTTCCAAATCCCATAACATCTCAATGATTTCCTCATGTGGAAATGAGGATCCCTTGTGGAAATGAAAACTGATTTTGACCTGAACTGAAATACGACAGGAAAAAGGAAAGACTGTGACAGAAGTAGGAAAGACAAAGCAATGGTCAGTAAGCACAGCCTGTAGGTCCCTTTGTAACAACCATGTTGCTGGGCTGTCTCATCTCTGAACAGCTGCTCTCAAACGGCCGTCAGTTTTACAGCCAAGCATATAATCAGGTTACATTTCTTATACATTTAAATAATCTGTGCAGCTCACACACAGCCATTTAATGGTCCCAAGGACTTACATAAATCATCAATATATTTCTGGAAAGATTCTCATGGTTGGGAGGCCAGATTAGATAAAATGCTATCTGGGCAAAAAGCAGTTTAATACTTCCCAGGCAGCATGCATGTAAGTTAACGAGACATAGTCATGTGCACAGTCTTATTCAGCTATAACAAAAACCAGAATAATGATTTGAAATCCATGTGATAGAAACAGGCTCAGAGTCTTCTGAGCTAAGAATATCCTCCAAATCTCCTGTATTTCCTACTTCTATCCTTTTGTTGTTAGCAAAAGCCATCACTGACTCAGACTGCACTGCTTTCTAGCTACCTAAGACAGTTCTACAGTCTAGTTTCACAGTAAGGGCTTAAGTCCTACGCCAAGGATTAGCTGCTTTGAAACCACAAAATGCACCCATCTTGCAGAAACACTAGCCTACAATTCAATAAACCCCTATTTTCTCCTCACAGTTTCTCAATAGGTTGGGAATCCTTCTCTTTTTCCTGTTTAATTTCAGGAGTTTAGGATGTAAAATTCAAATAGTTTTCTATGTGTTATAATCCATTTTCATCTCTTTGTTTATGCATATTTTCCAACTGCTAGCATTTCAATTACTGTGGAATATATCTTCTTTTGACATCTTTACCTTCCAGCTGTACATCTAAACTGAACATAGGTACTTTGTTTAACAGCTTTTTCACTCTGAACGATTGTCATTGCCACTAAACATTACTAAAAGTAAGTTTTAATAGCCATGGGAGGCTCCATCTAAGATCCAGCTGTACAGCCAGCTCATACACAGGTCTAGGGAATTACTCGTCACCAGCTGGAAATCTCATTAGTGCACTGAATTAGATCTTGCAATTGGCTTTGGTTGGTAGGAGAGAGATGACCTTCTGATCATGTTCAACAAACCCTGTCACACCCAAGCATAATTCAAACAAAATGACACCCACCTAACTGAGGACGCTGGTCTTCTGTTTTGGGCACTGTTGAGGATGATGGCTGAGTAGCTGAAAATGGAGAAATCCATGTAGTTATTTTTCCAGTCTGAAAGTTGTTCACCAAACCTTCGACAGACCACATGCCTGGGACTCCTGCTGTTCACCACTCAATGATGGTCACAGTAGGATTTAGGTTTGTGAGACTATATGGTCACAGACTTGATGAAGCCTGCATTCAAGGAACATGAGGCTGCCTCAGTAACTCCACCCAGTGTTGCCTATACACAGCTAAAAGGCTTTCCAGACAAGGCACAGGTATAAGTCCTTCCGAGCTGAGAGCTGAGGTAGCTGCTATCAGTTCACCTCAGGGTCTACCCAGATTGCAACAGATGTGCATTGGGACCACAAGCTGGACATATGCAGATGTTTTTTACCTTTTGACTGAGGAGTGGGGTGGGTGTGACTCGTCCATGCTGATCTCCTGGCTTGCTCATAAGGCAAATCTGCAAAGGAAAAATACAGTCCTTCATGCAGAAATGGTATAAAGTGTTACCTGTCCATAAGAGGCACATTTCTATGTGATTCATTGGACTAGAAAAATCACTGAAGTAGGAAGAATACTCCTTGTTAAACCCTATATTGTCTGTATGATTTCTAAAAATAAGAGTATCACATTGTCTTCTATAGTGCTCTTTGGATGTGCCTATTCTTGTTAGATGCCTGAAATATCTGGCACAAATACTCTACAGAGTCCAACATTTCCAAATGCTCAGAGTACTCCCTTTGGTCACCTTGTCTGATGGATATGCTCAACTCCTGCACTTGACATAAGCATTGGTCAGGCTTATGAACCACAGTAGGCCTCGATGTGACTGTTCCCTGAACTGGACAGCTTGTTAATAATAGAACACCAGGTGGGTGATCATGGCCACGACCACGAACAAAGAGCCCTAGAACAGGTGATTCACTGAAATCCCTCATGGAGAAATGACAAATTATATCAAGAGGTTGAAAGCAACATGGTAAGATTCTAAGTCTGACTGCAAGCCAATCACTTTATCTTATACATATAGCAGTCAGAGAAAGCCTAATCTAAGCATTCCGTGCTGAAACAGCAGGCTGCACAGCAGTGATTTCCCTTTGGGCTGGGACACCTCTCAAGGTTACTCCTTGAGGTCAAGAGATGCCTACTAACTACGTTTATTGGTGAGTGAAACATTAGTCTTTAAGGGAACCTGATTTATGTTAAGATTTAGCAACTTAAATATGCAGTAGATTAGTCATTGTGACTCTTGTCATCATAATCAATTAACTATATCAATCTACTTACTATAATAAACTAAACTGCTGCTAAAACTTTGTATTGGATAGCTCCTGCAACACCTTCCTCAGCCAAAGGCACCAAGGAATGACACACAGTGTGCACTGTGGACAATTTATACTAGAGCCTTGTGGGAAAAGTCTCCCAAGAGGTCAGAGCTCAGATTAAGAATAAACTGTGTGACATTCCCTTCCAGACTGTGTATGTAACAGTATTTTATTATAAGAAGATAGACTTCAGTTGATTTACTTTGCAATTCTTTACTAGTCTGTTCCTGTTATCCCTTGAGATTAATCAAAGTTTATAGGTTGAATTTCAGAGTTCCTTTTTCTGCAGGGACATGGGAGGCAACCAAGTCTTGTTTTTGTCTTTTGGAGGTTCTCCTAAACTACTGTTATATCTTCTTTGTGTTCTTAGTGGCTCTCACTGCTGTCATGTACTTTATTATGCTCTCTCCTTGATATTATTCCTCAAGCTTGCAAATCCTCTTTTCCCCAGATGCACCCTCTGGTCTAATTCTCATCATCTAGCATTTTTGGAGTAACTGATTGTTGCACTTTACCATTTCCACTCATTTCTCTTTTACTAGTCATTTCAAATTTAATAATTCCTTTTCTTTCACAGTTCCTCCCACATCCCAGTATCCTCACAGATCTCTAAAACCTTAGAATGTGAAAACAGTGAACATGCTTAAATGTTAAGAACAGCTATATACACATATTCCACATATTCTCTATTTCTTTCAAAAAGTGGTGTTTTTGTTTGTTTGTTTGATTGATTTTTTATTTTTTTCCATGCTTCATCTATTTAAATGTACCTTTCTGCTTCTTGGAACAAGCTGCTTAATTTTATGTGTCTAAACTAAATTCTCATTTTCTTTTTTTTTTTTTTTTCCACATAGGCATTACTTTTACTTCAGTTAAATGGTTTAGTATATAAAATGAAGAGACTAAACCATAAAAGCTTTATTCATAAAGAACTAAAACTAAAACATAAAAGCTTTCTTGATAAAGTATATGAAGGAAATTCAGACGTTCTTTTTAGCTTTTGAAATCTTTTGCAGTTGCTTGTGCTTTTCTATGGCTGGCTTAAACACATTAGCTGAAATTGTTGCCAAGATCATAGACTTATGTAGCCGGCCCAGGATTCCAGCAAGGTAGCAGTACCCTCCTCGTAGAACTAAAGTGGTGCAAATAATGATTGTTAACAGTGCTTGTGCTTTATTTTAGAAATTATTGGAAATGAAAGCAATTGGGAAGTAAAGAAACAGTCACAGACTGGCTCTGTGCACACCAGGTGCACCTCTCTGTCCATTTCCAAGCACTATAAGCAGGAATATCAAATGGAAATAAAGTGTAATATGAAATTCAGAACCAAATTGCTTGTAATTTATTTAGTCTGTTTGGCCTGAGGAACAGACTGGCACTACCCAGCCCTGTCGTTTCCTGGAATCTTACACTTCAAAAACTTTGCTTTTGCTGACATATGCATTTTGTCTTTGTATTGTATTTAAATAACTAGTGCCCTTTTCTCCCTGGTTTCTTGAGAACTATTCCAGAGTCTCATTTTTCAGATACTTGGAGAAAAAAAATTGTAAAAGCATTCATCTCTTAGCAGAAAATGGGTGTGGAACTGAATCATGTTGATGTCCTGGACAGGTTGAGATCAACACCTGCTATCAATTGATGCAATTGGAGAAACCTTATCGCCTGAAAACTGTAAGAAATTCAGAAGAACTCTAGTCACCTTTCCAGGATTTTCCAAGTTCTGTTTGTACAGAAGGGAACAGCTCAGCCATGGTGCCAATTGCAGGACAGTGTTTGGAGTTTCAAACAGGTCCAGGATCTTCTAAACAAGACTAGGTACTTACAGAATAATAGAATCACGGAATGGTTTGGGTTGGAAGGGATCTTAAAGATCATCTAATTCCATCCTCCCTGCCATGGGCAGGTACACTCCCACCAGACCAGGTTGATCAAAGCCCCGTCCTAACTGACCTTAAACACTTCCAGGGATGGGGCATCCTCAACTTCTCTGGAAAACCTGTTCCAGTGTCTCATCACCCTCATAGTGAAGAATTTCTTCCTTATATCTAATCTAAATCTACCCTTTTTCAGTTTAAAGCCATTACTCCTTGTCCTATCCCTACACCCCTGACAAAGAGTCCATCCCCAGCTTTCCTGTAGGCCCCCTTTAGATACTGGAAAGCCACTATAAGGTCTTCCTGGAGCCTTCCCTTCTCCAGGCTGAACAACCCCAACTCCCTCAGCCTGGCTTCAGAGGAGAGGAGCTCCAACCTCTTGATCATATTTGTGGCCCTCCTCTGGACTCATTCTAATACTTCCATACTTGTGTGTATTGTGTCCTCTCCTCTCCTCTCCTCTCCTCTCCTCTCCTCTCCTCTCCTCTCCTCTCCTCTCCTCTCCTCTCCTCTCCTCTCCTCTCCTCTCCTCTCCTCTCCTCTCCTCTCCTCTCCTCAAAATGTTTAGACATATGTACACTGAGAGGGCTGTGTGATGCTGTCTGCTTGTACTTAGTGGCACTTACAGCCCTGAAATACTTGTGGTACAAATTTAGTACTGTGAGAAAGCTTTTGCCTTTTAACACATCATAGGATGGTTTTCTGACTACACTCTCTCCTTTAATAGAAAAATCCACTTATCAGCCTTGCTTGAAACAGCACAAAATTCCAACTTCATTCTTAATTCAGTATTGCACCTTGATAAACATGTTGCTGTCCTAGATAAGCAGATCTGTTCTTGTTCATGGGATATTAGTACAACATGTTCTTATCTTGGACAAATCTTTGATGGGAATGCTTCTGTTTGGTGAGACGTAGACAAACCCATATTAGGTCTTCCTGAGCTCCTGATAGCTTCACTGTGTTACTTTCAGCTTGCTGAAACCTTGTGTTCTGTTGTAAAGGTGACTGAAGTAATATGCCTTTGTTATTGTAATTCATTATAAACATTGCTCATTTCCTATTTGCTATTGTAGTACCTTAACAATGGCAATGCTTAATTACTTTCTCCAAATTGCATCCCAGGATTTGGCTAATTCCATTTAACCTTGTTTATTCCTCCCCCCACCCTCTTTTTTGACCTTTTTCATGTCATCAAATGATTGTCCCAAGAGTCTGCTATTGCTCTTTGATGAAATGTGATTTGTTATGGAAAAGCTTCTTTGCAGTCTAGTTGACATGTAATGTTTAACAGAAAGGAAAGCCAAGGAATAATTCAGTAAACTAGTGGAGGACTTGTTAGTGTTAGGACAGAGGCTGGACTCGGTGATCTTGGAGGTCTCTTCCAACCCAGCTGATTCTGTGATTCTGTGATTCTGTGAAAATAGTTTCTTGACAGAAAACTGAATTTCTGAAAAAAATCTTTCTGAATGAATGAACATTCCAACCTTGAAGATGTTTGCCAGCTCTCTATTGTAAAAGATAAAATAAAATAATTCTTTCAAAAATCACATGATATTTTGTTGCAGGAAATGCTTAGTTATGATACACCAGTTCTCACAGAAGAATAGAGGCATGCTATATCCAAACTACAATTCTCACAAGGAATTGCATCAATACAGAAAGATGCTTTTAATGTTAACATAAAGTGTTTTGTTTTGTAGATGTAAGGATGTTTTATTTGGATAAAAATGCTGAAAGAAAGGGTTTCACAATAACAATTTTTTAAAAGATTTTTAAAAAATCTTTTACTTCAGAGAAAACTAGTACTTTATTTTTCCATCACAAGTCAGGATGAAAAAAAATATTGAAAACATAGAATTTCTCATGGGATAGAAAAGCCAATTTTTGTTGAACACCACTGGAAATATATCCCAAAAATTGTATTCTTTCACAATAGACTCATTCTAGCCTCCACATGAAATCCTCTCAATTGGCATGGTTATTTGCTATCGGACACCCAGGTACCTCTGCTCTGATGTCGCATGCTCCTTTTCATTGGAAACTACTGACAGCTTTGGGCATCTAGTATAACATTGCATAGTTAGCAGTTGTTTCTACATCTACGATGTGTCTTCTCATTCATATTCATGTCCAGATTCCTCTATGCCATTCAAAGCTCTTGGGTGCTACAATAACTTGTGATCACGAGAGACACAATCTGCTTTAATGTTTCATGAAAATATCTTTTAACTTCTTCTGAATATTCTTTTTTTCTAATAGTGGGAAACAGACAAAGCAGGTACTCTGTGACACTCTTTATTTCACAATTATATCATGATTTTTCATCCCCAGACCCTGAGTTGAACAATCTCAAACTTTTATGTCTTTCAATAGGTTCAAAAGATTCTCCATATTCCCATGGCTTGCTCTAACACCAATTCTGCAAATAACCTTTTTGATAAGGGATGATTCATACGGTTTTCTGTACAAGGCCACACTGTTGATTTATTTAATAGTACAATCAGATTTCCCATGCAACCCTCCACTATGCTCCTTCATTTGTTTACTTTTTTCACTTCAGCCAGCAACTAGAGCAGTGGCTTTCACTGTGCCGTAAATAAAGTTGCCTATGTTTAGCTCTTCTTTTATGATTGAAGAAGGTTAATTTCAGATCAGTAAGATATACAAAAAACTTGTGCTTTATACTGCATTTGTCAACTTGTATTTTCAGCTGTTAGCATATTGCCAGTTCATTTATCTCGACTAAGACCTCTGGGCTACTTCACAGGGATCCTTTGGAGGAATATTTGGTTCTGACTAATGTCAAAATCTCATGCTAGCTCCAAGATCTATACCAAATTTTATTGTGTCTTTTTTCCCATTACTATTAACTATTTATAATGCAGGCAATGCTAAAGCACCCATGATTTAAGCTGTTTACTTTTTAGACTTGGTAGCGGGTTAATTGGCCAGTTCTTGATCTGTTAAAATATTTTGTTTCTTACAATACGCTAATGTAAGTTTTATTGTAAATAGTTGTGGGGAACCTTGGTAAATTCCCTATGAAATTCAAATGCCAAATATATAAATTGGATCTTTGGTTTCCTTTTTATTCACTACAGCATTGCTACAGATGAATAATTCTAGCAGAAGAGTTTCTTTACCTATAAATTGGGCAGGGTGGATTTATTCATGTGTTGGTCTGGTAAATGTTTCCCTATCTATCTTTTTTTGTTTATGCATTAACAAATCTACAGACAGGCATATATACCTGTATATAAATGTACACAAAATAGTTAGTTGCATATACTCTCCTGGATTATGCCCTACAGCATTGATAAAACATAAATAAAATATGTCTTATTTAAAAAAAAAAGCAAAGTTTTTAATGAGAGAAAGTATCTTTTCAAAAGAGCTCAGTCAATTCAAGTGTATGTCCCTTCAGACCACTTGGATGTATGCCTCTGGCTCAGTTATGGGTTTCCTTTAAATTCAGTATTTTGTTCCAACTCCCCTCAATGTATTACAATACTTTATGCTTATTACTGAAGAAGCAAATGTCCAGATAAGGCAGTTTTCCAACATCATTAGTTGTGAGGGGTGATGCAAAGAAAGTTTTTTACTTCATAGCAATGTCCTCATCTTTGTAATTATTCTCTTTAGCCTTTCACAAAACAGCACACCCACAATACTTCCATGGACCTCACACTTCTCAACAATAAGAACTTCCTTGTGGTTTGTTTTTACTTATTCAATCTCTTAAATTCATGATCAGGTGTATAAAATAAAAAATAGAGAGCAGGAGAAATATTTTAGAGTACTTTTTCCCAATATATTCCAACTTACAAAAGAGGATATTCCTGACTCATTTCACAGACAGGGAGCTAAAGCACGTTGAAAACTGACTGCACTGGAATCACACAACAAAACCAGCTCTAGTCTTCTGATTCTCTGGTGTCTAGAACTCTAGACTGCATTGCTTTAAAGGCAGAGATAAGTGGATGACACAGATTTTAACTTTTCTATTTAATCATCTTACTCTACACAATGTTATATATGCAGACATATATATAAATGTGTACATAATATGTGTGTGCATACATAATATAACCTATCATTTATCAAGAGAAAATAGAAGGAGTAAAAGACAGAGATGTTTCAAGGGATCAAAAGAATAGTACAAAAGGTTGTCATTGTTCATACCTGTCCTGGTTGTAATTCTTTGTGTTGCTTCTGGATAAACTGATGTATTTGGAAAAATAAAAGTGGCACCTCCTAAAGAGAAAGAAGAAGACATAACACCTAAAGATTCATTTTCACAGTCCCTAATTCCATTGATACTTTCCCTCTTCTAGTGTGTCTAAATGAAGACTATGAATATTTTGTACCTTAGGAATGTTATATGAATACTGATAGCCTTTTCACCTGTGTAAATCCTCTCATGACTGGATACATGTGTTAAGGGGGAAGAGAATCAAGTTCAAGAAATCCCTTCTGCCTTCCCCACACATCCCCACCACATGGGCAGGTTGTTTCATATCTTCTGAAATAAGACTTTGCCTTCTCTTCATGCTTGGAAGAACATGCACTTCCCAAACAAGTTCGTATTTCCCACAGAGACTGCAGGCCTGGGCAAAAGCCTATTCATGTCAGTGGCATCTTCTCACAGACCTTGGTGGGCTTTGGGTCAGACCCTCAGAAACCCCACTAAAAATATTGAGCTTGATAATAGAAAATGGTATCTCACATCTCAGGAACTGAAATTGCTTTACATCAACAGACCTCTAATTGCCATTTCTAGGAATGTGAACAGGATCATTAGTCTGTGTAGTTACTCCTGACTTCATGAGGAACTTGTTCCTAACCCTTTTGTGGTCTTTTGAAAACCCCACTCCAAAGCTCTTATGCCAACAGAACAATGCAATTTTTCCTATGGCAATGATCAATGGCATAATTGCAGACAATCTCGTTTTGGTGAACAGTATTTTAAAACAGCGTTGTCAGTGCACATATAGAAAAAGATAACACATGGAACTGCTGAACAACACTTGGATAACTGTATGTGGAAACTGCTTGGCAAATTAGGATTTGGGAAGCCAAAGATGGAAAACACTATAGAGGCCATCTATTTTTAAAAAGGGCTTATGGCTTATTCCAAACCCCATCAAAGTCAATGGAAAAAATTTCTGTTGCTTTTGGTAGGATTTGTTGGAGGCCTATAGCCCACAGTAGGACTTTATGTCAAATGGCAAACATCTAATCTCAGTGAGAAATCTTCTGATCTAGTTCATTTCTCTATGAAACTCACTGCTATTTACCACAGTGAAAACAAAGTGAAATATGAAATATTGCCTTTATTTTTTATTTGATTTTTTTATTTCACTTTACTTTTCATTTGCATTATCCTTTGTATTATCTTTTTCATTTCTCATAAATAATTGTTATTTCTGGTCACTGTAGGCAGCTAATACCCTCAGGCATGATCATGCAATATTCCAAACAACTTTAATCAATATGCATACTATATTATATGTACAATTCCATGCCATCCTCTGTTGTACAACCGTTAGAGAAAGATAAAATGTATTCTGAATTATTTTCATAAATATTTTAAGTCAAAGCTTGAAAGACATGCTTTTGAGGCTTTTGTTGTATTGTTTTCCTACTTATATTCTATACTTGCCTGTGCCAGCTTAACAGAAGGGTGAGTACTAACAAAAATCATTTTACATTCAGATCAGACTTAGTGGAGATTCTAACGTCGAATTTAGTGGAGATCCCAACACAAGACACATATTATAGCTGATAAATGAGATGGGGTAGCTGCCTAAATAACAATTTTATTAAGTATTCAATATATACTACATGGGAGGGGAAATGGTCCCCATATACCACAGCATTTAGGCAAGCGCTGAAGCACTTTTGAGCTCCAGCAACGTTTTTGGGATTCATGGTATAGATCTGACAGTAAAATGAGACAGAACGAGAAAAAAACTTTCAGAGACAAAGGCCCCAAGCCTGCAGTTTATCATGTGTTAGGGACCCCATTAGCTTGTAGAACACAAGAAATTATCAGTGGGGAAACCATTTTGCACCATCTGACCCTAAGTGACCCCACCTTTTTTCTATGTGTATGTGCATAAAACACACACACAGCAAGGAGAGGATACGCTCATCTCCCTCCTTGTTTACTATTTCCACTTTGAGCAAGCAACCCATAAACAGGAATCCTGTGCTTTTAGAAGATGACCTATAGCAACGGGAGCAGTGCCAGCATTACCTGTGTTTCTAGCATGCATTAACCGTGGAGAGTTTTGTAAGGCCTTATCAACATCATCTGAAGTCAAATGTGGAAGAGGAGCTACAAAACAAAACAAAAAGCAACACCAAAATGAAAAAAAAAATGAGAATTATCTTTTAAAACCATATTTTCCCATAAAGGATTGTTTGAATGTGAATCTACCAACAGTGAGTTTCAGTCTGCAGTTTGCAGGGAGGTATGTGTGTTATAGCTTAAACAACAGCATTCATTTATTTAAAATTATGAATGCAGAATATTTCTGGCTGATTATTGGTAGTGTGCGTGTGGAGAAGACTGCACCGCACTGGTGTTGCAATGCTTGTTGTTGTTTTCTTTTAAAACCATGTTCATTTTAACTTCTTTAAACTGAGGCACACCTGCAAAATTTCCTCAAGCTTAGATAAAAGTGCTCAAGTCAGGAATTCACTAGTCCCTTCTTTTCCTTTGAAATGCTAGCCATACACTAGAAATAATTTGCATTTGGACTTCAGGGACTGTTTTTTATTTTTATTTTTGTTATTTTATATATTTTTTTCCCCACAAATTTACAGAACTTTTATTCAATTCAATGAAATCTTTCTTATCCTATTAAGAGTAGAGCAAACTGCTGCTAGTTCTTAAAATCATGCCTGGAATTTTCTTTATAAATCAATGTTTGCACTATTATTTAGTGTTCTCATTGTTAAAATGGAAAGAAACAAGTATGTGACCAGAAAAAACATTAGCACTGAGTCCCATCTGATTTTCTTCCTAGAGCGTACTGATAAATATGCTGGGGTTCAATTGAATTTTGTCTGAGATGGACACATAGAAATATTGCCTAACTCTTATCTTCATATACATTGCCTAACTCTTATCTTCAACAAAGATAAGTGAAAATCATCTTCAACAAAGATGAGCGAAAGCCAACAGAAAATAATGGGAATCTTTCCTTCAGAGTCAAGAGGCTTTGGATCAGGCTTCTTGTTATGTTCCTAGGATCAGCAACATTAGCAACAGAGACATCTGAAAACCCATCAGGATGTATTCATACCATTAAAATCAATAAAAATAAAGGCTGGTATCAACTATACACATATGCACATATGCACAATGACAGAAAACTGGCTTACTTTCTCTGAGGTAGTGTAGATGTGACAGCAGGATATCTGCATTATAGCTTGGGGTGAGTCTCTGGAAGTCGTCTTTGGTCATTTTACACAACTCCTTCCCATCAATGTTCTGGAACAACAAGATGTCCACATCTGGGAGACCATACTCCTTCACTGCCCACTCCAGCCACTGGCGTACGTGGTCTGTACTCCATAACGTAGGATCTAGTGTTATTACAAAGCATAAAATTAATTGGAAGGAGAGAGCGTTGATGTGCTAGATCAGTGCAAAAAGAATGTAAACCAAATTGGAGAGACCTTAATCTCCTGCATACTGACTGGCGGAGATACATGAGGAATTACTTTGTTCTACTGGGTGGAGAGGAGAATAACTGTCCTTTGAAAAATACTAGTGAAGAGCTGTAAACCCTGATTATTAACAGCAAGCCCTCTACTGTTGGGCTCCTTCTTCCATTTAATATTTTCATCTTGCCATTTTTCTGAATTTCTATCCACAAATTAACACAGGCTCCTGTCCTCATGCAAAGAACACTATTCAGAAAATCATTTAAGACAGTCTATTAACAACACTACAACCTGCATCTGAAAAAATTTCAAAGCTCTCGGTTGAATCTGTACCCTTATTCAAGAGAAATTTCCACTCAAATCAATATTACTATTTCCTACTATAGGCTAAGCAAGCACTCAGATTTGGCTATTTATTTCATACGCTAGAGTGTTATTTCATAAACTAGAGTGGGTCATATTAAAATATTCTGCACTTCCTTTCCTAGACTTCTGTGTTGTTTTGCTATATGTTCCTACACTTGCATAGGTTTTTAACTTACTACCTGAAGTATTGGCAAAGCCACCAGGGGAACAAAACAAGAACAAGCCCAAATACCTTGAATCTTCAAGAGCCATATTTGAATCTCCGATTCTAACTTGAAGTTCTTTTTTTTGTTGTTGTTGTTCTCTTTTTTTTCCCTCTAAACTACTCTTCTGCCTCTTCTGTTCTTTTTGCTATTCCTGTGAGTTAGAGCAAGCCCACACCAACCTGAAGGTCCCTAAAGACCTGCAATGCACATCCTCATAACGGAAGACAGAGCTCCTGGCATGAAGACTTTATACTTTTTGCAGAGAAAAGGTAAGAGCCAAGGAGACACATATTCCTCAAGAGTTTCTGCCTTTCAGCACAGAGAGGTCAAATGGCTGTAATCCATTGCACAAAAGTCTGCAAAAGGGCTGGGACTTGAAAGACAGCCTAAATATATTTTCTGTGTATTGACTTTGCCATATTATCTCTTCTGACCATTATTCAGGTTGATCTGAAAGAGGTGGGGGCCTCTTTCCATTGACTAGACACTATTCAGAGTCTGTCATGCTGCTCATTCCCAATCCTTTACTCATCAGTGCTTCCCCTTTTCTGAAGCTTCTCTTGGAATTTTAAGTCAGAAGTGAAAGTCAGAGTACTTGATCCTCTGGAGCTTCAGGGTGTTTCTCCATTCTCACAAGCACACCAGAAATCACTTAAAATAACCCCTCCATCTGGTGTGAAATATGTAGCAAACTACAGGGATTAAAGTCTGATCCCTTGGGGTCTGGTTGAGATTGCCCACACCTACAGCAGAGAATTCCAGCAACTGCATTCAGTACGGGTTGAACTAAACAACCAAACATCAGGAAGCTTACCAAAATATTTTCATTATGCCTATTTTTAAATGTATCTTATTTATCATAACTAATGAGTTACAGTTGGAAATGTGAATTTTGCTTTTTTATTGCTAAGCATTGTCACATGAGTAGCATACTGCCTATGTGGTAGCCAAACAAAACTATTGATTTTTACCTATATATTTCTCAAAATAGCAAGGCTGCGACTGTGACTCTCTTGTACATTGAATGTCACTCTAATTCACCTCAAAACACAGCTCCAGAAATACACTGAGAAAAAAAGATCTTGCTGAGCTAACCGTGCTGAGAGTTACTAAAAGACTGAAAGAAGTAACAGCCAGCAAGAAGACAAATGTTTGTTTTAGAACAACATTCATATGCCATGAGTTTCAGTGTGGTCTGCTTCCAGCTAGGCTGGACACCTCATTATTCAGTGCATCACTCTGCTGTGCTTCAGAAAAGAACTGTCAACACCATTACAGAGGATACTGCAACATATTTGTCCACACATATCTTGACAAATAACTGAAATAATCACAGCTTGCAAAATTGGCCACAGTTAGGACTCTTGCATATATTAGCAACTGAAAAACTGTAAGAATATTAAGCAACATAGTAGTAGCAGAAATGTTTCTGAGAGGCACATCTATGTTGGAGAGGAACTAGTAGCAAAACATTCCCTTCTGTTTGCAGGTTGCAGGTGTTTGTCGTGTGTGTATCCAATGATGTATGAACACCTATATATTTCAAGATGGTCTAATGCTTGGACTTCAGAAATAGTCACGGTATTTTGCAAACCTAGGCAACAAACCTTCCAGCAGAGTTTTGTGTGGAAGATGAGGTACACAGGAGTTCAGCTAACTGCTGAATCCCATAACCAAGCTTCCACCAGAAACAAGAATTTCTCAATTACGCTCTTAAATTGCAGTGAAGTTGTCAGTTTGCTCATTAAAATGTATTACACTGCCCAAACTGAGGGAGTAACCTAGATAAATGTTTTTCATGCACTGTCTGATTTCACAGAAGCTATTCTGTTTTTAGTATGCTGAGGACCACACTGCATTTAGTCTTTTCAGGGAAATTATGTGGTACAGTGATCCATTCTCCTTCACAGAATCATAGAATGATTTGGGTTGGAAGGGACCTTAAAGGTCATCTAATGTTAACCCCCTTCCATGGGCAGGGACACCTTCCACTAGATCGGGTTGCTCAGAGCCCCACCCAACCTGGCCTTGGACACCTCCAGGGATGTGGCATCCACAAACTCTCTGGGCATCCTGTTCCAGTTTGGATTGGAAGGGAACTTAAAGACCATCTAATTCCAACCCCCTGCCACGGGCAGGGACACCTCCCACCAGACCAGGTTGCCCAAAGCCCCATCCAGCCTGGCCTTGAACACTTCCAGGGATGGGGCACGCACATCTTCTCTGGACAACCTCTTCCAGTGCCTCATCACTCTCACAGTGAAGAATTTCTTCCTTATATCTAATCTAAATCTACCATATTTTAGTTTAAAGCCATTATCCCTTGTCCTATCACTACATTCCCTGACAAAGAGTCCTGACCCAGCTTTCCTGTAGGCCCCCTTTAGGTACTGTGAGGCCACTATAAGGTCTTCCTGGAGCCTTCTCTTCTACAGGCTGAACAATCCCAACTCTCTCAATCTGTCTTCACAGGAGAGGTGTTCCAGCCCTCTGATCAACTTCTTCCCACACACTCCACACCAGCCAGTCCATGGGGTTAGGAAATGGAAGTTGCTGTTTATTTTGCTCACTTCAGGTGAGGTGAAATACTCCAAAAAGGAGTGAGATAAGTCCGATAGGATCTGAGTGCCTGTCACTAGCCAGTTCTGCCTCTGAAACGGGAAGAACAGGTTGACGAGGTGGCTTCATTGTGATATTTTTCAGCTCATTCTCTTAATAGCTCTGGGAAATTACTGCTCTTCCTGATCACATTGCCACTTGTCTTCAGATCTATTTAAATGAAGTTAGTAGATTTTTTGAGGGAAAATGCATTCATTTGCATGAAATTTTTGTGTAGAGGGTCTAACCTGCTGGCACAATAACTCTTCGTTCATTGGTAGTCATATTTGGGGGTGGAATGTGCTTCTCTTCCATGTAGCTTCCATAGTTCATCCCAACATTGTCTGAGCCGCTAACCATTTTCCCTCCTTTTGCCACGCTGCAGTCATCAGGTGAATTCCTAGACAAAGAAGAGAGGTGTGCTTTGATTATTATTTCAGTCCCTATTAATATCCTCAGCAAAGAATCACGCTGAACAAGATGGAAAAAATGAGACTGGAGCATCAGGAGTGGCTGTCATTGGTAAACTCCACCCAATGACTACTACCCAATGACTCTGCTGAATCCTTCAGTTGCTTCAGAAAAAAATTACCAGCCTCCATGAACAGCATATTTCTTTTGGGGGTATTGGTTTCCTTGTCTCCAAACCTATAAATGCTAATGTCTTATTTCTGGAAACTGGGCTAGAATGGAGGCTTTTTCATGAGCTTGCTGAGCCTGATGGTTGCAAGTAGCTGTGCTTCTCTCTCCAAGCATCTCACAGACAATTCAGGAAAACACAGTGATGCTCTTAAGGTATCAGAGGAAAAAAATATAAATAGTTCTCATTAGGCTTGGACAGCTTTCCACCTTCACTACTGTCATTGTTTCATGTGAACTACACTCAGTTGCACTTTATGTTATGCAGTGTAGACGTATTTCTGCATATGGCCTACAGAAAAGTAATGTTTGCCAAATCCGAGATTCAAAATACCACACGCATGACTGGAAAAAACCTTTCAGCTCCTGACTAACGCAGTCTCCATGGTACTATAGTCAAGAAATGGAAATCTGCAGAGGATCTGCAACCAGACACCTCTTTAATTTTGGCTTTACTTTCTGAATAGAGTCTTTAGGTTTAACATCCCACAGTGGGTTCCCGAATGGCATTTTAATTGCATCACAGTTTTCTTCCTGGCAGACACAGACATATTTGTCCCTTAATTTAATGTCTACAATGTGTTTCATCAGAGAGAGAAAAATTGTTACAAAAATCAAAAGAAAGAACAGAGCCATAGGGAATACCTTTAAATGCAAAGAGGCTGTTTGGCAAGGGAAGGAGGGTGTTACTTGGGTTTGGGTTTCTTCAGTGATACTACATTGCTAACAACCTTTATTTCAGTTCTGCCATTTAACTGCTGAAATTGCAGTATGGTCTTACTACACCAGCAGTAAGTCAGGTTGTTATGCTTCATTTCGGTTCCTTGAAAACTACCTAATTTGCAGTCCAGAGGACCGAGAGACCCTCCAAGGACTTAGACTCTGGGAAGGGTATTTCAGGATCTGCCATCATCCCCTGGCTCTGAATGGGTTTTACCAAGAGCCTCGTGCTCTCCCCAGCTTGGAAACTCGAGCTCTTGATGCAAACATTGGGCAGTAATGTCACTGTAAGGCCACCGATGGTCAGACTACAGGCACTCTCCCAGAAGTGTTAAACTACTGTTTGAAGACAAAAGAAGAAAAATAATATACCGTTTGGCCAACTGTCTGCTCAACATATAACAAAAGGGTGTTGCAGATATTTTATCCAATGCCTAAGTGACTCACTTGTGTTGTCTGCTCAGCACATGGGTCAGGAACTAATGCAGCTATTGTTTCACATGTGTGTTTTTAAAAATAGCTAACTTTTTGAAAGCTGAAAAGATTTAGTATATATCTTAAACACTACAAATACATTTTAAGCATATCAGTTTTCTCTGTGCCTTGTTACTGTGTATTTTATCATGTTATGTTAACATACATATTAAACAAACAAACAAAAAACTGCTGATGGTGTTCAGTTTAAAAAGAAAATATACCACAGAAATCATTCCAGAGGTACTGTCATCTTCTTTAGGAGAAGGAACAGCATCCTGAATGTTGCCTTGGATACGTTGGCTGCACATACCTTTTTCAGGTATAAAATATCTTGGGTGCTGCTTAACACAGTTCATATGAAATCTGGCTTGTGTAAGGGTCCTATAAGTATTGTCAGCCACAGAAGTGAATAATAGCTACAAGGGAACATACAGTCAGCATGTGGTCTTGCCTGTCATTGAGTGATGGTGAATTTAGCCTTTCCAACAGAATCAGAATGCTTGGGCATTATTCTTTAAGGTTTAATTTTTCTATCCCACTACATACCTATAAATATAATTCTGGGAGGCAGCTTATTTCTGTCTAAATGGAGCTAAGCAAAACAAAATAACTTTTCTTTCAGACATAAACATGTTGAAAGTGAGCTTTTGAGATGATTGCTTGTGAATAAAATGTTGGCTTTTTCTGTTTACCTTTAACAAATAGAAATGGCATCTATGCGTAAGCGAGTCTACATACTAAACATGTATATTTGGATCCATGGCCCTCATTTGTACCTGTACAGATGCCCACCCTGACTGCTAAGGTCATATTATGTTACCAAGACAAAAGAAAGGGCAATTTGGCTCATTCACTGACATTTTTTTTGGTATATTTTGGGGAAACAGAGAGCTAGCGGCATCCTTCGGCCTAACTGCCAGTTGTTTTTCTGTGAAAAGTAACTCAGGATACAGGAATATCAATATCTTGATGCTGACATGAAATACAACATTGATATTGGCCTAAACCACTTCCACAGACAATCATGCATTAAAAATCCTATTGTAAACATGGAACAGTAAATGATGTGAAAGATCCACTAGTAGCACACAGCTTTTGGCAACCTGACAAGGCTGCTGAGCTGAATCTCTGGTTTGAATATAAACAGAGAGAAGGTGGGGAAGAAGATCATAAATAGGTCATAACTTTTCATTAAAATCCAGAAAGAGACAGTCAAGAGTTTTGTCGTGTTAGTGTACTGGGTGGACAAGCAAATCCTCAGTTCAGCAAATCTTCTAAGATCATGCTTAATTCAAGCATGTAAGCAGCTCTGTAGGAGCTAACAGGACTACTTGGGTACTTCAAATTGAGCGTATGCTTATGTGTACCACTGAGCCAAAGCTTAAGTCAGATGGCTGGAACTGACTTCTATGACATAGAAAGCAAAAGTGAAAATGCAAGCAGACACCAGAAAATGGTATTTTTAGTGCCCAGAACAACAAGAGAATGATTGTATTCAAAAGTGTTTTTTTAAGACGTTCTGTGAGCCTGCCTTATTTCTGAACCACCAGGGGAGCAGGGGCAGTGGAAAAGCAGCTTTCAGAACATGTGCCCTGTGCAAAAGGTGCAGCTCTGCAGTGATTCATCCTCATCTCCACGTCTGAAATGAAACCTGAGATATTTTTCTTCTCAGCTGCAAGTTATTTTTACCCTTTTTAAATATACTGAGTTACACCTGGAAATTACCCAAATAAATAAATAAATAAAACGTGGAAAGACTACAATCATGCTACCCAAAAGCATTTTGTCCAGTCCTGAGCTGATTCAACTCTGATGGATGATAAAAGTCTGATGAAGAAAGTATTTCTCCATGGGTCCTTGGACCTGGAAGCCTTGTCCTTATTCAGTGTTACTTAGAATCAAGATGTTTAAATTTAGCACCCACTCCCACTGAAGCTGACTGGAGTTTTGCCAACCATTGACTCTGATGAAAGCAGATGTGAGTTCATAAATAAGTGTATGAAACACTTTTTTTCCTCTTCACTTTGCTACTATTTTCCCCATGTGATATAGAACACCTGTGTTGTGTTAAAATGCAAGGTGTAAGAAAAACAGAGATTAGGAACCAGCAAAATTTTACATGATCACGATGACATTCCTATAACGTAAATCCCTGTAGTTTAGTACTTCTGAATTTCAGAGGAAAATAAAAGAGAAGATTTGTGTTCTCTGAATATCTGTACAGTGTCTTTCTAAGTTAATTTAATAACCACAGTTTGGATAACTTCCTTACAGAGTTACTTACAGAAAAGTGGTCTCAGGACAGTAGAGATGTAACAGAATACCTTCAAAGAGATTTCCATGTGTGGTCCTCCTACCAGCCTGTTGCTGGTCAGGGCAGGGGAGACGCTGAACTACCACGAACTTTTCTTCTGCGAGGCTCTGGCAGACAAACCCTGACACTGTCCTGCAGGATACAGATCCCTCTCCTTGCCTCTCCTCTCCCATTTTGTAATGCCAACAACCTGAGAAAGAGGGGAACAGCCCCAGCAGGGCTGAGGTGTCCCCACCCCATCCTTACATACAACAGGGAGAGCTGTACAGAGCCAGCTCCCTCGCAGAATTAAGGCCTACATATGTAAATTTATACTCAGCCAAAATGGTATTACATGAATGTCAGCTCGTATTAAACATATTGCAAAGTAAGCTCAGGCTCGCCTCCACTCACTGCAACTGCTCAAGTTGTAGTGAAATTGGTAAGTGTTTTCCCCAAAAGTGGGTTATCACTGAAAAAATGGCCCACAAAAAGAAAAACAAAACTTCCCTGAGACTTCTAATTTTGAAGTAAATCATTGTTTCTTAAAGCCCACATGTCACACTTTAGTCCACACTATCAAATCAAAGAGTTACACATCTGCAGCCCTAAACTCTCCTCCCTGCCCTTCTACGCACCCACTTCGCCTTTGTGAATCAGGGGAATTCACATCTGCTGAGACCTGCCATCACAGCAACATACAAAGAGGACCCCTCTTTGGATTCCTCTTCGGATTCTCCTTTGGCAGCAATCACTAGGGACAATCCAAGAGTGAGGAGGACCCTGCACTCCTCAGCTGCTGAAGCAGGAGGGTGGCTGCACCAGCAGCTCTGCAGAGCCCCAGGGGCTGCTTCTCTGACACCAACCCCATGGATGCAAAGTGAGACTGAAAAGTGCTGTCAGCGGTAATATCAGAGGCCCCAGTGCTTGCTTCTGGCTTCCACCATGCCCAATCAACTGCTGCATCTTGATGCAGCTGCCTGGCCATGTACACACTGCCAAACCCTGCAAGCATAGCAGGCACTCTGCAGGCACCTGCCCTTAAACTTGCTATGTGTGAACCACCACAGCCACCCTGCTGAAAGGAAAGCATAGTTTTTTATTTTCTCTGCCAAATCTTCGTGTGAAAGCAGCCCAAAATTCCCTACAGAGGACTATGGCATAACAGAGATATTAAAATGCCAAAAAATGCACGTAGGCCAAAGCATCCCTGGGGTGCACACACAAGCCCTCATGCAACTGTTTAGCAAACCTGGCTGGGGAGCTGCTTCCCCAGCAAATACACAAATAAGTAAGTAAATGGGTGGGTAGGAGGGTGGGTGGATAAGTAACTCAGTGCCTAGCTATGTCCTGAGTCACTCCCACACCCACCTGGGGTGGCTGTGTAATAGGCGATGCTCACCCAGAGGAAAGGCCAGGGTGGAAGGGAAGCAAGCCCCTCGGGATCAGCACTGCTGCCTAAAGTTGGCTAAAGCTGAAGCTGAAGCCGCAGTGACAGTCTGCTCAACTTTGCTAGAAGGCGAGTGTCAAAAGCAAGCCCGAGAAGACAAAAGAAATAAATGAAAACTGAAGTCCTCATGGGGCAACACAAACATAGAGGTGAACTGCTCCATGTGGGGCTGTGCAGGGGCAGCCAAACTGGTCTTCAATAGCCCCAACAAACCTGGACTTGGGACGGCCCCACACTAACACCCCACTGCAGCATCCAAAGGAGGGTCGATAGCATTGTGGTGGGGGCTGCCCAGGCTCTGTAGGAGCTTTGTCTTGCACAGGGCAAGGCCGGGGTAGCTAAAGGATGTCACAATGTGACACGTAGAGTGCCTCGTTACTTCCTTCAACAAAAGGAGAAAGTAAACGCCACATGCCAACACATGCATTTCGTTGGCTTTCTGTAAGCAAAACAAAAGATGCTTGTTTATTGAGCTGTATATGCAACAGCAGTTCATTTTCAATCAAATAATAACTTTTGCAAATTGAAGCAATCTTTTCTATTTATTTATTTATTTATTTATTGCTTAACTTTCCCGGCTATCTTGCAATCCACAGCTGCTTCAAGCCTTTAGGCCATCATGGCAAATTAAGGCAGTCAGCGTCTGGCTCACTAGAGGCCAGTCAAGCTATAAATATTGCCAGCCTGGCTCTTTGTGTTCACAGCGTGGGGAAACAGCTGGTTTAAGTTTGACTGCACGTTGTCATTTCTCCATTAGTGCAAACACTTCAATATTTCTTATGTGTGAGGTTGGAGTGAAGAAAGGGAAAGAAGAGAATGGGGTCACTAAAAGTCAAAGCTAAGAAATGATGTTCTGTATATACATAATTTACAATTAGATTGCTGCCTGGGAGAATGCTGAAGTCTGATATGGTGATAGCTCAGCCAAAGCCACAATGACTTCCCAGTTGGCCTATAACTTTCAGGACCTATTTTCTCTTGTTTTTCTTTTATTATTTTTATAGAAATTCTATTATAATGGTAATGGATTACATTTCTCAAATTGTATTTCATTTCAAGAGCTTGTAAGACTGTTGTATTTGTGGTTTCATAAAATATGAAATACAGGGAGACAAGGCCCTTCCCAAACCGCGTGTGCCTTCTTTTGTGGGCAGGGATCGTATTGAAAGTTAGCGAAGTAAAGCACACTAGGCATAAACAGAAGTGACATCTTGCACAGAAACCATAATCCCCTGTGTCTGTGGAATGTCTGCTGATTTTCGTGATTAGTATTATTGGGCTGTGAGGCTGATGGGTGCGAAATGTAAAGTCAAAGAAGATTAGCCAACTCTCTTTTTCTTACTCACATTCTGTTTTGTTTTTAAAATGTTGTTCCCAAGCTCCAAATACTGAGCACCCTCATCGATCCTACCCTGATCAAAATAAAACACTTACTAATGAAGGGGGTGAGGAGGAGACTTATTTCCAAATGCACTGGTTTAGAGACGTCCTACCTACTGTCAGTGCCTGTGCTATGCCAGCATGGGGGAGCACCACAACCACCATTTCTAAATGCTCTAAATGCAGCAAATATTGTACTGGAAATAAAGCAGTATAATGATAGGAACAGTCAGAAATAATGATGGTGATTTTTAACTCTTGTGGGGTCTGATGTCAATGTTTGAAGATTAATTTTTTATTTCACTACCCAGATGAGAGCATTTGGTTGCTTAGCACTTTTGAAATTTTGGTTATCCTCATCTCTGTCTTAACCTCCTAAGTTTGAGCACACAATTTAAGCATCAGTGGTTAATCCAAAATGTAACCATGCCAATTAAGAATGAGCACATCACCCCAGGGTGGAAAGCTTCTTAGCCAGCACCTGCCAGTCCCAAAAAAGCTGCTAAAAAGTAGCTACAGTAGTGGTGAGTTGGAGAGATGGTTTATTTTTCTCCTTGTCTACGTTTGTTTCCAGAACAGAGCCAAACCCTGCACACACAAACACACACACACACACACCAATGTTAAACCGGTGGATTTTCAGAGTGAAGAGGTACTTCTTGGAAGTAATCACACATAAAGCCCTGCATGAAGGAGATCCTAAATTTGTAGTTTTTCCAGCCTGGTAGGCAGCCACTCCACCAACCACCCAATCAGTGGGAAAAAAAGATTGTTACCCAAGATTAATGCTACTTTATATAGGCAGCTCCAATAAGTGCAAGAGGAAAATCATCCTCTTAAGACAGATCTCCCAGCTTTGCTGTGGACTGACATAGGGGCTGACTCAAGCCCTGTTGGAGCCAGAGGAGAGAATCCCATTGACTGTCACGAGTCTTGGACCACGCTTGTTGTTTAGTCTGAGCTGAGGTTTACCAAGAATACCAGGGCTGCATGCCGGTGGTATGCCACCAGATGTAGGAGGGATGATACTAAGCCTCAGCTAGGTTGTGCTCCAGTGATGGAAAAAGCCATGCCCTTGAAAAGCAAGTGATGTCAGAGTAACTGCTGCAGATCAGCCCAGTTTCTCAATGTGTTGGATGTGCAGAAGGTGTGGAAATGCTCTAACTAGATCCACCAGCATCATCCCACAGACTGGAGCATAATACAGAGGTGCCTCACCTAGCTTAAAGCACGCCAGCCTGCATCCTGGGAGCAGGACAGTCCTGTTGTGGTGGCAGTACAGAGCTCCATATGGATAAATGCAACCTCTTTCATGGTTGAGCAAATTAGCAGGCATGTGGCTAGACTACACAAGGTACCTCAAGTGCAACCCATTCTAATTTGCTTGTTTGTAAAGCATAAAATAGCTACATTGAGTAGAGCTTACATTAAGGGGAGCAGGAGGGGAACAAAAAAACAAGAGGCTCCTCTGGACTCTGAAAGTCCTTCTGCATGTCATATGCACTCAATCCAGCCAGCACAGAGGCTCTTTGATGAAAATATAGAACAGAAACATGCAAAGAAAAATGGTATTTCCCAAAAGAGCCAGCATAAAAGATATATTAAGTGATAATTTCATTTTCAAATGGTTTTTAAGGTACAGTTGGTAGCACTTAAAACAGCATTTTGCACATGATTAAATCTTAATGACAACTGATTATTTCTGGCATTTCTTTAAAACTTCTGTATCAGCCAAGCTGATGTTAGAGAACTTTTGCTGTGCTTTCACTGCAGCTAACATTCATAATGCATTTTCAGTGAAATTATTACACTGCTCCTGGCAAGTAAAATTTATCTAAGACCTGAATAAGACCCTATGTTCCACCTCAGCCTCCCTTAAAAAGAAAGATTACCTACCAGTAAATGTAGATCTTCCAAGCTACCTTTGTATATTCCCACGCATGTCCATGTCCATGAGTGGGAATATATGGGTGAGGGTGATCACAGCACACTGAATAATTCACAGACTTAAATGCTCTACCCTCGGCCTCATTAGAGCATTTCCACAGAGGTGAATTTCATGCTAAATGCATAATGAGTTGCATTCAGTCATTGCAATAGAATTGCTTATATTTAATTTGATAAAATATATAAAGAAAAATAAACAGAAAAGTTAGTAACAGCATGATATAGGCAATCTCCAGATTTATATTATAGTGCCTTACTATATCAGGGTGAATCTTTTGGTCTGACTAAAGAACACTAAATAGCAGGAAACAATATTATTACATTCAGGTGAAAGACTGACTATATGGTGGCACAAAAATTCTCATTAGATTTATGTGTCTGGAAGAAATATAATGGCTGAACCAACATAGCAGATTTGAAGGAACTGAATTTAATACTATGTGTGACAATCTGCATTGTATATGCAAGGTACTGAAGTCTTTAATTTCAACTTTTTTTGCTTTATTTAATTTAAGGTAGGCCCTTAGGCTATACTTTCTGGTGCTGTGCAGCAGAGTTTAGTTTGAAAAATACTGTTATTGTTAAAGAAAACTGTGTAGTTAATCCCTCTGCAGCACACTGAAAATAACCCTTTAATTTCTTTCTAAAGTCATTTCTTCAGAATTCATAGGGATACCAGTTTTTAGACCATTATGGTTTGAGATTTAACATAGGGCAATTGCAGCCAAAGTATATCTGGGGAGAGTCCTATCAGAGTGAGTACATTTCTCATTTGAGTGAGAAATTGTTAAGTGTAAATTGTTGGTGTGTAAGAGGTCCAACACACTCCTAAAATTTTATACCCTGTTCCAGATGACAGAATATATGGCCAGGAAGCAGCCCCACACAGACAGGAGTAAGAGGGGGGTGGCAAAAAAATAATCATGAAGGTAACCATTCTCTAGTTGCCATTTTGTGGGGTCTGGTACCCTGGTTTGCACCTTCTGTGCATGGTATTGTTCAGACAAGCTCCTAAATAGAAAGGGAATTAGGGAGGATATTCTGCAGATCCTAGAGGTAGCACCTCTGGTGCTCTGCAATATGGCCATGGTATTTTAGACACCTTTTGGACAACCCAGACTTTAAAAATGGGTGTAAAGTGAGCAGCTGCGGTTTTATTAAAAATGAGAAGATGCTCCAAGCTCTCTAGCCACTACCTGTGTTCATTTTTAATATTTTTATAAAACATTTTTTTTAAGAAATTACAATTTCATTTAGGGAAAGCAATACAGGGACTGCAAATGGGCAGGGTGGGGAAGGCTTATTCAGAAAAGTAAATGCAAGTGGAAGGGCACTGCTAATCTGCACATATAAACTGTGTCCAATATTATGTATGTGACAAACAGCAGATAATCTGCCAGGAAACCAATGAAAGACCAACATACACATTGCAAAGGCCCAGAGGGACTTGAAGAAGGAACAAATGGTTTTCAGATTTGTAAGATTTATATATTTTGTAATATTTATATATTTGTAATATTTATATATTGCATTGAACATTGAGCATTTTCAATATTGGTAGTCCTAAGCAATATTATATTAGAATATTTGATATAATTATTTAGGAATAATATGTTGCTGGTAAGTGTTTACATCTTATGCAAGGCTTGAGTGATACACTTTTTTTTTTTTTTCCTACAACTGGCAGGACTATCACATCCCAAGAAACATTACGATTCCCAAAGCATAATAGCATTATGCACATTATATGCACATATGTATATGAATTTTTTTAATTGTCAAAATATATTTATAACTTTTATTTGGTAAAATTATTTCTCTATTAAAATATAATTTTTTTTTCATGCATGTATTAGGCCTTATGAAATAATATATTTCTGATGAAATAGAGTAATTTAATTTTTATTTGTGTGTTAATCATGTAATATACACATGATTATTTTTTTCTTCTGTTAATCTATTCTTATATTTGGTAGTCTATAAATGCCTTTTTTTAGGATGATGTTTTGTGAAGCATGAGTTTTCCTGGTTTTCTACAGTTACCAACTCTGCATTGCTCTGTCAAAGGTCAGGCTGTCAAATCCAAGATTAATGAATGAAAACCTGCTTCAAATGCTGCAGGTTATTTTTAATTCAATATAGAAATAATTAAATTTCTTGCCATTATATGTTCAACCAGAATGTGCCCTTTAGAAAACCAGTGTTCTGATCAAGAACATTCTGTAGTTCAGAGCAGTAGCTTGCATGGACTCTTATGGCAATAAAACCCTTATGCCAGCTCACATGCTGGTTCATGTTGGGAAACAATGGTCACCACTGAGTAGTTCACTTTGTAATGACGGCCACATTAAGCAGCAATGAGTTATGCTGCCTGAACAAAAATGAGGAACTTAGTCTTCATGCATTGATCAGCTGATTTGCACTAAACTGCAAGTCCTAATGATGAAGTAGGTAGCCCTAATACTTTTCTTTTTTGAGAGAGAGGGAGAGAGAGAGAGAGAGAGAAAGTACAAAAAATTGCTTCTTTTCATTTGTCACAGGCTGCAAAGGCAGCTGGTATGGTGCAAAAGTGTTTCACTGGGTTTCAGATGTCATGACAATTTCTGGGTGCCACCGTAACTATAACAAATAACAATTCTGCTGGAAAAGTATGATTCAAAATCATGCTTCATGATTATTCCAGAACATATGGGACCTGGTAGCAGGTATAAAAAGGATGATTTAAAGACAATTCCCTCAACATTCAGCCTTGCAAAGGTAGACATTGCTTTCGCTAGTAACGGTGCAGAGCACATGCACAAATATTTCATGCAGCTACTGTTTCCCCTGCTAAAGCCATGCCACCGGGCAGGCAGCAACACGTGAGCTGAGGGTTCAGGTGAGGGATGGGGAGCCTGGCTCCAGCCCTGCAGCTGGGGTGCTCTGCTCTGGTGGCTGCACTGTGGTTCCCCCCTGCCTTGGTTACTTCTATTTTTATCCAACAAAGGCATGGCCCCTGGGAGGGAGGCAGAGGCTCTGAACAGAAAAGTTCTTCCATCTGCATGTTCAACAGCACATCCCTACACAACGACACTTTTGGGCCTCTCTGGGCTTGGGTATCTCCCCAGGCTAATAAAAGACAGCACTGCTGCCTACAGCTTTCTACTTAAACTACCACAACAGTGACAAACTTGTAATTCAGGCTAGTTCCTCCAATATTCAGGCTAGTTATGTATTTCAGGGTTCCAGCACAACAAATGCAGAATTTGTTGTTGATTATTTATAAAATGTGATTGACCAAAAATTTCAAGGGAATCTGTATGATCTAGACCCTTCCTTAAGATCTGTGAGTATGTGAAACTATGAGTTTGTGTCTAACTGGCTTTAGTTCTGCATAATACTACAAATTATTACCCGTAATGATTAACGCTAATTATCTACCCTAATGTACTTTGTGGAATTTACACTAAGAAAAATTGTGACCAGTAATCTTGCAAAAATGCCAGAACAAATATTTGGTGGTAGTTTGAGAAACAGTTGAAACTAGTTTTGGATCAATACATCATTTATGATTATATTGGTGTAATTGATTAGCACAAAAAAGAACAAACAAACAAAATCACTAAAAGTGGTTCTGAATAAGCAGGCTTAAAAGACTTTTCCTGATTTTTTGTAACTTCAGCTCACCATTTATTTCTACATATCTCAAACATTTGCTTATTCACTGGAAAGTCTGATTTGACTTCAGAACAATTCCCATCCTTATTAAAAATCCTTTTCCATCCTTATGAAAATCCAATTTTCATTCTTATGAAAAATGTAGGTGTGATAAGTTGTCAAACCACTTTGTCCTGCTTGTGGTGCTCATCACATTAGCACAGCAAGTGTGAACAATAACCACAGTGCCCATGGCTGAGGTTTCTCTAAACATCTGATGCTGGGAGATGAGATTAGTAGGCAGGTGTTTGGGACAGAACGATGTGAAGCATGGTCTTCACTGGCACATCACCAACTATTGTGAGTAACTGACTCCTTCTGAACCTCTGCCCTTCAGCAACACCAAAGGAAAACTGTTCTGACAGTCAGGCATTTTAAACAGGAAAGCACTTGCTTGGATAGTTTCCTTGAATTAAAAAAAATAAAAAAATAAATAAATAAAAGCAAGCATCATTGTGATTTTTCAGATGGCAAAAATCATACAGAGGGCTCCTATGCTTTGGGGAGATACCGGTCAATATCCACAAAAGCCATCACATTACTCTTTAAGCCTAATCCATACAATTGTCCTTCACAGAGACATCCACAAAAACAAAGTCCTGAGAAAACACTGACATGCTGTGGCTATGGCTATTGCCTGTTGAGCTGAGTAATTTATTTCCTTGTTCCTTTCTACTCCCTTGCTTTCCTCCATACAGGTGGTGTTTCTTCATCGTAAGCTCTTCTAAAATCCAACTCCATGATTATGTTCTTCAGCACAATGTTTATGGCAAATTTAAAAGTAAAAATCAATAGTTTGCTCCCTCTGACATTACAAGAATTTACTTCCAATGTTTCTCTATTTGGTTATATTTAAAGCAAAAGCATCAGACCTGTTTACTGTATTTGACAACTTCAGTTGAGTATTAATCACATACTCCACAGCCCTAGATGGATCAATATAACTGCTCAAAACCACACCACAGATACATTTTCCTAACTTTAATATATGCTCTTTCACCCAGGTTGCAATGCAAGTTTATACTGCAAATTATCCACAGTCAGAAGAAACAAAGAAAGGTATTGCACAAGCTCTCAAGAAGGCTGTGCCTGTAGCACCACAATCTTAAAGGGGTTGGCAGGTGTGAATTGCAACGCACAGGAGACCTGTAGGTTTCTGGGACAGCAGCCGGTGGCCTGGTGTCTTGGGGCACTTAAAATGGTGTTCAGTTTGTAAGTTTAGACAAGTGAATTGTGCCCATCACAAGAAAAGAGTACATCAGCTGTGGTAACACTGGCCTTATTACCTTGACCCATTAACCTGGTTTGGATTACACTCCATCTTGATGGTGACTCTGGCTGGGGGCTGTGATAACCAGTCTTGCTGGGGAACACGCGGACTCATCTTTGACGTCTGCCCATAGTCACTGGAGGAGGAGGCTGTCATCTCTGTCTTTCCAAGGTGGGGTGATCCGTAGGCGCACTCGAACAAGGACTGGTCTTCACTTACCACTGATAACGCTTCCTGCAAACCAGAGAAGAGAAGTCAATGTGACAGTGTTTCAGAGCAGATGTTGTAATATCCCCCAAGAAAAAAGGTGATCATCCATCTTATGAGAAGACAAGTAGCTGGTTGTTTGCTTAAATGTCTACTGCTTTTTGGCATGCCTCTCCTGCTGGCAGAGGTGAGGACTCACCATGTCAGATGCACATCAGGGAGGGACAACACATTCCGTGCCTGGTGAGACATCTCCTGCAAGCAGTGGAACAGAGGCACACACATGCTCAGCCAAAAGCCAAGGAAGCATACCATGGTGGCAGGAGAACGGAGAGGGCAGGGAGGGAAGGGATCTTAGGCCCCTCGTGTCCCAGGTGTGGACATGGAGGGACAGCTCTGTCACAGGTGCCAGCTGCCAGGACGTGACCAGGAGCTAGACCTTGCTGACTCACAGGGAGCTTCTCTTCCTTCCTCTGGGACCAGGGCCAATTTGCTCCTGGACAGGGTGCCAAGACACAGCCGGTTGTCACCCCTGAACCAGGGATCCTGCACTTTCCCTCAGCTGCAGCAACAGGCAGATCGTCCCAGGCTTTGCCACTAACCAACAGGCCCCAAGCTCCTGTAGGACGCCATGCCCACTGACAGCATCTCCACCTCTCACAGAAACACTTCCTTGTAGCTTGCAGAACTTGAAGGCCCCAGCATATGGCCCCCAGCCCCCAGTCGTGGTAGAAGGGACCAGCTGGCCGTGGCTAAGGGTGCAGAGGCTGGGGGCATGTAGGAGCCAGGTGCACCGCCATACCCTCACCAGGGCACTGCATGTGCAGGCCCACACCTCAACTGGGATGAGAGCAACAAAACAGCACAGATCCATCAGCAGAGGAGGACAAAGAGGAGAGGGCAGAGAGAGAAGAGGTAGAGCAATGGGCGTCCTTCTGCTGACATGCTCAGGCCCTCCCCAGCTGCTGGAAGAGGACTTTGCATGAGTGGCAGCAGCCACATGATATCCTAAAATCAGCAGTCACATTTCTTTGTTTTAAGGTGAGCTTACACTTATTATTCCTTTTATTTGCCTGGTTTGTGAGTCCTCAGAGTGCACTCTGTTAATATTCAGTTTTATCTGCAGCTGCAAGTGCTGGAATATCACTTTCTTTTTATTATTTCTCATGGAGACTGAGATTACCCCCTAATCTCTTGATTTTAGGAGCAGGATCTCAAGCATCCCTTCAAGTGCCACAAGACTGGTGATTCAATCACTAGCACTAAACAGCTCCCTCTTCCTCCCGCAGGCCAACAGGCAGAGATAAGATAGAGATCTGCACCATTTCATTGCTATTATTCAGATGTCGTTTGAGCGCAGAGGTCACCACCAACCTGTCACCTTCAGTTTTAACTCCCTGGTTATTACACCTGCCCTGCACATTCCTTCCATAGCCTGTGCCCAGCTCCCAGACTGTTGCCTCTGGTGGTAGTGTGAAAGGGCATCTGTGAAGCAGGATAGGTGCCACAATAACACCGCATCTGTCCTGCCTCCCTGACAGGGAGGTCTTTGGCCTGCCCAGTCATGCTAAAAACTCCTACTGCTGGCGGTCTTAAGATTTCTGATTCCTGGGAAAGCCTGCAGAAAGCTCCTGCTTTTCAAGGAGGTGGGAGGTGAGATGGCTGCTGGTCCCTTGCACCCTAAAAGTTGCTCCCCTGGCTACACTGTGATGAACAACAGCAGGAGGACTTAATGCACTTGAATGTTAAAGTAGCAGGGGTCGCATCACATAAGCTAGAGAAACAAAATGTTATGTTGGAAGGAAAAAAAAAATCTTTCTAAACAGTCTGTGTTAGTTTTTCACAAAGATATATATATATATGCTCATATCATATTGTACATACACACACGTATAGTCTGGCCAAGTGATCACAACATTACCTGCACCTAAGACTAATTACTGCATAGTTCCCTCTATTCTGTCCCACTAAAAAGCTAATAAACGAACCAAAAATTATGTAATGAGTTGCTAATTTTGGAAAAGTTAGCCACAGTAAATACATGTAAGTGTGAAATATATGGGGGAAAGCAGGAACAAGATTGCAAATACAACAGGCAGAATATTGTTTCACTCTGCAGAAATCTTTCACTCTGTAAAAGCGTTTTCAAAACAGGCATTAAATGCTACATAATGAATGTATTTCTTATCCTCCCACACACAAGTGATGCAAAGCAATTTTATTCTTGTTTCTATTAAACTTGACTCAACCTAATATAAAGTAATGTAAGAATATTTAGTACGATCATGAATGCAAACCAAAAAATATGGTGTTTCTATTTGTTGGTATCACTAGTGACAGTAAATATTGTCTGTACTATGGATGCGTATTATGTTGCACAAAGAGGGAAAGTACACATTTTAACTTACTGAGGCTGGACAGGGAACACCAGAAATATGAACCCAATTAATAAGGGTTGTGCAAATATCTAAAAGGCTACAGCAAAAACAAGGCAAACATAAATGAACCCAGGAGAAGGATTTAGACCTTGTATTTCAGGAAAAAATGACTTGTTATTCTCAGACAATAAAATTGCAATTTGCTAGCCAGAGCTTTGTTCTGATTTAGTCATCTGAAATCCATCCTGTTAGCCATCGGTTAGTGCATGCTGACAGCTCTGTAAAGTCTCTGTAGGAATAACTGGGTTTCTGCCAACTTTTGGTGCATTGGGTTTGTCCTTGTCCAGAAGTATTATTATTGTGTACTTTATGATAGTGAGGGTCTCTGATGTTTTACTCCAAGTCCTCACTGATCTTTGCTGGCCTGTCTTGAAGGACACTCGGTCATGTGTCATCCCTTCCTTGCGCACATTACACAAACTGAACTAATCAACTGAGCAAGATTTTGCATAATTTTGAGGAGTCAGCATAACTAGAGAGCGTGGTCTAAACTATAATTAGCCTTACTTCCTCCTTAACTATCTTTTCTCTCTTCTCATACATTAAGTGAGGTTGAGGTTGTATGTGGGAAACGTGGAAACTATGTTTAGCATTAGTTTTGCTGCTTCTCCTGTCAGCCGGGGTGCAGAAAGTCATACCTAAGTCATACCTCTCTTGCAAATGCAGCCAGGCCCATTGAATTCAATTTACCAGGAAGCACTACAAGGTGATGATATATGTGGTCCTTGCATATCATTACACACATGGAGAAGTTGTCTGCAACACATGGGATGGAGCTGTGTGTCAAGAAATGGTAACTGCTGAATTTTTGGCCTAGTGATCTTAAAAATTGAGGATTTCTGTCCTGGGTATTTCTGAATCCACTGCTCTTTAAAGACACAGTGATGCTGAACAACAAGAGGCTAGTGCAACCTGATATAACCTCTTGTGAAACACGTACTGTGGGAAAGCATAGAAATAGCATCAAGAAATTTGAAACATTTCTCAGCTACACAAGAATGCCTGATAACTGACATAATTTTCTATTCAAAAAAAAAAAAAATGTCCTCCAGCTGCTTCTTGTATGCATCGTTTCATCTTGTCCATCCTTGATTTCTCATTACTGATTAAAGCCTTCAAGTCTTAACCCTACATAAGCTGTAAAAGGAAAGCTCTAAGAGCTGTATCGAATAGCTGACAGAAGGCAGAATGGGTCTTTCTTTCTTAAATACAGGAACTTAGAAATTTACTTTCTGCTGTAATTCTAAATGCTACCTCTTGGGCCAAATGTAATATCAATTTGTTAGCATTAACCATCATGAAGAATAGCTGCATGGTCTGGCCACTTAAAAACATAGACAAAGACATTAATCCTGACAATGTTTGGCAAGGGATTTTTACATATGGATGTCAGTTCTATTTCTAGTAAATTTTCTTCATTACTCATTTACATGTTAATCTTTTTTTCTCATCCATATTAATGCTATTACTGAAGCAGTTTGGCAACATCAAGCAGTAAGTGGGATAAAGCAAAGTAAACATTAATAAATATTATAAAATAGTTGCATAACAAGGCTCTTTTCCATCTTGCAAAGTTCTGCACCTTTGGGGGAATAATTTTAGTATTGAATGGGTCGTCATTCTGGATTTCTCATGACAATAGCATATTCTCATGACACCTCAGAAATGAAGTCTTTAATTTCTAGTAACCAGTGTCTGGGGTAATGTAATATGAAGAAACCCACACGGAATGCTTGCAGTGGCAGGTGGGAAAGGCTTTCATGCAAGCCTGTGAAGTAGAAGCACTTCTAATATTATATGTGGTCAATATTGGACGCGGATTTTCCTTCTTTCTCCACATACTTACTTTCACGATGTCACAAGCAAAACATGAAAATCTGTTCCTTCATTAAGAGTTTTCTATTTTTTATCCTCTGTATTATGAAAAACCTTCTCAGCTGAACTTTCTGTACAAATGATAAAAGAACAAAATGTCTTTCTCTATTTAATTTTGACTTATACTTCACTAAGTTAAAAAAATAGACTAACAGACTGACAAATTTGTAGAACAATAGGTAGAGCAACGCCTTTAAAGTAGGCATGAAGTCATTAGGACAAAGGTGTTTACTTAATCAAATACAAGATTACTTGGCCCAGAAACACGAAGTTACAGGAAATGTGATTGAAGTAGTTCCCATCATGAGAAGTATATGCAAGCGTGATTGTCCTTTATATGCAATGTCAGGAACTAAGGACAAAGACTTTTTTTTTCTCGAGTTTGATCAACATTAAGGAATGATTAAAGGAGATAATGAGGTGTGCAGTTGTCTAGCATAATTTGTTTGTTATTAGGGTTGTTGTGGAAAAAATACTTCAGAAGGATTTTAAAAAGAATTTTTAGGCCATTCTAACCTGGTGATGCTTTTTCTCAAGTTAATTCTAATTAGGAAACATGCTTGCTTGTGCATGAAATACATTTTTGTACTCTCCCTGCATGCCATCAAGCCAACCTCTACCTTAGAGATTAGCATTTTCATTTATTTCTATGGCAATAAAATTCAATTACGAGTTCAGGTAGTACACTCACTGTATGTGTATGTATAGTGTGTGTATATCTATACATACATGTGTATGTATGTATATCTAAGAATATTCAGCTCTTTTTTTCTTTTTTTTTTTTTTTAAATTTCTTTGAATATTTCCATTGCTTATTGCTTATTCCCTGTAACAGAAAAGGTTTAGTAGATTTTCTTTATCCTCATTGTCTATCAAAAAATCTATGAAGTGTCTTGGTGGTCAAAAAATGCTTCAAGAATGTTGAAAATCAAGAACTTACTACCCAGCAATGTAAAAATTATAGCAGACAATAGCACACCAGTACGATCAAGAACATTGGCTACTAAACGGTAGGACCATGGGCAAGAAGTACATGTGAAGAGACGGATGCATAAGGAGTCACAAATACAGCAACAACCCATTTTGTACATTGGGAGATGCTTCAGATAGCAAAAGGCATTTCTTGCTTGCACAGTCATCACTCCCACACTTCAAAATGAAACTGTTACCCCTGACTGTGAGGCACATGCAGAGACACTGCAATCACAAACTTTTAATTAGCTTTGCCACATGGCTGTGCATGTATATAATCTCTTTTTTTTGATACTGATTTTATGCTATTTCTCCTAATTAATGTAAACAACTTCTATTTCATCTTTAATCTGATTTCATAATAATGCATGTGTAAACACAGCTACAATTCATTCAGACACAGGCTGTTTCCTAGTGCTTGTTGGATATCTACAGTTGGTCAGAAAAATCAATTCTCCATTCAATGAGGAATTTTGACATGCTGGGACTTATTTTCATTTTAAATTAGATAAAAAAGCTGTTATATGAAAACTTTCACCAAAACATTTATTGGAAGGATGGATTCTAAAGCAGGGGTGTGTGTTCTGCAGGTGTTAAAACATTCGATTCTAAAATTGTAAATACAACACTCTTTTTATGGATTATATTCATATAATAATCGTACACTTGAATGAACTTATTGGAATGGAAGTTTATCAAATTATTTATCAGAAAATAATATTTCAGCTTTATTGAAATTATTAGTTTCACCATTTTCCCACAAATTTTCCATCAAGTTCCTGATAAACATTTACATTTGGAGAGGACCTATATTTTCTGAGGGAAGACTGTTCTGATTAAGACCATGCAATTAGCTCCATTAAGTGTTTCCATGCTTTGTTGTACACTGTATCCCTTGCAACTTGTTAGCGTTTGTTATTGAAATTGCATACAATTTAACTGTAAAACAATTGCAACTGAAAGAAAGAACAGATGAAAGTGTCCAAGAAAGAACATAGTATGCACCTTGGTATATCCACTCCAGACTTTCACTCTTGTTTGCTGGTTTTCTATTCTTCCCCAAACTACACTTTCTGATGCTCTTCTGATGCAGTTTATCTGGAGTGAAAGGCTAATTTCAAACAGGCCAGGAATGTCATTTCCATGTTGGAAAACACAGCACATGAGAGGCTGGACACCAGAACCTCACAGAGCAATGGGCAGTCTTCCAGTCTGAAACTCCACTCTGCTCACATCTGAAGCAGGCATTGCTGCACAATAAAGCAAGCTGTGGCTGAACTGCTAAAGGGCTCCTAGCCTAAATTTGCAGCCCTGCTTTAAGGCCAAGTCTTTGAGCCTTGGATTCACTGCACCAAACAATAATCAGTGAAACAAAAGACTTGTGGTTGTGGTTAATGTTTTAGCCTTGCTATAGCTTATTAATCATGATGCTCTTACATCTCTATTCTGAACATTTGCAAAAGAAGAGGTTTTCAAAGACATTCAATATGGTGTGTGGAACATACTGGAAAAGGTTACTACTTAAAATGCAGTCACCTGAGTCAGGAATTGCAGCACACATCTGGAAAATGTTTTCCTTCTAAATCTCTAAGTCTTGGATTCATTAGATCAGACAAAAATCCACATATTATATTCATGAGAGAGTTCAGGAACAACAAAAAGCCTTGGCAAGTACAAGATAGGAAAGACAGATGTTGTCCTCACCTCCACCCATAAGAATCTTATTGCTAGCTCAGCTAACATCCTCCACCTATTTGCAATGAACACTTGGATAGTCTGGGGTAATCCAAACACAGGCAGGGTGCTACCACTAATCTGGTATCTTCACCTCTTGCTGAGACAAATACAAAGGATGTTTGGAAGCAAAGGAAAGCCACTGCTGTGGTCCCACTTGAAAAAAAGAATAATCAAGCATCCATCAAAATGATGTTATGAAATTACAGGCTAGATTTATTTCTGGGAAACAATCACAGATGTGTAAGGAGCAATCCTGCAGCCCTCTTTGTGTAAATCATTCTCCTGACTTCACCAGAACTAATGATGTGAATGGAGCCCTCATGGCTAAGCCCAAAGGTTTACCTTTCTGTCTTGTAATGAACAAATTCTGAGACATTATAAATTCAAATGCAGAGTGCAGTGCTTTATCATCATATTTAATATATAGGCTGTCATTCTTGAAAGGTCAGTCAACCCTATTTTTACCCAGGCTATTTTTGTCACTTCCTTTCATCATAGGGCAATATTTGTAGCATGAAGCATTCACCTCCAGGTCTTCAAGTGCTTCATAAAATAAGGAAAAATTCCTGCTCCACTGTTGCAAATGGGGAAATTTTGGTAAAAATAACAAAAATGTGTCTTGCTTTAGAAAACATATCTCTTTCATGCCAAGTTCAGTGCCATATTTGGGACTATCCTGCACCCCACACAGAATTATCACACCAAATAGAGTTGACGAACCATTAACTTTCAGTGATCAGAAAGTATACATGAACATCTGATTGAAAGAATTGCCATTTCATAATCAATTATTTCACCTGACATCTTTATCTCATAGTAAAGAGCAAATGCATAGTTTAACCCCCCCAAAAAAGAGTAAATAAATGGAAATAGGAAACTATTTCATATATGTCACATGCCCTAGATATCATTAAAGCAGTGCAGTTGGCTTATTCAAATGTAATGATGAAAGCCTTCATCCTGCAACTGGTTCAGTGCACATGCAATGCCCAAGTGACTTCAAAACAATGCCTCTGAAGGGTAAGTCTTGAAGTGGCTCTGCCTATGCAAGAGCAGTGCTAACAACAAAGAACTGCGCCTGGCCTCTAAATGAAAGCTGACCTTGAAATTCACAAAACTGTATCTAGAAGCCTAAGTAATAAAGCAATCTGTTGCTATACAGCAATGAACCCCATTCCTTTTTTCCTCCCGCATGAGCAGAGTGCTGTTAAACTACTTAAAGACTGAGGCAATGCTACTTTTTATTTATTACACTGGTAGCTTTGCTATTCAGGCACCTGGGGCTGCAGCCTGCACATGCTTGGGCTCATGTTAACATTGTAAGATCTCTTAGGTGGTCGGACATCCATGGCTCTGATGCAATGAGGACAAACACATTGTCCATGCAAAAAGCAAGTGCTGAATACTGGTCAGAGTCCAAATGTAACTCTCAGCCCAAATGGGTTGACACTTCAGATTTGAAGTATTTCAGAGAAAAAGACAAGTGCTCTTTCACCAGTGGCCTATATACTGTCTAGGCACTATCATGGTACTTGGACAGGCCAGGTCTACTGCAGAACCTGCTCCAGCACAGCCCACAGACCTTACAGGACAGCAGTGCTCAAGCAGCACAGTGATCAGCTGGGCTCAGAATATGTATTCCTCAATGATTATGTCAAACTTAATTCATCAGTGCTAAAAAGAATACAATTGTATCCTGCAGATTGTATATTGTATACACATTTTTAAAGAAACTGTAGCTTTGTATTCTTATTTTAGCACTTCCATCCAGGCACAGAGCTGTTACATTGAAGTTTGAATGACTATTTTTTCAGTCAATACAATAGACTTTTCTTTCTTTTCATCTTGATAGTATTGTCAACTATGAATTCTGAAAACCTGAGGTTTTTTCCTCCTTTAATCTTGCTTGTTAACTTATAGGGCTCCAAAATGGCAGTAAATTTTGGAAAACTTGGATATAAAACTACATTTCTGCTTTGGTACAGGGCTAGCCTGTTTCCTTACCCTGCTTTTCTGGTTTGAGACCTTCTCAGTCTGAAGGAGCAGGCAACCTTCTACTTTGTTATAAAAAAAAAATAAATAAATAAAATCTCTTTTGGTTTTCTTTCAGCAATCTTTTAAGCAATTATTTGTTTGGCAAAACAGGTGGCAGATTTGTAAAATGGCCAACAGCCCAATCGGAAGTGAACTGAAGTTTCATGCCACACCTGCTATGAACTTTTGCTAATTGACCAGAATGATTTAGAGGAAGAGTCTTGGGGCCAAAACAGCTGCCCAAAATAAGACAGCAATCCCGTTCCAGACATGCTATCCTGTCCTATCCTTTCTGTGTTTCCCATTAGCATCTTTGGCTTCACAGGTAGCCCCCGCAGTCTGAATGCAAAGTCTTTAAGAACTATTATGTGTTTATCAGATTCAGTCATCTGTCTAGAACTAAAGGTTTTGCCTTGAACACATAACTGGCCCAGTACCTTGTTTTTGGCAACTTTACTGAGAAAACTCTTAGCATAATAATGCCACACAATTTTTTTTGCCTTATTCAAAAGATTTCTCCAGTGTTATAACAAGATGGTAACATTTGCAGCTATTTTTCCTATTGCTTACCCTAAATTACAAGATTATATATTGCCTTTATACTGTTTCATATTTGTTCACTGTGGTGGGTTGACACATCATATACATATTTGCGCATATAATTATATATGTCCATTATATATGTACACACAAGTATATGTAAAGACAATTTTTAGAGAATCCCATCATCAATCTCAGAACAAAAATTTTAAAGTAAAAATAATTCAGTCTTTAAAATAGTTTTCTCCAATGTGTACTATATACCATAGACAAACTCAACAGCAAATTGATGAGAGATGTATGTGAAGGAATGAAGAAAACTTTACAACCAAGGTATTGATGAAAGAATTAAACAGTAGGGATAAAACTGAAAAAAAGCAGCAGAGAAATACACAGGGATCAGCCTGGAGAGGGGAAAGAGGAACCAGTCATCAGTATCTGTAGAGCTGCCTTCCTGCAGCTCAGCTTCCCCCTCAGGGAACACTGGAGCTGGAGGTCCTCCTGCCTGCTACATCAGGATGCAAAGGTTTTTGATGCTCACATGTGTTCCCCTTCATACATATCTTAAATTCCCACGTTCCTATTTAAACAACATTTATCACATTGAACATTTATTAATTTCTCTGCTTGATAATTTTTGCAAACAAACACTGTTTAAGCGATCTTTATAAGAATGTTTTCATTTACTTCCAAATGTATTTATCTTGATATTTTTGACTGAATTTTCTCCATTAGATAATTGGAATTAAAATGCAAATTGCTACTGCTCTTTTAAAAAAATAAAATAAAATAAAAATCACTACATCAAGAGCTCTCTCCATTTTTGCACAACATTGTAACAGAGAAGTCCTTTGTTTACATTAGTTTCCCTTCCTTTTCCACAGCCACCTTTTATTCTGGATCTTCCATGCATGCAATGAATATATATGTATCCCGTGGTATTCCCCATTTTACAAGTATATGGAATATTGCTTAGATGAGTAATCTTTCTGAATTCAAAATTAACTTTCCAAGTATGCTGACTATGTATATAAAATCTGACTTCCTGTCACGATAACCTTTATAGTGTATAGCCTAACATACTTTCCTATAATTGTTTATAATGAATATCTTGATTCATAATTCAGCACATGCTATTTTAGTCATTTGCTACAAAACATGACTAATGAAATTAATATGGGGTTGGACGTCATAGCATTAAGACATTTCTGCATGTGCTAAGATTAAGACAGGAAAGTACTTAGTAAAATAATGACAAAGTTAAGCATGTGCTTAGCTTTAAGCATATTCAACCTGCTCTCTTGGACCGGTGTAAAGTAAGGAAATCATCATTTTAGCTTGAGCATTAACTATGAGATCAATCAAATAGACTGGTATGTTTTTTGATATACTGTAGTTAGAATGGATCAGAAGAAAAATGTTGTTTGACATTGATGACAGACAAAGTTGAGATGAATATTCTTTGTTTGTTGCCAGACAAAACAATCAATCAATCAAACAAACAAAAATAAGAAATCCTCACATACACACATAAAAAATGCTGTCACTAAATAAATAAATAAATATTAGTCCCAGTAGCACCTTTGGTTTTACTTTTTAATTGAACTTATTACAGATGTCAAGCAATGTCATTCTAAAGAATAACACCAGTTCAAAATTACAAATTTTAAACTTTTTTTTTCGTTAATTTTCCTTTTTTTAGTCAACTTCTACCTTCACTGCACCAGTCATGGCTCTGTGACCATGTTTTCTGCTGAATCCAGTTATGTTTAATTGTACATGTGAAGACGAAAAGGAAACTGTGTAGCAATATTTTTGAGTTGGCAACAAGAAAAATTCTGCATTTTTTCCTTGTAGCAGTATCTCTTCTAAGCTAGTGATTACCATCATTATCATTCTTACTAAAGACATTCCCTGCAATTCTAATTTTGCCTCATATCTGAGTTTTCTGTGACACCATCAGCTCCAGGAGAACCAAAAAATCTTCCTGCTGCCAATGATGAGAAGAGAACTAAGAAAGTCAACTGAAGTGAAGACAATCTCAAGACCAGAACACTGAGATCTGCATTTACTACACCAAAAGAAAACATCAAGATGCTTTTCCCCATACCTTGCTAATAAGACCAGGTGACTAACAGGTTATACTATAAGAAATTAAGCTGGTTGGATGAAGGCTTAAGATATGTTAAAAGAAAGATTTGGATTTACTTTTCTTTGAACTGTACTGAAAAATGGCCCCCAGAATATCTTTATATACTGTATGCTATGCCTCCAAATGTACATACAAGAGAGGTATGCAGGCTGTTTCTCTTTTATTGTTTCCCCAAACAAACCCATTTCCTACAAGCTGCTCCCATATCTTTTGTGCCATGTCCAGCTTCCCAGAAAAACATCAGGAAAACAAAGTGTGAACTCAAAACAACTCATTTCCACAGAACAATATGCCATACCAAGGAGAGTGAGAGCTGGAGGGGGAAGGGCTGGAGAGAGGGGAGAGAGAGAGAGAGAGAGAAGCTGTTTTGATGCTGCCAAGGGACTTAAAGAAAAAAGGAAGGAGGAACTTTTAAAAGTCTCAGAGAGGAAGAGTTGTGTAACTGTAAATATGCAATAGGCAGGTTGCCAACTATTTCAAAGGATTTGAGGTTTCAAAATCATCCAGAAGGCTAACTGATTTGCACTCTGGGTTTTGAGCTTCCAGGAACACCTTTATATGTCTGACAGCCAGAAACTACCATATCTTTTTATAGACTACTCAAGCCTTACTTGGTCATAATTTCAAGCTGAATCAGTAAGGAATGTAAACAGACACCATTTATGTTTCTCTGCAATCTAATAAAAAAGAAAGCATGGACTAAATAAAGCAAAATGATACTTGTTGTTCTATAAGAAGGGAAAACCAGAAGATCTTGTTGATTTATTTCCTGGCTGACCTGAGCAATCTTCAAAGTTCCTGGTATTCAGTAAACCAAGAAAACCCATACACTAAACTCCCACAGGTACAATACATATCACTTGTTGAGACACGTGATAAAAGTCAATGATAAATGTCACTGTGCCATTTTTAAATCTTGTTTCGGTATTTGGGTTGTCAAGGATATAAAAGCAGAAAGAAGGAATAAAAATAAGTAAGGAACAAACTGTTTTAGTCTTGCTGTCCATGATGATTATGCAAGAAAGAAACATTTGTAGAAGCAACAGAACAACTGGATCACATTTTCCCAAATCATGAATCTGACTGGCTTTCAAATTTTTGGGTAGGGTTACACTGCTTTTTGCAGGGAAAAAATGTGGTTTCCTTCTGTTGATAAAATATGCAAAAACATAGAGCTTCCAATCACCTACAGTCCAAAACTCTACCTCATGTCACCAAGACCTGTCATTACCATGGAAGAAGTACTCCACAAAGGAGATACAGGCCAAAATGCATGCCATGATGTGCTGATTTCCTACTGTGGACTCCATGGCACTGCAGCAAAAAGGGTATTTCAACTGCCTCAATAGTATTTACTAACTGCGAGTGTTATACAGTGCTAGATGCAACCCCAGACTCCGCTATCTTGTGTACTGAACTAGGGCAAAGCAGTAGCTAGACCTTGTCACAAAATGCTTGCAACTAACACAGGAGTGACAGAAGCCGAGGGAAATGGATACAAAGCACAAGTTAAGTGCATAGTGTGACCAAAGTGAATGTCGTGGTTGTGCCAAGGGTTATTCTTCAATTTGAATGAGCTATGCAGAAGATAATAAATAAATAAATAAATACTATGCAAGACCAGCAAAAAATGGAGTGACAGTGAGGAGAAAAGACTGAGAAAGGGGGAAGGCAGAGCAAAGAGCACTTCAGCACAAACTGGAGCAAACCCAGCTGAAACCATAAATGTGACTCATCTCTGCCCTCTCTCCTGCAGTTGCTTTCACTGGCTCTACTTGTCTCCCTCTCTTTGTCAACATCACGGTGGCAAGGGGGAAACAGGACTGATCCCTACACATTTTGATGCCCTTGAGCTGCCCAGGACAATCCCTGGACCTCATGGTGGGGAGAACATGCCAGAGCGAATGTGGTGTGCAGTACCAACAGCAATCTCCTTTATTCCCCTTTCAGCCCCAAATCCTTCCAGCTATAGATGTCCATGCAATGTCCCTCCATGATCCTGCTGGGCAAATTCCCTAATGCAATATATTCCACTGATGGGAGGAGAGCTCTCACTCATCATATACAGAACCTTCCTGCTCTTCTGCAATGTTGGGGCTTGGCTTTTGATAATGTCAGCAGATGCCAACAGCTGAGGTGAGCTGAAACAGCAGTAAGTTGATAAGAACTCTTGGCATGAGAGCAGGAAGGTGGGCTTTTTATGCTTTGTTTTCCTTATGAGATCCTGACAGACTGAAGACTGGATTTTGACCAAGGAAAATTCTTAGTGTTTTTTTTTTTTAATATATCATTCAATTCACTTGAACATATGCAGGTAATGAGGCTTTTGTAGTTGTGGGTGCTTGGTACATTTGCAAGTCAACTTACTAATTATGATTCTCACATACATGTAGGTACCTAGCCTCAGTTATCCAGGCTTGAACTACACATCTGTCCAAAGCATGAATTTCTCCAGACCATAATTCTGCAGCTAGATGAATATAAACTGATTGCTGAGGATTGCCAACATTACTTTTACCAAATAAAAATTGATTTTAAATCGCTCAATGGGAACTAATTTTGCTTCATCACAGTTAATAGAAACTTGTAATTGATTTTACTAAGAGAACAGTATCTCTTCTGAATATTTTTTAAATATATGAAAGTTTTCCAAACTGTTTTCTTATGATATACTCCCAGTAAGACTGTAATCTAAAGCACATCTTTAGAAACCAACTCTTTTGTAAGAATATGGAAAACAGATCTAAGGCTTCAGGAAGATTTTTGCTTCCTCATGTTGAGTATTTCATCACTAACCAGGCATGTTTTAAGGCTGTTTATTACCCTCTGATGCTTCAGTATTCAGTCACAACTGTGGGGAAAGCATTTGCTAGAAACATTTTAAATTCCTGCCACATCTTGTATTCTACTTTCTGTATAATTAGGGTTTGTATTTTCAGTACACTAGTTATTACATTTGTCACACACAAATAATCTTTAAAAACAGTTAATTGAAAATTCAGTTTTTATATATGCCATTTTCAAAGTTCAGAGTTACTGATTCTGTATTTCTAGTACAATCCTTGGGGATATTTTCCTAACTCTCATGATACTTATTAGGTGTTAGTGAGGTCATCAATTCTTGCAAAGCAAACTACGTTACTCACTTCAAAACTTAATAGCTAAAAATTTTGCATTTCACACTGATTTTTTATATGACCGTTCTTATTGATATAAATGGAACTATTTGTAAATAAGAGCTAGCAGCCCTTAATCTATAGATATTTTTGAAAGCACCAGAACAACTTCAGTATTAACTGAGCTATGTAACAGCCTAGCAAATTTAGCAGCTGAGTATTACAATGTCCCATTTCATGCCAGATTGGAAGTGCTGAGAGGTTAGTAATGACACCAATTCAGTGGGAAATAGAAAAACTCTGAAAATCACAATGAAAGTGTCTCAGGATGGGAACCTGGAAATAAAAAGCAGCTGTTTTCATAGAATCATAGAATCATAGAATGGCCTGGGTTGGAAGGGACCTTAAAGATCAGCTTTTTTTTTTTTTCCTTTTTTTTTTTTTTTTCTAAATATGCAGTGATTTTTTCAAGTCACACTAAATTTCTCAAAGATGTGTGGATATAACTGAAAAAGACTGCCTTCTAGTCTTCTGCCCTAATCATTAGCCACCAGACCATGTGTGTACAGAACTTGCTCTGATTCATTCCTGCTACATAACTCTCCGTTCCCATTGGCCTTACAATATGGTAATTAAAACAGGAAAAAAAAAAAAAAGAAAGAAAAACTGTACCTAGCCAGCAACAACGAGAGTGATTAGCATGCTACTGATCACACAAACAGAAAGTTTTTGGACTACGATCTTTTTTTGGTTGGTTGGTTGTTTTTCTCCTATATTCTTGTCATTCTGATGGATTTTTTTTTCTTTCCATATAAGCAGGTCACTCAACAGTATTTCATCAAGTGAGACAAACTATTCCTGGTGGGAAGGGGTGTAGGATGGCTGTAGGAGACAGACTGCAACTAGTTCTATCCTTTGGACACATGCTTAGAAGTTGAAGGCGACTCAGTGTTATATAAAGCAGAGAAAAGGCAATCTCACTGGAAGAAAGAAAGAAAGAAAGAAAAAGAAAGAAAGAAAGAAAGAAAGAAAGAAAGAAAGAAAGAAAGAAAGAAAGAAAGAAAGGAATGAAGGAAGAAAGAAAGGAATGAAGGAAGAAAGAAAGAAAGGAATGAAGGAAGAAAGAAAGAAGGAAAGAAAGAGAGAAAGAGAGAAAGAGAGAAAGAGAGAAAGAGAGAAAGAAAAAAGAAAGAAAGAAAGAAAGAAAGAAAGAAAGAAAGAAAGAAAGAAAGAAAGAAAGAAAGAAAGAAAAAAAGAAAGAGAGAAGAAAGAAAAAGGAAGGAAGGAAGGAAGGAAACAGAGGAAGAGATGAAGCAGTCCTAAAGGAGATAAAGAAATTTAGAGAAGGAAAGAAGGTGGATGACCAAGGAATAGGCTGAAGTCTGTGAGACTGGAGAATTCTGTTGGTGGCTAGAGCACTGGGAAGGTATGGACTGCAACAAAGTCAACCAGAGAAACTGAAAACTAGGTAATGTTCATGAGGACTTTGGTGTGAAGGAGATATCCAGAGTGACTGCAATTTATATGAGAGGCCATTGGTTAACCTTGGTAAATCTCAGTGTATGGAGAGAAATAATGGTCAATTTTTTTTGAGCAGAATATAAATCTAACTTTAAAACATTATTCATTTTCGCCTTGAGATACCTTTTGACAATGGATAAGCAAATTGACAGGCTGTAGAAAGCTTAGAAAGTGAATTAGAAAGGAATACAAAAAGAGAAAAAAGAAAAAAAAATAGGACACTGAAGCTCAGCAGAATGGATGCTTCAATTGCAAGCTTCTGCACTGAATTTCTTCCATCACCCAAAAGAGGATAGAATCAGCGTGTTGGGCCAGCTGAGTTTCCAAGTAGTCTTATGTGAATTCCTGACATGCTATGCTAAGCCTTTTTCTAAATGACGTGTAATAAGGAGAATGCATTTGCATATTTAAACCGAGGACTTCTTCTTGTGTATTACTTCCACAGCTGTTCTAAGACCAGCAGAGACATTGCATCCTTTAGAACAGAGGTGACTTGTTCTGCCATTTACTAGGCACAAGACACTCTAGAACAAGTAGGAAAGTTCTCATCTTTACCTAGACACAACTTTCCTGGAAAGAATAGCATTTTCTCTTTGCAGAGGGCAGCGCATCCACTTCTTTGGTGGTAGTGGGCTCCCAGGTATTGCAGTGGCCTTCGCACAGAATCTTTGCCAGGCTGCAGCTGAAGGGTACAATAATGCCCATGGCTTAAGCCCAATTATAATTAATAAAAGATGCTCTTTGTCTTTGCACACAAACAGGATTTTGACAATTGCCCACTGTTCTGTAAAGCAAATGAAAAATTTTGCTCATACTTTGAGCTTTGGTGCTCTGTGCATTTCTCTAAATCACTGGAATAATCAGGGGTCATTGTTGCTGTTTTGCCTAGGACCTCTTTGCTGGCAAAGCTATACCTCTTTGGAAGTTTGGGCTTCTGTCCTCCCTTGTTTGGCCAGATTCTTATTTATTTACACAAGTATGGTGATTGTAATTGGTCTCCAAAGTACTGAGGTTTAGAGTTTATGCTCATTGTCATGAAAATTCAGAGTACAATGTTTTTGTTTTTCTTTCCTCCTAGTGTCCCCTGTATGCTAAGCTTACTGACAGTTTCAAAAAATCTCAGAGTTTGTCCTCCTTGGGATACTTCATGTCTGAAAGTATTTCCTTTGCAGATTTTCTTTTCCCTCTTTCCATTATTGTTTTTATCAGCATTGACCTCCGCTCACTATTATCGCCGCAATTGCTTATGCAGTAGATTGTAAATTATTTTGGATGAAAGTGCATTGTTCAGGCTTCTGCTCAGCATCTAACTTAATGCCATTAACAAACTTAGAAATTTCTTTTCCAGCATCATCCTAGACTTATTTGGTTTATTTTATCTAACCAAGATTTTATAAGAGTTAATTGTGAGGATTTATCAAACTTGCTTTTTAACAACAGTAGTTGACAAATTTCATGTCCTTACTGAACCTTAGGTTCCTTTGCACCTAACTTCTAGACTCAAATGAAAACCTAAGACTTGTTAGTTTCCAACTGAATTGAATTGAATTGAATTCAATTCAATTCATAAAATAAAATAAAATAATAAAATCATAGCCTGATGTAATGAGAACAAGGAAAAGCCTTTAAAATGTGAATTTCTATGTTTAAAAAGCAGATAAGAAAGTGAAAAATACAAGACATTATTTCCTGAAATTTCATTATTTTTAAGCTGATGTCATCACCTCTTGCGTTCTGAATTCTGAATATCTTTTACTGACAAAAATAATGAAATTCCTTCCTGTCACCTTAATTTGAATATTGTGTCCCACTACTCATAACCTGTGTTTTGAAACTGTCCTGTAGAACCTTTCTGTAACATTTTTCCTGATCTTCTTATTGGACCTTCTGAATTTCTTGGAATCCTTATCTTTTCATTAGGGAAGGGAAGAGCAGAGCAGCCAGAAAAAAAAATAGGAAAACAATGCCTTGTGGCTAACAGACACTACACTTAATACATTATTTAATATAATTAATTAATTAATTAATACAGTAATTAATGAATACATTAATACACTACACTTAATACTTTACTTGTGATATACTTGTGATGATTACAAACATCAAATATTTTCTGATAGAAAACAAACAAACAAACAAACAACACTAAGATGAAGGTTATGTGAATTATAACACAGAAATTATATTTATCCAATAGGTTAGATGAATAGCTTTAAGTAATTACAGCTTCAGGAGCAAGCCTTAGTATCAGACATCTGATGGCAAGAATCCATCTGAATACCAGTTTACAAACTAGAAACATGATCAGAAATGTGTTTGGTTCATTATTTTTATTAATTAAAAAGTATGCTATAAAATTCCAGCTTAGTGAGGGTTCATCTGCATTCAATCTTTAGACAAGGTTCTCACTTTGCATGAGATCTACCTCCACACCTAACAGGTCAAGACCTATGCAGTAGTAACACCATGTATAGCCCCCTTAAGAAGGGGGTAAGCCATGTCCAAGTGGTGTATGTAGTTCTTCTGCAGGGCCTCCGCCCTATAATGAGTTCAGCCCTGTCACACAAAAGCATTTGAAGTTTTTAAGTCAGGCATTAGAAACACAGAGTATTTAATAGCAATGTACTTTGGATCTGCCTCCTGGCTTTTAAGCCTTTGGTGTAGAATCTTTAGTACCAGAGAGTCCTTTGTAAATGGAAACTGAGGTCTTCAGGCATTCATAAAATTTAAGAAACTGGTATTTAAAAAACCACTAAGTATCACAAGACTCCTGATAAAAATTGTTAGAGTTGGCAAGACTTGCATCCTCTGAGAGGCAGCTGAGACTTACAGAGATTGAGGCCAAACAAAACCTCTAGGAAAGAGGAAAACAGCCCTATGAATGCTCAGAAGAGAAATATACTTGGGACTGAATTTGCTGTGGTCTAGATTCTAAAAGCTTAGATTAAGTATGTGATGCAGGTGTGAAAAAAAGTGAATCTGGGGACCACTGAGATGTAACATACATGCTAATTTGAAAGGATCTGGCACTGTTATGGAGAAAAAAATAATGCAGAATGATGGCCAGTGATTTGCACATAATTTTAAAGATTGTGCTATACTTCAAAATATTATAAACGTCTATTCAAATGCATTAAAAACAGTCATCATTATCAAATCTGCAACAGACTTGCAGTATGTTACCAGCAATATTTTATCTGAAGTGTGTCATTGATACCCACATGAATAAAAAGCTAATGTAAAACCATCAAACAAAAGGTCTGAAGACTTTCAAAGGGAGAAGAGTTATTAATCTGCAAAACAAAAACAGCCTCTGTTTCAGTATAGTAAAGGAAGGAGGGAAAATATGAGAGAGGAATTGGAAAACTGCAGCTTTCGAGCATTTGGGCTGATTAAGTCTACAGATTGGGAGAAAGATATAGGAAAGAAGAGTACAGAAAAGATTCTTTGTCCAAATTAATCTCTTGAGTGACTGTCTTTCTTCAACTTACAATTATATTATTTTAGTAACTAAAGTCTTTTTCTAAGAAAGAAGTTCTAAACAGTTTAATTTTTTTATTTTTTATTTTTTTACTTTTTCTGGAAAGGTACTATTGACTAATAGTTTTTATTTATATATTTATTTATTTATTTATTTATTTATTTATTTTCCACATCACTGAAAGCAGATAACTGGCATAATGTTACTTTTCAATTGTGAGTAAATTCATCTTCAAAAATCCATCCAAAGCCTCACTGGGCAGAAGCAGTGGGAACTCTTGAGTGGTTCAGCACTTTAGAAAATCAAGAGCCTTATTCAAGGCTCTAAGCAGAGATTTAACAATCTAACCTGAGGAACCCTTTTTTTTTTTTTTTTGGAAAATTTCAACCTGGCCCATTTAAAGACTCTGGCAAAAAGCACCAGTGATTTAGTTGGGATTGTAAAGATTTACTATGCACTTTTCCTATCTTATTAGAACCAGTAATGGAATCCACTTACTTGAATTTCTTTGGCTCTGAATACATACTGTTGAATAGTTTATGAAGTTGACATCCAGAGGTTAAATTTCTGTCTACCTTTCATTTCAGCTTTATAACTGTAGCAAGTATATTTCCTTAAAACTTGTGGATTCTAAATCACGGAAAAAATATTTTTAATCCCACCGATATTAAAAACAAAACCAAAAGCCACACACTAGGAATTCAACAGTAAAGTTATTAGACTACTTTGATGATTAAAAGAAAATTAAGAAAATATTGGGTTTGTAGATAGAATATGGCTTTCTAAAAAACAAGCAAGCAAAAAAACTATTTTTGTGTAATTTGTTAGTTCTGCTAAATGTTTATAAAACAAACTAAAAGCAAACAGTTTCATTAAAGACTTTCATTGAAACATTTTCAAGAGAATAACTTTCTTGGCTAATACTACTAACAATACATACATTCATTTTTCTCACTGTGTAGCAGCCCCTTATGCATGGGAATAAGAATGACTTTTTGCTGTGTATCTATCAGACAAGGACAGGATCTGTCTCTATCCTTTTCCTATATTTTCCCTCCAAATTAGTAGAAATAACAAGATTTTTTGATATCTACCTAGACATAAGGCTTCTTACTATTTAAGCCCTCTAATGCTGTACTTGCTGCAGGTACCACTGTCCTTACAGGTGTATAAAATATGCTGAATTCATCTTATAAGTTTGATAAAAAGAAAGTGGGGGCTGTCACCTCACCATTGCAGACCCCAGGATGATGAAGAGGGTAGGCACGTTCTTAATATAAAACATCAGTGGAACAGCTCCAACACTTTCAGTCTGGCATGCATTTGTATGGTCTACTGGATCACATCTATAATGACCATTAGATGGATACTGTGCTGCCTGTGACCCTTCACAGAGCTTGCTTTTTTGGCTGGGGCAACCCAGCCTGATCCAAAGTGCAGTGAAGTCAATGGAGAGACTCAGCACCTTAAACAGATGGAACTATGCTGAGCCAAAGCCAGAACGGGAAACTCTGAGGAAACATAAGAGCTACCCTGTTTGTTGCCTTGAGTATTTGTTTAGTGTTTTGGAATTTACTGACTAAAGCTGCATGGAAGAAACTTGGCAGCCAGAGACATTTGCCAAGTTGTGTTATTTTGGTTGTATCAGAACTCCTGAAATAAACCCAGAACTCCAGTGAGACTTTTGTGTTCATGTCATAGCCTCCTTGAACTCACTCTACCCAACTGCTCAGGATCAACCTGGACTGTCAGACCTGCTGCAGTCCTGTTTAGTAAGGCAAAAATTTTGTTTAGAACATGATGTGTCCAGTTCTTCTCTCAGTTCACATCCATCTTCTATCTCTGTAGCCCACTGCATATAGTTGATACAGTTCTGATTTACTCCAACTTAGGAAAAGAGGAAAGCTCAACAGACTTAATGTAGAGTCCAACAGAAACCCCATGAAATTTGAATTTCTTCAAGTGGCCACCATGCTATATTTCCTATCACTGAAACAAGCATTGACTGAGGCGGCAACATCCATTAGTTAATCAACCAGACAGAAGCATAGTCCTGTGTTCCATACTCAGAAGCAGCTATTATGTTGACTAAAAGTTTCAATAAAAACACACTTCTGAAAATCAAAACACATCACATTTTGAGTAGAGTAGACATGAAAAAAGGAGCCTACAGATGATTCGGCTGGAGTTTGTGTTCATTAGGAGGGTTAATACAAATGTTCCTGATTGTTTCTGTTGTTTATGAATCTCGACCTTCAGAACAGTGCTGAAATGTGCTGTCTCCTAAAGATGTTCCCTACCGATATGACACACACTTTGCATTGTTTCACTGCACACAAGCATTAATATCCCAGAGGTAACCCACCCTTCTTTTAACGGCTGGTGACAGGTCCAATGGCTGAGCAAAAATCAGTTGAAGGAAAGGGAAGTCTTGTCGGAAATGAGATTAATCTTGTAACGAATGTTCAGCCCTGATAACCCATCTGTGCAGAGAACTGCTTTAACTGGAGAGCAATTAACCTTCACCTGACAAGCTCTGTCCAACCGTTATAAACAACATTAAAGGCACAGGATCCCCCTTTTTTTCCCTCTTTATGTAGACTAAACAATCAGATTATGAATTCCATGAAAACAGTACATGCAACTGTGCCTTGATGACAAATCACAGGAAAAATTTTTAAAAGGTAATGGCTGCATGGAAATCATGAAAAAAAAAAAAAACTGTCTGGCCACCACTTTAGTGAGTTGCTCTGATTAGTAAAAATTGAACTTTTCCAAGGGAATACCTTACGCATGAGGAAAGCTGAAGTGAATATGCCAAAGACTAACAATAATAAAAATGTATGCAAGTAGATAAGAGCTGGCTAATCATGTCCCAGGGACATTCCTTTCAGGATGGAGTATGTACTTCCCCAACACTGCTGTGAACACAAAGCCAAGGGGCAACTTCCTAGAGCTTCTTCATCCATGGCCTCGTGGAAGTTACTTATCACAACTAGATTCAACTGGAAGAACCCATCTTCAGGAACTGGGCTTTTGGGTCAGGTCCCCACAGCACCAGATCTCCTGTCTGACAGCCAGTGTTCCAAGCAATGTGTTCACTTCATTCTTTGAAGAGTCATTAAATCCACCCTGATTCCCAGCCTGATAGACCAAAACACAAAGTTAAACATCTGCCCCTCCCACAGTAGCCTAAGGGAATAACTGAACATGGATCTGTTCTTCAAAGATGAAAAGGAATGATCTATGAGAAGCCACAATAGCAAAGTACTACTCAGCTCTACAGGGAAAGGCCGAGATACTGATCACAGTCACAGCGGCAGAGACCTGGAGTGAAACCATAGGAGTCACTGGCAGAACAACGAACAATATTTGGCCTGAGCTCATGAATCACTTGGGTGAAAGCCTGTTCCTAGTCAAGCCATTGGCCAAACATTTTTGACTTCATTTTAGCCAGTTTCACTTCAGGTTTACTAAATCCTCATTCATTCTATTCACATGCCTGAAAGCAATTACTCTGAAGTTACAATTAACAGTGGAGGTTTTCTGTCTTCGTTTACTTTTCTTTTGTTCTAGGTTTCTCTTGTTCTTACCAGAAGTTTAAATGTACAGCTTAGTCATGGTTTTATTTCTGTGTGCAGTGAAGCAAAATTTCCATTTCAGTTATTTTGGTTGAATATATATGTCAGTGTGAATTGCAAAAGATGGCCGTGACTCTTTAATATCCAGAACATGTTATTTGTTGGAGAAGTACACCTCAAGTGCTAGTGAAACATATATTTTATTTGATTATGCATACAAGTAAGGAAAGGATGCAGGCAACAAGCTTGAATATGGGGGAAGGTTGCTTGCTCTTAGTCTGACAAAATAACACTATGTTGAACCATCCCAATTTGCAGTATCATAAAATGCAGGGCCACCTTTAATACCATTGCAGAAAAAAGAGAAAAAAGATATTTCATAGTCCAATGTATTGGTTCTAAACTTTTACACAAACAGATCTGTTGTACTGTGGCTTAAATGTTTAAATAGTAACAGGTAGAACATTACCTTTATATTAAGCAAGAAGGGCTTAGATCTTTTCAGTGAATTAGACATTAACAGATAGGAAGTTCCTATTGAAAGCATTTCCTGTATTGGTAGTCCCTGATTTTGGCAACTTATCTTAGTAGGAAATGAATGCAGGAAGTATCTGTCTACAGACTCTTTATCATCAAGGTAATTGCTGTGGCAGCATTTTACTGTTTATCAAGGTAATAAACATATAGTCTAAAAAAAGATGTTTTTCAACTTTAAAGAATGAAGTTTAAAAAAAATCTTATGGGCTAGCATTGTCTTTATGCAAAATCTTCCCTGTAGAATTTGTATGCTGCCACTTGTTTCTCTCCACACAGCTGTAATTAGGGATTTGTCTCATGAAACATTTCCCTTTCCAAGTGTCATTACAGCTCCTATAACCTAAGGAAGAGGAGTGCAAGTCCACACGCTTGTAGCTTTTTTCCCCAGTTATAACACTGTTTCTCTGTATCTTGCTCTCTGATCTCTATTAAGTCAGGTAGTTCTTCCACTTCCTGTAAAGAGCTACTCACCACCCTTTCCTTCAGGTATTTGCATATACCCAGTCCTTGTAATTTGTTATTCTGTTTCCTTCCCATCTTTCAGGCACTGCTTAATCAGACAAAATATGCATTTCACTCAGCAAGTTGGATCTTTTCCTAGTGTGAAAGGGTTAACATCAGCCTAGTGACACCATCAGTTGCAATACACACTCCAAATAAACATACCATGCAAGTGAAGGGAGACATTGAATCATATGCCTCCCTTGCATTTATTACTTTCCAAAATCTAATTGAAAGACAATTTGTCTGGTCCATTGTACAGGGATGATCACTTGCTGTGTCCTTCAGACTGCTTTAGAAAAATTGCTATACCTCATCATTCTTTTTTTTTTTTTAATGTTTTGATTGTCATTTTATTAATTTTATTTTGAAACAAATTAGATTTATGACATGATAATTACCAGAGCTGGTAATCACTTATTTGAACACAGTAGTATTTTGTTGTTGCTGTTGTTTGCTTGCTTGTTTTGTTTTTTGTTTTTTAAATTACTAATATTTCCTGGTTATTATCAACGATTAACCAATGTCTAATGGCTCTAATAATGTTACTATCTGCACAGTAAAAATCATCAACCTGGTACCTAAGCATGCACGGCAAGGAAAGAAAGAACTTCCTTGTGATACAGGATTGCAGCCTGAATCTCCTGATTCAGGCTGGGATTTGAACCAGGGTTCCTGAAACAACTTCTCCCTCTGTTCAGTGAGGTGAGCTGTTTATACAGTCCCTCTTTTAAGGGTGGAGTGAGGGGGATTAGGGGAGCCAGGGAATAAACTGAGGGACACGGCACTATCCAACCTCAGTCAGGCTTGTTAGCAATATTTTAAATAAACCCTGCAACCATAAAGACAGATAATAAAGACAACCATAAAGACATACATCCTTTAAGGAAATAATTGATTCCTTTTTCTAATAAGTGCTTTGGAGTTTCTGTACTGTCTGTTTTGAACACAGGAAAATTTATTCTATAGTACACAAACAGGACAGCAGGATGACAAGCAGAACACATGCACATTTTGTCAGACTCTTGGCTTTTTATTACTGTCAATGCGAAAAAATGCTGGCATTTCTCTACTGTAGAATTATCTATCAAAGGAAATCAAATTTTAACTAGTTAATAATGAATCTGATAGAAGTCATGTTGCAGTCAATGGATTTTTTTGTTGTTGTTGTTAATTTGACAAGGTTTGTAACTGCATGTGATACTCCCTACTATATCACTTTTACTTTGCTTAAATTGGTAATACAAGTAATACAAACCCCATTGTTCTATTTCTTTTCTCCACTTTACTGATTTTCAAACTAGTTCTGCTGGCTTGATGTAGAAGCTTACATTATGAAGCCTACTTTCTTGTGAGTGAACAGCATTATATATTTTTACTGGATTATAAACCGTCACATGCAAAATAAATATCTTCTTTTGGCACTAACATTTGTTAGAAATACTTTTTTATTTATCTTTCAGCAACTCATTCTCCAAGAGCACTAGATTCTTTAAATGTTATTTCTGAAAACCTTTTTTAACTCATGGACCTTACTGAAAAACATTTTGTTAAGAGATAATATAGTTCTTGTTAAGAAACAAACAAACAAGACAACCAACCCAGACAGTCAAACATACACATATTCCAGCTGTTGTTCCTTGCCTGGGGGCTTACTTCTGGAAAGCAAGATCCTTATATTGGAGTTAGTTTTGGCATATGTAGCCACAAACCAGCTTGAGTTAAATGACTGATGATTAAAAGCAAAAGAAAACAAAAATCCCCCAAATATCTTCTGTTCTTGTACGACTATTTTTACTCAAAATTTTACATTTATGTTTAAGTCAGAAATAATGTTTTACCTGGAAATAACTACAGGTCTGACTCTACTGCCTTTATTGGAACAAAATCTTCCTGAAATTGGTGGAAGCTTTGAATTAAGAAGATCAGACTAAGTGGTTTAAGGCTCTCTTTCTACTCTTGTTTTTGATTCATCGGAGCTCTTAGGTGTGCGCTTGGCTTTAAGAAGGTAGTGCTATAACAGCAAAGCCAATTGAAGTATTTACAGTCTTAAAGTACACCATTGAATCATTTCCTAACTGAGATGAGAACAAAACAGAAAAATCTTCAATCTTTTATTATTATTATTTTTAATGCAAGGAACAAATTGCTCTATTATTTCTATTAACCTCAGTGCAGATGCAGTCCTCTAAACAAAGACTTGAACATTTCCATATGCCAAGAACAGGGTTTTTTAAGTGCTTTCAGCTTCCCTTGATTTGGAAATATTTGAATGAGTACTTAAACTTTAAAAAGAAAGTGAGAGACAAGTAATGGTATAGAGAGAACAACAGACTAAGATTTCTCACAAAAAATTTTGCCACTATACATATATATTCCTTTAATCAGTATTTCCATACACTTTCAAGCTTTAGAAACCACAATGCTTCTCCTGCCCTTTATCAAGGAAACAGACTTTTTCTCCCAGAAAGCACAGCTTCCACACAAACATTACATCAGAAATCAATAATGAAAGGGTAACATGCACATATTTAGTAGTAAATTAAAGATATATTTCCACGTGTAATCAATTAGTCTCTGTAAAGTCAAGATAATAGCTTTTCTAAAAATAAGTGTAATTGTACTGGCGAGCAGGGAAAAGAAATATAACAAGGTCTGCTACATGGCAAGGAAATATAATTCCAGTTGTATTTTTCTGTTTCATGTTTTTTCCTTCACTATTGGATAATGGCAAAAACCAAAACGACCTTCAGGATAAGTATTTTTACTTCATTCCAAGGTAAAGCTTAAGTAATTTTTGCTTCATTATAAAACAACAACAACAACAAACAAAACAAAACAAAACAAAACAAAACAGAGAAACAAAGACAGAAGCCTTATTCAGAAGCTCTTGATGTTTTCTAAAATTCTGTTTACTATAACTAGTGGGATGCTTATAATTAGCAGTGCTGTATTGATTCAATAGTCTTCATCTTCAGGGCTCCGCACCTCTGTGTTACTGCACAGATCTGCCAGGTGCTGCTTGTGCCAGAAGAAAACACGTCACTTTAGCACTGAAATCCTGACTGCTAGACTTCCCCCTCTTGAAAAAGCCCTTTTTCAAGCCTTCGAATGCCAGAAAAATGTCACAGTGAGATTAACTATACTACATCAGGTAGACGGAAGTGAATACATTAGAAATACAAGCCTCCTGACTGTGTGCAGAAATTCAAACAATGCCTGCAGAGGCGCAACCCCCCGTTTTCTCTCTGCAATTTCTTAAGCTGTTCCCCGGGGAGCCAGCTGTGCTCCAGTGACACAGTGGGGTCCCTGGCTGAGTGAGGTGCCCCCCCCCGACTTGTGGCAAGCTATATGGGAGGTGATCTGCTCACCTGCCAGCTCACATCACGGGAGAGCAGGAGGGGCCCCAAAATTTACAGGGATGTTTGGCTTCAGCAACCAACCCCAGTTAAGCCAGTCCAGTTTCTCATTGGTCCTGTGGGTCTGAATGCAGGTTTGTGATAGAAGAAAGAACTAAGCAGCATTACTGGAGGCCACCTTTGCATGTGTGTAAATCTGGCACAATTTCTACCTGGTTATGAACAACCACAACCCAATTTTCACAAGTAATGACTTCATGGCTTCCCTAAAAACAAGAGTGGGTTCCTGGTGCAGAGCTCCCACAGGAGGCTTCCCACCTCCCCTGGCCACAGCCTGGTGGCTGGGCTGCCCCTTGCTGGCAAGCAGCACAGGCCATTATTTTGAAATTGCAGAAATGTCAGCAAAATCATATTACATAACTGTTTAGCAAAAGCACAAGCACCCTCTTGGCCTTCAGATGGAAATTCTTTATTTCAGAAACCTCTCAGTTAAATTACTTCTTTATGTACTCAGTATAGAAGAGGAATTGAATCTCTTTGGACTGGCTTAGCCTCATGTCAAAGTACATTTCCTGCACCTAGAGTGCAAAGCACCTGTCATTTCTTTCCAGCCATTTTACACTTTACACTTGCATAAATAAAATCCTTGCTTCAGAATACAAGGCCTTCCCAACTCTTTGGGTGCTGAAATACACAACAATTTGGGGTGTAGATTTCACTCTGCAGGGTTCACACTCCCAGATGAGGAGACAAAAATGTACATTTTTCCACTCAGGAGGCTTTGCTGCCTGCATTGCACTAACAGGTTGCACAATACACAACTGCACACAATATCTTCTCACCACACTGTTAGGTGGAGGTGAAATAACAATGATGAGACATTGTTTATAATCACTTACCTATTACAATTAAACAAATAGAAAATGTCAAATATATATACATATGCTCCTCAAAGTGTACGTAGTATCAAATCTCATTGTGCCTTTATTTTTGAAGAAAAAATTCCCATCAGCGTTGAGAGTGCATTCTGTTTAATAAACACCAAAATCCACATTACTCTCTCAGCACATAGCTTTCTTTCAGCAATGCAATACTTGCCTCCCTGAGCCTTGAAATTTTCGTATAGAGCCTGATCCTGTCCTGTCCTGTGTGCTCTGAAATGCACAGTGAAACTGAAGGGAATTCAGCTGTTTCAGGAGCTATTTAGCAAAACAGATACTGGACAGCAATGCAGAGTAGATTCAGATCTTTGTTTCTAAAGATAGCCTCTCAAAAGCATCAGCGATTACAAAAATAGAAGGTTCATTATTCTTCTTAACCACATTGTCTTCAGGCAAGACTTTCAGAATTTGAAAAGTATAACAAATAGCATCCTATGATCTTTAAAATGTCAACAACTACGCAGAAGTTACTGAGAAATCAAACTTCAGCTCCACTTAGCTAATGGCCAGCACCGCTGCCATTCCATATCTCTTACTAAATCTCTGGCATAATCAGAAAAGTATAAAAATACACAATACCATGAAGAGAACAAATACCTTGATCCCAAATCTGATAATACAGTGCTGCTGAGTCCTCACTGTACCTCACATGCTGTTTTGCTCTTTACGCAAAATTAGTTTCACTATCGCAAAACATTTAGTTGAAGTTACACTTCTGCAATTAATCACAGCTATTGTTATATCTATAACTGCTATCTGTTGCAAAACAGAAAGAAGCAAAAGCTCAATAGACAGACATTTAGATTTACTCCAGTTTCTAAGTGACACAACCTGAAAAACTCAGCAAAGCCATTCTTAAAACAAACAAACAAACAAACAAAAAACAACAAAAAAAAACACAAAACATGCACCGAGATAAATTTATAAGCCGACATGAGAATTTTATTGTCCAAAAAATTAAAAGAAAAAGAACACACACACAAGATCTTGTCACCGCTATTAAAATAACCTTACGAAAAGTCTTGAGTATCAGTCTAGATTTTCTAGAAAAGCACATCATTAACATCTGCCTGACATGGAAAGAAGAGCTGGTGCCTCTCATTCCCACTTGCTAGTATTTGTGTCCCCATCAACACAAGAAACATTTAAAAGTATCCAAAAGACTAGTACTCTTAGGAACCCTTTTTTTCCTTTCGGTGCACACCCTCTCCCCTTCTGGTAGTCCGCAAACACATCCAAGTTGTCAGAATGATACCTACAAGAAATTTCAGAAGCTCTCATAAAAGGGCTTCGCATATGCAATCCACAGCACTGAACAGTGAATTTAAAAAAACCAATTTTTTTTCCGAGTTTGAAGTTTTTAAGCCTTGCGGATGGTTGGAGTAGGAAAAAGGAAATTTACTAGGCAGTACAAAGGAAATCTTGTTGTCCTCTATTGTGGCAGTGGGGGTGTTGCCCAATTCTAACTTATCTAGGTTGATAAAGGAAACCAAAGAACACGCTACTGAAAAAAATTCCAACAAAAAGGTACGCCTTTCTTACCTTAATAGTGCTTGCCATAATGTGATCAAGATTATTGATTGCTAATAATTGCTAATAATAATTATTGCTTCGCTCTGACCAGAAAGAAGTTTTGATGAGGTTGTTTAGAGCGGATGAGATTGTGCTAACTCTGGGAAATGAAGTCAGCCAATGGCAGGAAGAGGTTTCTATTGGTCCTGGCCACTGCAGCTCGAAGAAACAGGATATTTGGGAGTGAAGAGATAAGAGTCCTAAAACAATGTTGTTTTTCTTGATGATATGTGACTAAAATCTTTTTTTTTTTTTTCCTAACAAAAAAAAGTCTACTGCCTGTGACTGCCTAGGCAGGTGTGATCTGATGTGCAGTAAGTGTTACATGCCACTCTGAGGCAGGATGCAGATGTCAGCTGAAATGGGCCACATTCGGCATGGGTTTCAAGCAGTCTGCTCACTGGGGAATTGCTGATTCAGGGCCACAGCCAGACTGGGTATAAGCCGGTGTATCTCCAAATATGTTAATGCAGTCTAGCCAGCTTACACTGCATCTATATTTGTCCATTACACTCATAACTGGATCTTTAGGCTATTGACACTTTCTAGCCTACCAGATCTAGCACGTTTGTTCTTAGACAAGACGTGAGTAGATTGGTGACAGTAATTTCTTCTCGATACCTCTTTCTCACTGAGGAAAGGAAGCCACAGAAAGACATGCATTTCTTAAACAAATGTCTGAATACCTTAAACAGACCTTAAACAGTCTTACATTGTCCACGCTCTTAGATTAGTTAGTTCACAGCTTTTCTTGCTCTATCCATGCATGAAAATCAGATGGTTTCACTGGCGATTCCCTTCCTGGTTTGAACATGATAGCCGTTTTTCATACTGTGATATATTTATTTGTCCTTTTGTAACAGTTGGCCACTACAGGGCACCCCAAAACTCCAAGCTGTGCAAAAAAAAAAATACTGTGCCTGCCCTAGGCCCTTGCTTAGGGCCTCCAAAAAAAAAAAAAAAAAAAAAGGAGAAAAAAAATAAAGAAAAAAATAAAGAAAAAGAAGAAGGAGAAGAAGAAAGAGTTTGGGAATGAGAAAGGCAAAGTGTTTTGACAGTGTCAGGCAGTGCAAAAACACACACACAAAGATCCAGTGCTGGCACAACCCTCTTGCTCTTTTAAGTCTTGCAATATTTTCTGTTTTTGTCAAAGACATGAGAATGTAAAGATTGCAAGCTTTCAGCTGAGGGACAAAGCTTGAGAAGAGGACTCTCAAAAATGTAAAGAAAAAAAAGTCAGAATGTATTACTTCTTAACTAGTCTTGTAATTTTTAAAAGCTGCTCTGACTGTAACCAGCTTCTGATTTTTCAGTACCTGCTATAGCAACATCAAACCATTGGACATTTTATTTGAAAACACTGCAGCACTGGGTAAAAAATTCCCACTGTAGCAGGGTCCTGCCCTCTGACCGGGAACTCTGATGGGGTTAAAAAAAAAAAGAGTAAGAAATAGTGATGGCTTGTAGTAGCAGTATTTAGTAGAGGTAGATGACCTCATCTTTTCCCAGTGCCTTCCTCTCTTGCTCTTTATGAAAAGAAAAGGAAAGCTGCTTTTGACTGCCAGCAATTGGTATGCACTTTTTCCAAACAGTACACGCTGACAGAGGTGGCAGTACCATAAGTCCCAGTTCACTCTTTTCCTCCTATCCTGACCCAAAGGAGGTGAGAGGTGGCCATGTACTCCTCCGGAGCAGCATCTGGAGGACATGAAGTACTACCTGCCTGGCCCGAAGGCATTTGTCCTTCAGGCGCTGGTCCACCTCACACGAGGCAGGGCAGAGAAAAAGCTCCATCCACCCCTGCTGATGGAAATGGTCCCCTGAGGACCACATATTGGGAAATCCCAGGACACAGCTTTTGTGCTTGCACAAAAAGCACTAGACCAGTGCAATAGGGAGCTGGCAGAGTTATAGTGTGTCACCTAGCTGGGCCTCTCTCCCTGCTCATCTCCAGCTGCCTTGAAGCCTTGGGGCCTCCTCAGCCAGCCCACAGGGCTGAGGAAAGCCTCAGCACCCTCCAGATGCTAATGCAGAGACTGAGGGCAGCAGGTGCCCTGCTTTTACTCCCTCAACTGGGCTCTGAGATGTCACAGGATCTATCCCCCTGTACAAGTTTAGCTTGATTTTATAGCTCACTTCAAGGAGCTCTGGTTTCTTCCATTGCAAAGATGATTTCTGGTCCCTTTAGAGCAATCCAGTGTCAGGACTGCTGTGCAATAATTTATGTCCTCTATGAGTTTATTCATATATATTCATTTATTCATATATAAATTCAGAGTTACACTGCTGAATGTCTTCTTGAGGCCTACATTCATCAACTTACTGTGCTTCTACAGAGTAGGTAACTTCTGGTAACTTTCCTATTTTCATTATGAGCAGTAAGAAAAGAAAGCAATTTACAGTAATTGTATTTCATGGGGATGTTGATTTCCTCCCTTTTCATCTCCAAACAATGAACAAGTCAGCCAAAAGATTAGAACATTTTTCTTGAAATTTCAGTGTTGTATAATGTTTCAGTTGGGTGACTTCCACTCTAGTTAAGCCCATAATATTTTTATTTTTTTTCTTAAATATATTGAGACACTTGAAGTATCCAGCTCTCCAGTGGGTGGGATCTAACAAATTCATTCACAAGCAGGATTTAGTAACGATTCTTCTCCAGCCTGTCTCCATATATACAAACCTCTTGTTGATTTCTGTAGGGCTTTTGGAAGAATAAATCAGGCAATATCAGACTCTGCTGAGCTCTATTATTATTATTACATGAATTTTAAAGATCCCACAGCCTGGTAAGGATTTTGCCATTTTAAACTGGCACACATTCTGTGCCAAAGAATTCAATGAAGTTTATTTGACTTTCAAGCCAATACCCACAGGCAGATTTCTGAGTGCTTACGCTTATGTTGATCCGATTGTGAGGCAGAGCTTTGGCATAGTAAAGAAAGGAAAATATTGGGTTATCAAATCACCATCATCCAGTTGCAAAAGAAAAATAGTACAAACACTTCTACTATTATTCTCTTTTCTGCATTTTGTTAAGATTAAATAGAAAGAAAATATGCTTTTGTTATGGTAGGCAACTATGCGCTATTGTCTGTAATAATGGTGTATGAGTTTGAAAAAATGTGTCTTTGTCAACAAACAGAATGAAAACATAAAAAAGTATTAAAGTCCATTAGAAAGGCATACAAGCAACCCAACACTGCTTTTCTCCATAATTTCTCCCTCAAGCTTGTCATCTCAATTTGTCTGGGCTACTTTTTGATGAATTTTTTTTTTTTTTTTTACATTCAAGCCTGCATCTAGAAACCACAGCAACAAAACACTGCCTTATCTGCTTAACACTACATATGTGCTTAAGTTTCTTGATCAAAACAACATTTTTACACATGCTTTAAAGTTACAACAGTGCACTGGTTCTTTCCTGGATACAGACAGGGTAAAACACTGCTTTGAGTGCCTTCCATCTAAAGAGGGACTAAAGAGTTCCCTCTTTAAAGAAGAGTTTTTCTGCACTGGAGACCAAAGACAGATTTAGTCTGACCATGCAAAAGAAGTGATTAGATTGGGTCCTAAAATAAGAAGATGAATATCCAAAGAAAAAATTGTGCTCGTTGAAGCCTTTATGGAATGTAGCAGAGGTATGTCCTGTATGTGTGTACTCACCTAATGACAAGTAAAACATTTCTGAAGCAACCATTTTTCATGCTATTAGAAACGATCCTACTAACTTTATTAAACAATCAATTCCTCATATTTTTTATATCATATGTGCTGGAGTGTTAGGATGTGGGAAATATATTACAATATTCCCTATGTAAACAGCTCTGCAATCCATCTTGCTGTCTGGGAGGTAAACCAAGAATGTTGCTCCCAGCCCTGGCTGACCAAGAGGTTAGAGGCAACTTCTAATATCCTCACTGAAGCCACTAGGTCTTTTACTTTCACAACCCTAGTTCAGCAGTCTGCCCAGATAGCTTCTTTCCTTTTTACTTACTCAACTGCTATAGCACTGCTAATAACATGGCCTTTGTCCCTTTAACTGTACATACTTCTTTACATTATAAATACCTCTCTTTAAATTCAGCTGGGTGATCTGAGGACACATTTGTCTCATCTGTTACACTTAGTGCGTGTATATACAGCATTTGTGGGTAAGCAAGGCAAGGCAAGGCAAGACAAGGCAAGGAAAGGAAAGGAAAAAAGCAAACTCTGTTCCTTTTATCAATATTCCACGTAAAAAAGATGTTCCATTTTAGGCAGAACCTGGTTACAAGTCAAAAAAATTGACTTCAATAAAGGACTTTGCATTGCTTTTTTTTTTTTTTTTTTTTAAGTAGATTTTAAGAAACTTAGAGAAATTAGTGCTACTTCATGGTACTGTAAAGGTCTTAATCCTCTAAAAAAAGACGTAGCATTTTGCTTAAATGTAGCTCTGAATGTTTTGTTCAGCTTGGCCATGCTCCGCTTGGTGTGTGAGGGCCAAATAAGCTCTTATCAGGTTTTCACCACACGCTTCAGCGGGACTTCCTCCCTTTAATTCATGGCTTTCAGCTGGTTCTGAAGAAAATGTCAGCAAATCTGTTCACAGAGGGGGAAACTCTCCCCTCCCCACAAAGAAAGCTCTCATAAACGGTCTTCCAGCAGGAGAACACACAGAGGTGCCCAGCAGAAGAACAGAGTTTCACAACCTGCTTCCAGGTGCTGAGGACCAGCAGCCTGGGCAATGCTCTGGGGGGTTACTGACTGTCATCCCCCATCCTTACGGCTGCTGGAGCTCCAGGGATGCGATGGGGACTTCTTCCTTCCATGTTTGAGGGGTTTTGATGCGGCACCCAGGACTGAGGGTGCAGGACAAGCTCCTTCCTGGAAAAAAATGAGGTCTAGTTCCAGGGTGACCCATGGCTGTGAGGGTAACTCCAGGAGGATGATGCTACTCCGAGCACTTCTGCCAGACTCCAGTCACTATATGTCAAAGCAAGCAGCCCACGTAAAGCTGCATTATTAACACTATCACTACCTGGCCACTGGGGTCACGAGGCACGAGTCCTACAAAAAAGCATCCTTTCCTTCAGCATCATTTCCAAGCTTTCATGCCTCTTGTTTGCCTTCCGATCAGCCTCGGCACCACGGTGGAGGAGGAGAGACGTCTCCTCGCCAGTTTTAGCACCCGAGCGTGCCCTTGGGCAGGGAGCCCCGGGCATCCCAGCCCGGGCCGGCTCCTGCCGCTGCGGTCACTAGAGGGTGCTCCGTGCCCCGCAAAGGAGGGCAGCGGCTCCTCCAAAGCGACACGATGCACGTACAGCTCTTGCCAGGCTCTGAACTGACTTCTTGTTACAACAGGAATGCTTTAACGGAGGCAGGTAAAACAGGTCCCTTCCTGCTGCCGTGGCACCCATCACAGGGTTTGCCCTCAGGACTGGTAACTACTGAATTTCTTCGCACTCTCCCGTTTTTACTTCCTTTCAGTCACCCCATGTGTTATCTCCAGCTGCTCCAACCCACTCAGCCAAGCAGTCTCTTCACATTTTAACCCCCTCCTCACCCTCCCTATTATGACACCTCCACCACTGCCAGAGCAATGAATTGCCCTCGTTTGCTGTCTGAGGTGAAAAGCTGGGAGAAAGCCTGATTTGGAGAGTCTTTATTTTTATTTTTTTTAACTGTACTTCATGGAACGATAGTAGCAAAGTCTTCCAATTGACACATTTTTACAGAAATCAAATGCTGGAAGTTTTCAAGTCAAAGTAGTACACTTTGTACACCGATTCTGAGTCTACAACTCTGACCAAGCTATTTAATCTTGCAGTACCCTAAATATTTTTGATAACTTCACCGCTTTTTGACCACCTTGTCCATTCTGATTATCTTTGGAGACCAGCTCTACTCTCTACATAACAAATACCACAGGAGTGGGAGATGAAAGAAATGGGAGCTCTGTTTGCCTGAATTACATTGGCACGGTCACTATTATTAAAACACTGGAGTTATCTGTAATATTCAACACATGTAGTTCATAACAGCCTAGTGGGAGAGGGAAGTGCTGACATACTCATTTGCAGGCAGAGAATTGAACCACTGTCTGCTGCAGTGGGATTCCTTTCAGCAGGCTTCAGCCATCTTAAATGTAGGTGTCCAGACTAGTTCTCCAAGACATCTTCTGCAGCCCCCGATACAATTTTATTCATCATGTCATTCAGTCTCACCTACAACAGCTACTTAAAAAAGTGAGATGAATCACACCCCTAAAGAACCCATTGCCTACAATGGGAACCTGCATAAGACACCCAGGTTTTGGAAAATTCTGCTTACGTGAGATGAACCTCATCCCAGCTTTCCTTTGATTCTCCCTTCATTTTCCCATCTCTGAAATGTTAGGAATCATACCACTGAATGCCAAAGGTGTGCTGTATGGATTAACAATCAAAGTGTGCTGAAACTTTTGTCTGAAAGCTTCCACCAATATGAAGGCTATTTGTTTTATATTGGCTGCTAATTTAAAGCTGGTTAAGTGGCAATGTTACCACAGGACAAAGAAAGCACTTCAAAACAAAACAAAACAACAACAACAACAAAAGTCTCTGCTAGGAAAAAAAGAAATAAATGTTAGGGCAAAGGGCAACATTTTTCATTACTTTTTTTCCAACGGTTTTAGATAATTTTAACTGAACTACACAATAGTTTGAGCTGGTTATTACTGAACACTGTCCTTCAAGGTCTTACTATCCCCAGATTGATGGGCATTGCACGCAGCAAATATGTCTGGCATATTGGATTTCTACACCATATTAGTGAGGCTGTTTTGAGATTTTCATCAAGAATGGAACCTATTAAAGTGTCTCTCACACTGTTCTGGCGTTTATAGCGTGCTTTGGAGAACTGTGTGCTCTTTTTTCCCTCCTCAACCAGGAAGTCTATAGAAAATGTTTTCAACTGTTTTATTTGACCTTTCACCTCTGGGTTTTTGCCTAATCTGCAAATTTGAATAGGAGGTATAGCTGTGCTTTCTTTTTTTTTTTTTTTTTTTTCCCCCCCCTCTCTCTAAGTAACCAGTCAAATTCCTTTAAGGACCGGACACACTTCTGAAACTGGGACTCTTTTGGTATTGTACTTCTTTGTTAGTGGCTGTGAACAAGAAACAGATGTGAAATATCTGCATTTGAAACTTAGTGACCCAGAAAGACTGGGGCTAATCCAGATCATTCTTAATAACTGAAAACTGCCACCCTTTGACCACCTTGAGATATATGCATGCACCCAGAAATATTCCCCATCCCGAACAGACAGACAGACAGACACAAATAGAAACCTCAGGCCTTCTATAGATCTTCATGCTAATCTTGCCCATACCAGGCATCTCACAATAATATCTCATGCTAAGACAGAAATAACTGCCCTGTCTGAAGAAAGAATCCCTAGCCTGGTTCCACAGTTTGAAGAGCAATGGGGTTGGGGCTGATGAAGGAATGCACTAATTACAGTTCTCCAAGAGCGCTCTTCTTTTGTTAAAATCATGAAGGACAAATTTGAAATTGAAGTAGCAGGAGATATCATTCCTGTTACTGTTTCCAAACACTAGATGTATGCTGCATACATATACAGTAAAAGGAAACTACTTTCACTGCATTGGTAACTTGCTTTTTTTATTTTTTCCCCCTTGCTGTCCAGAACAGCAAGATACATTAGCTGGCCCTTTTAAATATTGGGAGCATTAACACAATAATCATTGAGCAATTATTTTGCAATTAGATTTTTAAAAAATAAATAGAAATTAAGCACTCAGGAAATCTGATAGCACATCTTCCAGGAATACTCCCAAGGCTAGGATGTGTGGTCCAAAAAAGATAAAATGCACATATTTCTATAACTGCCTGATATTTCTGCCTCTCTCTATCTCTCAGTAATACCATATGCCTCATGAGAAAAAAAAAAAAAAAAGTCACTGTCTATTTTGAATCTCAACTATACAATTATACTAAAAACATTTATCACCTTTTTGAAGAGCAGAGCAAATATGTTGAGAGGAAATAACAACCAAAATTGCCTGTGGAAACTAGTTTCATGTGGTTTTCTTAGGAGCAGAAGATAGGCCTCAGAGCACGTTATGATTATATGCTACAAACAGCTCACTCATTTCTCTAGCATTGAAAACCCTCACTCCTCTCTTCTGTTAGACCCCATGTGTTGGAGCTTTACCCTGTGTCCTCAGTGATGATCCTGCAAGATTGCTTGGGTGGTAGAAAGGACTTTTGTTTGGAAACTGGGTGATTCCAGGAATGGCCTGTTGGCAACTCTCTACCTTTGGCATTATTCAAGCAGTTTACAAAAAAAAAAAACCTTTTTACTACCAGAAGGAAATGTGCCTCTTTTACAGAGTAGCAGTGTACCTTGGGTCTGTAAAGCTTGATGACAGACACCAAGTATTTCTAATAGCCAAGAAATACCATTCTGATAAAGTCCTACCTGATCTGATTTCTGTATGACCACATTTCTAAAGCTCAGTGCATTAAGAAAAAGACATTTACAGCAACCCACAAGAAAAGTAGATGATTATCTTAAGAGTACTACAGTGAAATTGAAGGACTTGGTAATGATAAAACAACATGTTTTCTCTTGGGGACTAAATACATTGACAAGAAAGAGTGAAAAAGTGTTCTCAATTATTTCAATGGATAAAAACTGTGAGCATAAAATGCTTACCACTTTGAAAGAAAAAACAACACTAAAAAAAAAACAACAACAATGTATATAGTTAATTGCCAAGATAATTCTAACTCAGAGTTTTTACAGATCTGGGATTTGTAATCATCATCACAATCTTAGTCCCCATGTCTAAAGCACTTTGTTGGTTACCCAGTGTTTTACGAAAAATAAAGAAAACGTCCTGCTTCCACTGACATGTATGGCAAAACTCCCTTTCCCTCAGTAGCACAAAGGTTTCAGCCTACTGAGGATTAAACAAAACTACACATTATTACAGTTCCCTGCAAGCTAGAAATTTTGAGTGTCAAAGGGCTCTAATTAGGTCTTATTACAAAACACAAAAAGTACTGTCCAATAAACCAAACTGAGCAGAAGTCATAACGGGGAAGGAATCAATAGCTGATAGGATTTAATGCACAATTTAAGGCCCACAAAAGAATCCCTAAAGCCTTCTTCTACTCTGAAAGGCTTGCCAGACATGTGTGAGAAACTTGCTAAAAACATGTGTGTTACATTACCTTGGTGGCCTGTGACTTTCCCAACAACCATTCCCAATTATCTGGGATCCAGTAAAACTGAAATGAAATTTTGTATGTAGCATTAGTCCAACAGAATGGGCCACTTAGTCTAAAAGGATCTGTATTTTGGGCCCAGCCCTAGAAGACACCAAACTTTTCCAATTTATGGCATTCAGATCCATGGGTTGCCTACTTCTTTATCTCCATCTTATCAGAAAATTGTATCAACTGAAAGATTAAAGATTAAGCTAGAATTAGGCCAGTATTTCCCAAAACATACCATGACTGATTTATAGAATTAGTTCCTTGTTAAAATAAGGCCATATAAAGTACCATATTGCATCTCTCAGAAAGGAGTTGTGACATTAAGGCAGTTTGGTTTCCTTTGCATCTTTGCCCCCTTGCCCTTATTCTCCATTGCAAAGGACTCCACTCCCTTCCATCACCCATGGATGCTGTGCAGTAGTCAGGATGCTACAGCCAGTCTGGTTCCATGCAGGCACCCATGTGCCAGTCAGCTGCAACCAGATGCAATGCAAAATCCACCCAATGCAACACAAAATGATCCTCCTGACTCTTCCTTGGTGGCCACAAGACTTCAGCACTCTCTTCCTCACCTCTCTGCTGAGCTACACAATCTCATATACAGCTCATTTATCTGTGAGCTCTCTACCCTTTCGCTAGATAGGCAGAGAGCTCTGTTTCCTTATAAAATCTGGACAGGATCTGCTTGAGGCAAACCTGTCCCAGACTATTCCTCCAGTCAAATCTGTCCCTACGCTGAATGGTTGTCTTGATGGAGGGATAACTTTTTATTCACCCATGCAGTTGTAAACAATGTCCCAAACACAGTTCTATTTTATTAACTGAGGCTCAAGAGTCAAGCTGAAAATTTTGTTTGGCTTCTGATTGGCAAAATGTGTTATTAGGAGAGGGGTTAAGAAATGTTATTTGTGCCAGTGTCACTTTCTTAATAATCTGACATTAAGGAAAAGGAAAGAAGAAAAGGCAAAAGGGAAAGGGGAAGGAGAAAAGGAGGGAAAAGGAAAAGGGAAAGTAACAAATTCACCTTAGACTGTAAATTAACAAAGATTTATGTTTTCTTTGTTAATATTTCATAGCTTTTTAGTAATTAGGTTAAATAAAGGATACTACTGGTACCTGGATTGTTGCCCCTTAGCAACTATAACTGTTGGGTTTCTTTTTAATGGTCTGTTTTTTTCTTTGGCAATAACAGACATTAACTTAAGTCCTTCAAAGAGTGGTCCCGTCGATCTACAATTGAATACTATATTCTCACTGAATTCAGTGAAGACTACAGAAAATAAAAATTAAAATTAAAAAAATAAAAAATAAAATAAAAATAAAAATAAAAATAAAAATAATGGATGTGGTTTTGCAGGCTTGGAACTTTTTTTTTTTTTTTAATTTCTACTTTCTTTGAAAATTATCATTCTGGCTGGAACTAAGCCTTTCATGCCTTCACATAGTTCAGGCACAAATGCTTGAAGCCACCAGTTTACATGACCAATGTAGAGCAGCCAACTGAGTGATTTACTAGGATAAACAGATATTCAGAGTATTAGGAGATCTAAGTTGCAGATGAAAAATTGTAGGTAATTTCCAGGAAAACTGGACTTTCCTGTCTGACATGGAAAAGAGTCTTCAACAGACTTAATCATTAGCTCTCTTGCGCAGAGAAGTGATGCAATCAGAATAGAAATAATTGATTTTATTAAGTGGACTATTCATTTCTGTGTTAATAATACTTCTTTTTAGAGATGATTTTGATTAAGGGATAACCAAAAAAAAAAAAAAAAAAAAAAGAAAAAAGAAAGCCATTTTAAAAACTGTCCTGTTTAGATTAATTGATCTTCCTACACTGAGCTGCTGACACTACTATTAGTGCCAGTACTTCATAAGGAGTTAAGCAGGATATCAGCTTCACCAATTAGCCACAGGTATTTAAGATAACCATGTGGTTTAATATTGTAGCACTCAAGCACAGTATTTGTTCCCTTCCAAGGCCAAACTGAAGTTTCAGTCTTGCAAAGACGTCTTACCATATGGAATGTTCCCATTACAGTTCAGTGAAACTGTGTTTATTTATTGGCAATGCAGTCATTTGCCAAAGAATGTGGTTTTGGGACAGCTGAAGCCATGTGGTTGTTCAGGTCAAACTTGGCAAATAGCTTCGGCTGGAAAAAAAATGACAGCAGGTTTTGTAAACACTGAACATTCCCTCAAGCAGATATTTTAAGTGGTTTCAACACTGTTTTCAGGACACTTGTCATGAAAGTGAAGGAAAAAGTAAGATTCCTGAAGTTTCTCAAGGAGGGAAAAGGCCCCCCTTTTTACACAGTAGCCCAGCATGTGCTCAGGCACAGCACTTCAGTTCACATCTCTCCACCACCAGCAGGACTTGCCACCTGCCAGACAGTAGCTTCATCATTAAGTCAATTGATCCCCAGCTCAGCCTCTCATTTGCTATTTGTGTCCTGTATTAAGTGCGACAGAAAGAATTAAAAGCAACTGAACTGTAATATAATATCCAATCAGACATTTTTCTGGACTAATACCTTCAACCATAAGCTCCTCCAGGGTCTGATATGTTTGCTGCATACCCGGACAGTCATGGCCCCAGATCTAGGGGTTGGGAAAGCTTTGTTTGCCATTGGAGGACAAATAAAACACAAGAATAATGTTGTAAAAGAATGCATTTCTCTGTAAGTTATGTTTGTGTAGGCTTTGTTCAAGCCAAGCATACACAGAACTAAAGCTATTTATCTGCCAATATCACAATTATGATCCAAACAAGTCCAGATAGATATTGCCAGCCCCACAGTTCTCTCCATGAGGAAAGAATTTGGAACGCTTTGGAATGAATTATTTGACACAAAACCATACAATTGCTGTGTCAAAAATTATAGTAAATGATTCTAATCAACTGCCAAGACGTGGGATATTTTTCTGGCTTGAGCGTCTATTAGAAAAATAAAAAATGTAAAAGTTACAGCAAGTCTGATGTTACTAAGCTGCCATTCTAGAAGTTGTCCTTTGAAATAAAATTGAAGAGGATAACAAATAAAATTATACGTGTTAGTTCAAGCAAGGTTGGAAAACAAATGATTTACCTTTGCAGTCTTCCTGTACCAAACAGCATAACTTTGTGCACTATGAATAGCCAGATTCATACACGGTAATTCATGTTGTTAATTTCAAAGACTGTACAAAAGAAGTCAAAACTATTGACTCTTCAATTTGGATGAAGATTTTAGTGTGTTCAGCTCTTAACAAAATATTCAGCTGCTGCAGGGGAATTTTCTTTTGAAGGATTTTCTGCTTTGGGCTAATTTTATTCTATTTTATTTATTTATTAGTTTAAGTTTCCTTGCCATTTTCAAGCCTGAACACCTACAGATTAAAATAGATCTCTCACATTAACATATATTATGGGAAGGGACCCACAAGGATCATCAAATTCAACTCCTGGCTCCACACAGGACCACCCAAAACTCAACCCCTATGTCTGAGAGCATTGTCCAAAAGCTTCTTGAACTCCAGCAGGCTCGATGCTGTGACCACTGCCCTGGGGAGCCTGTCCCAGTGCTCGACCACCCTCTGGGTGCAGAACCTTTCCCTAACACCCAGCCTGACCCTCCCCTGTCCCAGCTCCATGCCGTTCCCTCGGGTCCTGTCGCTGTCCCCAGAGAGCAGAGCTCAGTGCCTGCCCCTCCGCTCCCCTCATGAGGAAGGTGCATGCCGCCATGAGGCTTCCCCTCAGCCTGCTCTGCTCTGGGCTGAACAAACCAAGGGACTTCAGCTGCTCCTCACACATCTTGCCCTCTAGACCCTTCGCCATCTTCATAGCCTTGCTTTGGATGCTCTTTAATATGGTGGCACACAGAACTGCACACAGTACTTGAGGTGAGGCTGCACCAGTGCAGAGCAGGGTGAGACAATCACTTCCCTTGACTGGCTAGAAATGCCACGCCTGATGCACCCCAACATACAGTTGGCACTGTTGGCTCTTAGGGCACTCTGTGGATGCATATTCAACTTGCCATCAACCAGAACCCCAGATCCCTTACCGCAGAACTGCTCTCCAGCCTCCTGTCCACGTGTCTGTACATTTACCCAGGGTTGCCCTTCCACAGGTGCAGAATCTGGCACTTGTTCTTGTTAAACTTCATAAGGTTAGTGATTGCCCAACAGTCTAAACTATCAGGATGTGTCTGCAAGGCTTCTCCATCCTTGAGGGAGTCAACAGCTCTTCCTAATTTAGTATCATCTGCAAACTTAGTTTGCATTCAAATCCTGCATCCACATCATTAGTGAAGAGAGCTGGCCCTAAAATGGAGCTCTGGGGAGCACTAGTGACTACTCACCAGCTTGATGTAAACCTGTTTACTATAACCATTTAAGCCTGACCCATCAGCCAATTGCTTACCCATCACATTATGTACTCGTCTAGCTGTATGCTGGACATTTTGTCCAGTAGGATATTGTGAGAGACAGTACCGAAAGCTTTGCAAAAATCAAAAAAAAATAAAAAAATCACATCTACCGGCTTCCCTTGACCGACTAGATGGCTAGCCTTGTTGCAAAGAGAAATTAAGTTCCTTAAGCAGGACTTTCACCTTGTGAAACTGTGTTGGTTATGACCAATGACTTCATTGTACTTTCAAGTGTTTTCCAATAACTCCCAGAAAAATCTTCTTCATAATTTTTATCAGGCACTGAAGTGAAACTTACAAGTCTGTAAATACCAGGGTCTTTTTTCTTGCTTTTCTTGAAAACTGGGACAACATTTGCGAGGTTCCAGTCAACTGGGACCTCTCCAGATTTCCAAGACTTTATTGAAATAACTTTTTTTGAGGAAAATTGTAAACATATCATCATGGGAATACTGTTTCCCCATTTTGGGGAGAAGTGAATGGAACATTCCTTGTAAAATACAATTTGGAGACCTCTGAATTATTTGTAAATTTGATTTGAATTTTATGAACTGTTTTGGATTATTAAAAAAATAAAAATAAAAAGTAAGAAAATTAGGAAATTTCAAAACATTCTACAGCAACATTTTAAAACCAAAATATTTCTATATATTCAGAGAGCTGTGTACCATTTACAACAACGTGCCATAAGCATAGTATCTCTTATATTACATGTACATGGTAGTGTGCTGTGCATTGATACTATATTTCTTCCTTTTTCAAAGTTTTCAATGTGTTGCCTGTCCAAGGAAGAAGAAAGTCATGGGAGTCTAGGTGCCCCCTGCAGTTCTTGCCTTCTTTATGTTTTCAGTATTTTTGTTTTACTATCATGTGTCTGTTTCCTGAGTCTTGGAGGTTTTGGCCTTCGTCTGACAACTTCCACTTTCGAAATGTTAGTACACAAGCTGAATCTGTATTCACAAAGGGGTTTATCTGCACAGAGTTAAGAAATAAAAGTCACAGCAGATTCTTAGAAGTGAGCATCTTGCCTGTACGACTGTAAGACTACAAAACTTGCCAGGCAAATGCTCTTGCAGCACAAGAAGCTGACCAAGGATATCAAAGAAGCAGACCAAAGAGGCTGAAAGTGGAGGAAACTTGTGGTTTCTTTATGACTCTGAGATGAATTCTTTCATCAGATTAACCACTTCTGAAAGCACCCGACATGTCTAACATTGTCAAGGGACAGCCAAGATCTATTCTAAGGCACTGCATGCAGGGTCTGACTCAAGAGAACATCCTTATTCAGGAAGGACAGCTAATTTTAGATTTCACCTTAAACACATGCTTAAATCCCTTTAAAATTAGTAAAATTTAAACGTATCCTCAAAGTTAAGCATGTACTTAATTTCCTGAATCCAAGGTCAGTAGCCAAATGCAGGTAGAAACATAAGTTGCTACTGGTAAATGCAAAAACTAGAAGAAAAGACAACTGGGAGCTAGTGGAATGTTAAATGTGATTAAGAAAGTTTCTACAAAATAAGGATAAAAACCTGAGGGAATGGGACTAGAAGGAAACTATCCTCCTATCCAAAGTCATAAACATCATGTGTACATTAAAGGATCAGCTGAACAAAACAGATGCACTGTGCTACCCAGTAGGTGATTTGCGGGAGATTTCAGATCGCACCCATCAATCAGCTTAGTTTATTGCCTCCTTCACCTCTGAGCAGAGATAAAAGGGCTATCATGCTGTGGGCTCAGTCCTAGGCTGTGCTGAGAATGGCTGCTCTGAGGCACCAGCCCCTCTCCAGATCTGACCCTGGGAGAGTTACAACTGGAGGCCTTGGTAAAAGAAAAATAAAAATACATCTCTACTTCATAACAGTGTGGCTTATAAATGAGAATGTTTTGCTGGAAAATAGCAAAATCTGACACAGGCTTGGCCATTGTCCAGTACTTACGTAACAGCAAGTCAGGTAAACAAACACATGTAAGAGAAAAATATCTTTGCCAAACTCCAGCCATACCAGATCTGGTGACCAACAACAGAGTCGTAAAGTCAGAGAAACATTCAGATAAGTGAACAAATTCACCAAAATTTGTCTGGTTGTGGAAGCAGTCTTTAGACCTGCAGCAAGTTACTTTGGCATCATAAAGAAATAAACTTTTCATTTTAGGAAATCACTGTTTAGCTAGTTGTGCTAAAGAAACAATACTGATCATGCTAAAGCACAGCTCTACTTCTTGAGAAGAAAAGCTCCTGTTTGAAACACTTTTAGCTAAGCATGATTGAATGTAAGTGATTAGGGCCCTGTGCTACCCATGTGCAAAAGCAGCTAACAGCACTAGTCCTGAATATTATAATTTAGTTCTAGATTAAGACTTTTTAGTCCATTAAATTGGAGTGGGCAGTTATGTCTTTGTGGGGACTGATCACAATCCTGTAGTCTATCCCACGGGTTACAAAACCTATTTGTACTTTACAGATCTTGAAATTTGGTCTGAGTGCAGAACAAATAAATATGAACAGCAACCTGTGTCCAGGAGAAAGCTCAAAGCAAAGGAAGTAAATAACACACCCCTCCCCTCCAAAACAAACAAACAAACCCAGCAAACTGAATTTGCACTATTATTAAGCAATGTGAAACTATGTTCTCTCAAAAACCAGCATGGACTTAACTGAAAAAAACAATTACATTGTCCATTTTAGGGGGTGTGGGCAGTGTCCTGTCTGCTGCAACAGTACAAGTGTTCCTCAAGTCCAACTACATGCTGGGATCTACAGTACACACTTATCAGTCCAGTAGCACTATCCCTAGCCTACCTCCACACCTGGTGGTGACATGCTGCTGTCAGGAGTGGTCTTTCACAAGCAACATTTCCACCCTGACCCTCCCGGGGAGACAACTGATGCAACCTGGAAACCAAGATGTAACTACTAAGCTCTCTGGCCCAAATTATTTCCCTGTAACTCACACACTGTCAGCTGCATAGAATGGTAGCACAGAGATATTTCAGAGAATGTATTACAGGTTATTGGTGGGAGAAAGGCACATTTATCAGGAGGACTGATCATGTTTTTAACAGGTTGTTTTCCTTAAATGGTTTTATCAGAATAGTTTTAAATAACTTTTATGGTTCCAGAATTATGGAAAGCACATTGGGAAAAGCAGTGGTCTTCTGGGAATTAAAAACAGTAGAATGCATTTCTAAAAAGTGCATAGCAAAGTCCTATTTTCTGTTCTAAAATAAATTTTGTGTTAGTGTCATAAAGCCAGACTGTCAAATCCTGGTCAAGTCATTCATGGTGTATGAGACATGCACAGTCCAAAAAAAAAATTTCTCCCTAAACAGGTCATGGAATATTTTATTTCTTTATTTATTTTGATTTAGAAGACAATTTGGGTTGCAAGGAAACAATGTTCACCCCAGACAGAACCAGAAGAATTTCAAAGAGACCAGTTCAAGCTGTGTAAAGGCTGTCCTGTAGGTTGCCCCACATTCACCTGAAGATGAGGCAGTCCAGGTAAGTAGAAAAGTGATCTTTTTCCTCTACTAGCTTTGCATAGTAATTGTTATTGAGCCTGTGCCTTTTGGTGAAATTTCTGATAGATATGTAGCAGGCCTAACCTAATAATATGCAGCCTAATATCACAGGAGCTGTTGATCTCCCTGTGGGACTTGACTTTCACTAACATTGACTGTTAGGGAGGATGTTACACATTGTTCTCTGCTTTGGTGGCTTTCCAGGCCTCTGCTTCATGGGAATAATAATTAAAAAAAAAAGTGCAAATCTATTTGCCAGGATAAGATGACATCATTTTTTATCAAATGAAATCAGTACAGAAAATATTTTGTAAGAAATGATCACATTCATTCTTCTCCCGCATCAGCAGGAAAATTTCCCAAATTTGCCAAGTGGGAAGAGATGCAATTAGTTGAGGGAAACAAGCATTCCCAAGTTTTGAAGAAGCACAACAAAGTATGAGCACTTTAAAGACCAAGTTTCCAAGAATAAACAGCACCCAGCAGTCTTCTCTGGCAAAGAATGGAAATTGGTGGTTAGCAAGATATTTGGGGAAGTGATCATGGGAACAACTAGAATTTATTTAAATGGATTGGCTAATGAGAAAGTGCATTTCTGTGCTGACACAAGGATATGAACATTTGTGAAAAAGTTACAGCAAACTTAATGGAAGAGAGCTTAGAGTAAATATTTTGAATAAAACGCTATTTGGAGGAGGTAGCTTTTCGTATTACAGTCTTCATTTCATTCAACCTCTAAGAAAGGTCATTGATTTAATCAAAAGCTTTTCCTTTGGTTAGACTCCCAAATGTACATACCATCAAGATCTGGTGCACAGAAATAATTTAAAGCAAATCTTCTAAAAGAGGTTTTGAAGATGCTTGCCAGTAGAACATTGTGCCTCACAGCTATAATATCAGAAAAAAGCCATTCAATTTAAATTAATATATTTGGCCAGACAGCTATATTAAAATTCTTGTTGTTTTTTTCTGCTATAATGGTAGCCTGTGGTATGACTAGCCCTCTTCAAAAATCTGTGTAGTTATTGCCTTTCTCTTGCCTAGGGTGCATCATATGTTTTTGATTCTGATGAGCTGCATTGCACTACCTCATTAAAACAAACACTTATGCAAAACAAAAGGCTGTGTATCACAGCACAGGGTGTGCAAGCCAGCTTTGAAGACTGCTGTGTTTAAAAAACATGTTTCAAAGAAGAACTTCTGTCGACCCAGCTCCACTTGTGTTTAACATTTGTGGATGATGTCAGACACATTCAGTACTTTCTTAGCTCCTGCAAACAAGGAGGCTTCAAAAGTGATATTAGCTGCAGCTGCAAAGCATGCAAGCACAGTGTTTCCTTGCTGGTGGATGGAAAAGGTAAGAGTTTCCCAACATCTGCGTTTCTACTCTCAGCCAGGCAGTGCTGCTTCCATACCCCAAAGACAATTCGTTTTCCTGTGCCTGGGCTGCTGGACAGCTCCTCTTCTACAGCAACAGAGAAGGAGGAGAAACCTTCCCTCCCCTCCGTCTCTTCCCAAAAGCCTCCGCACCTTTTCCAGATGTCTCCTTTTCAGTGGGCCACTATTTCCAAAGCAGCTTCTGGGGGAAATTAGGAGGACTGCATTCTGTATGAAGCATTTTTCTGGTTAATTTCCAATGACTATTCCCAGCTCAGATTTTTTTTGCTTTTTGAAATAACCACTTCACTCCCATTAGAGAGGAATGCTCATACAAAGGGAGCTTCAGATAAGTAGCTTGAATGCAGACATTACAGATGTCTGAAGTCAGGTGAAATGAATCCTACCAAAAAAAAAAAAAAAAAAGCTGAGATATGTGACTTTTCTGTGTATACATTTTTTGGTGTCTTGTTTAAAAAAACTCAAGTGCCAAGGTTGATGTTTTTCATCTAAATCTCTCAAGCTGTTTACAAGGCAAATTACATCATAGCTACTACAAGCTTTACAAAGTTTACATCGGCTGGATTTTGGAAGGTCATCAAGATGTTATAGAATCTCAGTGATTATCACAGTTGTATAATGTATGCCTCAAGTTAAGGCTGTTTCATTATGTGTCAAAATACCTAGATTAATGCAGGCATTGATGCAAATATTTGCATACTTTAAATAACGTTAACTGCTCAGCATTCTGACACTCCACAAGCTCATTTTTAATCACTTATGAAGGTCATTATTTTCAATACCCACTGCTAGTTAAAATTCAGTGGGATGTTCCACAAACTGCCTTAAAAAGTTGCACCATTAGTTACTGTAATTGCAACTCAATACAGAAAAGGAATTACCAGTAAAAGCTGTGTTACATCACCCTTCAGAAATAATTACTGTTAATCAACACATTTTATGTTGTTTTTTTTTTAAATGTGCATATTTTTAGTTTTCCATTTGACACATTTTGAAGTCACTGACATAAAATTATGGCAGCACTGTAGTGCTTTAGAAACTAAGGATACAAGTGCTTTTCCATGGTGTCTTTATTTGTGGAAGTTCTGTACTAAAGGATCACTTCACTGAGACAATTGAGCATGCCAGATTTGTTTCTGGACCTGTAGCTTAGGCAGCTTTGCTTGTCCATTCAGAAAATGTATTACAGAAAATTAAGGGAGCAGACTGGTCATGCAGTTTGAATATAAATGTATAATTTAATGTAGTGAACTCACAGCTTGTGAGCAAGACACAGCCTGAATGCATTGATTCAATGTGTGAATTACCTCAAAGAGCATACAAATGTGTAGAAAATATAAACTCTATGCTCACGTACGAATACAGATGAAAAAGACAGTACTGAAAGTTTGAATAATCTGGTAAAAACTATTCAAGCTGTTTGTGTTATTGTGAAGAACCCAGCTTACCAGTTTATCTTGACATCTCCCTCTGGATGGCTCTACTCTCCTATTTTTAACACCTTAATAAGGACACTTTTTTCAACAGACTAATTATGCTTACATGTGATTATTTAATTTCCTTTTATGAAGCTAGCCCCTTAAATTCAAAATATATACTATTATCTAGTACTAAACTCTGACAAAATAAAATGGCCACTACTGATACAATTCATAACCAATAAAAGAACATACACATAGCTAGAAAATGATAGTGAGGGTTAAATCCTGACTCCATTGAAGACAGGGGAGTTTTGTCATCATTTTCTTCAGAGCCTGCACTTCATCCTAACTACTCGCAACACTTTTCATGTTTGATAGAGAACAATTTAAAATAATAAATAGCAGCCAAAATGCAAGTGTGTGTGAGGGGGAAAGATTTGAAAAGCATCCTGAATGTTGAAAGCAAAATTATTTTGGCAGTTTTGAAATTTTTGGCCTACAAGGTTAAGTTTGACTTTAAGCAGGGGATACATTTCTGTTTATGTTAGCCATCTGAAAGTAAGCTAATCATATTGGCTCCCCCTGAAGACGACGCTCCCTCTGCTACCCTCTGCTCCCTCTTCTCCCTCTGGAGTCATCTGCTAAGATGCAAAATTCAGGCTGCCTAATTTCAAAAAAGGACAGAGGCCATCAGCCTACCTCACCAACTTTCACTCTGAAAATGGTTATTTCCATTTATATGACTATATATGGGCTTAAGATATAGTTTCATATAGAAAAAAAAAAAAGGACCAAAAGTCTTACATTACACTGAAGAAAAATTTACACAATGAAATACAAACTTTTTCCTCATTTCTTATTGGCTGAAACTTTATTGCAAAATTCTGGTATTGCAGTTACATCCGCAATGGTCTGTTTGTGTAGAAATGGCTGCAAAATTTCATCTTTGGGACTCAGTACCTATTGATGCTGATGATTTCTGAAAGATATACAAAGAGTCATTATATCCAGCCTTCTGGCTCCATAAACCTTGTATGAGACAGTGGATCAATCTCAACAGGAGGGAAAGTGTTTTTCCTTCCACCCTGCCTTGCTCTCCACCATATCCTAAGATTTTCTGTGACCCTGTCATTTGAACAATTTCCTGGGAAGAGTCAGATATATGTTTAAATACCCTGATGTAAAAGAAGGGCGAGCACTCCAGATTTGCTGAGAGAATGTTTTTCTCACCCTTACATGATATGAGAGATGAGGAGTTGTTTGAAGTTAGGCCATTTCTCCCAGAAGAAACATTTTTGCTTGTGACCAGCCTGGGCCATGGAGCCTATGCTCTGGTGTGGGGCTCCCCCAGCACTGCTCAGTGTTCCCCTACTCCCCTGCAAAGGGACCATTACCTGCCCAATCCCACATCTTCACATCAGGTGTTTGCATCTAGGAACGTGACTGTTAGAGTTAAAAGTGTCAGTCAGAGGCAGCCTTGGGATTTTCCCCCAAGACTGCTCATACACTGGGCCCTGTGCTGCACTGGTGTTGAGCTCCTTTGCTGGTGCATGGATGATTTGGGACATACCTGATCTCTGCTGCTTCTCATCTAGGACAGGCAGAGGCTTGACAACCTCTCCAGTAGACTGCCTGCTCTGTCTTTTTGCCATTTTGTAGTTGCATCCAAAAAGCATGAAGATTAGCTAGTGCATGAGAAAGCAGACTGGAAGTATTTAAGCAGATTGCATTTGACCGTCTTTTCCTGTGATGCATAACCAAGTGGATATTAATAATTGTGAAGTTGAGAATGACCACAAATACCTGTTATGGAGTTTTGTTTTCAAATGTAAATATATAGATTGCATACAGAAGCAATGTCATGCTTTTCACACTGCTAAAAGTCAGAGTACTGCAGCCAACAGAATATTTGAAAATGGATTGCTCGTTTGCTACCTGAAAATGAAAATCAATAAAAATGGATGCTGGCATAAATGAAAGTTATGTAATTACAGACTCTCTTCCACTTTTTAAGCCTCACTCTTCACTTTTTTTTTTCCTCATGCTCATATCAGTGAAATATTCCAGGAAACCCTCTCAGAACTTTTCTCTATAGGAGAGAGGAGGAAGATATGCAATAGGTTTAAACATGCACGTGTGTGAAGCTGATCTTTGTCTCCCATATCCAAGTAAACTGTGAGCCAAAATTGTTTGTCTGTCAGAGAGGAAATAATGGTTTGAAGTTAAAAGTCACATACAGAGTGAGACAGAGAAGAGATGCTACCCCCAGTCAGGCCTGTCAGATTTTTGGCTCTAGATAGACTTTTCCTGTGTCTGCCATGCCAAAACCAGTAATTTTAACTGTGCTGCTGTTACAGCCAGCACTTTCAGAATTGACTTCTCATTAAAATCAATCTCATTCAAAACAATATGAATATTATATATATAAACCACATGAAAGTACGTAACAGAGGGGCTAGACATTATCTGAACCTCACCCACCAGAAAGGCAGCCTGCTTTGCTCATCAAAATCACCAGAAATATCTAATAAAGCATCTAAAATCACAAGCTCACTGTCCAGTTTCCTGGAAAAAATGCTGTCAGACACACACTCTCTTCCACACAACTCCACCCATTATGTCATGGTCCTCATTTTTAGTGTATTTTTCAGCACACATTCTCAGAAAAGCCCAGTTGATGCTGTGGGAAGTTCTGCATTAGCAGGTCCCAGAGTTCATATTAAACCTGTCTTAGAAATCTTCTAGTTAAACTATGTACTTACAAGATAATGAAAATTTGCATGTCTTAAAGACAAAAAGTGTTACTTTGGAGCTGCTGTTCCATTTCTTCAGTGTGAGATTTCCCTCTGACAAAAAGAGCTGTGTTTGCAACAGTGATGCACAGTGGGCCAGATCCTATGGTTCTGACTTAAGCAAACACTCCAAGATTTTTAGAGGGACATTTGATTGCATGAGAAGAGAGTTTCCTTTCAAAAACACAGGAGTAATCTCTAATTTTATCTGTCTTTAAGCAATGGCAGAAAGCTGTGATTTCTAGCTTTAGGCATCCAAGATGGCCTTGGATTCTTCACCCCTCAATTTTTACCCAGCATTTGTTTGTTTTTAATTTATTCATCTACCTTGCAGCTCTTTGTCTGTATTACTTCATGAGTTTACCCTCATCACATTCACATGAAGTAGGAAAATACTGTTGCTCCTCTTGTTGCCAGTGAGATGCTATTTCCCCACTTCACAGCTGGGAACTTAATGCCATGCCCACAGGCACAGGCACTTGGTCACGACGCAGGCAGCTACGTGCAGGCTGCCTGCTCTCCAAGGCAATATCCTATGTCCTGGCACCTAGCATAAGCTGCTGCACCTATTTGAAGATAAATAGAGACCACCTGGGTTGTTACCTCTGCCCAGTCTTGACTATAAGGATAAGCCAAGGACAAGACTGTTTTTCTTCCTGTCATCTTGAAGAGAGAAGGGTGCAGGACCTGCACCAAGTACGGCTTATTGCTTTGCAGAAGGTTTGGGGAGACCGGTGAGCAGCTGGGACAAGGACCATGGAGGGGCAGCGCTGGTGTTCCCTCCGGACAACGTCAGACACTTCCTCTGACAGCTGCTTCAAGATTTACAAGTGGGAAATCAGATGAAAGAGGCTTTTGCATATCAGTAAAGCTTCAGAGAGTGAAAAATACCCAGACAGGGCACATTTTGCTATGGGCAGAGAAAACAGCAACTCTATAGACACCAGCAAAGCCAAAATGTTAAATTATTCATACTGAGGACCTTGCCTCCCATGACCAATGTCATCAAAAATATTGACATTTTTCAAAACTGTCCCAGTTTTTCAGAAGTGCTGCAGGCTCCAATTACCACTGAATGGTTGCCATGATTTACCCTAGAACTGGCTCCATTTCAGTGATGAGTGAAGTGACTCCTATAAAAATAGTTTGAAAAGCACTCAGGGATTCCTTTACGATAAAAGCTGCAGTATAAGTTTAAGTTATTCACCATATGGTGCAAATAGCCAAGACTGTTATGCCTCTTTGTCAGCAAAAAGCAAAATCTGCAAGAGGCACATGAATCCTAGCTAGGAATGATACCATCAACTTAGGTAATAGGACTGTAAATTTGAACACATTTACAAGGACCTCACTCTGGGGCAGAGAAAGAATAAAGGTTAGTGTGTATTTAATTTTTAGGCAAAGCCAAAGAGAGACCAAGCATTAAAGCAAAATATTACAACAAATCCCCAAACATATGGGTTTAAAAATACTTTTTAAATTACCTGTAGTCCTACAAGTGTTGACGAAAGAAAAATAGCATACAAAACTGAGTCATGAAACTTTAAATACTCACAGTCCCATGAGGCCATAAACTGCTTTTTTTCCCTCCTACACTTCCATAAACCATAAAAAATTAATTTGCTAATTCGTAAATCCACATTGCTGTGGATTGCAGGGATACAATCCCTGGATCTCTCATACCTTTAGCTGGGTGCTAAAACTACGCAACACAGCAGTCTGAAACATATTTGTGTTGTTGTTGGTTTTTTTTTGTTGTTTTTTTTTTTTCCATCTGATCCAGTGTTATGAAGTTGGCGTGCAATTTTTCTTTTTTAAAGAGACTTTTTAAGCCCCTGAGTGCATCTTTTTACTACACAATCAAGAAGCAGCAATGTATATAAATCCTTTAGTGAGATTATCCTTACCTTAATTTAGCTTCCTGAAAGTTAGATATCTAGGCTAATTCTCTCCTAGGTTCATTTGAAATCTACTTTAAAGTGGGATTAAAAACCTTCTGGGTATGCCTCTCTTTCCATAAAGTCTAAAGATAGGCTTAGCTTTCAGACAACTAAAGTTGGGTGAGATGAATTTAAACCTCAGTGACATAAAGTAATGAAGAAATGGCATTTAAGTTGGAGAGGGTTTCATTGACCTTATCTACAGGACATCAGGCAGTCAGATGTCATGGGAGATGGTAAGGCATAAAACACTTCCTACAAAATGAATGCTGCTGGGCAGTGCGTGCTGGCCACACGAGCTCCCTGATTTGAGTGAATTCAAAGAGCACAGGGATTTCACTGACATAAGTGAGAACTGGACTTGGCACCATCTGCATGAACTGATACTAATGGAAACTCTGAAAGAAATGTGTGGCAACTGCCTTCTGTAGTTTTCCAATTAAAGATATATCTGGGAGCATGGAAGAGCTGAGGAAACTGTAAATAGGAATTGGCTCATCCACATTACCATTTTAAATCCAGCTCAGCTGGGGAACAACTAGAATCTGTGTCCAGCAGACAGGTGGTTATTTAGTGATGGTTTTAGTTCATGTCCCAAAAAAAACACATTGACCACACCTCAGGTAACACCCACACAAGATGTTGGCAGTCTCCTCTGGAAGGAGATGGCTTCCTAGAGGGACAGCGACCAAGCTATTCTCTCATCTTGCAAGTGAGTTTTCAAGGCCACGCCTGATGGTGCTGGTGTGTCAAGAAGGATGTTCACCCAACTTCCTTCTGTTTAGTATCATTGTCCTCAGCAAAAGGTATTGACAGTCCTCAGGGCCTGCAGTTCCTTCCCCTTCCCAATCCAGATATGAATACAGATGTGAAGCCCAAGTAGAAACTTTGCGGGATAATACAGCACATTGCAGGGGCTAGAGATAACCCTAAAGTTCACTAAAATCATTTTTCACACCTCTTGACAATGTGGTCAGATACCTTATGTGCGATGGTTTCGGAAAAACTGAGATTTCCTTGACTAGATCAGTTTTAGAGTGGATTTCTATATGTCACTGAGCAACAAATCTTTTTTCGTGTTCTGTTTCCCTACTCCTGAAAACGCTGAACTTCCCTCAATTCTTTATATAAGAGATGAACATTTGTAGCCCCGAGGGACATGATTTAGTTATGGGACTCAGAAAATTACGTTGATGGTTGGACTTGATGATATTGGTCTTCTCCAATCTAAATGATTCTAGGATTCTATGATTTTTATATGATTTTTATAATGTGAGAGATAGTAAATGTAAGCCAACTAAAAATATTTTATAAAGGTATCTCAAAAAATACACTGATACTAAACTCTGTATCAAAACCAACAGAAGTAGCAGTACTAAATAATGGTTCTCTGGAGAAGACGTGTCTCAGTCACCAAGCTCAGTCACAAGCACAGAGTCCCATCACAGTAGCAACAACAGCAGATTGTGGTAGAAATCACCATCACTGTCATTTGTCAGCAACTGCACCAAGAAGATCACTAGCTGGTCCAGATGGAATACAAGCGGACCTGAAGCTCAATACTTTCTGCAGAATAACTTTAAGTTATTAAAGAAGATTAGTTGTCATGGGATGCAAGTTTACATTATGTCATAAATTAGAAACTGATAAGATAAGGAGACCTGTTTTCAGCATTAATGCAGCATGCCTCAAAAGTATTCAGTATATTTAATCCCAGTGATAGTTATTCAATGGCACATTTTTTCCTACCTACATTATTTTTTCATAAACATTTTCATATTCATTTGTCATAGAACAGTGCTTTCTACTTGTCTTGGTGAAACATTGTGTTTCCTTCAGCTTGTCTTGAATATCCCAAAAAATACATAAACATGTATATCAGCCTCAATCTTATGGGGGCCTCGCTTCCTGTTTTCCAGCTCATTAATAAATATATGTATTAAACAATGCCAGATTTAGGATGAAATCTGAGACATCCTGCTGCTGATCCTGGGTGCCAAGCTGAAAACTGAATGTTTACCATTATCTTGTTATTTTCTTTTTCCTATCCATTTTGAATGGGTGGCTGAATGTCTCTTTTTTTTTTTTTTTTTCTATGACAAGGAACCTTGAGCTTAAAAAACAACAACAACAAAAACAAACAAACAAAACAAACAAACAAAAACAAACCACTGTTCATCCAATTGTGTGTGTGTGTGTGCATTCTAAAAATTCTGGTACAACAAAGACTTCCAATTTTCCTTTAGAAAACACATCCAGTTTGGGTTCTTTCTTACCATTGATGTAGGAGGTCTATTTATAACTTCACCATTGTTTATTATAGCAACTGCTTAGGTGTTATTTTTGCCCTGCAATAAGGCTCAGAGGTGCTTCCCAGAGTTGCCTCAGTGTTTGTTTTAAAAAGAGCATACAAAGACGGCCACTCCCAAGTTCTCTGCTTTCCTTGAGTGCCTACATTTTTTTGTTGCTAGCAGCTTAGGCACTTCATTCTTCAGGCCTTCCACAGCTCCTGGATTAATACCATCAGGTCTGGGTAACTGGTTGCTATTTAATTTATCAGTTTGTTCCAGCACCTCGCCTGTTGATTCTGGCAATGGAAACAAAATGCTTTAAGGGCGCCTCTAGAATAGATATCTAAAACAAGTCACACGCATATCCCTGAAAAAAAATCCCCATTCCTTCAGCCAGAATTACAGATACAGACTGGCTCATGGACACAAGCCATATGAAACCAAACTGGGGATTCAAGTAACTGAGGTCTTTCTGCTGTTGAACGTATGGCACCATGTATGGCACCATGTCAAACCTCTTGTAATCACCACATAGAATCATAAAATACCCCGAGTTGGAAGGGACCCATAAGGATCATCAAAATGATCCACAAAATATAACTTTTTTTTTTTTCCCTGTGGTAAGCCTATATGTGTTGTATTTGGGCAAGGTGAGTGATGGTCTGCTTTTACCTGTGCACATGCATGTGTGCAGCTGCTGCCCTGAGCACAGCGTGATGTAGCTGGAAGATGAACCTGCCCCGCACCTCAGATGAGCACTTGGTTGCACAGCTACCATCACCATCCAGGTATCATCCCAAAAGCTCCTACCTCAGGTACCATGCACACTGGTTCAACCACAAAGCCTTGGGCTTGGTGCAGCAGCCACCCAACAAAGTCTGGCGGCCCAGGCTGACCAGCTGGGCACATGTACCACCTCCTCACCTGAAAACCAAGGCAACAAGAGCAAATGGCCTCAGGACCCAGCTGCACTTGGGAATCTTCTGCTTTACCCAAAGAGCATCCCGGAGGCAGATGGATGGGGGGGTGACCTCCTGACAGACCCCTCGCCCTCCTCCTCTCACAGCACTACTAGCACCACAATAGGATCCATGTGTGCTGCGCTTTCTGAACCCCTGGCCTTGCCAGGGACGGGTCTGTAAAGGCATGACAGCGTTATATTTATGTATCTACCACTATAGCTCACAGAGGGGGCTGTGAGGTGGGTGGTGTAGGGAACGGAGCAGCACAGCCCTCAGGATGGCAGCGATGGGGCAGGAGGAGCTGCTCTCCTCCCCTGCCTTGGAGCAAACGCTGACGTTTCTCAGCACCCAAACCTCACTATATTTGGGTTGGCTTCATGCCCAGCCTCTGAGCTAGCAACGGGTGCATGAAAAGGACCCTGGTGGAGGGACAGAGGCCAGGCAAAACCCAGCCACCCACCCCTAGGCTGTGCAAAACTATGTTTTTGGCTTGCTTCCGCCCTGGGTGCGTTAAGCTAAAACAGCAAAACAAAAGTGGGGGTGGATCAAGTCTGGGCTGAAGCAAACAAACAGAAACACTTTCTCCAAAGCCTGCCTGAAAGATTTAATATGACCTGGTTTTGGAGGCCATCTATCATTTTCATTTGGCACTATTATAAATCAAATAATCCCCTGATCCAGAGAAGGCACTGACGAGACTCAGTCAGGCCTCCAGAAGGGATGTGCTCCTTAAGTTGGAAAGTTGGCAGATGATTTAATTTTGTTAGCAAATTTGACAGTGTCATAGGAATTTTCCAAAATCAAAGAGACCTTTCATAGGCTCCTCTACCCAATACTCAACCCAGTGTCTAAGAATAACATTCAGCCCTCATTAATTAATGATATCAGCCCGAATAATGTCAAATTGCCTCAGAGACCTTGCTGGGATGAATGAATCACACCCGGCTGGCTCCAAGGCTCTTACTCTGACAAACTGCAGTGTGTGATGATGGGCTGCTTTGCCTTGAAAGCTTTCGCCCACGGCGTCCTGACAGCTCTCAGCCTAACCCCATCCAACGTGTGCGTGCAGCGCCAAGGGGAGACTGCGAGGTTAATGGGTGTCTGAGATAACATTCAGCTCCCTGACTGCTGAATCCAAATCTGGGCCCAGCAGGTCTGCTGCTGCAACAGAAATGTTACCCAAAATGCTAGCCTTGCTGTTGGGCACAGAGGAATGTCCTCTAGCAACTTGGTCAGACGCTCTCTAGTCATTCAGTGAAGCTGAATGTTTGCTTGGTCCCTTTTTCTTCTTCAGGAGGACATCTTCCTTGCCTGTGGAGTGTCACTGCATGGCTACCAAGCAGGGTACCGAGCCATTTATGTCACACTAGTGTGTCTCTGCTGTGTGCAGGACATTCGCTAGCTTGGTTATCTCTGCTGGGCACTCAGAGCTACAGCCTGGCTGTATCAGAAAGGAGTACATTTTGTTTTTCAGCTCTGTTAGTTGCTGCTGCACCTTCTCATGTGCTCTGTGCAACAGAACCAAGAACAAACTGCAGAGATCCATTGACTTTTTAGATTCATCACAGAACTGAGATCAGATGCAATGGTGAAACGCCACAAAGAAATCTACACCTGAAAGTCTGGATTTTGGTGAAACTACAAATTAAGAGTTCTCACAAGACCTGCTCCATTGATAATATTCCAACATGGGAAAAGATACACCAGCTGTCTCTATAAATTTACAATTTTACCGAATTCATAATTATGTATGAAAACATCCAGACTGCTTCCCAAGTGCACTGTACTAATATTGATATAAAAATTGCCTTGTTTCTATTTGCAACAGAATTATAAATCCACTCTTCACATTTTCACATATCCACATCTTCTGCTTTCTGCGATAGCTGGAAGAGCAGTGATTCCTTATCTATCAGTCATGAGCCTGAGGTTTAGTCACATTTGAACATCACAGTCTTTTTTACGTAAATGTTGCATTCCTGAGGCCTCATGAAAAATTTACAGACCAGAACAACAACCACACTGTTTAATGCATCTGAATAAATGTTTATTTGCAGATGCCCTCCTTTTCCCTGTGTGATGGTCATGGCTGGACAGGCACGCACTCTGTCTCCTATCCCAGCACACCGCTCTCCCCTCAGCCGCCCTGCTCACACCATGAGCGGGCCCAATGCCGCAGCGCTGGGCTGAGCTGAGCTCAATATAAACACCAGCTCAGCATAAACACACGTGTGGCGTTTGGTGTGGGACCCCGGTCACGGAGGCAAAGTGTCAGAGAGACAAAGCTGGGACTCGTCTTTTTGTGCAGCATTTGTTTATACACAGCACACGTTGCGCCCAGTAACATGAAGCCATCAGTTTCAAGTTACAAATATACCATAAATGTCATAAGTAATTTATTTTTCTGCCATGCCTGGGAGAGTAAATTTGAGAATTTAAAAAAAAAAAAAAACTTATTTGCTGCTGATGTATTCTGATTGTTCCTCCAAGTATATGTGCTTTTACTATGCATAAGCATTATTTTGATGAGATGGCCAAAGCTCTCAAAGGGTTTGATGCTGAGGGGTGGGGCCTTGAAAAAGGCTCATCTGACTTCAGAGACCCACTCCCCAAATGATTTTCAGTCCAGTAGGACTAATTTGAGAACGGTTTGAATGTGCTATTTACTGTAAGGAATCATAGTGGTGTTACAAGTGAGGAGCTTCAGACATGTACGCTTGTGCTCAGAACAGGCACTGGCAAAGAAGTCTGTGAAAAGCTTTAAATCTAGAAGTACTTATTTTACTAAAACATTCTGAAAAATTACACTGGTGATTGCATTTTAAAAATCTGGTAACGTTAATTTCACCACTGAAATATGATTTCTTTTAAAAGCTTTCCCCTCATGGTCCCTGCCATAGGATCCACCCCAACATCTGGAGAACAGAATACACGCTGACAGACTAATGCACATGTGGAGGAGTGTGTCTGCTACTTCGCTGCCTCTCAGGACAGACACATCGTCTCTTTTTCCTTCTCTGTGTCCCTTCCTTTTCTTTCTTTTTTTTTTTTTTTTTTTTTTCCCTTTAATAAGACTACACATGTCTTCCAGCTCTTTGCTGTGAATGTGACCAGTATGTGATATTCCATTGCATCTAAGCAGAACGTCTGGCTTAGGTGATACCAAGTGGTTACTGCCCTGGCTTTGAATGCTTGCTAGGTTATTAACCAGCACATCTGGCTCTCTCCCTAGGAGGGTGAGTTCTGCAGTGCCCCAGGAATTTCTTTCATACACCATTTTTATTAGCTTTTCAAAAGAATAGGGATTACCACTGGAAAGGAAGACTTCGGTCATTTGCAAGTATATTGGTCCCCTACCTGTTTAACGTGTTTAAAAAGCAGCAGCAACCAAAAGATTAACCAGAGTTAATCTTCCTTCATTTTAGGACTATCCTATTGTTCTTGTATTTGAAAGGTCTGCCTGACTGAAAAAAAAAAAAAAAAAAAAAAGGCTGGTAAGTTGCAATAGATAGAATTAAAAATAAAAATCAGAAAGCCACAAAGATAACTTACAGCTCCCAGAATATTAATGTCTAATCCTACTTTTCTCATGGACCCCAGTCCATCATCACAAGAGGGAATACAAAAGTATTTCATGTTTAATCAAAAGAAAGAAGTGCGTACGTAGCTGCAAAGAGCAAATTTATTTACTTTGCCCACACATGGAAGTTACACAGGATGTGAAGCTAGAATGCAAGCGTTATACTACTACTATAATTTCCCATCTGGACATCCCTATTTCAGTAATGTAAATGTGGCCTTTTCTGGTTTTGTTTATGTCACTTCCGAAGCAGTTTAAAGCAACTGGAAAAACTACTTCTGTCTTCTTACTGAAAAAAGCATCCACATGGGGGAGTTACAGAGGTAGATCTCCAGCACTTTCCTACTACCTGCCTAGTAAAGTCCAACACTGCTAGCCAAAGCTCTCCTGAAGCAAACCTGAGAATAAGCTGCCTGCCTACCTATCTACTCACCTACCTACCTACCAACCTTCCCTGAAGTCCACATTTCCAGAAGGAGCTTCCCTTTTAGCAAGTTACCTGGAATTGGTGTGCACACTTCCAGTGCAGAAAATATTCTCCACAGAGAGCTAAGCAAGCATCGGAAAAAAAAAAAAAAAAAAAAAAAGTTTGCTGGAACTGTTAATCAATTTCTTTCGAAGCTATTTGAGGCCAGATTTTTGGAAGCTGTCAGCAGTCACCATCTTCCATTGTTCCAAGTGGGAGTTGTTTGGCACTTACAGCTTCTGAAGGGCTGGTACTTCATGTAGGTGTCTAAATGGGAGCTCTGCTCTCCATTAACCTTTTGCAATTGCTTTTGGCTAGACTGACCATCCAGAAATATCGTATTGCAAGAGGAACATGTAACACTCACAGAAAGCATATTTTAAAACTGTGTGCATAAATAGCCCATACTCCTCTAGCCAGGAAAAAGAAACAACGTTCTGTGATTTCCCCAACCAAGGGGGACAGCCAGGGAAAAAGTTCACAAACTTCAGTAAATTCATACAATGAAAACAAAACAAAAATTCCTAATTATGTAGATGAAAACAGTGAATGTTTTCAAGAATGTCACAATCTACTTGGAGATTTCTGCCAAAGAGAACAAGAAGTTAAGTCCCTCAGATAAAATCCTGATTTCTTTAGATCAATATCAAAACAAAAGGGATGCCTAGTCAGATCTCTATGCCACAGATTCTAATATCATATAAATCAAAACCAACAGAAGATAAAGATCTTCTCACCTCCTCAGGTCTGAATCTTCTGAAAAGCCCACCTTGGCAGCAATAGATTTGGCATTATTCAGTCAGCTCCAGTTTTAAAAATAATCACGATTCATTTGTTCCACTAAAGTTCATAGAAATCCTTAAAGGGATTTTTGTTGTGCTTGCTTATTAATTGCATTGTCTTCTTAAGGCTTCCTGTCCTGCAAACGGAGGCACTAGCACAGAGATTCAACTGAGATTGTTTTTCCCCCTCTCTCTTCTGCTGCTTTTATTTAAAAAAAAAAAAAAAAAAAAAGGGAGAGAGAGAAATGGTAAAAGTTCCTTACCCTTACAGGAGTTGGAAGAGGACATCTGCAGGCAATTTAACATGAGGGTTTGCTTCTGTGTCAGCTGGTAACCCCTGGATAACTCTGTCATGTAACCTATATGCTAAAACATGATGTAGGACAACCAGTGATATGGGTAAATATGGCAGCACATCAGTTTTACTTTGATTAAGATTTATACTTTTTCAAAGGGAGCAATCCTGCCATAAACTATGAAAACAAATACAATCCTGCCGCCAAAAGACCATCCCACCGTGCTTCATCCCAAAAGAACTGATCTTCATCAAACCCACCTTCTGCTGCAGCCCACAAAAGTCTCTCCCTTCCTTCCAGTGGAATTCAAAGAGCAAGAGAAAACATTTTTTTTTCAGCTGAGGAGGGAAAATTCTCCATTCCTCTCATGGAGAAGTATTCCTGCATTGAATCAGTAATGATCCAGATTATATTGCTTTACAGGTGATGGCAGCAGAATGGGGAAGGGCTCACGCAAGCATGAGGTGGAGCCTGATACTTGTGCCTCAGTCCACTGCTTCCTGACAATTTCAAAAAGGTGTTCAGACACATAGCCTGGTATCTAAAGAGAGCTCTGGAGATAACCCTGTTCACAAAGTTCCCCACTCCATGTGTTTAACTTCCTCCCAATTAGGGGAATCTGGTCAAGTGAGGAATGCTTATTCATTCTGGTTCCACTTCTGCTCTTGCATCAGATCTTATATATCTTGACATTTATAGCTATGAATTTTAAACTGAGGCACTGATTAGATGCAATTGTTCAAATTACCTTCCTCCCCCTTCCTCTTTGTGTGTGTGCTTTGGTTTGAATTATTAGCAATTTAAAAATCATTCTTGGAGTTAAATGTTTAATGATATAATTGCTTCTGTTACCTAAATTTGTTTAGTGTGTGCTTTATTAGCATGTAATAACTGAAAGTATATTTTCCTCTGTCTGAGTTAATGATGTCTGCTGCAATGGCTCACACGCTGTTAGCTGACTGGCTGCAGTTCTGGGACAATTCGGAGGGAATTGGAAAGATTTTCTGAAGCTGTAACTAAGGAGTAGGCGGCTTCCCTTAGTTTCTGTAATTGAATGAATTTGAACTCTCAGTTGGCCTCTACTTCAAGTTTAATTTTATTTTTTTTATTCATTGTGAGGTCATTTTGAGGGCCTCTAAGTCTAAACGTCGGGCAGGAAAGCTCTGCTGTCCCAGACCAAGGCACATGTGCCTGCTAGGTGCCAGCTGTGCAGCACGCTGTGCTCTGTAGCCCTTGCACCCAGATTTTCTCTATGGAGGGTTCTGTGGGTGCTCAGGTGAACAGGTTCCTTTGAGAGGAAGCTTGGAGGCTGGGAGGAAGGAGGCTTAACCTGTCTCCTCCTGACAAAGCAACAAGGACCACACCCCAAGTGTCTTCAGGTATCACCCATAGTCCTGCCATGCAAATCTCAGCCCTGCACTGATGTGCAAAGATACTGATGTCTGGGACGTGGCTGCTCCTGCACAGCCAGTCATCTGCTCCCTGCTTTCCAAAAGGCTACTACATTTATGTAAAATATCATCTGGATGTCATTATATTGCTTTGGGATTTGGAGCTAGCCTGTTTAAGAAAGGTTTGAGCATACCCCTTGTTCTGTGTTATATATTAAGGATATGCCACTTAAGGTGAGATTCAATTCCTCTAATGATGAGTTGCCTAAAAGACCTCCTGCAGTTAATGTAACTACTCCCTGTGTAAACAGTGGAAAGACAGAGGCACTTCCCAGGGACAATCCACCCCTTCCTAACAAAGGTGTGTCGCCGTTCTCTAAAGAGGGGACCTGCTTAAACTAAATACCAAGCAAAATCAGTTAAGTTAGGCTGGCATCTTGTCCAGCACATCCCCGGGTTCTCCCTGCTCATTTGCCATTTCAAAGTTCTCCCATCTTATTCTATTTTTCCTCCCCACAGGGCATGAGGCAAGTGTTACCATTTGCAAGGCCAGGCTCTCTGACCAAGCAGTAAACACAACACACAGGGGTGAAAAGGGTTACAGGTTTGGGAACTAAGCACCCTCTCCCATTCCCAGCTGTTTCCCTAGGGGCTGTAGCAACAAAGCCTAGTGCATGTTCAGATTTCTCCTGCAGTCAGGTTACCACTGATTTAAGCCAGCGCACCCCAGTTTGCTCTTTATAACTCCTATCAGAGAAGTGTACGCAGTGCTCAACACAAGAGGTGGCTGTGCTGGACACAAGAATTCTCACATTTGCAGGATTCCTCACACGTTATTCACAACAGTGACATCTGCCAGGTTTCTGGGTTCCTGGAAAATCTATATATGTGAACAAGGCAGTATGGACAAATAATTATGTAAGCTCATCTGAGAAGGCTCTCAGCACACTGCTGATTTATCTACCTCCTTTTGAGCACTATTTCGTTCTATTTGAAATCGCAGATTATAGTGTCCTACCAAACATTACTGCTATGCAAGGAGGTGATAACAACTGCCAGCAAATTTAACTTTGATCCAAGGTAACCAGTGGTAATATGAAATGTACAATGCACATGCCAAACTCTCTTTCAAGGCTCAGCAACAGAAGAAATTGATCTCTTTTATGTCAAAAAAAAAAATAAATAAAAATAAATAAAAAGACACTGTAAATAACAGAAGCACTGGCCTAGGGATATAAGGGATGTAGTAAGGTAAAACTCACCTACGTTACCTGAGTAACGTAGTACTCAGTACAGTTTACTGTATTGTACATATGCAGGGCAACATTTGGGTTTTACAGGCTACGAGGCAGCACAAAGGTTACAGCTGTATTTCTCAGTAGGATCTGGTAGCAGAGGAAGCACTCTGTAGATCATCTTGGCTACAGAGCTCACTGGCAGGATGGATGTGGGAATTTAGGGGGACAGCACTGGACCTATCAACCTTTCTGTTCTTCTAGGGCAACAAGGACAGCACTCACATTTTTGATAAATAAACAAAATTGCCCCAAGAATACAGCGAAGGTAGAGAATCAATTTCCTTTTCTAAGGAAACACGCCTGGAAGTACCCAAATACTGGCTACTGGTTTGAGCCAGAGAAGAAATATTTTTCACAATGAGACTTTGAACAGGCTTTGGAAAGAACACTGAGAGTCTGAAAATGTCATACAGAATAATGGGCAAAGAATTAAGGCAAATGATAAAATAGCAAGTTGGTGGAATGTATCTAATCAAATACCCATAACTGTTTATGAGGTAATGTCTGTATTAATAATCTAAAGAAAGAGATTAAACAACACATCAGTGAAAGATATTGCACACTAAAGTCAAGTCTGGGATAGCATCGAGACTAGTGAAATAATCCAAAAGGGTCTTGAGATCAGAATGAGGATAGGAAATAAAGAAATGAGATTTCAGATGTAAGGAGGATGTTTTTCAGTGTAAGTCTGAAACAAGATCCCCAAAAAGACAAACACAAAGAGAAAGAGAGAAGAGGGGGAGAGGAAAAGAGAGAGAAGAGAGGTTCGTTTCTGAGTAGTGTGTGCAGAGGAAGCACATCTCTGAGCTCAGAAGCAGCTCTCCCTGTCCATGGGCTGCTGGAGAAACAGCCCTTGGGGGATGCCTATCAGTTCTAGGAAGTGTTACCAAAAGGATAACAACGTGGTGATTCATGACCAAGCAACAAGTAGGGCTGGAAGCAGGGCTGGGTGCAGCTGCAGTGGTGATGGGGGAAGGCTGCCTGGCCCCTGTCACCTAAAACAGACTGTGACCAGGACTAATGTGGACAGGCTGTGTGATGCTTGGTAACCTCCCCTGAGCACCCCTTTAAATCTCCCCCTTCAAGAAGGTGAGGAGGAGTCAAAGCAGTGTGAAATTAAAGGAGTTGGGATCTGAACAGAGCAGATACACAAAGGCTGTTTGAAGAAGGGAGCAGCATGGCTAAATATGAGGAAATACTTCATGATAATGAGCTTTGTGGAATAATCTCTCAAGAAAAGTTAAAGATGATCCATTGCTTGCGATATTTATGGCCAGGTCAAGGCAAAACACAAATCCAATGTACATTAAATAGTAACTTCTGACTCACTGGGAGATAATCTCTAATCATCTGCAGCATTTGCACTGTATATTTGTGCAAGGACAGCCCTGGGCAGGTGGTTCCTGTAACCACTTGTCAAGGAAGAAGACTGTCGTGGCAGCCTTTTGGAGTCCCAGGCTGCCCAAGAAGGATGCTGGCAGAGCCCCCCAGGGCTGACCTTCCCACATCCCTTCCCTTCAGTTCTCTAGCTGCAGAGTTATGAAACACAGCACAGTCACTTGAGCTAATGGAGTTGATGGTCCCATCTGCTGGGATGGCCAGGAGAGGAAGAGACACCTCCTTTCACAGTGGGCTTGAAAGAGATTTACAGGCAGCAAAACAAGCCTGTGATTTGGGAGCCCTCAGTCCTGCTTCAGAGGAGAGGAGGAGAAAGGACCTCAGTCTTCCCTCTTATTTTCCCCCAAGTCCATCCCTATTTGTCCCTACCTCAGACTGTCTGGTCCATTCTTCCCCACTTCTCATATCTTCTCCCCACTCTCAGCTTGTCACCTAGCCCTAGTTTCTATGACTATCCATTTTATTGATGGTCATCTGCAGTAGAATTGTCCAAACTTTTAACTGGCTGGCAGACTGTAGAAGTGAGATTTGAATACATCTGATTCCACATACCAAAGGGTTAGTGTAAAACACTGCATTGAAAATGCATTTGGTACTCTTTAGTTTGCTCTTTCCTGCTTATGAAAAAGATAAATTTTGTTTAAAAATGGCCTCACTTAAGGAATTATCCATGCCATTAGTCCCCAGAACAATAGAGATTAAAGTCTCTAGACCATCCCCTATCAAAATAACATACTTTTCTTTGAACATGTCATTAACACTGTTTTCCATCTGGCTGTTGGCAGCAGTTTTGGATTTGCTCTGAATTGCTGAAAGTTCATCAATTACAGTACACAGAAGCCATTATCTCTCTTTTCCTTTAGCAAGGAGGTATTTGCTCAGGCAGAAAGAAGGAGGTAGAGTTCAAGAGAAAAAGAAAAAAGAATTTACCAATGCAAGCTTTATGGCAATCATTCATTTACAGTTCAGAATACAAAATTTCTGGGAACTAAATCACAATTTCTGCATACAAGGAGATTTTAGTGTTCAAATACAGTAGTGATTCTGGCATTCTTACATGAAACTGATGTACGCAGACAGAGGATGGAAACAACATACAAGACTTTAAGCTTGGCAGTTTGGGGGCTTAGTGAATGAGTGCTGGTGCAGAGGAGTGTTACCCACATTCATGATAAACTCAGTTGCTTTATTTTATGAGAACCCAGATTAAACCATAGCTATCATTCAAGCAAGATTTAACAACTATGATACAGCTAGCATAATTATTAAGAAGCATAGTGAAATTGAAAGTGTTGTTATCCTGGCAATAAAAAATAAAAATAATAATAATTAAAAAAAATGGGAAGAGCTTTTAAAGTTTTGCAAGAATAATGAATGAAGTACACAGTGAGGGATAAGCAAAGGGGGTGGGACTTACAGCTACTCAGTAATGGCAGCTTCATGGACAGCTGATAGGGATGCTTTTTCACATCTGTCACTAAGGGACATTTGTAACCCACAAAATGAGAGCCTGCATGCAGCAGTTACCCTGAAGCAGCTGTCAGACAGCAAGTTTGCAGCCCAGATAAGCCACAGTAGCCTGTTCACCTCTGTACACTAGGGCTAAACTAACCTTCTTACAGCTAGAGGTCATGGCAGGCAATTCGTCCATGGGACCATCACTGATCCATACCTATACGAGGTCTGGCTTATTAGCCAAGAGCCATCAGTCCATATTTTTTTGGAAAGAGTGGGAGTATGCTATCAAATTGACTTCACTGGTGACATGCCACGATACAGTAGTATGATGTATTCCACATGCATTGGCTACTCAACTATGTTGCAATATGTCTGCCATTAGCTTACTACACATGACTTTGGGTAAATGTTTTTGTATCTTTGGCTCAGTCTTCCATGCTCTCACTCTTAGCTGAGTTGCCCAGATATCATTTTATAATCAAAGAAAGACTTTCTTGAGCAATGCAATGAATCCACAAAGACTAGACTCTTAGCTTAGTCAAAGAGAGGTGGGAAGAAAAAGCCTGGCCTTTACGAGGCAGTAGATGAGGATAATAGTAATTCTATCCCCCTTCCATTCTTGTCCCCATTGCCTGTTTGGTCAGCAATTGTATTGTGCATACAAAACTCCCAGCATAACAACATCTTGGATCCTATTTAAAGACTCCACAATTCCAGGAAAAATAACAGATTTTATCAGACCCCGAATATGCTCCTTAATTAATAATACCTGTGAAACAAATTTGATTTGACCAAAACACAGCTAATTAGGCACATCAAGTAGCATCTCTACACTGCCACAACTTGAAATCCAACATGTTCTTTGGCCAATAAAGGAGTTCTGGGACTAGGTTTTGTAATACTTCCAATGACAATATGGGATGCTGTACATGGAAATATGCATGTGCCACCTAATCTGTAGCCCAGGCACATAAGTGCTAAACTCAGGAGTAATTTTCAGAAACAGTTATGAAGTAATTGTTTTATTTCTTCTGAGAAATCAGATTTTATTTTTTTCATTGTAGTATTACATACTGCTTTCAGATTTGGTAAGCACAATTTGAAAGATTCAGAGGCAACAACCTCTAATTACATACACAAAAAAAAAAAAAACAAGAGATTGTGCAGATACAGTCTAGATGAATTTTGCTCCAAGTGTTTGATGTTGTCTTTGATTAAGCTATATAGGACATAAACAGTCCCCTTTTCTCAAGTTTTACAAAGCAAATGCAGGCTATACAATCCACAAGCACTTCTGTTCAGGTTGCCATTCACCTGTCTCTGCCTTTATCCCAAATATCAAAATCCCAGTTAAGCAAGAAATGGAAAAACTGGATCACATGAATATAGGCGGACCATATCTTCTGTTGGCATAAATCATCACTGCTTCAGTGAATTACACTCATTTGCCCCAGTGTTGACTCCATTCCTGATAAATGTAGTACTTCACTTGCCTACCTAGCAGTACCTTGGACTCTTCCTCTCCCAGTGAGGACCAGTTCAATAAAATCTCTAGCAGTGATGTCAGAAGCTAACTAAAGCCAAATAAGCATTTGGTCTTTGCAGATGAGGCTGCTGAAAGCAGAATTTAACCCTTAAAAAAATATAAGTTTTATCGAACAGTCAGCATTCACAAAGCTTACATCATTAAAAACAAAACATGCAAATCCGACGTAGCACTCGCACAATGTTTCTATGGTTACTGTCATAAGAATTACAATTTAATAAATAGCAGGAAAAAAAATCACATTGAAAAGTGTGTGTAAAGGACGATTAGTCTCGCCCATTCAAAGAGACAATCTAGCCGCTGACTTCTTGAAAACATCTCTAAACTTTCTTTTGAGTTTGATGAGATATAACTCTTGTTAAGATGTTTTATTTAATGCCAGTGTAAGCAGCTAGATCTTTATGTAGCTTCCAAATGACTAACATGGGACTACCCAAAGCAACATAATTCAGACTGGCAAGCAAAGGCTCAACTTCCTGGTGAAAATTGTATTCAGCACTTCCATGCAGCACCCCGTTTAGAAAGATAGCAAAAATTGCATGTTTTCTAGAAGTGACACAGCATACATAGGAGACCTATTTTTGCTGTGTTTGAAAATTTCTGTTGGTGACAGAAGGACCTTGATCCCCTGACGGCACAGACAAAAATCTTCCTTAAGATTATGCTTAACATCAAACATTTTTAACTCCCGATTAAAATGACAGCCCCTTTCAGAGGTGAGGACGGAGCTAGTTGCAAACAGTCCTCTCTGCAGGCTCCTCTCCAGTTTCCAGACTCATTAGAGAAAAACCATTCTGGAAGAGTGAGATGATACACAAACCTTGGTGTAAACCTGCACACCTTGTAGCCAAGCCCCCTCAACTATGAAAAACTGCACAAATGACTTTCCAAAAGCAATCTGTTCATTCTGATTCCAGATACCAGAAAGAATTTGTCTTGCTTTAAATAAAATAAAACCTTATTTTCTTAAGAGTTTGCCATTAATCCATACTAATGGTACTACTTTAAGCCTTTAGCAATAGGAGTAGCAAACCTTATTAAACTAAGGTGCTGATAACACAAATCACTGAACACATACTCAACTTACTGATGCAAGTAGTATTACTGATTTCAGCTCACTCAGAAGCAATAGACATATGTGATTGAAGACCAGGGTCAAAATTCCCCTATTTTGCTGAACTAGAACTAAGGGTCTGAACATATACATCCTTTTTCCTGTCCACATTAAATGTTTCTGTCCCTTATGCCTGGGTAAACACAAGCCTGTGACCCAGGCAATACTACATGTTAGGAAGCAGCAGGAACACCGATTCACCATATCAATTATGAATGATTCATTCAAGCTGAAAAATGTAAAGCTTAATCTTTAGTAGCTATGGAATGAAGCTGCCCAAACAAAATGAGGACACACATTAAGATTTTCAAAACATTCCCAAAATTGGACAGGCTCTGCCTAGGCATTGGAATCAGGTTCATATAATTTCTCATTCTGAAACGGAGCACAAGAGCTGTGAGATTGGTTGCATTTCCTTCTGGTAGAGCAAAAGGCTGTTTTCAAAATAGCACACATGAGAACTCAGATGAAATACAAATGAAATCATCCTTGCTGAAAAAAAAAAAGTCTCTGAATATTCATATTGCCATATTCATTTATACTTCACATTCATTTTCTGCACATGTTCAGGCGAAAAATTAAAAATTAAAATCTGTCAAATCTTAATAATTCTGACATTTCCTAAAAAGCGATCCTCAAAGTTACAGCTCTAAATGTGCATGACTGAGGCTGCATCTGCTTTTTCAAGGAAAAAAAAAAAAAAAAGAATACCATATGACTTACCTGATGGAGTATAGTTAAACAAAACCATATCAAGGATGACTGTAATGAACCCAATGTGTCCCTCCTACAACACCACAGCAATTAATGGTAGAAAAGACCATCACAGCAAATAGTCTTTCCCATGTCTCATGCACATTACTTTCTCATGGCTTACTTTTAAGAACGTATTTACATCCACTTTTAAAGTCTAAATGAACAGCATCCATGGCAGCTTTCTGAAGAATGTGTTTAGACCAAAGCAGACCCTAATTACATAAACAGAAATGTGAAGGATTTGAGATTTATTTGGCTAGTTGTCCTCTCCCAAACACAGTATTAAAGTAACTGCCTTCCTCGCACCCCTTCTTAGTGTAGCAACAACTTGTGTGCACTGTTCTGCTGAAAATAGACTCCTATAGGTTCCCTTGAACACAGAATTATTACAGAGATTTCTGTGCAGCTTTCTTTTACTTGCCATAAAAAGACGCATACATATCCAGCCTTGTTCTCTCAAATTCTAACTCCCATGGTAAAAAATAAAATAAAATAAAAATGCTTCATATACCGATTTTGGCAGAAAGCAAGAAACTGAGTTCTTCTTAATGTTATTTCTGGCACTGTGGAAACTTAGAAAGCATGAAGAGGTACTAAATCCCCATAAAATTTCTGAATTCTTACCGGTCAAAATCTGAAATCCAGGTGACAACACATGCTAAGGGGACAGACTGCTTGTGATGGGGGTGTTTTCCTGCTCTTTCGATAAAGACAGTCGAGTGCCAGAAGACTCTGAATGTGTTGGGTTTTGGAAAATTTGGAGAGAGGGAAGAGGCGAGCTCTCCTACCACTGCCTTTCACCCTAGTATCTAAACACAATCCAAAAATGCTGTAGGGAGTTATATAGAAAGGCTCTTTCATTCAGTACCTTTCTACAGGAAAAGTGAGCTATTTAAAATAATATTTCATTTTTATTCAGTTAAAAATAAGTTGAAAAAATGAAGCTTTTCTAAAGAGAGCTGCTGACTGGTGGATAGTGGCTAAATGAGAAGAAACTCCGTAAAAGCAGCTGCAGAAAAAGTAGCTTCAAGGAAAGACAGACAGAGAAACAGAAAGGCAGATGGACAGAAAGAATAAAAGAAATCTTTGCATTCTCAGCTTGCTTAGAATGGCTGATCTATCCCTTTGATTACAGCAATCTCATTACACGAGCAGTACTTTGACGCGGCAGAGCCATGTGAATGATAAACATGCAGTTTCATCATATTTTTATATGTATATGTATTTATATGTATTTTATATGTATAAAAATATGGGTCAGCTGGATTTTCCCACCTAAGACACCATTATATGAGTGTCTTTTTACTTCTGGAAAAGAATTGCTGTTCAACCCTAGAATCAGTCAGGCAACCATTTCCAAACAAAACCTCTAGACAATAAAATAGTAAAGCAGAGCTAGAGCATCCCCCTAACCAGCCAGTTTGTGAGGCTCAGGTGCTGTTTACAGGCAATACCCAGATATGTCTTATTCATAGCAGTACACTGACAGCTATTCTAGCAGGTTCCTATTCATCCGTGACAGAAGGATAAAAAGAACATAGAACAATAGTAATACTAATAATAGTAATGAAGGAGTGAAAAACAATGCAATGTCTTCTGAAATGTAGCAAAACAATGCTGTTTTTAAGACTATAGCACAATCCATTGTCCTTTGATTTACACAAAACTAGTCACCGAGTCTTTTCAAAGGGATTTTTGTGTGGCTTTGACTTTTTGCATTATGTTTATTTTTCTTCTTCAGCAAATGTTTGCCACTGGTTTTCATGGAGCAGAACTGGGGCCATAAATTCAGTATTTTGCAAGTAGGTGTTTTTTATCAAGCATAACAAATATTATAGGATGATCAAGGGCTTTTAGTCATAGAAAGATTTACCCTCAAAACATCCACATACTTCAGAACACATCAGAACAGGTGTCAGCAACAAAGAATGCATGACTGACTCATACAAATAACATACAAATATCAAGAAATGAAAGAGCCAGTGCTGTACAGTAGTACAATTTATAAATATACAAGAAGGCCTGCATTACGTATATATATTCTTAAATTTTATCACTCTCATAACATCTGAGGACTCACAGTAAACAGGAAACTAACCTTGATGTGAGCTGCTGGATCTGGGACAGTCTGAATCATGTCCTTTAACAGGCCAACGTGTTTACCAGAAGCTCAGATTCCAAGGCAGCTGCATAACCAAAGAAACAGAAGTCATATGATTATATTTTAAAAGTTTATTTTCAATAGAAATCTCTTATCTTTTTATAGACAGATAAGCACCTTTCCTTCCCCAGACTTCCTTGAAAACCAGTACAGCTGAAGCTCTAAGACAGTTCTATTTCTGTGTAGTCTGCAAGGATATATTTCAGAGAGGAGAAAACAGTCAGCCCTGAAATTCTCATGGAAAATTGGTCTTTATCTGTAACGGAGGATTTTCCTGAAATAAGAGCTCTGGGATGTGCTCTGCACTGCACAGCCCTATTAATCATCAGAGATATCAGGGATTTCCACAATCTCTTCTTCCCAATTTAGAAACATATACAGCAGGACTGGGACAGATCTGGGGCTGATATAAGCAAGTATCGTTTCACTGAAGTTGTGCCCATTTACAATAGCTACAAATCTGGTCCAGCCATTCAATTAACAGCACTTCAGAGCATGGATCTTCTGGGATCCCTTATCCATGTCCAGTAATAAAGCACAGAGGGATTACGGCAGGTGTGAGGCATTTCTCTACTTGTGCAGAAGGTGAGGAACCACTAAAACAATTTAAAATAATAAAAATATATAGTTTGAGTAATCTAAAGTACTGCTCGGTAGCTAGAACATCAATTAAGTGCTAATAAATTGGGATCAATAAGTCAGGAAACTAGAAAAAATATGGAAAAATGTAGGAACTTGAATGTTATTTGAAGTAATATCTTTTTCTCTGTTTCCCCTAGAAGCCTGGAAATTCCCATTTCTCGTGCAAGAGGCTTCTTTTTGCCCATGACCTTGAACTTCTTTCATCTTTTAAAGCAGTAAGGCATGATCAGAAAAAAAAAAAATCTTCTTCTTCATCAGTATCATCTTTTTTATTTCATTATCTGTTCTCAGATCTACACGAATTTGCAGATCAAACTGCAGATAGGCTTTATCTATTTTTTCAGGCAAAAAGTTGATAGAGTGACAGACACCAAGTTGCAGTTTGCCCCAGAAAGTGTCCTCATGATTTAAGGAAACCATGTATAAACTATGGAATTACACATTGCAATTAAAGATACCTCCATTTAGATCTTAATTAATTTCCCCCTTGCTGCTTAAAGGTTCCAGGTTTGTTCCCCTTCAAATCAAAGAAAATCAAGTACTTAATTCTACAGCCTACTAGGGAAACCCCAACACATGCCAAATTCCCATTTCGATTGACCTTTCATACACTTTTTTCAGCTATTTATGGGTGATCAAATGGGATACTGATGTCACGACTTTCAGAGAAGATATATCTTTCCAGAGCTTAAATGTCTTCAAAAGCAATAGATACTTGTTTTAGTAAAAGCTAACGTTCATCAGCAGTGTTGTTCAGACTGAAGTCATATACATCAGCAGTGACATGCCTTTCAGTTCCCTTTTTCCCTTCCCTAGTAAATCCATGCCTGTCATGTTATTCATTGGATTTATGGGATTCATATTTTAAGCTTTCAAAACATCATACACGGAATGTGGAAACTCCTACATTTCATTTAAACTGAACAGAAAAATATTTTGCACCCAGCACTTGATCATGTTTTCACAGTTCCTGTACTTTCACCGTGGCATTGCCATAAAGGTGCCTCACCACCAGCAAAGAATAAAGACAAAACCTTCTGAGGAACTGTGCCACAGTTTATTTCTGTCCCTCGTGCCTTTGTTCAGCCTACAAGGATGCACTGTGCCACTTGCCCCTACCCCACATCTTGGCTCACCCAGGTTTCTGAAGAATGGTGGGCTGCGTGCCACCTCCCAGCAGCGCTGCACCCCCTGCCCTTGGGCTTGTCCCCTGCTCCACTGGGTGCCATCTGGCATGGTGGCAAGGACAGGACATGCCAGACCCCACCTCTCCCAGCCCACTTGCAGCTCCCATCACAGCTGGGCTGGAAACACCTGAGGGTACCACAGGGAGTTCTGCCTCTCCCCAGCTCTGGCTGCCTGGGTGGTTTGCCCGACAAGAGCAGTGTTTTGCACTTAGGGAGCACGTGCTGAGCTCAGAGGTGTGGACTCTGTTCCAGAAATGCCCCGTGGCACTCTGGGGAGGGAAACGAGCTTTTCTTTCAGAGCTCAGATTTGCTTGGAGTTATTAGAAGGGCCTGGGGTTTAGAAGGAGTCACTTCAACAATGCCAGGTTTATGCATATCCCATCTTTCCCCCCAAAAGATGGCTTCTTTATAGGAGAGGAGATGATGGAGAGCATTTGCAAGACAGTTGCCAACTCTGCACCACACAGTATGGGAATCAACGACAAGCAAAAGTTAGCCACTGTGAGTTAGAAAGATGCTTATGCAACTGTTCTGGCCATTTGACTTTTTTCCCCATCCTGCTGCACAGCGGTGATCCCAAAAGGGGGAATTCTGCTTTAAGCTCAATCTTTGGCAGTGTATTCTTGTTTTTCTCCTGGACATTCATTCATGTCTATCCTACAGGGGGACATATTTTGCAAAAGGCGTGACTTCTGCCTTCTTACTTTTGCAAATCATTGTTTAAAAAGCTGTGACAGTATTTCTTCCTTTTTCCAAACAGAAATATAATTTTAATTACCTCAGCTCCACCTTTACTGGCTGGAATTGGACGCTTCCAGACATCTGGTACTAACTTTCTGAACCAGATGGTATTTATTGCCAGAACCTCCTCCACCCCCACCCCAAATTTCATGCTGGTCATGTTTGTGCTTGACAGTCCGTCACACGGCTTGCATGTGGCGGCAGATTTTGCTCTGCATCCCCTGACTAGCATGGCTCTAATTTTAAGAGTCCAAATGACACCAAACCCAGTTTTAGGGAGACATCTCTGTCCAGGGAACTGAAACAGGGAAATCATAACATAAACTGAAAGCTAAGCACTTGCTTGAGTGCTTTCTTGCATTAGGGCTTAGCCTAGGAAGGATGTTCATAGCCAAAGAGCAGGTTTTCCTGCAGACTCTGGCGTCACAAATCACTGTCATTTACTCTCCTCTGGAGGTGTACATCCCATGACCAAAATGGAGGAAGGCCCCACAGCATCAGCCATGGTATGGTAGGAAAGAACCAGAGATCGGTGTGCTGGTGTTCCCACTGCACCCCAAGCAAGAGGGGACAGTGAGACTCTCAGGTCTGCTGCCTTTCTGCACATGCAACTTGTAGTTTAGGAGTGATGCTAACACATCAAAGGGGCGCAGAATTATGTACGGCTCTAGAGTTCACCAGATGAGATTACATTGTTTTTCCTTTTCATAGTCATATCGAAAGGATTAGACTTTTTAATGTACAATATACTGCCAAAGTACTGGGAGGCTGAATGTCCTCTCTGTCTGGGGAGCGGCATACACCCCTCTCTCCTGGCTCTCCATGTTGGGGTTAGCCCACCTCCTGCCAGGTACTTCCCTGCTTGCAGATGGGAACATAGGTCCTTTTCCTTATGATACTCAAAAAAAAAAAAAAGAGCAGGTTATGTTAACCTGGCCCAAAATATTTATCTGCAAAAGATTTAATGCTCAAAAGTAAAGCCACAGATTGTGTACAGCACCAGGTAACAAAGGACCATTTCATCCACAACAAACAGCACAACCAGAACGCCGAGCAAGATTCGTGGTGCCATGAAAGCAAGGATGATATTAAATGGTTACCCCAGCACAGGCTGCACAAGAGAGAGCAGAGCCAAAGCGCCGCTTGGAGGACAATGTCTGTCTGACAAGACCCCTATACCCATGCCTCTGAGGTGGCAAGGACCTGCACTTTACAATTCACACTTGTGTGAGTATAAGACAGACGGAAAGGCTATGCACAGTGCACAGCACTGGAAATTTGCACGCATACACACACGTGCTGGCATGATGAATAATACTGAGTGGCATCGCAGAGAATTTCTACCGGCATGACTTTAGGATGTTTACCATTACTCACAGGAGGTGAATCCGTCAACAGCTATGCAGACTATCCTGAGTGAGTGCCAGCAGGACTTTCATACCCTCCCCCCCACTGTCATGCAAGCTGTGCTTGTCACATATTTTATAAGAACTGATGTTTTTCAGCTGTTTGAGAATTTTTGCAATGTGCAACTCTATCCATTTCTGGATTGTTTTTTCAGGAAATCTCTCTCTGGACATCTGGGTCCTACCAGCACTGGTGAGATAGCGTGTAAAAGAGAGAAAGACTGGGATATCCAAAAGGCATGTAAATCTGCATATCTCCTCATGGTGTTTAGAAATAGTGCAAGTTACTACTGCCTTACATTAAAGCTTCCCTACTTAGTTAGGTGACTGACATATGTGTGCTTTTCAGCTTTTGTGGACACCTAAAATTGTCACAGTTATATTGTGAGCTCTTGTAGAGCAAATCTGAGGCAAATTTAGGCTTGTTACACTTTAGGAACAGTGAACAGATCCAAGGAGCTCCAAGGACCAGAAACTGAAAACCAGTGTGAAGTCACTCTTAATAGTAGTATGAAGAGAAGAGGTGAAATCCTCATCCACTGAAATAAACTGTACTATTGTGACTGTCTAAGACAGGCCAGAAGTTTACCCAGTTCAGTTCATATATGCAAAACTCAGGAGCAGAAGATTAATACAAGCATGCGGGGAGGGAAATGGCATGAGGAGCAAAACCCAGTCATATCTACTGAAGAAAAGCCCAGAACTGAAATCACAGGATGTTTATAATTCAGCAGTTGTAAACCAGGGCTATGATGAGCAGAATCTGTGAAATACAACTCTTCCAACCCAGGGACAATATTGACAGTACACTATTACATAGCAGAGCTGTATAACATGGGCTTAAAGCTTTTGTGTTTAGCTTGTGGTTGAGTATAACCACTTCAGTTTATTTTTGTTGCTTCGTTTGTTGCGACCTCTTTGCATTCTAACAACCTCAACAATAAAACCCCCTGGAAAGATCCTGCTACATTCAAGAAACGCTACTGTCAAGTCAATTCATCTGCAGTCAGTACATATTTTCTGTTAGGATAAGACTTCATGACTGCAGGTGGATACCATGAACCAAAAAAAAAAAAAATAGGAAAAGATGAGCCCATCAGCCAGCATTTCTACAAATTTCCATACTTAACTAAAACTTTTTGTACTCATCCTGCCTTTGCAGGATTGCACACAATGGATGTGTTTGTGCACTGATGTGCTTAGCTGCAAGTGTGAACTGATGCTACCTGGAATTTACTGTTCCATTAGTAGGTTAGGATTAATAGATCCTAACCTGTGAATCTAAGGCATATCTGTACTTACAAGTACATTAAATAAATAGTAATTTCTCTGAGAGATAATTTTCCAACTGTATCTTCTTAATATCTTTTTAGATTTTTAGATAAAATGGCATTATTTGTTTAAAAAATCAGTAGGGGAAAAAAAAGCAGGCGGCAAAGGGGTTGGTTGTTGGGTTTCAATTCTGGCAGCTAAAAGCCAAAAAATTTTTCATGTTTAAAAAACACCTTAAAATATTAATAAATAAATAAATAAATGTTACTTTTTATTTCCCCTCAAAATAAACACAACTCCTCCACCCAGTTCTCCTCCTGAAAAGCCACCTAAGAGTTGTGTTTACGACTAGCTCATGCTGATAAGTTCTCTCCCTCACACGGTACTATGGCTATTTCCCTGACAGGTCAGGGTACTGGTTGACCTGAAAGAAAATGGGATTCCTTTCAACATCACCAGCTCCCTGGTCCAGCGAATCGTGGCACCTCCAGAGACCCCAGGGTTGCGAGTGGCAGGGAGGGGAGACCCACGCCTGTCATCAGCAGCTGTGGGCTCTGAGTGAGTTAAGCTGACCATGAAACCACAAGCTGAATATTACCGTAAGCGAGTCAGTAACTGAAGAATGAACCACGTGTCACCACCTGTTTGTGAGGGCCCAGATGGCCAGGGTTTACAGTTAGCTCTGCACTAATAGCTGTACTCCAGGTCCTTCGCATTTGTGGGTGGAAATGGATGCGTTATCTGAAGGCATATCTTTGCCATCTATGTCTACGTCTGCCTCTCCTGGAGTTCATCAAAACTGAAGATGGATTTTGTTCTGGGATACAGAGCTCTTCTGCACACATTCCTAAGGAGTTAAAACATGAATTGGTAGTACAAGGAGTTAAGTTTCTCGTAATGAATGAACAGTGCTCTTTTTCTTGGAGAGGTCAGTCCACCTATGGGGAAAAGGCAGCACATGGTCCCCCACTCCTTCCCTGTGAATGTGGAGCCTATGGAGAAGGCACATTTCTACACTACCACCCAAATATATCTGTACAGCTACTGCTTATCTTAAGTTTAATGCATGATCTCAGGGGAGGATACAGCCCTAAATTAGCTCATTTACAGTAGGAACTTTAGACTACAGCCAAAAATATTTGTTTTTATTAGCACTCCCTATATAGTACGCCTCTGACCAATAACTTGTTTTATTTATTTTTTTGGCGAATTACCATGTTCTTATTCAAAGCCATAATGAGGATTATATATCAAAGTGGAATGCAGAGTAGCTATTCCTGAAACTCCCAACTGCGTATAAAAGAGTCTGGAATTCCCCAAACACTATCTCTTCAGTCCAGGCCACTTACAAATGTGGTTAACATGAATGAAGTAATATCTTCAGAAAGGAAGGAGACTTTTGAGTCACGTCTGACACATTTAACTGCATAAACCACTTTCCATAGCTCAAGGTTTTGACTGTCTATCATAATACCATGCAGGGGGGTTTGATAATGATTTCTCCCTGATGCTTATCCTGTTACAGGATACTTACACACATGCACAGGATACTACGGGGACAGCAGCAAATGAATTCAAGACTTTATACTCTCCAGGTGGAAAACCACAGAGTTCACCAGAAAAGTTGCCAGATCAAATCAAATTCCTGTTTGATACACTTTGTTGCCTTTCAGTTTCATGCTAGAGCTGTCCTGTCAGATTTCTGTGTTTAACTACTCAATCTCAACACAACTCCATGCTTAGCTGAAGATGTCCACAAGTCAGCTCCACAAGAACAAGACCCACAGCCACAAAGTAACCACCACACAATTTCTGTCTGCAGGTTATAATTATGGACCTTAGTGCTCTACAGAAATACGACTTTCAAATGAAAAATAGAGCACTGTACAAAAGCCAGATGACATCAGAAGAGGTATATAGTGACAAACAGTAACTTCTAATTTACATTCATTCCACTGTTAGGACCCAGGTCTGTTTCAAACATCTCAACCAACGCTCCACTTAAAATTACAGCTGTGGAAAGATATACACGCTGTTATCAAATGAATTAATGAGACATTATTTTGAGGCTGAGTCACAAGCTAAGTAAAACTAATATCTTCTGTGAAAAGATAAAACAAAATGAGTGTGTTTTAGAAAGTGAAATGACAAGATCCAGCTCAATAAGAACAAATTACAGAGCAATCTCCTGTGGCGCATGTTACCAGTTCCTTAAAGCTTTCCTTGGCTTCTGCCTCTTGCATTTCAAGGGTATTTGTTTGGGAAAGATTTGAGCACGATGGCATTCTGCATACAGTTCTGGTACCTCGATTTTCCAGGTCAGAAGTAGCTGTGTGAAATTGAAGGGCAGATGATGTACATGAGATTAGCCTGGATGCTCTAGCTGCCTTCTAGTTGTCAGATACCTATGCCTCTATTTTTCTTTTGTTCACAGATCTATTTCTAATAAGCCCACGGAAAGTGCTAGGTAAGAATCAATCTGCTTGGCACTGCACACAGCATTCAGACGACATATTAATTTTTCAACCATACTTAGGTATTTGGTACAAACTGATGGCATATACATAATAAGCAGAAAACAACAGTATTTCTCAAAGTCATAGGGAATTTTGTGAACACCTCACACACCTTTTGAGGATAGCTATTTGATTAAATTTGCATAATGAGAAATGACATACACCATGCACTTTCAATAATTACAGAGTATATTAAAGGTGTGCATTATTTGCTGCACATTATTCACACAGTTCTGCCAAACCTACAATCACCCTGAATTGCTACAGTTAAAAACAATATCTAAAATCTGAAGAATATAAAATAAGATATATGGGAGAAATAAAGTGTAATACCACTTAGCTTGGAAATATATGAGCAAGAAATAAAAAATAGTTAATGCTTTCTCTGTTTTCCATAAATTTCCTCGGTTGTCATATTCAAGAAATGTATATGTTGTTCAGGAACAGAATGTACTGGCACCGAATCTTTTGCATGAAAGTATTCACTTTGGGGATGCAAGAAATGTTTCAATAATCTGCACTGGAAAGTTGTCCTCCCTTTTCTTCCCTTAGATTTCTGGGGGATACTTCTTGTTCTAATGAGTAGTATCACTGTTTTAATAAACATTATTGTTTTGTTGTTCTTTCCTATGTGTATGCACTCACTCTTGTTGGTCCAGGGTTATGCAAACAGGAGAGGCCCTTTTATGTGCTGGGGAATTTACCCCTTAGAAAGCACCACTGGACACCTTCTTTGAAGCTCTCACAGAGCATCAGTGGGAAGAAATTTCTGTAGCTGCCCAGTCCCTACCTGTACATCCCAGTCATGACCTAACAACCCACTCCTGCTGTGGCACCTCCCTGCAATGCTCCCTGTGCTGAATTTGTGCCATTCGTGGGTGGGAGCCATAAATCCCGGACAGATTCCCTCAGAGGAGTGATGGGCCTTGAGGGACAGCAAAGATTGTATCAAGCCCTAAATCAAGCTCGACAGAACTTTTCTGAAGCAAATCAAACCAAGAGCAGGCCACTCACTGAAGTATTGTAAATCCCCATCATGGAGAACATTCACATAGAATCATAGAAACATGGAATGTTACAGATTTGGGCACATGCAAGCAATTTATTGTTTTATGGATTTAAGGTGTTCCAGGGAGAATGAAAAATGGCCCTCTATGTGGAAATTTTCCAGAAGAAGCTCAGACCTAGCCATGGACTGAAAGGGTAACAACACTGGACCAAGCAGTAGGATGAGGTGTCTGAAGCATGTTTCTCCAGCACAGCTTTATTTTCAGAGACATTCATGCCTGTTTCACTTCTACAGCTATGTACAGATATACTCAGCAAAAGCAAAATAGGGGGATCAATTTATGGGATATCAGCAGCAGAGGGAATGGATAAATCCTCAGCGAAGGGATAAGCAAAACATGACAGAGAGGGTGATGGAGAAGTGTGGATGACTCTTGACAATCCCCTGCAAGATTTCTACATTTTTGAATCCCCACCCTGAGAATGGAAAAGTGGCTTCACTGGGAACAACATTAACCCAAATAACATGACTGGCAACACCATTTTTTTCTTAAACTATGCTTAAGAAGACAAAGTGCAAATACATGCCATGATGATTCTTTAGCATATTAGTAAATTATGCCAGCTTCCAGAAGAAATGGTCATTAGACTAGAGAACAAAACTATGCAGACTGTTTGAAATTCTTCAGACCAATTTTTCTTTATGTTTCTAAATGCTTTTTACTCCTCTTATGTGTCCTTGGCATAAAATCTTTTTTTTTCTTTTTTTCTTTTTTCTATTGGTTTAATTTCTCTTTTTACTTGTGGCACTTTTATTTCAGATGTTGGAAAGTAAAAATAAAAATTGGAACAGCTGTATAAACATGAGGTATTTAAGAAAGAAAGTGACTTTCAATGAGTGTTGACCTGCTTTGCAAGAAGTGCTTCAAAAGTATGTATCAGAAAGACTGGCACTCCTGTTCGAATTTGAATCTTGCTTTATCAATAAAAATATTAATGTACTATAAAAATGGAAATATTATATATCCTCAGTAAGAAAGTACCTTCAAAGGGTATGACATCTTTTAAAATGCTTTGATTTATGGCCTTCACAGCTTTGTTTTCATTTTTATTTCAAATTTATTTGAAGAATGTCTATAAATAGCTAATATTGACTGAATGTATAATTTTAGTCTCTTTTTTCAGCATCTGGATTTTGAAGTAGTTTGTTAGATGAAACATCAACTCGTCACTTGTGAAACTGTAATGTCTAAAGTTAAGTGCTTAGAAAAATAATGTTTTGTGGATTTAAATGTATTTCCTAATAGTGAGTGTGAAGCTATAGCATAAAATTTACAACACAGTGTGGAACCTGTACCGAGCAAAGATACAAGCTTGACTCAGAAATGTGAAGAAAGATATTTCACATGGAAAAGATATTCATTAACCTCAGCTGAAAACTTCTAGTCTGTTTATTTCTCTACACTGCACAGGAAATGTTTATATCCCACCTCATACACTATTTTAAAACAGAGTGAAGATGAATATATTTAGCTCACTGAGTCTGATTTCATAGCAGGCAAAAAGCGCAGCAGAAGCAGTGCATGGGGTTTTGCATTTGGCTAAGTTAAAAATCGCAATATGTTTTACTTACAGCTGGAGAAGAAAAGTGATCACAGGGTTAAGGCAGGTTTAGCTCACTCCTGCGTGCTTTTCCAGCAGAACTTCGGAAGGCCCCAGCATGGCAAAGAGTTACAGATGCAACCAACCACCTCTGCACTTTGGAAGCAGTTCTTCCAGAGCAAATGGGACTGCTCTCAATGTATAAAGACATGAATATGCCTTTGCAAGGATAAGGCTACAGTTACCTTCTTGCTTAGGATTGATTCACAATCAGAACTTAATAGAAGAAATGTGGCTTACAGTCCAGACTTTCAGTAGATGTAATAGGAAGTTTGGGAATGGAATACAGGAGGGTTTTCTTAAGCAGAGGGGCCCTTTATATTTAGTTATTCTGTAATTAGTTGTTTTTTATTGACATAAGGCATACAGATGGGCTTATACATTGCTATAGAAATATGGCCAAAGTTTATTATCTTATTACATTTATTGCCATGCCTTCCATCAAGATGGTTCACAAAAGCACTTAACTAGCACAGGACCCAATCCCATTTATGTTCAAGTAAACAGCAAAACTACCACAGATTTCAGCCATGTAGAATCAGACTCCAACTGCTATGTGGGCATACACGTTTCACCCACTCCTGAAGGGGTTTGTGCCTGAAGGAAGTACCAACTTTGAATGGAGAACACTGCTGCAGAAGTAGTTTGTTCCCAGAACTGGCAGAAACACATTGCAATTATAAAGGAGAAATTCAGATTGTCTCAGGAAGCCTGAATAATATCTTCCCCCTATGTAAATGGTAAGTTCAGGGCCTGTAATACTCAGGTATTTAAGAGCTGGCCCATTCACAATCCCCCAAACAATACCGGTGTCCTCAGTACAGCTGAAGTAGTCACATGGTTCCTGTGCTTCTAGCATTTCAACAGCTCATGGTCCTTGAAGGAGAAAATGGAACTATACGTGGGGAGATATACGTCTAACATAAAATAGTCCCAACGCATTCATAAGTACTTGGGCTGCTCTACATTGGTGAAAAACCTGTTGAGGATGGTGTCTGTTGTACTTGAGCCTGCAGGGATCAGGCTCACTGGACTGGCAGCTGACATGGAAGTTGTGCATTCAGATTACCTTGTTAATATGGAGATCTGTAGAAATTCAATGCTAGGTGAAAGCAATTAAGAGGTAAATTCATGTAAGTGTAGTAAATTGATGTAGCCAAACTGCTTCTGCTACCTGAACTCATTTCTTTAAAACTAGTAGTCAACACACAACACCAAATTGCTTGTAGATACAACTCAGGTGACCTACTAAGTATCAAAGGACTTTCATCACAGGAATTTAACGCAGACTGAGTGTACCCCACATTGGCCATCCACTCTTTCTTTTGGTTCAGACATATGTTAGGACCTCTTGTAACAAAAAGACCTAACCCGAAACTGTTTAGCTCACAAGAAAACGTTCCTTCAATATTTTTATAATCTAAAGTTTTTCTTTGTTCTCTCCTTTCAAAACAACTGATCCCATCTCAGAATCTCCTGCTAAATAATGATGAGAAATAGACGTATAAAAAAGTGAGATTTTGATTATTCAAATCTGATTGTACAGTCCAAGTTTAGAATACACTTTTTACATACCTCTTCACATTTGTTTCCTCAGGGGTGCAGCCTTAAGCAAGACCCATTAGCATTTTTTAATGCATCAAATAATTCCCTTTCATTTTTTCCTGCACTGCAAATTTGCTCAGCTCCCATTATGCCTAAGAACTGCTTACATTTTTTGCAGTGTTTATGTCCAAAATATTCCTCATTTCAAAGTCTCACTCCCATTCCTTTGCTCAACAAGAATTGACAAATGTTTTGTCCAGAAATTATTCAAACTTTCGGAAGAAAAGCAGCAGTTTTTCTTACGAAACCCTGCTGACTATTCTGTGCTGATTCTGACCAATTCCAGTAACAATCAACAGTGCTGATGGCAATTTGAGCATATGGCTTTTGTGTCAGCTACTAAGATGCTGTCAGTCTAACTGGCCTATCTGTTGGGACACCAAACACAGCATTGTCCTGGGGTCTCCCATATGGTGAACTCCAGATCCAGCATGGAGATCTAGCAAAGGAGAACTAATCCAGATGGCAAAACAGCTGTGGTGTTGAACTGTGACCCTTAAACTGCTTTCTGGTTGACAGGAACTTAGTTACAGTGTAGGCCAACTTTTACCTCTGGATCTTCATTTGCCCCTCAAAAAAATCCTTTCTTCTCCTTTCCCATGGAAGCACCCCTACAAGATATCACATCTGTGTTGCTGCCACACAGAGTTAATCTCCCAAATCTAGAGCACACAAGGTAATCCCACCTCATGTTGGGACAAGATGCTGTACATAGCAATGCCTCCTGACTCTACCACATACTTTCTGCAGCATCTCCATGTTTATGTGGTGGACCATGCATGAGCTCTGAGGCAGGAGAATCACAGAACAAATGAGGCTAGATGGAGGTGACTCATTTGGCCTAACTTCATGCTCAAAGCCAATTACAGCAGGTTGCTCGGGGTCTTGTCCAGTCAAGCTCTGAATATCTCCCAAGCCCGAATTACACTACTGCTCTAGTCATCTGTTTCAGTGTGTGGCAACCCTCAGGGTGATCTTTTTTCCATGTTTCTAGTCACAATTTCCACTATTGTAGCTTACAACTGTTGTCTCTTGGCCTTTGCTATATACCTCTGAGAAGAGTATGTATGTGTCTTCTTGGTGTTTCGCCACTGAGTAGCTGAAGACCACCATGATATTTTTTTCTATTCTGCAAACGTTGGACCTTTTTCAGTTCAATCTTTTTATCTTTTGCTCAGTGCTGCATAGCTGCTGACTTGCTGTGTCAAGCAAGAAGAATTCTAAACCCCATAACAGCTTGAAAATTTGTACCAAAAATGTGTTCTTTTTTTTTTCCCCCAATTTGTATTCTATGAAATCATTAGCCATTAGAAAAAGCTGTATATTTCAGCATTAACTTTTTTTTTTTTTCTGAACATGGTAGCATGTAGATTCAGATTTATTTTTTTCTGAAACATCAGTCTTTCATTTCTTTAAATTAATGTACTCCTAAGAGAAAAAAATGAATTAAAAAAAAATAAAAATCTGGAAGTTCAAAGAATTTAACTGAGTGATGCAAAATATTTCCTTTAAATCTAGATCCCATTCCTTCCACTTTTTTATATGCCAGGTGTGTATAAATGTCAAATACCAGGTCTAGAACAGCCATGACTTTGTTTTTTCAGTAGAATTGAAAAATTAAATTACTATTCTTTCCACCCCAAGCTTTGACTCGTCGTTGTTCAACCTGCTAATGAAATATAGTTAGGATGAAAAAGAAACAAAGCTGTATTGTCACTTCCACGTTCTTTGATGCTTGGTGTTGTAGTATGCCACAATTTTTGACCTTGGAATTTTACTTTTAGAATATTTGCAAGACTGGTTGTATAATATTTGTGTGCTTCATATTCAGTGTACCTCAGACCTAACAAAGGAAACCCCCGAGTAGCTGATGGACTCAATCTCTAGCAGGAACTACAAAAGATCAAAAGCTCAGATCCTGCTCAGATCCTATTCATATCAGTGGGTTTCAAATCTGCCTCAAACTAGTATGTCTGGAAGACATAGCACTCTGAGATTGATCAATACACCAAAAGGAGGGGAAAAAATAAAAAAATAATATAAAATTCCATCACCTTAGAAAGACATGTGACAGGCAAAGCTAACTAAGATGGTGTTAGTCATGGGTATGATGTTCTTTCTTTATGGCATACAGAAGTTTTATGTATTTCCTAAGGACTCAGTGGTACACATGAATTAGCTGTAATTAGAATTGGTGTTTTGAGTGCCAAATGACTTCAAAATGACTCAGGATTTTCTCCAGAAAATGTCACAACACCAAACATCCTACAAAATTAAATCTCTTTCCTCAGCTAACTGGTGCCAACATCTTTTTTACTCTCCTTGCAGAAAGGCAGGAGAAGAAAAGAGCTGGTATTTTCAGAAGGGTACAAAGTGCAATGATTTGAGAGTCTTCTCCCCATTTCTGAGATCTGTGGGGCAGTAAGGGACCCACATACTGTGATGTCACGGAGCCTGTTTTTACCTTCAATGAAAAAATAATAACATGCTCCAGACACCTTCCCTTTTCCTCTGGCTACATATCATAGTTCTGATGGAGTATAATGGAGACAAAAAGCCCTCCACAGGGGTTCAGCTAAGCTCAGAGTAAGCAGGGAAAAGTGGTCAAGGGGTAAGGAACAATTAGGACTATTTTATATTTGTGAAACAATTAGTCATAATTAGGCCAGTTTCACATTTGGAAAGGGGGAATAGCTTTAATTAGGGTGGAATTATGTCCCTTTGACAGACTTCAGAGGAAACTCTAATGGCAGGATGCAAACTATAAAGCCTGCCAGGCTTTTACAGCATTTAATAGCTTATGGAGCATATTGTGAGTATACAGTCCTTTCGGTATGTATAACAACCATCTGCAACAAAACCCCATGTCTCTGCTAGGATCAGAGTTACTAAAAAGGGGGAAAAAAGAATTTTAAAACAGCCACCAAATCCTCAGCTTGGCTCAAGCATCTTCATCGCTATATTTGGGCAGCTTCTCGCCCTAATCTAGAAACTTTTTTTAACTGTGAAGTTCTTGCCACAGAATATAAAGGAAACATGAAGTGCCATGTAAGGAGATAAATGCTTCATGTCTAGCTACAAAGTATACTCTTTCATCTCAGTCATGCTTTTGTTTAGCTATTAACTAGAGGACTGGTCTGCATACGAACTTGCATTAAAATAAGTCAATTGAATTTAATTGATGCCTTCTGTTACTCACTCTGGGGCTTAAAATGGGCACTGGTCTCAACATAGAAGTTTCTTGGGAGCTGAAACTGTTCTGCAGCTTAGTTTTCATTGACTTCACTTGAAAAAACTTCCACAGGAATGAAGAGCAAGTCTTTCACTGAGAACAGTGGAAGTATTCCTGTAGAGTCCAAAGAACTGGCTCTGAAGCAGGACAATCCAATGACAGATATTTACCTAAAAATACAAGTCTATTTCCATCCTCTGAAGTCAAAATCAAGTAGAGCATGTTGAAACCCTGCAGAGCAGAATACAGAACAATGTGGTATTGATGACTGGAATACTGCCGATACTTTTATTTCTTGGTGGGAACTGCTCCAAGCAAGACACTTCTTTTTCAAATGTAGGGATGATGACTTCTTGGATTTTATTTTTTTTTTTTCAGGGGGAAAAAATGCAGCTTTCATCCATCCCTAACCATCACAACATTTGAACCAATTTTGCACAACAGTTTGGTTATGAAAGGCATCGTGAGAACCAAGAGAAAAAGAAAAGCAGCAGTATCACGGCTCCTCTCCCCAGTTTTGTGAACCTCTCCGTGCCCCAGCGGTTCATCAGATGCTGCTCTCACTTGGTACAGGGCAGGGGCACGTTTTGCTCGAACCTGTGATGGAGTTACAGCCTCTGACTCCTAAGAGCACATTCCAAGATCTGATGGGATGTGCAAAGGCACAATGGGTATTTTAACTGCTCCTTTTGACAATGTTATGTCGTACATAAATAACTAGAGAGTCAACATAGCAGAGACCGGTATGCATGTGTCCTGCTTTCCACTTGTTTAAACCACATAGGCTAGCGTCTTTTTCACTCCAGGACCAAATTTTTTACTCAAAAAGACCCACTCATACAGAGGGGATTCAGGGAGACCCATCTGACAGCATCTTTAAATGTTATACCAAGGATATCCTAAACAGGGGAGAGAGATCCCATTTTACATCTGCACTCTACTTAAATGATGGCAAGAATTTCAACTGAGGTCTGGATGTTTAGAGTTCCTTGAAAATATGTTTCCATGGACCAGCGAGGGAGTCAAATTCATGAATTTTTGAGGACAGCACAGAAAGAGCTCAGGGACAACACTTCTAATGGTCAAATTCACAACAATGCTTAAGATGCATACAGAAGAAAAACTTCATAACCTAAATATTCTAAAACAGAATTGTGGACACCCACTCATTTTTCTGGAAGTCTGAAACAAATGAAAGGTCACTAAATAAACATAACTAAAAGGACTGCCCACAAATATATTTACCCAAATTCTTTACCATAAAGAAAAGGAGGTTGTTAAAATAATTAAAAACAATAATTTGGGTTTAACAAAAAAACCTCCTTACAGAGAATTACCTATCCCTATAAATGTGCTCTTTTCTCATCTCAACTGTGGAAAAATTTGATTCTTCTACTAACTGAACCTTCACTTATATAGGACTACAGATTTAAACAATCACTTTGGATACCATTTACAAGCTTGTTGCAAATTAACACGGATGACACCCTCCCATCCAGCATGCTCTTCCCGCATGCACTCATGTGAATTAACAGGCAAACAGTGTACCCATCTCATAGCTATTAATTTCCATAATCACAGGAAAAATCATCCTAAGAATATTTTCATAGGTAGATTCCCTCCTCAGCTAACACACCCTCAGGATACATCCTGTCTTTGCAGTCATCATGCAGAACGCAAATAAGGGGCAAAAGCATAACATGTATGAGGCACTGTAGAGACAAGTAAGGAGACAATTTGTTTCTTAAAAGGTGTTCCTTACCAGAGAGAAGAAGAGAGAATGGCAAAGCAAAAGGAGAATAACACATTGGCGAGCTGTCATGTCAGAAAATAAAGGGAGATAACCAAATACCCTACTTTCTGCCAGTCTCCTCTTTACTATACCCTTTAGAATAGCATAACACCAGCATACACTGTCTCATTTGTCCAGTGTGTGCACAGGTTATTAAAACCAGTATGACCTTTTAAATCCTCTCTTATCTTGGAAAACAGCTTTTACGTTATGGCAGGGACATAGAAAGGGAGCACGGCAGAGGGCATGACAGAAGTTACCATATAGCTCAGCACAGTAGAAAGGCAGCTCTGCACTACCTGCACATAGAAGGACATTTTCTGTCTCATTAAAAAGAGGAGGCATAGCTAGCTGTGCCCATGTAGACCTTTTGGAAGAAAAGACAAACTTGCCTCATGTTTGCCAACAGATAGTACATGGTCAGATCGTTTCATCATTTTAACCCAAAACAATTTATTTTTTTTTCAGAATTTTTTATATTGCCCAATATTCCCCTTATCTATCACCATGGCCTTGATGTCTTGATGCATCAACTTTGTTTGCATGTTGGAAATAAAACCGTAGTGTTTTCTTTTGTTGAAAACACTCATGTTACTATCAATCAACTATTCAGAATGCTCTTAATTCTTGATTATTATTATTATTATAGCTAAAAGAAATGAGATAGGGGCATTCCCTACTCATCTTTAGTTTTCAAGAAAATAACGTCTACCTGTCATTACACTTCAAGAGATATCAAGAAGAGACAAAGATAACTTTTTTTTTTTTTTCTCAGAACGTTCTTGGCAACAAGAAGTACAGGTAAACGTTTTCTAAGTAGGCTAAGTAGTTTTGTTCATCCAGTCAAGGCAAGAATGAGGCCTGATTTTCAACATCTGCTCAGTACCCATCTGCTAAAAGACTCAGAATGGACAACAAGGAACACCCAAACTCATTAGTTACTTTAAATAGCTTATTTACACTTCATTAAAGAAAAATTACTCTAACCTACATTATTATGATATACATAACACTTACCCACTTGCTTTACATAAACTTTAGTTTGAATGTAGCTGTTATTCTTCTGGCATTTGGCATGGAACAGATCATGAAATAAAATCAGCAGCAACATATACAAATTGAGATTAACACATACAACCTTAAAGATGCAGGCTTCCTACTAATATAGTATACAACCCGAAGAAGTTGAAAGATTGACAGAATATAGACCATTATCTGGTCCCAATTTCTTTGCTACACATTTCTTCCAGCTAACACCTTGATATATAGCAGTCTCACTGGTATACTGAGGTCTTGCATTACTGCGATGTGCCTGGATGGTTTCTGCATGGTATGAAAACAAAATGTTGTCATGAAGTCCAGCCAAATATATGTTGGGAGCGGGAAATGAAGAATACATAATTTCCTCATTTTACATTCCTGTTCTCGCATTTCCATCTGCCTGAGACTTTATCTCTTCTGCTCATCTTGGGAAAGCCACAGGGATGAAGAAAACAGGAGACAGTCAAGAGCAGCACTGGACTGTTAATCAGCAAAATAAATGAACCTATAAAACTCATATAATTTTTCAGTACATAAAGTAAAACTACTGTGGTGGTGACAGTTTAATTCTAACTACTCTCTGCCAAAGTTTCATTTTGGGTATGAATACACAGGTTGTCCAAAGGAGCAGCGTATGCCCCTTCTTTCCTCATTTTGAGACACCTCTTTCGATGCACATAGTTCAAGATAAATCAGATGTTAAAGGAGATATTTATGACCTCCAGAACTCAAAAAACTGCATTTACACTTATACTACTTGTCTCTTTCTGGGCTGAAAAGACCGTAAGACCTCGCGTATAGTTGTATAAATAAATGAGTATATGAAATTTAGTAACAGGAGCTCTTGTGACTCATAGGAGTCTTTGGAAAAATCCCCACTAATCTATTAATAATAAAGAATCTGTAATGCTAAAATTGCAAACCCCAGCACGTCCCTTCTTCTTAGCATACCAGAGAGACTTTTTTTTTTTCTCTAGTAACAGTAGCATATTCAAGACAGCATAGACTTGACACATGCCTAGCTCAAATTCTGCAGCCAGATACCTAGAATTAAGAGCATTCCCCTGCATGATGCTGGATATTCAGCAAGACTCTAAGCTCAACGGAAAAATCTAGTATTTGCAAATGAGGAAAGTCTGAAAGTGCCTAGTACAATCAGTCAATGTAGAATTCCTACTGTTACTGGACTTGGTATTAAATTGTCTTCATTTCTTGCTGCTTCTCAATTAAAAATTCAGAGAACTACAAAGAGGTATTGAAGTGCGTAAGATACTAGATATGAAAGCTGGAAACTCTGGCATAGGTGAAGGTGTTGCTGCTAGTTTGATACCAAACATTCAACTAGGAAATATTTTACAGTATTGACATTTTAAACACCATGATTAGGTTTTGTAATTATACCCCACAGATAAATCAAGTACTTTCTGCTTCAAAGATTTTTTTTTTCCCATGCTGCCTACAGAGATAGAGATGTTGCTGAGTGGTTACAGTCACTTGGATTACATTTCAAAGTTTTCTTTATAGGCATTGTGTCTAGGAAAGTTGTGATCGAGCAGCACAATTCTGATACAAGGTTTGATTTCTGGAGCAAACTACACAGCCAAGAAATCCAGCAGCTCACAGAGATACGCACTCTGAACAGCACAGTCACCATTGCACTTAACTTTAGCACAGAAAATCTGTGATAGTTTTCTATGTTCCACGTTCTCCATCAAACTGTCTGTCCATTCTCCATTCCTGAGCACTGATGGGACCACTCGTTCTTGCCTGGACAGACTCTCATATTTACAGGTTTCTACACTGGACAAATAATATGTCATGGAAAATGCACATTATATTTCGGCAATCATTAAAGGAACAGCGCTGTGACCGGGAGGCCTAAATTCCTTTCTTCTTTTCTTTGTTAGTCTTTACGTATGTTTTACTTTTTATACAGTGCTTCAGGCATCACTTAACAAATGATAATCTCCCCACATACAGTCACAGTACAATAAACACAGCTAGGTGGAGAAGATTCGTTTAGCAAGGAAAATGCTGCAGATCCATTTTTAGCCCACTTCTTTAAGCAAAGAGACTTGTGTGCATATGTGAGTGTCTCCTGACCTTTTCTTCCATCTGCTTAGGAATCATTTCCCAGTTTTTCCCAAATTCTGCAGAGGTTTAATAGACTTGAAAATACTGTCTTTCTTAAAAGGTGAGGGAAAGCTAAAAAAGAGCACCCTTCATTGGACACCAGAGAGCCTACCCTGGGCAGCACTGCCGAAGGGGGCTGCTTGGCCTTGCACTTAGAGGCAGCTGCTGGTGTGGCTGATCTGGATGGCTAAAAAAAAAACGTTTGTCCCTCTAAGTAGGACAACCCCTTTCTGCACTCACAGTCCTCCTGCCAGCTAGGACGTACGCTTTCTAAGCCACGACATTGTGCAGCCACATGAGCGCTACCTGCATGTGCTGGGGTTGTCACCCGCAGGCTCACCTGAACTCTACCTACCCCAGTAGATAGAGTTGACGTATCACCAGTAGGTTGATAGATCACCAAATCTGGATCCCAGAGGAAAGTCCTGGTCCAGCATGTGTGTAACGTTAATCTCAGAAGCAGTTTCCTTCCTCAGCATGACATCTCTCAGCAGTATTCTTCCCTTTTGTAGATGCCCGTAAGATTATAGGAACTCAGTATCTGAATTAAACCCTGCAACTTCCTGGCACTGTATTCTGGAGGTGAAAAAGCCCCTTGTTGACTGCCACGGATGTTCCTGATTTGACACAGAGTTGTTAAAACATCACCAATTTATTCAGGCAGGAAATACAGTCACATCCAAAACGACAGTGCTTTATCGAGGTGCAAGATGTACTCAGGTATCACCACAATATTAAAATACCTGATTTGGGTGAGTCACAAATTTTACCAGGTTAACAATAAAATCTAGCAGGCAGCCAAAGAAAGGTGTTAATTTCCTGGAGAACTTTAGGTTTAAGTATTCGTCACAGACAGATTCTTGATTTCTACCTAAATTTCAGTGGGAGAAGTGCTCCACATTGAATGCAAGTACTCTTTTGCCCAAAGATCAGGGCAATGCACAGATGCTGACACCTTGTTCACATGACAAATCCACTTTTTGTGGCAGCCTTATTTATTATTTGTTCTCAGTACAGCTTATGAAGAAAAATACCAGTCTAGGGGTGTTTAAAGGCATAATAAAATTGGAATCTTTAGTGAGGCTGCATGTGAAATCAAATTCACAGTGAGAATGTGGTTGGCAGAATCTGCCCTCAAGAAAATTAGCTCTGTTTGCAGCTAAATAATATGTTTGCATTTGAACAAGGGAAAGAATGCATTTATATTCAGATGACCTGACATATTTTCAACTTAAACAGAAATGTGTTAGCTCTATTAATGCAGGAATTTTCTTTTAAATGGGAATTATGTAAGAACTAATTTTAAACTATTATTGTTTCAGTGGTGGCAGGTAGGTTAACATTCTTGCCAATCTACACGGCAACAACCTTTTCTCTCACAAAACCTTTTGACAAAAGAATAAATTACAGATGTCTACTTTTCAGCCTTTAAAAAAAAAAAAAAAAAAAAAAAGTTTGAGCAACTAAGAGGTAGAAAATAGCCAGAGAGAATTATGACCAAATGCCACATATTAAAAAGTTCTCCACATGTGGCACAGAAAGAAACAGTCAGTTCACTACAATTGTCTGCTTAACAGGTTGAGCCTCTATCCAACTGGTAGCAATCAGGCAGGACACTAGAGTGGGCAGGAAATCTAAAATTAGGTTTTACTACCTATAATGGAGGATTTATGGGATAATTTAATTGGCAGTCTTGGGACTGAAACCCAAGGTGGGGAACAAAAACATCTTTCTGGATATACTCTATGAACCCTTCCTGTAGTGGGCTGAAAAATAAAAGCACTGGGGTAATAACCCAGAGATGTAATATCCCTTTTCTAGGGCTATGCAGGAGATGCCTGAGCATGCTCAGGTGGGGGTGTGGAGTGGGGGTGTGGTAACCAGAGGTAGCAGCAAGTCCTGCAATGGCATAAACTGATTTTTCTTCTTTTCAGGAGAATGTGCCATGAATTGCTCTTTAGTGAAACATGTCTCCAACTGCACAAGGGACAATAATCAGTTCCAGTGTAAACAGAAGGCTGTAATTCACTCCAATGCTCTTCTGACATTGCAGAGGATGAGAGCACAGAACAGCAGAGTTTATTGACTACAGCAGATTGAACTCAACTTTGCATTCACTCACCCCAGGACAGCCATTGCCATCTGCAATATTTGCTGAGCCATTTGCACTTTTGTTGGCACATCTGTGCTTATACAGACCTGAGGTTAAACCTTAATGAAATAAGAAACGTTTTCTTGCCCTCTCCCTCCTTGCTGGGAGAGCTTTGAAAGGGTTAACATTTAGTTCCCGGCTGGATTAAAGGGTTGTGCAGCTGAGCAGGGGGTAACAGGATCCCTTCTCCATCCCCATGTGGGTTCCACTGATGTCAGCACGTGCTACTGATGCATTTTCCATGGCTTATTACATTTTTTATATGGGCTTCATGCCAGCTTGGGAGGTTTGGTGAGAGGAGCACAGAGATATTGCCCACTGTCACCCAGCGAGCAGGGATGTGCTCCTGGGTGCTCTGCTGCCAGGTGATCCCCTGTTACTTTGCCAGGGCTTGTCATATTAAGGTGCTGCCCACAGTCTTGAGACACCCAATCGGCATGGATCCCCAGCTCCAAAACTGGCTGAGAGCAGGGAGCTAACCTGCATGGGTTACAACCTGTATTGGGGAGCACCAGAGCTACAGCGCCTTGTCAAGCACATATTCTAACTCTTTTTAATGCCTTGACCAAATCTTCAAATCAGCTCATAATTTCAGTCCTGCTGAGATTCCTTTTTTTTTTTTTTTCTTTTTCTTTTCTTGGCAAACTTAATATTGTTTAAAAATAACAGTCACTCACCTCTACTCCCAACTCCAGAGCCAAGGGCTACCTAACTCAAAGTTTTTCTGTAATGCGATCTCCTCCATTGCAGACCCTTATGAACACACTATGTCATTTGACAACTGCCTTTATCTTTAAAACCCATACACAGTCGTATTCTATTTGACAGTGACAAGTTTTGAAAGGACGATAGGAGAATGTACTTACTACTATTACTTCTAATTTATCTCTAGAAATGTCAAAAGGAAATGTAAACAATCAAGTCAGTTAAACAGCCATGGGTTATTATTCTTAGAATAGCAATGACATCAAGTTATAAGCTATAGTAGATTTAAAAAAAAAAAAAAGTATTCACATTTATTTCAGAAAGTGACATGCAGGAATAGGCTGAAAAATTCCAAGGCTGTCTCAAGAATTTCTCTCAGGACATTCCAAACTTGATTGGTATGAAATGAAAAATCACAGAAACAAGGGAAAACTAACAGATTCCAAAAACCAACCTTTGCAAGAACTCTGCTGATAGCCAGCAAGTCTACACTAAAATTGGTCAGGCCATTTGGAAACCAGCCCATTGAAAAGGCTACGACACCTCCAGAAAATATGTCTAAGTAGATCTAAGTATGGCAATTTCAAGTGTAGGCTGATGTTTTTACTTTTTTCTCCTCTCCCATTTTTTGAACACTAACATCAATCATCCTTCATTGCTTGCTTTTTATATTGCTCCCCTAATCCCTTTTCTACTAAAGTGAATGAGAAAAATCCCACAGCCATCAACAGGAACAACCTTCTGCAGTTATTAAGCCATTCATGTTCCTTCAGGAAGAGGACCACCAGATAGATTTACACAGACTTCCAAGTCATTGTCTTAACTAGGATGCTGTTGATAGGTCAAGTCAGATTTCTTACGATACTGGAAATTTCCTTTTCAGTAGATTAGTTAATTGACTTTATATTTGAAATGTTGTTTCTTCCATATTTTTTTTCCCCTTGGCTTATTTTTTCCACCACTGGGGCTAACACGATTATATTGCAGTGAAGAAGAAAACTTTTCTGTGTTAAACATGGCCTCTTTGTTGCCTAAACTTAAAATACGTGAGAAGTTTATAGATCTTGTCAGATTCAGGGTGTGGTGCATTACACTCTCCTTCACGCAAGTGCAGCCTACATCTGTAAGTTGCCTTTTCATGGAAATACTATTCAGACAGTATTTCCATAAAAATTCACCTTGGCACAGTTCTGTTTCTCTTGTCATTTGCCCAACTGTGTTCCTTCTTTGATTGGTTCTTGTTTTGAATAAGGCACAACAGTCATTTTAATGAGGGGAGCAGGGGGAAATTTCCTTTTTTACAAAAGAGCAAACATCATGCTCAATATAATATGGCTGCACGAAGCATCACTAAAAACTCATGTAGTTATAGTCACAGTCAGAGACAGTCTGAGAGGACACTTCCACCTCCAGCTTCCCTTGCTAAAGACAAGGCTATAACACAGCACATTGAGTCCTAAAATTTAGCTTTCAGGAGAGGAGACATCAGGTCTTCTCCAGGGTTTGATTCAGTCCTGAAGCCAGTGCAAATCCTTCCACAAACATGAGCAGGAGGAGTGAAGATCCAGCCTGGTTTGCCCAGGGGGGAAGAAGGGTCATAGAGGAAGGGAAAGAGGCCATCCTCAAAGGAGCAAGCAGATGGACCAGGTGGACAAATTCACTGAGGCCTTAGGACAGACAAAAACTTTTCTTTCCCTCGCTAGCTCAATGAAGTCTGTCAACCTTTCAGAAAACAAAACTACTTCTCTTGCAGAAGGCAATTCTGGGGACAAGACAGAAAGGATCACAGGCTGTCCTCATGAACCTGCCCAGCCCTGCACCGTCAGCAGGGGAAGGAGAGCCAGATGGACTTGCTCGCCCAGGTGAGGGTCCCTGAGCCACGCTGGAAGATCTGCACTGCTCCTGGTGGGAGGATGAGCTGGGAGCACCCACTGCAGCACCCAGACAAAAAAACACAGGGCCAGGGCTCCCAGCATCACACCAGGGTGAGCCAAAACGCTGTCCCTGAGACTGCATCCACCCAGCTCCACATCACTGTGCTCTGGTGTGTTCAAAGGGCATTTTGACCATGCTTTCCAAACACAAATACTAAATTATTATTTTAAATGATGGGTTTCATGTTCTCTGAAGCATTTGCCCTGCACTGAGGCTGAAAATGGACAGCCTGTGGTCTCTTTTATGAAATTGTTTTTATCCTTTTGGAACCGAAGTGGTAAACCACTAATGGCATGAGCATTTTTCTCATTATCAGTTACAACGTTAATGATTCTTATTTAAGCAAGCAGTATTTTAAAACCATTTAGGCTTACATGTTCAGTTATTAGACCTCAGGCTGTTTATTGTGCCTTCTCTTAAGAAAGTTCTTTCTTGATGTTAAATGGAAGAGGCACTTTCAAAACTATGCAGTAATTTGCATCTGTAAACACCTTCAGGAACTTGTTGCTACAGTGTCTTAGTGCTGGCTCATTTTCCAGATCCTTTGCCCAAAAGTTCAGTGCACTCCAGTGCCCAGGTCTGATTGAAAATAGCTAAATAATCAATTAAAACTGTGGTCTATCAGCTGAAGCAAGGACAGACTTTAACCCCAGTGCTAGTACTGAGCTCTGCTTTGCTGTCTTGTGCAAATTACTCAACCTGCTCTTAGAAAACAGTAACTGAAACAAAGGGTTTCAAATTTATTTGCCCTAACCCTCCAGCCACAACATGGTGTTAAGTCATCTCTCCACCTCCAGCAGCCCACAGCCACCCAGACATAGACCAGAACAGGCCATAGACTTTTTGTTTTGTGTTGTTTTTTTGTTTGTTTGTTTGTTTGTTTGTTTTTGTTTTTTTTTAACGCCGGGAGCATAAGGGACTTTTGTTCGCTGCCCTTTTTCCTCAAGCCCCATCCCAATGCTGGTGCTGAGAAAGATGGAGACACCGTCACACCTAACGAATGGCACTCAGGGAGAAGTGTCCAAGGTTGAAATGGAAATGGGCAAGTTAGGAGGAGTAGAAAACAAAGCATAAAGACTCCGGCACCAGAAAATAAAAGTGTATTCATAAAACAACAGCCCAACATTTTGAAAAGTATGGAGCATGTATTATAAAGTGGTTGCCAAAGGGTTGCTGTCATCTCCAGGAAAAGCAAGCATGCCACAGATATTTCCTGCACACACTGATCCTGGGGGAACAGTAAAAGTTGGTTATTGCACAGAGCTACTCTAAATGTTCTCACTTTCATAATACACACGAGTGTTTTCTCACTGCATCCATTTTTGTTCAAACCCATTGGTGGGCAGCATACCTAACTCAGCTTTTGTTTAAGTTCTTATGTTCTTCCAAGGTAATTGGCCCTATGGGACTCTAATCTAAATGGTGTGTATCTTTTTAGGGACCTTGTAGAGGTATTTCTAAAGATTAATGGTCTCCTGAATTACTACTTTCCTCCCACTGTGAAGGAAATGGGCTTGCCGCCGTCCATTTCCCTGTAGCATTCATTACCGCTAGCAACATGGATGTAGAGGCAGCATCCCTTAGCCCATCCCGTGCTTTGAAAACACAAGAAAGAAGAGGCAAAGCATTCATCCACTTTAATGGAGGAAGACTTGCTCCACACTGATTTGATCAAGCTAAGGGTCCCTCCCCTCTTATGCAGTTACCGAAGGTCCATGCGTTTGAGCTCACACCAGGGGCAGCACAGCCCGCTAGCACAGGGTGGCTTGCTGGCACAGGCATGTACCTGCCAGCAGTGTGAGAACGTCAATCTGTCTGTGTGGGGCTATTTCTGCCTTTCTCGTGCAATCATTTCTCAGACCACTTTCTAATGTCTTCCAGACCACCAGCAGCCCGCAGACCATATGTTGAGTAACACTGCCGTAGACTAACTGGTTAATGAGTTACTCTCACAGCCTGCAATAAGGCTCCCCTTAGGAGCTGGTAGACATTGCATTGCCTGCCAGCAGGCATAGTCAAGAACCGGCTCTCAACGGCTGTCAATACCTAATTTAAAATGCTTGTAATTATAACAGTACAACAGTAACATTTTGTTTACCTAAAAGCCAAGTTCTTCATTCATTCCTCCTTCCCCCAGGCAAATTACAGCCAGGCACATACACACGAAAAGATGGGGGTAAAGTTTTAAAAACTTTAGGTAGACCTTCAGTTTACAGCAGTGGAAGAACACTCAGGTGTGGCATAGCTAACCCTGGCACATCACTAGCTGAACCCCTCTGCTGTACCCTGTGCTAAAAACAGAGGGATCCTGGGCACTGAGGTGCTGCTTCTTCCCTGTGTGAGTTCATCTTTTGAAACTGTTACCGTGCTGCTGAGAGCCAGCACACTGGCTATCTGATCATGGAAAACTTCTAGCCAGTACCAACTCCAGTCAAAAATTGCAGTTTAAAGTTTCCCCATGGCACCTTCAGCTCCATACCAGACAATGTGAGCAGGGCTGAGAAGGGAGGTCTGTCTTCACATCTATTTACCGTATCAGACTAGTGACAGTTTTGCATGTCCCAAGCCTGTGGTGGTTTTCCTCCCTCTTCTTGCCTGCTGACATGGTCTGTCTCACTAAGAAAAGGAGCTGATGCATGAAAGGTGATGCGCTTTGGCTGTAAATGTCATCATATCCAAAACACCTTTCAAATTTAGAACAGAAAAAATAGGATTCCCCTGTGATAGGAAGCTACAGGGTCCTGTGAGGAATTAAATTAGGAGACCTTGACAGCAAATCTTCCCTGAATCCTTGCTGCCAGGGGACTGGAAGGAGGCCAGAGACTGAGCAGGAGGTAAGGTGTATGACCCAACTCTCCTCATCCAGGAAAGATGAATCCACACAGGGAAAGTGGAAACACTCTGAGTTCATTCAAGGGAAATTCTACCAATAGGAAAAGCAGTGCTTGTTTCCTGTGCTAAAAAAGACAGTGCCTTTAAATTCTGTAGTAGCTGGGGGGACACGATGACACACTAAGGCTTTAGGAGCTCACCACAGGGAAAATACTTTTACTGTCTCCCAGGCCCAGTGGAAACGTCAGGGAGAAACTGTTGAGCTGAACGGTTCTACACTTCCCCCAGAAGCCAACAAAGAAGCTTCAGCCACTTTGGCAAGGTCGAGCTTTCATCTACTGAACATCATTTCAGAGTTTTCAAATTCTTTCACGGGTTATTCTGGAATGGAGGAGGAAGAGGCATGTATGGGTTGGTGTTGTGTTGTTTTGTTGTTCTTTCTTCCCATGTAAAAACAACTGAAAATGGTAAATATTTTAAACATGCTTGTTGATTTTTTTTTAAGAGATTAACTAGTCCAAAGGAGAACAACAGGACTGACAAACATGCAGATGTGATGAAGTACACCACTCATTCTCAGTTTTGTTGGACCGGCCAGGCTATGAGACAGGAGTTTAAAAATTCAGCATCACCTACTTATCTGTGAGTGACTTTTTGTGAAGACTTTTGCCTCACTAGTCATTCCCCTGACTACCCACTGAACAATGCAATAAATACGGAGGAGTCAATGTCCACAGCCGGCACAGAAGAGCCAAGCTCAATTAACTTCACCGTGAGCCTGCTAGCACAAGGATATTATCATCATCTCACATGCACATCAACAGTACCACTTCAGGATCTTGGTTGCCAGTGATGATTTGTTTCCTCGCAGGTCCATAAACATTGACGGATTACGTCAATGTGGTTTCAGGCTCATTTTTAGCTCAGACCACTCGCTTTGCACGGTCCAAGAGGAACCCAGCGTCAATGGTCAAAAGGAGTCTCACTGTGCTCTGCACAAGTTTACTGATCAGAAGTGTACTTCTGCAGAGAAGCGAGGATGCCAGAAATCAGGGCAGAAAGCTCGACAGAATTCATCCAGCCGTTCACAGACAGGAACTGGGAATCACACTTTTCCACTACAAATGTTAAAACTATCCAAACCCAAATCCCTTCCCCACGAAATCCAAATGCCTTCTTTCTATTTTCCCTGGTGTTAAACATATGTTACATATGCATTACAAAACTTGCACACAATTTGTCCGGTTTTGAAGCAAGGACTGAAGTGCAGCAAACATACATTTCTGCTTTCCAAGAGAAGTGCCAGAGAAAGTACTCTATTTTTGTAAGAGTTTAAAGGGCATGGTCAGAGAAGTGACTATGTAAAAATGGCACCTTTTCATCCAGCAGATCTGTTCCCAGTGAGTATTCTGACTCATGTCTGCTTACTTTAGTGACCAAAATAGATTTTTACTACTTCTCACTCCTCTTTAGCCCTGCAGAACCAACACAGCAAGTGGGGAGTTATATAAATCCTACACTGGACCAAAACCCACAGGGACTTGTGAGCTGCACATGAGGTGCAGGAGCGAGGGCTGGATGTGCCTCCGAGGGTGGCTGCAGGGGCAGCACCGTGGTCCATCATTTTCCCTGCCCTGTGCCACACACGGCTCATTACAGCGGGTGTTGATAACCAAAGGGGATGGGAGAGGAGGAGAACTCCCCTTCCCTCTGTCCCCACACCCAGCAGCAAACCTGACCCTGCAGCATCTCCGCTCTGTGCTCCTGCAGCCAAGGCCAAAGGTGGACTCTTGGAGATTTCAGCCTTTTACCCCTGGTGTATCACCTGTATGGGTGTATCACCTTTCCTTCCCTTCCCTTTCCTTCATGAGCATAATGGTCACTCGATAGAAAGACAGCAGGGTGTATTCATTCCTAACTTATTCTAATGATAAAAAAAAAGTTAATGTTTTTGGTTTTTTTTCTATTTTTTTCAAATGGAGTTAAAAGAGACAGCCATGCAGAAAGCATGAAAAGGCTTTCCAATGCTATTTCTAATGCTTCTATCACTGGTGATAAAACTGGACAGTAAAAAGTGTGTGACAGTAAAAATGAAACTGTTATGTACCGGGTCAACTTTAAAATGAAAATAATAAATAGCAATAAGATTAATTCCCAGTCAGACTGTAAAACATTCATTTGGTCTCTCTGCTGTACTTTTATTTATGTTTTTCATTCTGTCTCCCTAAGATCAGCTGCTGGAGCCTGGCTCAATCCCTGGACGCAGAACTCAGTGCAGTTAACTGCAGACAACTGATGGCCAAGATACCTAGTGACACCAGCAGCGGTCCCACCTCAGCTGATGGACAGAGGCTGCCTTCCCAGGGACTTTCTCAGACTAACGTGATTGTCTCAGATTGGCAAGATTAACCTGTCCTCTGGCTAGGGAGGGAGCTGACACAATTACCGTCCACTAGTTGCTAGGTTTTTAGATGGCTACAGCTAGGTGAGGTGAATCCTATACTCACAAAGCAGTTTTTCTTGTTCACTACAGCAAATCTGACTTCTCTGCATAGAAGGTGGAAGAACCCAAATCTCAGATTTCTCTGCACTCTTCATTTCAAGAGCATGATAAATTGCTTCGCTGACATGAAACCTTGGTTGTGCCTACTAAGAGGTGCTCTTTGTGGTTTCAGGATGTTGACATACATATTGGTGACAGATGATTTGGCTTGTCCTGATCGCTAGAGATATCAAGCATGTTACAGACTGTTTGCTATAAATTCATAAAAATACCAGAGAACTTATAAACACTGCAAAGGAATGAAAAGTACTGATCCAAGTTCCCAGTTTCACATTCTAAGCAAATATAATGAAACTGGGGAAAAGGCAAAAAATGCCTACCAGTCTTCATTTGATTTCAAATTCTTTTTTTTTTTTTTTCTTTTTCAAACCTGCTTTTAATGCCACAGGCACAGACCTGTGTCTAAAACTCTGTAAAGCTTTGAAGAGCCAACTACAGTCAGAAAAATCAGTGCGACAGTAGTTCTTTGGAGAAATGATTGGTAACTTTTACCATACCTGCTTCACATGGGTCCTGCAAATCAGCTTCTTTTTCAAGCAGCGTTTGCAGTTTAGTCTCAGCGCAAGTTGTTATGCAATGTATTAATGTTACTTTTGTAGTTATACTATAAATCTTTTCTATATAATTTGCGAACTCTATAGAGAACAGTCCATTTTATAAACAGAATTTTAAAACACCAGGTTTAAAATTTATTACAGAGTTCATTCAGAACCGACAAAGACTTCTTAGAAAACTGAATTTTGCTTCAGACTTCCCTTCCGTATAGCTACTAAGCTTTTTTCTTTTTAAAGACCTTTTGATTGTTTTAATTATACAGAAAATAAAAATATAATCAATGATAGAAATGATTTGTCTAAAGTATATTTTCTTCAATTGACGTTTGTTTGGTTTTTGTGCTCTCATTACATAACAGCAATTTGCAAAGGTACTCTGTGCAGCTCAGTAAATCTGTATTATTTTTACACATACACTCATATGTACTAAAACAAATCACACACTAACTGCATACAGTACAACTATTAAATGTCAAAAAATGTATGTGAGTTCTTGGAAAAGTGTGCTTCTGACAAATCAGATCAAAGATATTGCATACATCCGTGCTTAATAAGCTGAAAACTAAGTAAAGTGCAAAGTCAGAAGACATTATGAAAAGTGCAAACTGGTAAACCTACATGACTTACAAATTAGAAGAAATCGATCAGATTTTGCAAAATATTTTGCTGAATATTGCAAACCTCTTGCTAGTCCTAGCCCACCACACTCAGCAGTAGAAAAATGAAAAAGAAACATTCCAATGCATATTTACTAACAGCCCAGTGTTAGCAAAAATAGACCCTTACAGACCACTTGTAGCATGGTATAATGCAGAAGTGTAAGAAGCTTGCCCAGCAGGCAGCGTATTTGGGATAAGGGGAGGTTAATGGAGAAGAGTATCTTCTCCTGACCGTCTTGCACCTGTACAGCCTTAGTTCAGGACTGCTGCTACCACCCGGCTGCATCCCAGCTAGCAGCCCATGTGTTGCAGGAACAGCCCTGACCTCCTCACTGGAGATGAAGGTGTGTGTGTTAGCCACCGACAGCATTCCCTGACTTGGTAGCGATGCACCCCAAGACCTTTGTGCTGCCCCATCCAGTCTGGTTCCAAGAGTTGCTCTGAAGCAGTGGCTGGCCCTTCAGCCAGGGCAAAGTCCAACAGACTTTTTCGCCTGTTCCTGTTTCTTTGCGAGGTGAAAAGAAAACAAGCCTGTTTCATTACAGACCTCCTGCAGAAACTCAAAAACTTGGGTGTCTAAACTACTTTGATTGAAACCACATTTGAGCTTGTATTTGCTTAACTTGCCCGATGCAGTACTGCAAAGTCTGCCGGTACTGATCATTTCCTACAAACCAACCCGTTTTTTAAGTCAGCAGCTAATTAGGTATGTGTAGTTCAAAGCCACAGACTACCTGACAAATTCAGAAGATCTGAAACACAACAGAAGTCGAGATTCATTTGCATGAGCAGCGTTTTGAAAGGGGCAGCTGCTTTTTAATGCTTTACCAATATTACACAGCGTCTGAGTGAACAGGCAGTCTGAGGGCTTCTCTCTGCTGGAAGGATCAGCAGCAGCACGGCACTGCTTAGCAGATAGTAAGAAGGCTGAAAGCAATGCTACTGTCAAGACATTTTAATAAGCACCTGGATATCGTATCACTTAGTGTGTGCATTAAAACAGAACAAAACAAAAGATCTCAATTCAACAGCAAGCCC